>NC_134748.1:1877500-2502500 GCF_050436995.1 Anticarsia gemmatalis | reverse complement strand
TGAGCGGCTGCTTCTCGGTGGCGTCGCCCGAGGTGGCGGAGCGCTGCAGCGACGTCCACAGGCGCATGGCGGCGTAGGCCTGGCGCTCGGCCGCCGCGCCCGACACGATCTGCAGCGTGCTCGACACCGTGTCGTCGCGCAGGTAGTTGCCCGCCTGACACACACACGTTATATTGTTATTTATCTATATAGCTTTGGCTTTATACTAGCAACTGTTAACATAATGTATCGAGAATTAATTATGTGCCAAAAATTATTGTTTTAAATATTTGCTGTAAATGTGTGCATGGGCCAAAGCACGCAAGTTAGCAAAATCAGTCATTCAATTTACACATTCTATAAAAAACATGTCAAGATCGCTAAATATCAAAACTTGCACATAAGCTTTAAAATAACTTAAACTAAAATTTAAAAACTTTAAAATTGTTGTTGAGTCAGATAGTTATTTCATTATATTTGTTGGTGCAAATACTTGAGTTGTAGTTGTACCTTGAGCAGTACTCTGAACAGCGTGTCGAGATGCCACTTGTTGTTGGGCGCGTATCTCTCTGCAGCGAGGACCATGGCGCTGGAGCAGTGCGCCTTGAACTCGGCGTCCGAGCGCTCCAGGAACGAGAGCAGCTCCTTCATCATGCTGCGGATGTTCTGGCCGTTGATGAGAGCGAATGATAACTCCATCGCTCGTCTGCGGATTGATACGTCTGGGTCCTGGAAGGAGAAATAGTGATGACGAGATGTGGGATTTTTTAAATGTTCTTTTACTTGTTTTTGTGTTTGTAGTTTCTAGCGACCTACAATCTTTTTAAAAAAAACGTTTTTAAATGGCACTAAGGATATAATTTTGTAAGGGTGTTTAAGTGTCAAAAGTGTCAGTAAACTTAGTATTTTTACTTATCATTATATGTATTTTGTGGCATAAGATTATGATTGCAATTTATTACATACTTCAACTGCAAACTTTGTGTAAACAGCTGGCATTTTTAAATCAAATAGTAGAAAATGTAGAGATTGTATATTGTAAGGGTAACATACCTTCAAACACTCCAAAATAGTAGTCCTATGTCTTTGAACAGCCGACGTGTCAACATGTACAGTTCTCAGCAGCGTATTCAGCGCTACATATCTGATATTCTTATCGTTATTGAGCAGGAATCGTCCGAGAATGTTGATGGCTAGTACTCGTAGACTGCTCTCGGACTTAATGTCCATGATCGAGAGCACCGTCTCGTATAGGATCGTGTTGCCAACGTTCTTACTCGTCTCCGTGTTGGTAGCGACCTGGGCGAGGATGTCGTTCATCGCTTCTGATGCTTCCGCGTCGTTTTTACCTAGTATTCTTAGAAGACGGAGGATTTTCACCTGCAATTTTTGAGTGTGGTTAAATTATGGTTGTTTTCCTGAATTCTGGCTGTTTTTGGGACATGATTAACGCAACATTTGTGGTATGACAATAAATTGTGAGCTGAAAATACCTTAGGTTGAATTTATCTAAATTATAACTTAGGAAAGACTGAGCGTTGCTAACGTTAACAAAATTGGCTAGAAAAATAAAAAGGCTTTTGCATTTCAGTGAGCTAAAAAGCTGTAGGAAATTAAAAGCATTTTTATCTGTACCTTTTGTTTCTATTACATCTACATTAAATATCTCAGGAGATACGAGTTGTATTATTACAGGCTGCTTAAATATGTACTGGTTATTTCAGTAAGTTAAAACAGTCAACCTGAATGTGAAATTACTAGCCAGATAGCATACTAATATATTATCTACAAATACTACTTTTAATGTTGTACATTTTAAAGTAACAGATACTAAGATAGAGCTCAAGGCAGACCTATGACTTTTCATATTGCCTATTTTCCTATAATTTGCAATTGGGAAAATTGAGTCCAGTTTTCCGGTCCCACTTCCAAGGAAATAATTTAGTATGATAAATGTATGTATAAGATAACTACTTCTAATTTATTTGTCACACATAAGGTCAGGAGTAATAAGTATTGATAGTTATTGCGCTAATACTTTGTACGCAAATACTAAATAATTAAATAATGACTTATTATATTTTTGTACTGCGCAGTTTTATTTATGCAGCCATCAGTAGATTCTTTACTTCTAACAATAAGCATGTTAATTATATTTTATTCACTGACTGAATAACTGTAGAATAGTTTGTGCCCCAAGAGCAAATGCAAACCTCTTTCATTCAGAAAAACAAACTTTCTTATTTAAGTAGTAAATTAATTCATTGTTTTATTGTCTTGTGTTCCCAAACGCTACTCCATTTAATGGCACATAACCCACTTTAACGTACTAAGCAAGTTAAACATGCAACAGTAGTCTTCAAGATAGGCCTTTGTAAAACTTTAAGTGACACATCTAACTTATGTATAAGACGAAGCAACAAGTAATACATAAACAATTACCTGTAGGAACGGGTCCGAAACGCCGCTGACATCGTGCTCCGGCGAATATCCCGCAAGTATCAAATTTTTCAATATTCTCACCAAATTCGGTACGATCTACAAAAACAAACTCATGCTTTACACACACAGTATACCAACAAAATAAAAAAACCAACGTGTCACCCAAGGCACATATATATAAAAATATATAAAAGTATTTGCAAAGCGATAAAAATAAAATTTTACTTTACATGTCAGGCATATACTAAATACTGTCGAAAATTTAATGATTATTTTACTTGTACAGGCGTTACGAACACGATACGACAGCGAATATACATGGGACTGGGCTTATATCGATACAATAAATAAAATATGGCCGATTTGTTGTTGTATTAGTCACTGGAACTCTCTTGTGCTCAAATCATACTGTGTCTGAGTAGTTAGTAATGTGGGTTTACAAAGGGTTTCCAGGTGGGACGTTTCACAAAGCGTTTAGGTATTAGATATTGCGACTGTCCTGATTTACGAATATGCTTTAAGAAATCCTTCCCATATACAAAATGCATTATTGATTTGGCATACTTATTATAGCTAAATACCCAGAAATGTTGTGACAGAAATGGCCATCAGATAAAATCTTTCTTACAACCTCGAACAAAATTGCAACCAGAACAAAAAATTGGTGGAGAAGCACATTTGGTGTTCAAAAGGATCCACGTGTACTCTACTTTTATTATTCAATAAAAAAAATAAAAATAAACTTTTCATTTAAAGCTTTATGTCGCAAAACGCCTCACATGAAAACCCATTTACATTATACCGAAATACATATATGGATAGAAAATACCGAGAGAAGTTTTCAAAGTTACTGCACTACCAAATTACAAGTATACTACTAACTACATGAGTTGATACATACAATATCAAGTATCAAAATATACAAATATACAATGTATTGTACCAATAATTTGGCAGCAATAGTCAACTGCTATCTATTTAGAGAGAAAAATGATGTTTTTTAGAAAGTTTCTATCTACCTATGATCACTGTTATGTGCCTACTTCGGTGCTATTCACATGTATTACTTTACGCTACTCAGATGATTGAGTTTTGTTTTAAACCTTTATGAGTTTGTCCCAAGGTATGGAGAAAGCCTTCAAGTCAACTTCAATATATTCAGATTTTCAAGTGTCAAAAAAATTTAAATTAAATGAAACAATTACAAATATAATATGAGAGATATTGAAATTGAAAATTTAGTATCCATTTTGCATCCGGTAAGACTGGAAGCCGACTCTAACATAGTTGAAAGAGAGGCTACGTTTATGATTGTAATTTCAAAAAAATAACACTTTTAATTGGGTAAAAAGTTTCTTCATTCTATTTGAAAAGAAAACCTGTTTTTTTTGTAAAGTGTATTAGAGTGGTACAACGTGAAGGCTTGATCCATAAAGTTTGTATATAAAACCATGTATAAATATGGTTATATAACCAACACAATAAACATTACAATCATGCTTGTATTGTAGTCTGATCACATTGTGGCGAGCAACTAAAAACGCTGTAATTTATAGTAAAATCTATTGTTTTTTTGTAAAATATTGCGTAATGGAACATTTTAATACCTTTTTTAAATCATTTTAGTACTATGCTGTTGCTTGGTTATTTATTAATGTGTTAAAAAGAGAGTTATGTGTTGTGTGTTTTAGCAACGGAACTTTTTTCAATACATTTGACTTTAGTTCGCTCTCGTGCATACTTTTATGTAAACTATTATTATAACAAATATATTAACTTTTTTTACTAGAGCCTAAACTAATATTTTGGTCTTGAATAGTTTTTTAGTATAAAAAAAACGATTTACTTTACTAGTGTAAAAATATTTTCATTTTTTGCTTCAATATTATTCAACAGGCAATACCTCTAGTACCACTGTAAAATTGTCTTTAGACAAGAGTTTCTAATTTCTATTCTTTTACTGGACATTTTTTCATAAATTTCAATTTATTTTCTTCTTTAGCTACAATTACTAACGATTTTTGTTCATAACGTTAAACTATCCTTAAAAATCAACACTATAAGGTATAAAATGTTTTTACAAAACAATGTAATCAGACTACAAACACGTATAAAGTGCATGGATCAGCGTTTGCATGTTACCTCGCGCTGTCCGCTCTCCTACGGGACAACATAAACATAAGTATGATTAGTGTATAATGATTACATGATAACTTAACTAAAACAATTCTGTAGGCTTAAAGGTATATTATGAATATCAGTAGTGTGGTTAAAGTCTAATAACTTATTAATTTAGGTCTAATATTCGGCCCAATACGCAAACGACTCTCAATTTTAAGTGTTCTAAGTATTTCTCGCTATAACACACGTCAAAGTAGCAGCAACTGCACGAGGTTTATACTTTTTGAAGGGACTTTAACATGTTTTTTTATTTTTTCGGCCTAAATAGAAAACAATAGAATAGCAAGTGTTACTACAAATAAATAAATAATACTGGAAGACTCTGACCACACTACTTGACGTGTTTTGCTATGTTTTGAGGAAATTCCCTTAAATAGTCAGTTTGGGCTTTACCGCAATGATTCATAGATAATGTTTTCTTAGTATAGTCTTAGTAGCTCGCTACTAAGTTAACGGTTAACGCCTACGTTTGCTTGTGTATGTAGAGTTATAGAAAATTACGAAAACTTAAAATCAATTGACTTTGAGATTCATGAACCAAATTAAATCTACATAATCGTTAAAAATATCCTTTCTTCATTAAACTAGGGTTGCCAGAGCCAGGCTGATCATTTCCGGGACATTTCTGGGGCCACGAAAGAAATCTTAGTTTTGGTCTTGGGTCCGAGACTACATTACGTAGGAATAACAAAATTTAAATGCATAAAAACTCTTCACTGGGCCCAATACGGGGCAAGAGTCTCCTCCTGAACGAGGAAGGGGTTAAGCCTTGGGTTATTTAAGTATATTAGGTCGGGGAAAAAGTCTTTTCGCATTATAGTATGTATGAACTTGCAATAAAATCTCTTTGGCTTCAAGAATCACAAATGAGTACACGTTTCATTAGGTTTCTTTCAGTGAGCTCGTGAGGTACCCAAATATCGAGCTTTTTTATGTAGAGAAAAGATTTTATTACAAGTTCATACACACTATAATGCGAAGAGACTTTTTCCCCGACCTAATATTTAAATCCATGATTTAAATGCATAAAAACTCTCTTCACTGGGCCCACTACCGCCCTAGAGTCTTCTCCTGAACGAGGGAGAGTTTGGGCTTTGGGTTATTTAAATATACGATTGAAGAAATCAGTAGTATAACAAATCCGTTATTAACAAATAAACTGCCACGCGTTTGCCGTTAGAGTTATTAAACAAAAACATCGCGATAACGGCTAACAGACCGTGGACACGTTGCTATTGATATGATAAGACTGATAACGACCAGTTATAATTGTAACAGAGAACTGATAGTGATAGCTGCTTTATTTACTTTTCATATTTTTATATTGCTCCTGACTAATGACAAAGACTTGCTTTTTATAAGGCCTTGTTTCCATGGTTTTAATTTGAATTCATGAGCATCCTTTGAACTTAATATTTTTGATACGATTAACGATATACTTCGGGCTTTAGTAAATTACGTATTAATGTTTTTTTTCAAGACTTAGTGATAAAGTAAGTATCAAAATTTTAAAGTGAGGTACTGCACGGTATGAAAATTGTTCTTGAATTATTATTAATTAATACATATTATTATTATAGTATCTGGTTTGCATTATTTATACATAGAATTATGACTCATATATTATTATTAATCTCTCATTATACATTATAAATATAGGTAAGTAAATAATAAGTATACAAGTAGCGTTCTACGTGATTTCAAATCACTTCATAAATAGCGGTAATTTAAGAAAAGTTGAGTATATCCCGTTTTTCTAACCGCTTGCTCTAACTAAACCAGCATTGTATGTTCGACGTATAAAGTAGTAAGTCTGTTATAGCAATTTCAATGTATATTTGTATGTAATAATGACGCGTCAAGATCAAAGTGGGTGTGTATGTAGCGGCATCGATTATCTGGTTAGAAATCAAATGGAAACCAGTCTGGCAAACTGGTTTATCTGCTAACTAGAAGATGTTGACGTATAATTATTATCGTCTACTGAACTGGATGTATTGATATGATTTATAGAAGAGGCCTATGGAATACACGTGTAAGGCGGTTAGAAAATTGGTTGAGATTTTAACTTTTAAACAAACGTGTAGTTATAAGTTTTTGGCAAACGGTGTGAAAACTCTGTATTTAATTTAAACTTCCCAAAAAGAGATCCAAAAATGGATCAATTTTATAAATATGCGAACTACTTCACTTCCGATTATCACATTAAATTGCTCAGTCTCCAACAACGGCTTGTGTATCTTATGCCGAAACGTCTAGCCAACCAAGTTAAAAAGTGCATGATGAAGTAAGTACCTCACTAAATACAATAATTAAATCATATTATTTAATCCTATAATTTACCGCTAGTTCGGAAGTAAGGACCAATAACTACTCTTACTGAGTACTACACTTTCTTTCCTAATCTAGCAAAATTCCATCAATGATATGTTTATTTTGGTAATAAATTAGTTATCAACACAAAGAACAGCAAATGTTAGACGATTCATCACATAACAATGTACGTGGTACGTAATAAGGACATCTATCACACAACACAATGGAGTAATGAGCGTTATAACATAAAGCACTGTACAAATGTACGCTCCTGCTGTTTTCGCGGTTATTGTGGTAAAACAAACATAATTTATTTATACATAGGTAATGCTAGTTTATATTTATAACTTTAAGGTCTGATTTTACTGTTGTAATATATGACTTTCAATGAGCTTTTCAACATCAAATAGACGACTTTTTTTGAAGAATAACTTTGTCGTAATTTCTATGATGTCAAAGTGTGTAAGTCATTTAAAGAAAACAAGTACTAGACGATTGAAAAATGAAGCCTAAGAAAATAATGTAGCTGGCTTAGGGTGGATTTTTGTAACATAAGATAAGTGAAACAATTTTGAACTTTTGGGGAGACTGTCAAAAATATAAATTGACTTCGAACAAAGCTATAATTATGACGACGAAAACATCAGCTTGTTAGATTTTCTTTTATTGACTGGAAAATAGTAAAATCACCTATAATCGTGGGACCCGATTTAATTACGAGGCATTAAAACCTATGCTTAATCAGAATGGGACGTAATAACATTTTGATTGGCTGGAAAATCTATGTTTGTGTGTAGAGCTATCGATATGAGCTTTGTTTTATAAAAAAATACGTAGAATCTGATTTAGTGAAAAAAACAATAAAAATGAAGTATCAATTTAGTAAAACTATGTATACTGGTTTTCTTATTCGGTTTTCGCTTCAGTGAAATAAAAAAAACATTATGTAGAGTAAAAATCGTAAGCCGATAATGGCTTTCGAACATTATTTTAGAAGATTGGAAACACGTACCTACTTTCTTTTACATGTTTAAAGAAAGTGTTATAGCCTTAAGTCTTGTCTTTGTAGATATTCGCAGTAGGGTATTTTAATTAAAATCTATAAAATAAAATTGTGAACTGTTTGATATTTTATTTAAATATCCATTTGGCCTATGTTATGATAAGTTTTTAATCTTAAATATACAACGAAATCCAATATCTCGTTTGAGGATAAATCTACTGTGCTCACTAGAGTTAAATTTATTCACACAAAAGAAAGATTTCGAAGTTAAATCCGTTAACAGAAATAATATTTGGTCTGTTCCAATCAAAAATGTGTTGACTTAAAACTAAGTAACAAAAATATGATATGTACAGATCTAGCGCAAAGTAAATTGCACCTTATATACGTATAAATAAATGTGTTTGTTGTATATCTTACCTTCTTGAAGTGGTTGAGTGTGTCTGGGCTGTTTTCACACATCTCCGTGATGAGTGTGACTCCAGTTATCAGCACACCTGACGACAATTTATTGCTTATTATAGAGAATGAGAACTTATAAAGATGAGGAAAATTTTCGCGAGAAAGTTTTCAAAGGTGTTGCGTCTTTTGTGAAAATAATACAGTCAATTGTGGCTTTACTCTGTCATGGTAATTTTACCTATATATTATTTAATTACAGATATGTTTTAGTTTAATGATTAAGTGCTACTAAACCAAGACTTTCATAAAAAATATATTAAGCGAAAAGGTAAACAACTACAAAAAATATTGTAGTTACTTCATTTCTGTATTTTCGCCTATCTTTTACACGTTTAAAGGTGAATAATAAATTGCTATTCAAATAAAATAAAGAAATTACACAGAAATAACTATTATCGCTGGGAACAAAATAGGTAGAATTTCCACAAAATAACTTCCACGGTGGCTACACTAAGCGCAGACATACATATGTACATACATACATAGTTAAGTCTAGACCATAGGCATTATAACACAGACGTCTAGCGCCTGAAGGCATTGCGTGTCAGTACACATTATACCGTGCGTGCTACCGTACATTTATTAACCCAGAACCATCGATATTATTGTTACAATCTAATACTGGAGGGCTAACACTTCAGACCTATTCAATTTCTATCGAGAGGTCAATGAACTCCAAATGTTAGAACCTTGACTTTCATACATTAATCAATGTTACCGGTCGATTTACATATCTTTGAATAACTGGAGTATGAAAACACTAAGCTAAACGCGTTTTTAATTCATCGATGTTGCTATTTCTTTAGTAATTTTCAGGCCTTGCGTCTAGAACTAGTCAAAGTTAGTAAGAATTAAGTAAATTATGCAAGTCACTAATTAAAATCCTACACATTTAATCAATATCTTCGTAAATATAGAAATGAAAAGGTACCTATAAAGAAATAGTTTCAGTTCAGGCTGTTCACCTTACGATGACGTGGGCTTAAATACCGAACCAAGTATAGTGTAGGTTTTTCATCTTCATCAAAAAATGCCACCTATCCATTCCCCAAATACCTTTTAAGCCACGATGGAAAATGTCCTTCTACCTATTCCTTTATATAACGTCACATGAATCATTAGCCACGAATAAAGACGTTCGCTCGCCCATTCTTTTATCTGACGCTACCTGAATCATCTACAATAGAAGAATATACCAATATTTATATTTTATTTTATATTTTTAAAAAGACAACTCCCGCACTAAGAATTGCTCTTGTGTCGCGGGGACTTTTAGCACAACCAGACCCGAAACAATTATTTGTGGAATAATTGTCCCATGTGGGAATCGAACCTACGACCTCCTGGCGCAATAGTTGCAGCGTGGTGACTTAAAGCACTGCGCCACGGAGGCAGTAGATGATGTTGAGGAAGTAGTATTATCTTACCGTGATTCTTCTCAGTCAACAAACTCCTAGTCGCAGGTAGGAACATCTCCATTAAGTCCGGCACTCTTCTTATTATTCTGAAGGCACACAAAGCCGCCTTCTTCTTGATGTACGCGTTGGGAGACTTGATCAGGCGTTCCACTTCGGACGCCAAGTCTCTCGCCATCTCCGGAGACGCGATGGCTCCGAGAGTACATAGTGCTAGACCGACCACGAATTGCGTGTTGCTGTTCAGGTCACTGTGAAAGAAAATTAGGAATTAGATGAGATAAAATAGTTTCTTTTATAAGGAAATGGTAAATTTTGAGACTTGTTCGGTGGAGTCCTGTAGACGACACGTGAAGGCTCATAGCGATTTTTAGTTTACGGTTGTAAAGTACATACGCGCCACTTTCTCATAGGGGTAGGCAGAGACAAGAGAACACAATTTGGTACGACATTAGTTACAAAGTAAAGCAGACTAATAAAATCGTAACAGATTCTAAAAGAAGGATTATTAAATTATTTCTTTCTGAAACCTGTATAGACTTTCCAAAGATTTTCTGATTGATATTTGGCTGTCGAGAAAACAACTTTAGTAGAGATCCTCTAGTCCTCTTTAGTAGTGATTAAATTCAAATTGAGAGTAAATCGCGTCAGCCTAACTAACTAACGTCGCGCAGTTTTAATCAAATGCCGATCATCTTGAAGTGTGGTGGCAAATTGCTTTTAAATCAAATATTATAAACTAACTTCACAAGTAGGTCGGTAATGCCTTAATGCTGTTTTTGCGTTCATTAGTCATGCAATCAAGAACTTCATAGATCGAACTGTGATGTTATTATTGGATCGTTTTTCATTTATCTTATAACCTTGTCTTACTAGTAAAGTAGAATAAATAGTCGTCCAATTGTTTCATTAAAATTTTGCCAGTGACTGCTATTACGTACAATAACTTTAGTTGTTAACGAAGTAAAATATCGTTTCTTGTGAAAAAAAAAAGATGTTTTCGCTAACTTATAGCCATGCGACTGTTAATTCTGCTTTACTACTGGAACGAAATGTTGTCAAACGTATCAATTTAAGGCATACGTAAGACAACCTGTCTTACGTATGCCTCCTCGTCCTCAAAAAATGTACCCTTACTTTACAGATACACTATACTATATTTCTTAGAAGGCAGTTACAGCTAAAGATTCCAATAACCCATTTTACATCGTAGTACATAAGTAACAATAATCTTCGACATTCTTTACTTTGAAACTAATTTTAATGTCGAACTTCAATATTTTCACAAATACACACAAAAAACCAAGTAATATTATACATTATCAGTGTTTTTTGCTAATATCAAATAGTATAATCGCAAAATCTAGGGCAAACGATATAGCAAATCTTGCGCATCCATTTTAAAGCGTTGAACGGTGACAGTATGGCAAGGCCAGGTTGTGATGTCAACGACACACAATCGATACTGATAACACGGCAGGTGTAATGTTATCAGTTAACTTATGCTAATGTATCGTGTAGGACTGTGGGTGCATTGCACTAGAGTTACCAAAAAAAAAACCTTTAATGTCCCACTGCTTGGCGAGGGTCCCCTCCTGGAAGAAGGGTTAAGCCTTTGAGTCCACTACGTTGGCCAAGTGCGGGTTGGGGACTTTGCATACCTTCAAGAACTGTTCTTAGGGAACTCTCGGGCATGCAAGGTTGCATCACGATGTTTTCCTTTACCGTTGGAACAAGTGACAAATATTTCTAATACGCACTGGACTTTGTCAAACAATATACACTAGTCCCAAAAATTAAGGGATATAAAAAAAGAATCCAAATTTTTGGGTGATTTTCAACAAGCTGTAACTCCGAGGAAAATGGTCGTATAGAAAAAATAAAAAAAGCAAATTGTAGCTCCAAGTGTCTAGTTTTTAGATATGACCATGAAAATTTTTTGTCATGGCCAGGTCTGGAGAAATCCTACGAAAACTACCAAAAAAAATTTTTCCAAATTTTTTCCCTCCTAAAAAAAGGTCCACGGGCTTCAAAAAATTTTTTTTGATTCTTTCGTTCTAAAGTTCTTTTAGAAAATTTAATCCTCTTTAATTTGCCGTATTCAAAAAGCCTGTACGACGATTTGCCACGGAGTTATCGTCAATCAAAGCAAAAAAGTTATTTTTGACTTTGATATTCAATTACTCCGGAAATAATGATTGTACAGGAAATCAAAGGAAGGTTTTGAAAACTGCACAATATTCCCTATAAGAAAATGTAAACATCTTTGAAGAAAAAATTTTTTTTTGAATTGAAACCTCGGACTGAAAAAAAGACAAAAATTCGCGAAATTAAGGATATTTGGATAACTTGGTATAACTTTGGATAAAATGGATGAACGAAGGATATCGTCGGTAATTTTTCAACCTCAAAGTGTCCCCTAAAATCCTTCAAAAATTCAAAGCGCTGCGATTTTTTTTTCATTGTGCCCCGAAGCTTCAAATTCTTTGTTATTGCAAAAATCACCATTGTGAGCAATTTTGTGGTTTTTATTCATTTTTGTAATAATTTTTTTTTTTCTCTCTAAAATCTTAATTTTTTCGATTAAAAAGCAAATCGCAAAACGAGAGATCGTCTATCGCTGCCATGAAGTCAAAATCGAGATTCGTCAGTCCATAAGACGCTGGTCCACTGTCTACGACCCCAATCGTGATGGTCATGCACATAAGCCAATCGGGCTCGACGATGTCGTGGAGTGAGCATAGGCACGCGATTTGCTTTTTAATCGAAAAAATAAAGATTTTAGAGAGGATAAATTTTTTTATTAAAAAAATGAATAAAAATCACAAAATTGCTCACAATGGTGATTTTTGCAACAACAAAGAATTTGAAGCTTAGGGGCACAATGAAAAAAAAATCGCAGCGCTTTGAATTTTTGAAGGATTTTAGGGGACACTTTGAGGTTGAAAAATTACCGACGATATCCTTCGTTCATCCATTTTATCCAAAGTTATACCAAGTTATCCAAATATCCTTAATTTCGCGAATTTTTGTCTTTTTTTCAGTCCGAGGATTCAATTCAAAAAAAAATTTTTTCTTCAAAGATGTTTACATTTTCTTATAGGGAATATTGTGCAGTTTTCAAAACCCTCCTTTGATTTCCTGTACAATCATTATTTCCGGAGTTATTGAATATCAAAGTCAAAAATAACTTTTTTGCTTTGATTGACGATAACTCCGTGGCAAATCGTCGTACAGGCTTTTTGAATACGGCAAATTAAAGAGGATTAAATTTTCTAAAAGAACTTTAGAACGAAAGAATCAAAAAAAAATTTTTGAAGCCCGTGGACCTTTTTTTAGGAGGGAAAAAATTTGGAAAAAATTTTTTTTGGTAGTTTTCGTAGGATTTCTCCAGACCTGGCCATGACAAAAAATTTTCATGGTCATATCTAAAAACTAGACACTTGGAGCTACAATTTGCTTTTTTTATTTTTTCTGTTCGACCATTTTCCTCGGAGTTACAGCTTGTTGAAAATCACCCAAAAATTTGGATTCTTTTTTTATATCCCTTAATTTTAGGAACTAGTTTAATTCAGTGATGGAGTATTTTTAGAATAAATAATTATTACAACGCTTGTAGGTATTAGCTGGGTCATGGTTTCTACTAAATAAAATTGAGACTGCAATTGCCTCACGAAGCGACTCGTGATGTTGATATTCAGTTTCAGTGTAAGTAGTCCAGTGATGAATGTATAATGCTGAATATAAATTGGAACATGCACTAAGAAGTATGGTATAAACGTCGATAATTTTTGTAAAATCATTTATTTTGAAAATTAAGTCCATCATAATAAAGGCTGTACAATACAATACTACTAAGTAATTGTTTATCTTAGATTTTAATACAATTATTATAACGAAGTACCTATACTACAATTAGTTTCCACATAAGACGGGCAAAGAAAGAGAAATGTTCATGATGTCTGTCTTTTTATTATATCTACCCTTATCACAGGCCGAACGCCATTCTCATAATTGCAAAAAAGCCTTCTTTCAGCAGAAAAGTGGCGAATTTTTCATTTCCGAAAGTGTATAAATAGCTTGCCGACTTGCGGTTCCTTTTTCCTTATTTTATCAATATAAGAAAATGAATGCAAACGGGAGCTCAGGGCGGTCTGGGAGGAAACCACTCGCGCTCCAAAGCTATGATTGTCGTTGAATTCAATTACCGAGTGGCCTTCTCGGAATGCGCAAATAGCTACTTTTACATTAAATTTCAAGTAAATTGGACTATAAATTGAAAGAGGATTTACTAGCGCTATTATTTTTCTGTTTAGTTAGACTTAGGACACATATTTTGGGGGTTGTTTAAGCTGTCATAATGGACCCGTAACATTATTAATTTTGTTTGAAATATCAGGTTACAAAATGACGAACCTAGATTCCGTCCCCTTCTTCTTGGGGTCAAAATGTAAGCAAATTCTTTCTTTGTGCATGACTAAATAAATAATCTAATTAAAACATAATTAAGCGCTGTGATGATAAACCAGACCGAACTAGTATACCTATAAAGGTTTAGAAGATTGATAATATGTTCAATTATCAAAAAATATTATCAATAAGCTGCAATGCATGAATCATAACATAACCTTTCATAAAACAAAGGCATCTTTAATACTTCGCTCCTCTAGTGGTCAGCGTATAGATAATAAAAAATATGCATGCAATAGCAAAAACCATTAAAATGTTCTCGTGTAAACCTTATTGGTGATGTTACGTGACATGTTTTATTTAAACAAACCTATGACTGTATTAGTTGTAGTAGCATGGATCTCGTTCGATGCAACAACGCAACGCCGACTCGACTGCAACTTATAGTATCAGATTGAAATGTAATGGAGAACTTGTTAAAACATAAGTCTATGAATGTCCATTTCGTTAAGAAATGAATTAGATTAAAACTTTATGTTCATTATCGGGTATATTTCAATAATAAAAAATCGAGGGACTGGCGAACATATTTTTCTATGAAAATAAACATCAACCTTTCATCGAAGGTAATTTCTAAGTAATGTCCAGTCTAAATAATAGCATCTATTGACGTTATCCTGAAATCAATTACATTTTTTTTTCAATTAGCGTGTTTTTAAAAAAGACCTCTAGCTACGTCTGATTGTACACAATAAACTGAAAAACTAAGGCTATCGACTTAGGAAGAAAGAAATACTTACTGCAAAATTTAATATGGCTTTGTTAAAATTGGCTAACATATTCTGATTATTTCAACAAACCATTCTCTGCCGAATCTGGTACTCAATCAAAAAAATTGGAGTATCATTAAATAATCCTATAAAAATATAGTATAGCAATGTTTTAACCCTGAACGAAGGCTATATAACTATAACCGTAACCCTATAGCACAATAACATCAATCACACAAAACAATGGGCAAGAACTTGGATCGCTAGCATTAATCAGTGAGTCATTCATTAAACGTTCATACATCGATTGAAACGATTGAATCGAGAAACGCATGCCGCTTTATATCGATTACCATTCGAGATGCATATCGATATCGTGTGTAATTTGAAAACTTTTAATATGGTTAATGTTGTTATACAGATTGTTTAAATGTTGGCTAATTTGCTTATGTATAAAACGGCTAATGCAACATCATTTAAGCCCGTAAATTAACACGTAATTAAAAGCATTTCGCATATGTGGTCGACAATGTAATTTGTCAATTTACAAACTGCATTAGGTACAGCTAAATTGTATCATTCTATACTACATCAGTTGTTTGCTTACTAGTACAAGCTCTGCTTATTTTGGAACCAGATGACCGTATGTCTCCAAAGATCGTCTGTCCAAAGATATTTATTTAATTTTATTAAAACTAAATAGGTGATGAATTGATAGTGTGAAAGATGATATGAACAAGAAAGGTGTGAAGACAGAGTAAAAATAAATATTATGTACCGTTCCCATCTGAGTGGGATAAGGAGTCAGGTACATGTAAAAATTACTTTTCACAGAAAAAAGGGTATATTTTAAAAGATAATGCAATTAATAATAAATCAGCTAGAACAACTTTAAGAGCCGAGCTTCACTAATGAAGCCACTGATTTAACATGTCATTTTGAACGTTTTAATTAAAGTACATTTTAACGCAGCCAATTAACGTTAACGCAGGTGGAGCATTAGAGCTACGGTTTATCCTGCAATATGGAAATTAAGTGAGAATATATGCCGTGCAATTTGTTGAGTAAAATTGGGGAACAAAATCCTATATTTCAGTCCCAATAGTGTCAAAATTATAAATAGCTATTGGCTTTATTTGACAGGTATTTTATAAAGCACTCAGCTGCATCGTTTATTCAGTATAGACCGGAATATTTTAACGAATTGAGTTTAAAATTTAATGTACATAAAATCTAGATTCTCTACGAATATAGAATAAGTTATTCAAGATGATAATAAAAAGAATAAAACATTTAACACTATCCTGTTCCACTAAAAGAGTTCTGAGAGAGTCCTCCCGGAATGAGGGAGGGATTAGTAATGAAAATGTACAAAACTTTTTAAACTGCAAAAGCAATAATCAAAATGTTATGATATCTTTGTATTTATAAAGTGTCATGACTCATACTATCTGATAAGATAACACAAGTGATATTTCATAAAGTCAATGCTTTTTATAAATCTGACAAAGGGATAAAAAGAGAGACGTCAGTATACGTGTAAATAGTACATCATTTACGCCCATTCATTATATTTGATGCGCTACACATACAAAGGTAATATAATAAAGAGCGTAGGAATATCGTGATAAGACACCCTCCCACATGGAGCTAATTTTGCTACACAGGTCTATGTATTATGGAACCACCTACTACTTTTAAAACAGGCTTCAAGACGGAATTTATTAGGAGTAAGAGTACTAAGACAGAAGTGGCTTTTTTTTACATTGATTTTAATACAAGAATACAAAATGCTATCTTTTGACTAAAGAACAAAAGGTTCAAGTTATTAATAAACGAATATTCATTAACATTTATGTGACATATCGGGAGTTCCCGGCGATCCAAAAATAACGAACATTTTGTCGCAAATGGGTTGAGCGTATTCCATTGTCTTCCAAATAGACAATACATTTTTGTTTTACACGCCTACATTGTATACCAATGTATAGCGTAAAGGGAAATTCTGTCTCCTTCTAGCAGTTCAAATTTTATCGGACCTCTCACACGCTCGCGTGAAATGCGGGTAGTAAAGTTTGTATAGTTTATTAAATCGTGGACATTTGTGGGACACCGGACATAGTAGGATTACCGCACTCGTAAGTGTTCCTGTGTTCAGTCGGTGTAATCCCATGCTTCCTGCTTCTAATATTATTACTGTAGATTATACTCGCGTAATAAAAGTAACTCGGGTCGGAACTCGGAACGATCGTGAAATTTAATAAGGTGCCGGGGAATTTTATGGCCATTCGTTTCATATGAATTCATTTTTAAGGGTAGGAAATGGAGTGGTATACTCCCTTAGAGGATTTCAAAGTACGTATACGTTTTCAACGTATCTTTGAAATAACCACTTTAATTACAGCACGAACTTCACTTTACGTTTATTACTATTTGCATAGTTAACAGTACCTTTATCGCACTTTAGCCGCTAAACCAATGGAGCGAAACCATTTTCCTTGTTACAAAAACAATTTAAAAATGCTTCAACATGAATAATAGATAGATTATAATGCACTGGTAAAACTGTGTTTTTTATCGTGGCCAATTAACGTGAAGTATGCGGCCATGAGGGCTGCACGCGAACCGCACCACCAAACTTATATCTAAAACAACACCAAATTATTTGAACTATAGAATAGCATAACATGACTGACTTAACAAGTTTGCCAAACATTTGGGCCAACTTTTTGCTTGGGTACAGTCGAAAAGTTGGAGTCAAACTTCGTCTATCGGGTTTGTTGCAAACTTGTGTAAAGGTGTGTAAAGGTTGCTATGTGCAGATACGGACCCTCGTCATAAATATCTGGACGGACTCAACAGGATAAGTCTACATTGGTTTAAATACGACACGTAATTAGTGAATATCAGGCCTTTGTACGTCATTAGTAATGGCCACATTAATATTTAACTTAAGGCTCGTCTGATTTTTCTTTGTCCTAACAGCTGACGACAGTTTTGTTGAATATTAAAATTATACGGTACCGAAAAGCCAGGGAGACTACCCTACAGTTCACTGACAAAACTTTTAACTAGAAACTTTCATAATACCTTGAAATATAAATCCGTTAGTTCTGATTCAGTCAGAGCTAGCACATCTGTTTGCTGCAAAAAGTGAGCCACAAACAAATCTAAACTTCTCGGCTTCCAGTAAAGTTTCTCGGCTAAAGTTCCGAAGTGTCTTCAATCTTAAAGCTTAAGTTTTGTACTTACTTCTTTAAACAGTTGGTGATGAGCAGGTGGACGTCTTGGCGTTCGTCGAGTAACAGCATGGCTCCGAGGTAGCCGACCCGTTTGTCCGTGAACCTTGGACTCGCGATCAGCTTGAGACATTCTAGCTGGCCGAAGTGCGCTGGGTAACCCAGCATGTGGATGTAGAGGAGTTTCGCTATGTTCCGACATCTGGTGGAAGGAAAACTAGATTAATTTATGAGTTAGATTACGAGTTTATTAATGACTAGTTCCTGTACCTACGCAAATCTGTTCACTTGGGAAGATTTCTATTACAAAAAATATCAGGTTATAAACCAGACTTTATTAGGATATTTATCCTCACGCCGGATGCGCCTAAGGGCTACTATTTCAATATCAGCTGCGAAATGGGGTGCAGAAGTTTATAGGGTACAAGCCCGCATGTATCAATATTTACCCGCAAAAATATTACTATTTACGGTCGGTTCGGACTATGACTTACGGGCGCAAATTGGCGAGGCGACAAATTGGATAGACAGGACAGCTTATATCTGATGCCAGTCAGCCAAAACGATACCTAGTACGATAGCAGAGAGGCGAGATAAAGCGATAGACTCAAGGAGCGAGTCCAGCGAACTTTTAATTGAATGACACCGACCGAAGTGCGACGACACTTTCCTATATTAGTTGCTTACAAAATCTGTTTAAAAGTATCTTCTTAGTTTCACAGTAGAACATTGATCATATTGTGTAAATCGTTCGTGATTTGTGGACTCTACTTTTAGACTTTAAAGTAACATAGCTTTCAATTATTCTTTCAAAAGTCATCAACGACGCGGGTATACTTAATGTAGGAATAATAAGACCCTAATATAAAAAGGCAAACATTATTTTAAACCAAAAAAACATGAATCACTTTATCAAAGATCTCACCACTACAAGCGTACAACAATCGCTTTTAGGGATTTAATATCCTAAAATAACAACCTTTTTGCTAAAGCGTCTTTCGTTTTATTTTACGTTGACCCAAATGAAATACGATGTTTGGGAGCGAGCCCCGAGAGACCTAATCTCAGTTTTTTGTATCAACCGTGACTTAGCCTTCATACCGCAGGGAAATATTTGTTAAGTTTCTATTCTATAAATGTAGGTAACATTTATTTCACCGCGCCTTTGGGGTATACTAAGTAGAATTCGTTTTACTTGTAGGTCTTATTAGACTTCTTTGGAATATGTAGGCGTTCTCAAGCTAGCTTTCGCAAATAACACGGAATAATATTACGTCTTTATGTCAAGCTGTCTGAAATTGATTGTAAATATAAGAATTCTAAAAGAGTGGTTCTAAAATAAAGAGTAGAAAGGTGATTAATCAATCTTACTTTTGAGTAAGAATGATAATAAAATCCAGTGAATGATAACATAAATCTGTGCCGTGGTATCTATCTAGTACTCAAATATTAGCGCGCTAAGACGTCAGACAAAATGTGCTATATAAACTGAAAGAATAATCACAGTGATTGTTTATCATCTTATCAGTGACGAACAACATAACTCAATTCACGTTAAAAGAAGCCTATAAAAAGCCCTGACCTTCTACAAAGCAGACTATAGTTACAAACTTGATGGTAAATTAACTTTGGTGAAAACAGCACAATTACAATTCTGTATCCGAAGAAAACACGAAACTTAATTTCCGTTGAAATCAGAGATGAAAGAAAACGCCGAAGCGGATCGGATAAGTTCGGCTGTATCCGATTATGTACACAAGGGATTCGGCGAGCCCGTTGTAAATAAATGTTTGATAGTGAAGGTTGTGTACTCAACTTTTCATCACAACGAGCTTAAGGAGGTTTGGAAGCTCGCAAGGATCATATCTGGGACCCTCACTCTTAACTCATTCACAGCCAAGAGTGCTAAGTAAACCTATAAGAATCTTGTAGCAGGCATTTCGAAGTATACTTATCTCGTAACTCTTCATTGTCGCTCACTAAAGGATTAATGTATTTCTAAATTGATTGTGGGTTCCCAGTTTATTTATAGCACTTGTTGGAAGTAACTCTTAGTATTTTATGAGTCACTTTCCTTCTCCCTAGACAAGGATCAGTGGAAGCGTGGGATGAAAGTAACAACATTTTATAATGAAAATACGAGAACATCATTTAAACGAACATTGCGAAACAACTACCTTTAAGATTTAAACTCCTCATTACGTAAAAAAGAGTACCGTCGTCGGCAAACCGGTAACTTAAGTACTTACAGAGATCAATTATTATATAACACTGTATAATATATGATCTGACATAATGCATTATTGACAACGTGAACTCGAGACCTGACGAGATTATTAAACAAAGTGTTTGCGCAGTTATATTCTTTACTGTTCATTTGCGTATGTACATTGTACGATATATAACAGTACCAACTATTGAAAGGATATTTGAAGTCAATCGTTAGACATTTCTAGAACGGAAGCATTCAATTTATATACTCGAACGTCGCAAACTTCTTAAGAATTTTATCAGAGAGGCAGCTTCCTGAATAGATGTTGTGGGAACTTTGCTAGCAGACACATAAATAGGTATTTCTTTTTCTCTCTCTAAACCTCCAACGATTAAAGTAAAAGGGCAGAAGATGCAGCATAATTTATAGGCCACTAAAATGTCGTTAACGTAAACTTAGCCAGCTGAGAACCCGAAACGACTCTGCGAAGGCAATATCGCCGAATAATGGTGAATTTATTATAAAGGACATGCTTTTAAGGAAAACATCTTCGAAAACTTGCTAATATATAAAATTCTTTTGGAAAAACTGGAATTTCGATGCCTTTTGGGAGTCTTTTATACTTTTCGGAGCTTAAAAAGATACTTTATTACGACGAGACTGACAGCAGAGAAATGTATTAAGCCCGTACCGCATTGAACTGACAGAAAATGTCTCCAGATGGACATAGGCTATTAAATATGTATATTAATGAGAACGAAGTCGGTCGTCCGAGGTCGCAGCTAATTTAATAATAATGCTAAAAATATACTGCGCATAATGACAGTTATGGACTTAAAGTAACACTCAATAAAAGGCGACCTGATTGTAGACCCAGTAGGTACTATGAATCACTGGTAACAGACAAATTGATGTGGAAGTCGAAACGATTTTGATTTTATTAACTTACATCGTGGAAGAAATGGAAAACTGTGTACAGGGTTGAAAATCATTTAGGATTTATGTTAAAAGCCTCAGAATTGAGCCGAAACATCGATCTACAAAAACTGTATCTCCAAGCCGAGTTTCAATCATTTCCCCGCTACAGTTTGAAATAGTGACTTATCTTCTGAATTCGCTTTCAGTAAACCACAAAGGATCGAATGAATAACTTACCCCCACGCCAGTGACTTCAGACGTTAAATGACCCAAATAATCACCTCCTTTGACCCAGTCAAAAGTGAGAAACGGTGGCGTAAACAACTTCATACTATGCTGCATTAGACAGCCTTTGTAACAGGCATACTGCTAATTTAAACTCCAGAAAACCAGCGTAATTATGGCCTCGAGAAATATGTTTGAAAGCATATTAAAGTTTTTAAAATGAAGTTCGTTCTATACGGTAAAGAAAGCTTATACCATCACGCTAATATTAATTCACAACAGTAGCACGACTGACTCAGGGCGTTGGTTTCCGGCGGAATATAGCACGACGGATCCGGCCTTATTGAGAGACCACCATTACTAAAGAATCGAACGTTTTGTCTACGAGTAACGAAGCGTGAAAATGTGTGAAATATCACTAGGTCATCGTGATAAATTGACTTTAGGGACGACCCCTAAACGGCTGGATGAGGGTAGAATAGTGAACGTGACGTCATTTCAACTTTTATGTGATTACCTGATCGATTTATACCTAAATACTAAAATAGCTGGTTACATTTAGTTGCCCTGAACTAAGTAGCCTGGAGGATACGTTTCCCACGCGATTTATTTTTAAATTAGTTGTTTCAACCCGTTTTTATACCCAGTAGGCATTACCACTGGCTGCAAACAATTTCACAGAAACAATTCCAAGCTCACGTAACCTACTTATTTCTTTCAGCTAACAACTCTATGGTCATCAAATAGTTTAGACCGCAGTCCTGTAACTCTGTAAGTTGCGGTTTTGTTGTGGTTTCCGAACGACCTTCGGACGTGATTCCAGTTGTCTTATCTGATAAATATCATCGTGTAAAACATGGCTGTTACGTCAGCTATCTGTGAAATCAATGCGAATCTTCGAATGACATTAAAATTTATGCAAATATTTAATAAGTTCACACGGTACGATTTGGCGAATGACACCCGATAGGTGTGGAGCATTTGTGATTTATGAATCATTGCTTGTATTTGTAAATGATAAACGATTACGCGCTTACATAGCCTGATATACGAAAAAATACGTGTGTATGTTTAGTATAAAAGTAGGTGAGTAGTCATCCTACTGCGTTTTCACTATGATCAAACTAACAGTAATATTTACTATCACGATTAAGTTAAATAATAACAATAAGGACTCTACTTAATGTGACTTGTTTGAGGGGAATAAGTCAGAATATTTATCAAATTTCGAAATGAGAAAATAGCCTGGCCAAATACAGGTCATCAGGTTTTGTTATCGGTCCACCGCAATCTAAATAAGGTACGGCGAACATAAATATAATTCTGGCCGACAGCAAAATGGACGCCACTCGCCAAATTCTTGGTAATACTAAATAACAATGAAGAAATAATGACTCATCGTCTAATTAACTGTTATAACGACGGGACTCTTAGATAATGGTCAGGGCTTAAACACACCTTTCTTTAATGCTGCAAAAGTTGAGAGATGGGAATCAAGTTACTTTTATTACGTAAAAGACATCGTCAATGAACAAAGATGTTTGTAATCGCTGAAGAAGCCATACAGAAAAATAATCCGTCCTTCATAAGAATGATAGCCCAAACCTCACTGACTTATTGGTTAAGTAAGTTTTGAACGGATTTTACTGGATATTTTACTATCCTGAAAACAGGACAAAATTCGCGACTAAAGCCGAAAAAGAACAATACTTTATCAAAAATTGATACTACAACGCAAAGACAATAACTAGTCAACATTTTCGACGTCCTAAAGATTCTATATGAGTACCACTACCTACAGTATAAGCCGACATACCCAAGTTGACTGATTACATGACAAATTGTGTGGCCAGGCGACTACATTGCTCTGGCAGTAGTAGAAAGAATTCAACTGTATTATCTTTCTATCAACTACTCACCTCCAAACACTGTCCTCTTCTCTAAAGGTAGACCGTATATAGGCACACTCCTTGTTCACAACGCTTCTCTCTTCCGCTGCGGTCCTTGCAGCCCTGATCTGTCTGATCAGGTCCCTGAGGCGGGTCGGCGTCGGCATCCGCACTGAAACCGGCGCGACTGTTACGGACGACACACACACATAGAAAGCATTGATCAGTGCATTTGTTTAGAGTGCGTTAACTTAAGCTAGGTGACTGTTTGAAGAAACCTGGTGAACAAACATTTCGACATGACGTGATCGACGTGACATTTATGATAGGCAGTACAGTAAATAAATCTATCACCAGTTCAAAGAAACCTTTCTGAGAATGGGCTGGAAACTCACGGCCACTGTTTTTCAATCGCCAATTACAATGATAATAATTTCTTAACACTGGGGGAGTCTAGTGCTTATATTCAAACTTCGTGTAAAACTGTACTGCTATCTAGATTTTGAATGACAAGTAGGTGAACAATCTAATCACTAAGGTCAAGCTAAAGTGCTAGTTTGTGCCTGGTGTAGGAGTGTCGAGTGCCTATGATTATGTACTCATTTTCATCATTCATTTTCAAAGACAGCCTAAGACTGTACCATTATTTGTCATACACTGTATCGATCGTATGTGAGTTGAGTTTCGTTCTTTCCGTCAAGTTGTTAAGACAAATAATCCTACTTTCACTCAGGTTACTTCAAACAGTATAGACGACGTGAATGGCGGAATTACTGGCCAAATATAAAAAAAGTACTTTAAGTATTAAATCATTGCTTTTGTGCTAGATTTTACAATGGAGCAAAAAATACGAAATATCTTTCTAACGCGACCTCAGTACAAGTACCGCAAAACAGGAAAAGTGTTTTATACCTTTTTAAATTAGCATTTTTTTCTGTCTTTTGATAACATTATTCTGTTTTGGAATGTCCTAAATTACGTTCAAAGAATCTCTCGTTGTTTTAATTTATACAAGACGAAATGTTCAGCATAATTTAGTCGCTAAAGTAGTTATTCGAAACTGTAAGTTCAATTAGAAGTGCTTCGTCGCTCCGAAGCGAAATTGTAGCAATAAGGCCGGATTTCAGTCCAGCTTTCATCGTTCTACGTATTACTTAAGGAGATTAAATCTGTGAAGTCTTGTATACAGGTCAATAACGCTTCTACACAAATGTAAAGAATATTTAAACAGCAAAATAGACTCGTAAATATCTACAAACAGTATTTTCTGTAATTAGCTAGTTATCAAGTAGACTCAATGTCTACTTGAATGATTTGCAGAAATAAAACCTTTGAACCTCGTACATTTTCACAAAGCTCAATATTTTCAAATATTTGGCCAGTATTTTCACCAATCGTCGTTACGTTAGTAATAGAATCTAATAATTAAAATTAGTAATGTTAGTACAGCAGATTGTGATTGATCAAGATAATCTGGCTAATCAAAGATTGATACATAATTGAGGAAATGACAAAAAACTGATTACTAAAGAGATACATTCGATTAAAATTTGTGTAGTTTCCAGTAAATAAGAATAAGAAACACCTACTTATAAAATGGTGTTTGAACATAATATTATGACGTATTCAGTGATAATTTCCTCGATTTGGTTTTAATACCAAATCGGGGCGTGTCTATGACGCTAGACGGTGCGCACGCGTTCCTAGACAGTTAAAATTATTTGCGCTATACGCATATTATGGACGCGCGTTTAACAATTCATTTTAATGGTAAAACTATTTGTGTATATTTATAATAACATCACTACTAGCTAGTATTGATGTGAATAAATCCTTGAATGATGTGTGAAAATCTTTGATAAGCCAGAAGTTGTGATAATAGCATTCTACACTACTTGATGTTTGATAAGCTTAGTAGTCGATCGTAGTAAAGCTACGATTCCCTTTAGGCTTTCGACTAGAAAGAAGAAAATATTGAACAATATTTAATTTTACCTGGCTAAGTACTTTCTAGCGATAAATTCATGCTTACCTCTCTCTATGGCCTCATTTACCACTTGCTTTATGGTGGCAATGTTAAATGCCGGGTTGAACCTAAAAAAAAGAAAACACTTAATAAAGAAAAAATATACAACATAATCTTTATAAAATTACGTATGTATGCATAGAACTTGCAACTGGCGGTCCTGTATGACAAGATGTCTATGATAAATTGTATGGATGTGAATAAGGGAAGCGAAGTTCGTAAGGATAATACCAAGTGGCGTTGTTTTGCCTCTGCCTACGTCTATGGGAAATCGTCGTGATATTAAGTATGTATGTACTGTACAAAAAAAAGGGGAATAGTACCTCAATTTATGGGTCAATGTCAAATGATAATGTATCAATCATAAGTCATGATCCATTTTTATAATATCTTTATCACCTTATCCATTGTATTTTCCTCGTAGCATTTTATAGTTTTTATAGTATGTGGTGTTGCCAATTTTATGTAGGATTTTCCCAGTTTAATAGCCATGAATAAAAACTCTCATTCAACCTACTTGCTTTGTACTAAATTGATAGTGATTCACTGTTCTCATAAATTGGTATCTGATATCTCTATAAGGCATCAGAGTTCAATTATGATCAATTACCAGTTGATATCGGACTGTATGACTGCATGGGAATAAAGGCACAGATTCTTAGAACTAGAGACAATTAATAACTATTTCAAGTTTTATTTATTAAAAAAGGTTTTTCTTATGAACTGATTGTTGACTAGTATTTAAAAAATCGAAAATATGCCTTAAATTATTTACATTTTCTGTGAGTTTTTATTTCATGACTTTATCATAAAAATTTAAAATTTTTATTCATCTTAGGGAGGTATATGGTTTAGTGCAAATAAAGTGCTGAAGAGAATATCTATTATCTAACTCAGTCGATGACTAATATTGTTGTACATTTCAAAACTGAAACTGTTATGAAAGTTTAATGTAGGTTGCTCAACAACTCTGTGTAACAGCTGAAACATTACTTAAGAACTCGCTTGTATATTGATTATTTTGACATTCAAACAAAAAGCCTAGTATATTATTGCTTTTGTACATAGAACATCGTTAAGGTCATGTAGAACACAAAATTAATTATGTGACAGGTCAATGACAGTGGCAGGACTTAGAAACTTTATAAGGTTGTATTAAAAGGACACCTTGTATATTGTATATCCTACTAACATTATAAATGTTTGTGAGCATGTATAGATGTTTGTTACTCTTTCATGCAAATACTACTGAATCGATTACAATGAAATTTGGTATGTAGGTAGCTGGAGACCCAGAATAACACATAGGGTACTTTTTATCCCAGAGTTCCAGAGGGATCGGGATTAACACGGTAAGGATTTCCGCGCGGACGAAGTCGCGGGCGGCCTTAGTACTAGAGATAAAACTAGATTGAACTAGTACATTCAGAGGATATCGCATGTATATTTAATATCAAGTCCTTGAGGTAACTGATAAAAACTAACATCCTGTATATCACTTTGAACATTAAAATCAATTATTGACTAAATAAATATTACAGAATTAAGTTGGTACATTTTCCTTATGTACTAAAACATCTATGGTTATACACTAGTTTTTAAAAAAAGGTCAATGTTTAGGTCAACAAGTTTACTCTATGCTTTCCATAAAAAGCAAGCTTTGTAAATAGAACAGAATAATGGACGGTTGGCATTGTGTTCAGTGTCCTTTGCCTATGAATGCAAAATCAAGGCTTGTTTATGTTAACAATGCTCAATTATGTAACGGTTGGTGAACTTCACTCTGTATCTTCTTCAATATAATTTATTTTATTTATAACTTCATGCCTGTTATAAACTTATAACCGAAGGTTCAGGTGTGCCCATCCTGAATTTGGTGGATAAATTGACACCTAATTTATTGTCCCACCTTGTCGTTATTTTTTATCTTTAGAACTTATTTCCTACAAAGTTTAGTCCACAGATATATAGGAATGGAAATGTGTGCAACATTGTATTTATACAAACCAATAAATATTTATTAAGCTATTATTAAAGTGTGTGTATTAACTGTCAGTTAATTATAAGTAAATATGACTCAAAGACAATATTATCCTTGTATCATAAAAATATGGAGGTGTGAACTATTGTAAAACCTTAACATTGGACACTGAGATAAGTATACTATATGTTGTTATCTCAACTGAAGGAGGAAAACTGGCCTATATAAGCAAAGGCTACTAAATAACATGTATTAGTACTGATTTGTTATTGTATCTGATCTATATGTGTGGGATACTAATGCCTACAAACTTAATTGGCATTTATTGTAAATCAAAATTTATTATGTTAATCTATGCAAATGCATACAAAATAGCAAATAAATTTGTTTTATCAGCTGCAGGTGTAAAACTACCTTGAAAAAATAACAGAATTGACTTTGCACTATCATCAATATAAACAATGATATCATAATCATTAAGCTTCACCCAGTTATAAAACAACCACAATGATAACTTAGAAGTATAAATCTGTCAATCAATGTTATTTTATTTACAGCAGCCACGTAGTATAGAATTAATCACAATATGTATTGTGACATTTATCCTGAAACTTACTGTGATATGATAATTCATACTATAACCTATTATGATAAAAAATAACACTCAATTTACCCGGATTCGGAGCCGTTCATCTTGTCCGTTTACTTATTCCTTTACAAGCAACTATAGATAGTTTCGGCAGCACACGAACACAGGTAATCGTTCTTCACGGGGCCAGGTGCAAAGAACGGGAGGTCAAAAACCAGTCAAAGGAAAATTCACTCAAATACAAAAATTATCACTTGAGTACTCTTAAAATCATAACGTAAGGAACTAAAGAAGAATTTACACGTATTTAACAGGGTCTACAATCATTTTATTTCGTCATAAACCATAGAAATGCAAGAGAAATCGCACGCCACCTTTGACTAACTTCTGTCATATTTTCACTTCTAATTACAACTCATATACGATATTTGTTCATTTTTATGTTCACTTATTATCACAGAAAAAATCTCTTGTCAGAATATAACGTTTTATTTTAGTAATTACAAAGAAATAATACAATTGCCAGCTGACATTTCCGTGGTGCGTTGCAAGAAATTCAACATGGCCGCCGTGACTCGCACATGACGTTTGCTTAATTTTTGATCAAATCACTTTCTTTATTACCTTTGAAACAATTGTCTTTTTGATCTTCAAAAAAAAAATGTTTTAATATGTTATACCAATTTACAATAATGTATGTTACTTATAAAATAATATAAAAGCTATGCGTTTGATTTTTTGTTTATTAGCGAATTATGACAACTTTAAGATCCTGAACGAATGCTACGTGGAAAACTTTTTGGAAAACGGAAAACTATTTCCGCTCTAATTTTCATACGTTTCATGTATGATAGACATGTTTACACAGTCGAGTTCTTATTTACTTTGAAATTTATAGACTTTATCATGATCTACGTAAACCAGCATTATCAGCAAATTAATCATTACATTTTACCTACCTTCTGTTTTGTTCTGGGGGTAATACACTCCAATCAACTTCATACATAGGATATGCCATAATTCAAATTTTTAAAACAACACTTATCAACTTGTGCTAAAACTTTTTTAATAAAAACATTTCACAAACGATGCCACAATATTTCACGGCGGTGTAAACTGTACTGTTATCAGAAGTGTTTTATCAGGTGCAGGTACTCCTCAAATATCCAGTCACAACGTATCTCTTATCAAAGGTACAATTTATCACTGAAAAAGGATAGCAATACAGCACCAGTTCTAGTAATGTTTTATTCTTAAATGTCAATACTGTATGTACAAAACAATGGGTCTTACGAGTCACATCATTATCTTAATAGGAAAACTAATTATTATTCATTGTATCAGTGGTGTCGTTCGGTCGGACGTAAGACATATTATACATGCACCGGGTGTAGGTGGCGGCTTTATAAGTTGTCGTCGTGGTTGCGCGGCGGTCGGTCGACACTGTTTCTCTTTATACAGTCAACTAGCCATCTGATGCCTTCATCCACTCCGTCCCTGACAAACAAAAATAGAAACATTTCAATAAACCAATTTTCCTGTTTCGAAAGCCATTGCGATATAATTACCTACACATTGCAAGTAATAATTATGGGCTCATTAATTAATTTGTGGTATGTATTTAGGCTAATTATACTTAAAATAAATGCTTATTGCGTAATAAACGTTAAAAGTTAGATAAAGTAGTAGAGAGTGTGTATACAGCTCATGATGTAGAATGTCTGTAAAATATACAATATTATTGAAGTAAATGACATTCATGCATTAACTGGGTGACTATTAGCATATCAATAATGCCGTCGTCATTATTTACGCGGGCTGAAAATTGAAGACCAGTTTAATTGTAATTTATTAAGAAGTGAGAACTTTCTATACAGGGTCTCATAACAGAATTTCTGAATTAATAAATATTACCTGTATTTTTCACAATAATAACAAGCTTTTAAAATTACATTGCAAGGAATAGTAAACTACAGCATTTGTAACTTGTTAGACATATGTACAGAGCTATTGTTTCATTGATTTACTGCAATCAGGTAATAACAAATAAATAACATGATCTACTACTGAGGCGAATTAATACTATATAAGCCAATATACAAAAAGTAAGCGCATATGCTCCGTCTTTTCGAATACGAGGCACAACGCGCTATGGTATCTACTTTGGGCTTTCTATAAGACTTCTCTGATATGAGATCTGTCACGCGTATTGAAGTACTGAAATCTATGACACACGTTCTGAAGAAGTGTGCAAATCCGCCCTCCTCTAAACTAGACTTAACTGTATTAAGGACTACAATCACAAAATTGTATCACAATAATAGAAAACTAAGGAAATAAACTTGAGTAAATGTTCTTAATAATATGTTTTATAAAAGTTCGAAAGCCCAATGATTACAGGGAATCAAAAGTAGAATAGTACCTACTATGCATTACTCTAGTAAATAATTGTAAATTCACCCTGTAAGAGCAGATATAGCCATGAGCATAATATCTCTTGCACCAATGAGGTGTGCGTTCTGATTAAATATAGGCTTGACAGTATGCACGCCCATACAGTCTGGAATGTCTTGTTTATTCGCTAGCACCAACAGCGGGACCCCGGACAGATGTTCCGAAGCTATCATTCTATCTGAAACAGGAAAATTAATAAATGTTATAAATAGAAAGGTATACACAGATACGATCGTTCATGTCCTTCAAAAAGGTCAGGGCATGGTATTCAAAATAGGCGGTTCTGTACGACGAGATGTGTGTGAATGAGGGAAAAGATGTTTGTAGGGATAGATAGCAAGCAGCATCCTTTGATCTCTGCTTGCCCCATGGGAAACAGTTGTGATATTGTGTATGTATTTAATGATTGAGGTATATGGTGTCATGTTGCGCAATCATGTAACAATTATGGCTCAGTCATTGGTGGTTAAGGTAGTAGCCAATGCAACCGTAGTAGACATTGTGGGGGATCCTAGGTGACTCATATGGATCAAATGATTGCATGATGCCAAAATAGATAAATTTGAATTTGAAATTAATAAAGGTACAATTTTTGTCTTTTATGTATATTTTTATAATTTGTAGCTTACATGCTTTGTTAAATTTCTGATGCAATAAAAATGTGAATGACAAAGTCCATGATTTATTTGATTTACGGAACATGCAACATATTTGTCATCTACAAGTAAAATAACTTATCTTATCTGCAAGAATCCTGTACAAACATTGTTCAAAATAAATTCTATGAAGGCTATATTTATATTTAACTAATATTAGACATTTATTAAGAACCCAAAGTTAACAACAGAAGTATATTAAAAGAATAATGCCCTCATCTTTATTTTCATAATGTTTTTTAAGTCCACATATGAAATCAACAACATGCTATTATAACTTTAATGGATATTGAATCAGATAATTAGATAAAATAGAGTAGAAAGCAATGTTAAAGCTTTTATAGTTTGTTTTTGAAAATCAGTACTTGAGGTTCAACTCAGACTTAGTATTGTGTGAAAGTTTTTTCTGAGACTGTTTACAAATAAAATCCAACAACTTAGTAAAGAGCCTTGAGTTTTCACAGAAGAATGTATAATTTATTTTTTTTAGAACATCCAAGTGTCATCACATGTTGATGGCTTGTTTGATTCATTATAATGTAGATAAATCAAGCATTCTATAACTCTCTACAAGTTGCCGGACTATATATCTATAGTCAAAAAAATAAAACAGTTTGGGTAATCTATACCAATATTATAAAGTTAAATATTTTTTAATACTAACCAAAGGTTTCCTTTGATTCTGAAACTCTTTCTCTATCAGACGAGTCTACTATGTATATCACTGCATGACATTCTGCATAGTACTGAAACATAACAAACAACACATTACAATAAATTTAAGAATAATGTCTAACTGATCAATTGCAAGAACCAATCTTGCATTGGTAAAGCCACAAGAGCTATAATTTATAGATAAACAAACTAATATAGTTTTTTTTCCATTATTTCTTCATAATCATAATCACATCACAGTGAAACACAAACTTAAAAAGGAAGATAATTACACCAATGCAGTTTTAAAATGGTATGAATGAGAGGCATACTTTTTTAAGAAGTTGTCGACAAAATAGAAGCACTCTTCAATCAGCCAATTACGTAGTGATGAGCAAAATTTGTTGTACGGAAGATTAATTTATTATATTGTTAGGAAGAGAATTGCAAATTAGAGGCATCATATATACACCTCACAGACTCTAAACATCTCCAAATGAGGAACTGGATTGTGCCCCAAGCCAAGGAATATAATCAGATAACTGTGGAATATAATAATGTACAGATGTCTGATCCTCCTACTTTTACTTATGGAAATAACATACTGTTAGCAAAATCTCCACATACGATCGTTTGCCACATCTACATGTTTATGTACCTACAGTTACTCCAACTTTCATGCTAGTTGCATTTAGAAAGTACTTATATACTACATACATAGTTGTTTTGGGGTAGACTGAAATACCTACTTTGTCCCACAAAGATTGTAGCTCTTGCTGTCCGCCGAGATCCCAAAAATTAAGCCTCACGCCGTCCACATCTATTTTGCCTATATTCAAACCCACAGTAGTAGTTATTCTATTGGGGTTCATAGCCTTATACTTCTTCGTAAATTTTGTTTTAGTAGCTTCCAAGTACGTCTGTAATATAACACAGACACGTAAATATTTTGCTAAACAAATTCTATACAAATCCTCACAAAACCTTGCGACATATTTACCGTTTTGCCAGCATTGTCGAGTCCTAATATTAATACGCAATATTCGTCTTTTTGGACAAGATATTTATAAAAGCCGTGAACTAGTGTGTACATTTTATAACATTTTAATAAGGTTTTAATTTAAAAAAATACTATCATCGTCCAGCTTGGTGTTCAGTAAATGTCAACATCAGCCAAAAAAACGTCATACAGTAATCGTCACAAAACAAAAAACATCTGAGTGATACGGGTTTTCAAGCATCACAAAAACAGATATTTCTTAGCTTCTCTTGCGTGTAGTTTAGTGATTGTGCCCAAGGTAGATGAATCATAAACAATGCTAAAAAATTGAGTTCCAGGAAACATGGAATGTTTTTTCTCGACAATATATGATGTCACTAATGTCATTTTGTATTTCTTTCTCAGTCTTTCTTATAACACTAACGCGAAAAGGAAAATACTCGGCTAGAGCAACAATTTTTTACTTACTTCGTTCGGAAACCTGGGGGGGTAAAAATTTTCCTTTTATGATAACTGGGCAAGGACCTGGGAAGGATAATATATTTAGACAAAATGACTAAATGAATTTAAGATTTTTATCTTTTATTTTTATCCCCACAAGATGGACCGACGACCTGGTAGGGGTTGCCGGAGTCCGATGGATGAGGGCGGCCCAGGACCGGTCCTATTGGCGCTCGATGGGGGAGGCCTTTGTCCAGCAGTGGACGATTCCCGGCTGAGATGATGATGATGATGATGATGATCTACTATGTTAAATCATCACCACATAAAACCCTTTAAAAAAAAGCATTGATTGCTACTGGCTTTAATATTAAAAATTACTCTGGTGTGTCATTTTTAAAGACATCAGTCAGTTAAAACTTGAAATATTGATAAAAACACATATTCATAAGTATCGTTACTACACCACCAAGCTTACTACTATTCAGAGCATCTAATAACTGTTTACATCGGACTCAGTGGTGGTATAGAAATTGGAAATGCCTCCTAAAGATAAAAAAGATACCACTTCGGCAAGTGGAAAAACACTTTCATCCACCCAGCCAAGCGGTTTCACGGATTCAGACGAAAATTATGTCGCCCCCCGTTGCGTGAGCCTTAATTTACAGCTGCATGGTAGTCCTGGTGAAGGAGATTTTATGTTTCTGTGTATTTTTCGTGGATTGACAATTTTAGATGGCAAATGGCAAGATGGCTTGGAACTTGGTACAGATGCCATGCCATTGAACTTAAATGATAGCCGGATCCAAATGTTTATCATGTCTAATCCATTAATTCTTCTGTTACGTGCTATTTCTGCTAAACCTGCAAAACAAGATCCAGATCCTTTTTTAAACACCGATAACCGAGCTGGTGGAAACGTGGATTTGTCTCCACTCTTATTAGGAGAGGAAGAAGTAGCTACAACCGTACACTTACTTTCTATAACAACAGGAGAATTCTTGGGATGTGAAGTTGAGGTACGTGCTGTAGCTCCTGGATCATCTGAGATAACTAATATCCCTTTATTAATTACTATGATATCGGCACATTGTATGCCTGTAGCCAGGGACGGTACCGTATATTTAGGGGCAGTTGGATTGGATGGAATTCATAAACCAAAGGCTGTAGATTTTGGTCAGAGTCTAAGTACTCCAGAGGCTAAAAAACTTGTTTGGGCGTCTGTTGCCACTGCCGGACATGTAGCTGATACTGCTCTGAGCGTTCCTGGTGACGATAGATTTGTGCCGGATAACTTAAATATGGAAACTACTGGAGAATGTCGTTCATTTTATTGGAATTCTATAAATCGAGTTCTAGTTGACTCGGCAGAACTGATCGAGAGATTATCGTCACCATTTCTAATCGAAGTAGCAGGAGTACCAAGAGTGGGCAAAGTTGACGTGCGAGGACGGTTTATGTCATGGGTAGACGCACGTTCCTTACTAGAGCCAGGTCAAATGGATATTACAATCAACTCTAAACTGTTATTTTATAATGAGGCTAATTTACCGCCAAACGTAGGCGGCCTGCTAGAACTACCTCCTACAAGTGCCAAGGGACCTAGCGCACGTGATAACGATCAGATATTAGATGACTTTGGACATATGGCTTACATTGTGATTAGATTTGATTTAAGAGAGCCTTTATTTCCTAAAGCAAAATTAGTGTCGTTATACGAATCAATAGGATTTCCAGTGCCTGAAGGTCCTGCTGCCCCTGTTGAGACTTTCGACGATGAGCCTGAGCCAGAAAATCCTATTGTTGATGTGAGGCGAATAAGAAAAGAAGGTGGAGCTTTAGCAGTTCATAAAGAATTGTGTAATTTAGCTTGTAGAGGTGATGTTCCAATGAATCAAGGAATAAAACGATCAGCTGCTAATCGTCTCTTAGTACGAGTCAGAGCCTTGCTTAAAAGTTTTCCAGCAGGTGAGTGCTCTTATATTGATTGGCAGGACACGATAACTGGACAACATGGTGCAAGTAGACGTGCTGTTACAGCGTCTTTTGATCCTCAACCACCACCACCCCGCCTACCGGATCGAATAGCAGCAGCTAGAAGTAAAATCGCCGGAGATCAAAGGATCGCTGATAAACATATTGCTCAGAACTTGAAAGTAGCTGGAAGCCATCCCAGATCTTTGATTTGTAAAACTATTCGTTGTTTAGAAGAACGTAAAGATTTAGACGCAAGAAACTATTTGTTTGAAGCCCTGAACCGTCACATAAGAAACCGGTACCTGTTATGGATTTTGGGCGCTCAAGAGTTTGATAAGGGGTCAGAAGGTGCTGAAATAGCGAGTGCTGCTTTTCGGATCGCCGTGAAAGGCGACTATTCTGATGGTACAGCTAATGCAATCGCGTGGGCTGCTCTACATGCTTTCTATCATTTTAACGGAAATGTTTTTGGAGCACATATAGCTTTGAGAAAAATGAGAAAGTTTTACTCGCTGCCCAGAGAATGGCAGAAGATTTTAAAACGGTGGAGTGATGTGAGTGGAGAAGAAGAAGTATTTTGGATGCCACATATTATCTTATCTGATAATCCCTTCTTGATTACAGCTGCGTTTTTCCTTTGCTTCCGGTGCTTTAAGTTTAGCGAGTGTCTTTTGCAGTGTGTGGAGAATAACTGTGCTACAATTGGTAGTAATAGTTTAGAATGTCCTATAACAGCTGATGTGTATTATTTGAGAGCAGCATCATTGATTATACGACGTCAGTTGAACGTAGCCATGGAAGTGACTCAGCAAGGTATACAGAGATTCGGACCTTCCGGATTGATGTCTCAAATGCGTTTGACTTGTCTGGCCTGCATTCGCGGCTGGGATGGTGAATGTGAGAAAGCTTTCGACGAGACTGAAAAAGCTGGCGCACCAATTTGTCCCTCAATGTTGTACAAAGCGGCTTTGTCTGGGTTTAAAACGAACCCAATAGTGGCTTTACAGAGAGCTGCTCTCGCCCATAAAGTGGCTTCTTCTGGGCATACAGCGTTGCTTATTGGTAGGATTTATTCGAGATTGGGGGAGGACGGTCTTGCTGAGAGGTGGTGTGCGGGTGCTGTGAAGATTGAACCTTTGTTGTCTGATGGGTGGGCTATGTTAGCAATACTGGCAATGTACCAAAGAAACATGGATAAAGCTCGCACTATGCTTCGTACTGCGAGACAAGTGGGCCCTATAAGTCCTGATATTGAACAAAATTTGAATAAAGTTATGGAAATCGTTGACCTGGATCAGTTACCTGATTCCCTTGTCAAGAATCTGTGCATCAAGAAGAGTTATGACTACAATTAGTTGGGATTAACTCAATGCCTAGTGTAAAAATTTACTCATTATATTTATCTACCTACCTTATTAAAGTTATCTTTTATTTATATCCTAAAATGTTTTTATCTTCCAATGACTAATCCTATGTCTACTTTTGGAGTAAATATTGGATTAGTCATCACAATAACTTCTATAATTATTCGATGACCAAGGTACCTGTTTAGTTCTCGTGGTCAGAGTAGTGGAAAGCACACAAAACGTAAAGAAAATGTACAGTTACGCTCTCATTGTGAGAACGTAGTACGTCACTCAACCAGCAAGTGTCAACCAGTTATTTATAACCACTGCCTGGTTGCAGAACGTAAACTAGCGTATCGCGCTCGAAAAATAGGTTACTTTACAACAACAGACCGATATAACCGAGCCGTTATCGTGATAAGCTGATAACGACGAATCACCCACATCAATATGAATTAACCAGTCATTTTCTTAGAACATTTTTTCGTCATTTACAAAGGGTACGCCTTTTTCTATATTTCGGAGAGATAAACCGAGCGTCCGTAAGATAAAAATGTCGAATGTTTAATTTCGTACAGTTAGCGGTGTCGTTGCATCACTCGAGTCGTGAGCCGCGTCCACTGTACACACTGTACACAAACATTCCCTGTGGCGGAACGACCACCGCTCTTTGTTATGAGTCGAGTTTCAAACAAGATTTCTGACATGTGAACACAAGATATCACAATGGCACTCTCTACAAATTGCTGGAAATACCTCGTTTTAGCCTTCAATGTATTATTCGCAGTGAGTATTAAATTGTTTTATTGAAAACTTTGCTTTTTCTTCGTTTTTCTGTGTCGATTCAGCGCTTTTCTATTTTGTTGTCATAACAACATCGTAAAAACATGCACTCTTGTGTCATTGCATCCAAATTTTACGGTCTGTGCGTAGATTTAGCAATAATATTTTTTTATTTACTAGTAGAAACGCTGACACACATTTTATTCATTCCTATAATTACAGGGACTTTTTCTATTCGAGTGCATTGTACGATCAATTAACATAATACACCAAAAACAGAATGCACGTGTACAAATGTCGAGTGTCGCTAGTTGCTTACTATAAATCTTTGAATTCTCAAAGAAAAGATTTGAGTTTACTTCAAGGTAAACGACGTTTTAATTTGGTCGGTTAGCATTCGTTTTTCCTAAAGTTTCCGTTTATCTTCAACAGATGTCAGCAGTTGTACTGTTTGGCGCGAGCGGTTTTCTTCTCTACAGGCTTTTCATCTACCGGCATTTTATAGGAGTTAATGTGGAGTACCCAGCCATACTATTGTTGATGATGGCCATTATTACCTGTTCCATAGCATGGATAGGATTCAGGACAGCAAAATCGATGCATCAAATACATGTGATCATTGTAAGTATGTTTTCAATTTAGTTGATTGTGAGTCACGACCTCGGAGAGTCACCGGGTCTGTGTGAGAAGTATTTAATTGGTTCATGAAGGAGGAACAATTATAAGCATTGTAGCGTCATGAACTGTTATCCGGCGCGTGCACCTGCACCTACATACTTTAGATACTTGCGGGTAGCTACATTTAAATTGCAATCCTTTTTTTTACCTTACAGTAAGTATCTATAAATGATAAATATCATTTTATATGAATGCAACCCCATGAGCCTATGAAATCAGATAGGTTTATAATTATACCACAAGTACCTAGGTTCGATCCAAAATGCACAGTGAAGCGGAACACCCCACCTTGTGTGTTGTCATTACATGGGGTTACGAGTTTGACTCCCAAAAAATCAATAAAGTTGCTAGATACTTACTTACTTTAAAAATATCTATAAGGTGTTGTTTAATAGTCTGTATCGTACTATTATAATAAATTAGAATCTTTTATCACATTTTTTCGTGTTTTGGTAATTTAAAACAGATTTCTTATAAAAAATGATGTTTCTTTAGACAAGAACAATATCGTCTTATCAGACATGGTTTGTGCTGTTATCAGAATAACTCTTTCAAATAATAGGAGTGGCTAATCGCAGGATATAAAGACCTTGTTTTTAATTAACTTTGGCGCATAGAAACCTTGTTACAATGTACAATACTAGCTAAATTCTTAAAGCGTTAAATCCTTGAATATTCTGTGATGAAAGTAACACATATTAAATGGATAATTTTAGTAAAAAAATGGGAAATACAAAATGATTTATAATATTTCAAATTAAAACCGGTAGTTTGATCCGAGCAATAGATACCTTAATCAAATGCAAAAATCTAAATCTATTTACGAAATTTCGGGCGTTATAATTATGATCAAATTCTTGCTGATTAAAAATTAACTCATTTCTTTTAAAATACTATATCATATATACTATATCACCACGTCTGTAAATAAATTTAGTATGGTATTGGCGGTATTGCTAGTTACGGCCAAAAAGGAAAACGATCTGATTCCCTTTTAATATTATTCTGTTTACGAGACCTTGTCAAAAGTAGAGCAGAGGAAGACCAAAAAAGCGATGGGTGGATCGTATGAAAGAAGATATGAATAAGAAAGAGACAGAGTTGACAACTAAAATGAATGAGTGGAAGAAAAAAACATGACGTGCCGTACCCATCTAGCGTAGGATATACGTGGCCTAGTCAAAATACTACTTACTAATTTCGCCTCATAACTTTCCAGACTGGTATCCTGATAGTCTTGGTGGTGGTGATCGAGTTCTCCTGCTTCGTGTGGGCCATGGTGGTGTGGGACAACGTGGAGATTGACGTCAAGTCCACCATCATGCACTACTTCGAGCACACACTTGAGAGCACCGAGCCTAATAGCGTGGACACTATACGATGGGATCGGATACAAGTTAAGGTGAGCTTATTTTCTTCTATCTGACTGACATACCCCCGGTTTCTGAGATACATTTAGCGGTAGTTTCTCTATTCAATAGCGTTTAAACTCGTACAAGAAAAAAAGTTATATGTGAATAGATAAACTACCGCTAAATGTACTCAGAAACTGGGGGATAGTGATCTATCAACCCACAGCCCATACCACTGGACGGATCAAGCTGAAATTTTGGCATGCAGTTATATGTTATGACGTAGTTATCCGCTAAGAAGGGATTTTGATCAATTCTACCCCCAAGGGCATAAAATAATGGGATGAAAGTTTGTATGAAAATTCTGTCCTAAGTCACAAACCACGCGAACGAAGTCGCGGGCAAAAGTTAGTTATCGTTTGATACTTTCGACAGATGCTGTCGAAAGTATCAAACGATACTTACTACTTTTGCCCGCGACTTCGTTCGCGTGGTTTGTGACTGTGATCAATACAACAAACTCTCGACATTTATGCGAGCTTTCATATTATCTACTTTAATGTTCAGATTACTCCAGATATTTAATATTAATTATGCATCAATTACTTATGCACCATTTTCTAAAACCTTCTTCAATTTCAATTCCAGTTTGAATGCTGCGGCGTGTCAGGTCCCAGTGACTACACATCAAAGGGCCAGGTGCCGTTCTCCTGCTGCGGCCAGGGTCCTCTAGACTCCGTGCACAAGCCGTACACGTCGGAGTGCTCGATGCTGTACCAGAGAGGATGCGGGAAGCAGCTCCATGATTACGCGAGAGAACAGCTGCTGCTCGTTGCTATGACGGCGCTGGTGGCGTCCATATTACAGGTAAGTGGAAGAATAGTATTTTGAAAGTCGATGCGTTCAATTTTCTACTAAGGATCTTGGCTATGTTTTTAAAAGAAAAACCGAGAGATTGAGGAGTCGGTTAGGAGTGTTTATGTTAGAAGGTTAATTTTATTTCGTTTGTTCGTCTTTTTGCACGGTAGACAGTGAATAGGTAAGACTAGGATAGGAATAAATAGCAGCTTGCTAATAGCGACTATTCTTAAAAAAATCACGCTTCGATTTCAACGCGTTTAAACAATCTATCATTTACACAAGTCGTTATCATATAAAATACTTAAAAAGATTTTTTTTTAAGAAAGGTTGACTTCTGTCAAGTTGTCTCTGTATCCGACTAAACAAATAAGAACGAAAGGAAAACGTATGTGTATTTCTTGTTAAAATAAGTATGAGACAACGTTTGCTGTATCGCTTCATCACTATTCAAAAGTGTGTTGAACTCTGACCGGTCAAAGAGCAAGATATATCACTACCAAGTGACGTTGAGCGACTTATTTAGATTTTAATACGCAACGCGAATTTTGAAGCACAGTCTTCGTGTATTATGTTTCGTAACTGTTTAAAAGCATGGTTAGTGTTTGAAGCAAAGGGTATAAAGCCCTTTATTTGGCAAAAATGACCGTTTGTTTTGCACAAAACAAGATTTTTGTGTTTAAGTTCACACGAATTTTATACATTCTCATTCCGAGATGAAAGAACAGATTCTTTTCAAGTATTTTTAAGATTATTACTTCAAAACTCAGACAGAGGGTTACAAAACTGGTTTTGTGTGAGACGCCAATATTTTTAGAAGTCTGATGTCATCTGTCAGTCTATAAAGGGGGCTGGTAGATCGTCCCTCTGAATTTTAGTGAGATTTTTATCCCAAAACTCGCTCCCCTAAAGTCATAAAAGGGGATAAGTACATACTTGTTTTGTTACTTACTAAGTAGTAGTTGTGTTTGGTTTTTGTCCCCTTGTAGACTTAGGGAGCGAATACAATATACATAAGTATAGACTGAACTGAGACAACAGTAAGTAGCTGATCTCATGAATTAAAAGAGCTCAAGGCCAGAGGAAGTAAGAAAGAGTCTATCTGCTACAAATTAATTGTATTTTTTATAGGAATTGATGTATATGGAACTTGTATATTTAACTTTTAATTAATAATATGGTATTGAACGCGACATTCAACTTTATGCTTGTCTGAATAGACCATCAAGTTGGGGCAAAAGTGTGAATAATAAATACAAGAGATGTAGACAATGGGTATGGAATGGATGAAGTCCTTCAGAAAGACTGCATCGTTGTTACGTCTACCCTTCATTATAAAGGCTAGTTTTAGTATAGCACTATCAAGGTATTTTTTTGCCATAACTTAGCTCTATTATAATATAAGTGTACAAAATATTTGTCATAGTTTGGTATAACATTTGCTAGCTGTCTTTGAAAAGTTCTAAGACAATGATGCATGGTTTAAAGTCTGTGTCCTTCTTTCCTACTTGTTATTTATCTCGGAAGCACAAAGCTGAATACTAATGTAAGCCCTAGCCACGAGGATGCAGTTTTAAATTTAAATTGATGGTACAATTTAAAATGTTTCTAGTGATTTAGACTCTTGCTGAGAACCGCCATTATTGGTTGTGTAATCCACTTGGGAGTATCACAATGAAAAAGCGATTGTTTTCAATAGAACCTTCACTACAAGTCAATATACTTATTATTTTTTAATTTTTTTATTTCATTTTACGGCTCTGACCTAGCTCTATTGAATCTGTAGTCAAAATATTTTACATTCCGACCACCATCTTCGTGATTAGGTATTCATGTATATTTTTTACAATACAACTTACTTTTTTTGCTTTACGCACGTACCAACAGATGGCGTTGTCTGTATTCTGTTTTATGCACATTTTATTGTTTCATACGTAAATAGTACATCAAATAAAAAACCATTCTACGCTGGATATAACGCTTATTCCCTAGGTATGGGATAGGTGCAGAGATGCGGTAAGGTCCCGTGATGACGAAGATGAGAATATCCGATAGCTATGTCGTTCAACCTTACCTATTTGGGAGCAAGGCTTAGATAGAAGATAAAATTTAATCTATTGAATAGAACTATAACTAGATTTCATCCGTCTGTCAAGATTTTCTGAGATACAAAGTAAATCCAGGTTATGAGATATCTGTGTACCAAATATCATCAAAATTCGTTTAGCAATTCTAGCGTGATTGAGTTACATACAAACTATGCTGCCGTACGCATTTCTATAATTAGTACCTGTATACGCTATGTTGTTATTGCTAAGATTGTTATGCAATTAAATCCTATATGAACCTTAGCTTTAATAAGGAAACTAAGTATTTCTCCAACTCAGGGGCTTCCTTTTTTAACAATAAAAACTAATAAAACAATTTCAAACAGTTTTCCTCTAAACAAACACAATGACAAAGCGACCTTCTTAATATAATCGAATGTAAATAAGTGATCCCAAAGGACTGCTGACCTCGACATAATAATTAAATATAACAGACACATTGAATAATAATGGCGTCCTTGCGTTTGATAATTGCGCGCCATAAAATAATTATTACTTGTCAAATATGCAAACAATGTCTATGGGTTATTGTATTTTTAGAACTGACGTTTATTAAAAATCGTAGGTCCTGTATGAGAAGATGATAACAAAATCATGTCACTTTTAGCAGATAGCAAAAATGAACTTTTAGAGGTTAGTCCTACAATAAAACAATATTATTTCTTTGGACTGAGCACCATCACCATTCTACTAATTCGCCTGGACAATACGATAAAGAGTTGGCGGTAAAAATCGTAATTTCTATATTTAAACATAGAGAACGTAAATATGAAGGTGACTGGACAGGTCGTTGGCAGAAAACGAACTAGTTTTAGAACGAAACATTTATTTATTTTTTATTTAGATGTCGAAGAAGGCGTGACCTGCATCGTACATAAATATTATTATGCCATTGATTTTAAATGTTAAAAAAAAACAACATATAACCGTAAATTATGATAAGTATCTATATTATTGGTTAACCTTAAAGTCTAACTTTTTATTCATTTCCCTTGGCTTGTTAAGAATTAATGAGCTCTGTTGTTTTGACAAGTCGTGAGTCAAGACTTCAAGTTTTTTTCTGAATAATGGTAGTTGTATGTTTTCATTGTGTTGTTAATTAATGTTCGCGATGACTTCATGAAATTAGAACCTGTTTAGAACTAGTTTGCGATGAAAAATGGCGTCATAGAATATTGAAATGTACACGCAAAAATATCATTATTCTGCAATTTCATTAATGTTTCGCGTGAAGCTTTTTAGCAGCGTGTTTTAGCTCAAACGTTTGATAGTTGTATAATTGTATTCGGTGCTACTATAAATAAAACGATAAGATAAATTAAACCTAGAACGTAAATAAACAACATCTGTTAAAATTATTTCAAAAGATTTTCAGATAAGCGCCAACTCGTGAATAATCATCTTAATTTTATTGTTTCTAAGAAATTTAAGATCTAATTCTCTCTCATTCGTATTTACAACAGTTAGGTAGTAACTAGAAAAATCTATTAGTATTTTTTTTGTAATTGGCAGTATAAAAACACCATTGACCAATTAAAAAAAAACTTCGCGGCATGCATTTCCCACATTCCCGCTCTTTTCGTAGTATAGTGTTACAACATGGACGCTACAACATCAAATAGTTATAAACTACATAAAAAGGCTAGCGTAGCCGTAGGTAAAGACTAGATTTTACATGCGTACTGTAAAAAATCTCACATGTCCCGTACCTACGATTACAGTGTACAAATAACTTCTGTGCTGTAGTTATTCTATGTACCTATATTTGTACAATGACCCGTTTGTCACAGTTGTATATTTTATAACTTCTTTAAGACGGTTGCGTTCTTAGAAACTGCATAATAGAGCTACTATATAATTTGTTGAACTAAACTAACTCATGTTTGCATCTCGGTACCCTTGAGTTTACAAAGTTCTTGGTAAGGTACTGTAGTACACTTTAGTCATTGAAAAGTTTACGCCTAGATTATCACGTGTTTATTTCTCGCCTTTAAACAATAATTTTGTTAAAAGTATGAAGTTCTTGTACCCAGGATTAAATTTAATTAGTTATTAATATAGTCGTATATTAATCTCCTTCATAATTTGAAAATTATGAAATAGAAAGCACTAACAATAGTTTATTTTATTTCAAGAAATTTCGTTAAATAAAAGAAACCAAATAAGTCCATAAGCAAATTAAGAAAATCCATATTATTCGCAAATTATAAATAAATCAATAAGTAAACTATGCTACATATCAATATGTATATTATTTATACTTATGTAACGCCCGAAAGAGCAGAAAAACTGGATGCAGGTCTTTGGCCAGCGTTGGGACACGGACAAAGGCTTATAACATTTTACCTATTATCATATCGACATATATACTAGACATAAAGTCAACATTTCTATCAGTTCTCATCTCCACAAATAGTGGAGCACTCTGAGTCATCATCACGACACCACTGGCAATGACATCACGCAGTCAATTCTGTCTCACTATACACGTAATAAACAATCTTATGCACTGTGAGATCATAATTCAAGGAATTGTGACGTTGACTACTGGACTAGGAAAGATAAAGCTTAGTTTTAACCTGGTATAATCTCTTAGCGAATAACTTTTAGAAGTAATGCGTGTATTTCAAATAATGATTACTTGCCCCAACGGTAAAGTCAAACATCGTGATGCAACCATGCATATGCCTGAGAGTACTTAGAACAGTTCTTGAAGGTATGCAAAGTCCCCAACCCACAATTGGCCAGCGTGGACTCAAGGCTTAACCCCTCCCTTCATTACGGGAGGAGACTCTTGCCCAGCAGTGGGACATTCATGGGTTAAATTTAATTGATTAATTGAATAGTCTCTTAGGCTTGCTACTTATAATATGTATGTTATATGTAGCAACTTAGCAAGCCTTATAGACCATTAACATTAGAGAACCTAGTGACCGCCCGTTTATCTTAGCACTAAAGGCTTACGACTTCGTCCGCGTTGAAACCCTTACCGTGTAAATCCCGATTCCTCGAGAACTACAGGATATAAAGTAGACTATGTAAAAGTAGTTTAAGTAGCCCCATACCAAAATTTATCGTAATTGGTTCATAAGTACTTGCGTAAAAGAGTAACAAACATCCATACGTACTCACAAACTTTCCCATTCATAATATTAGGTCGGGGAAAAAGTCTTTTCGCATTATAGTATGTGTATGAACTTGTCATAAAATCTTTTCTCTACACAATAAAGCTTGATATTTGGGTACCTCACGAGCTCTCTGAAAAAAACCTAATGAGCCGTGTACTCATTTGTGATTCTTGAAGCCAAAGAGATTTTATTACAAGTTCATACATACTTTAATGCAAAAATACTTTTTCCCCACCTAATATTAGTAGGATATACAGGACGAACAAAACATCCAGCCATCAATAAGCGATGTTACAGAATTCTAATTTTCCTGTTTGTCATAAGTAATATATGTATTATTATTAATATAAATACTTAATAATTGATGAATTGTTTAGACCGCAACAACATTTATAAGTAATTTTGTTATATTCTGTTCATATTATACCTAAAATATGCATATATTAAATTATTACAATACTAATTTCCGCTCGAGACTTAGTGCGCAATTAATACAGATTTCAGCAATTTATTAACTTTCGGCCCGCGGCTTCGCCCGCGTGGAATTTCACCCCCTTTATGGGGGAATTACCAAAAATCCTCTCTTGGTGCTCCTCTACCCTTCCCAAAGAACCTGTACCAAGTTTGAACATTCTCCGCTCAGTAATTTCGGCTGTGCGTTTTTCATCAGTCAGTCATTCACTTAGTAACAGAAGAGTTATACATTGATTTTTATAGTGGTCTTTCTCGCGACCGCCACATTTAACTGTCGCCGTCTCCCCAACCTCGGGTAAAAAGCTTTCACCGAGAATGGTACTAACCGGAACATCTCCCTTCTGTGGGCAAGACAAGAAGGTCAGCTCTCTCCATATGTCTACAAAATTTCATCAAAATCTGTTCAGTAGTTCTAGCAATTGAATAACAAAAATCCGAACTCCCGCGTTTCTGATATGAGTAGGAAGTGTACCTACCTATAATATATTATTTTATTACTTGCACATTGAACATAACCTTCCTTCCTGCTAAATATATTTATTCACACATATATTATTCACTTGCAGTCGATATTTCTACTTGTACTAAAGGTTCAGATGTCAATGTCAAGTTCAGTTCAACGTCTGAAGTCTGAAGGTCAAAGCACTGATAAATGCTCTCAAACTCATTTATTAACAAAGGATCGTAGAATTCTATTCATTTGAAGTTTTGAATGGCTTTAAACTTCCATTGAAAATTGTCAGGGATTATATTTAAGTCGTCCGCCTAGTTCTCTATAGTTATCTTATTCTATGAGGAAAAACAAACAAAAATAAGAAACTCTATTCTACTTTTTATGTTTATTTATAGTTTTATTATGTTTATATGAATCTGTTAACTAAAATGAATTTATTTTTCCTCCTATTTTCGTACGGACAATAGACATTGAACATATTTCAAGACGACTTGTACCTCGCCTCTCTTTCTTAGCAAAAGAAGCATATTTATTCCTTTTTTACACTATTCCATCGCAAATCATAATCAACCTGAACTTTACAAGAAAACAATACATAAAACAAAAGCAATAACTAGCTTAAAGGGACCCAATTCAACAAGAACAGTTGTTACAAATCAAAATCGTAAAAAAAAGTTGTACGACCGGTCCCCAGCAAATCGTACCAAAGATACTTGCGTAATCGTAGAAAGCTGTGCTACCCACGTCGCCAAACAAACCATTATGTAAGACCTATTATATACCTTTAAATATATGATAGTGTGTAACAATGAGGGGTCTTGTTATCTGGTTGATAAATACTTGAAATCACTACATATATAGACATAGGGACAGACGCGGGAAGGTCCCGCGTCTGTCCCTATGTCTGTATGTGTGCCAGCTTAGATCTTTAAAACTACACAACGGATTTTGATACAGTTTTTTTTTAAATAGACTAATTAAAAAGGAAGGTTTATATGTGTTTAATAACATACTTATTATATTAGAGAACCACTGATAATTTCAAGACACATTGTTTTGAACTTAATTGGAAACGCTGGCTGAACTCTACGAGATAGATCAAAATCACCCCCCCAATGGGTTAGAATAGCTGGTGGAAAGTCTACTTCTATTTTCCCTAAGTGATAAGCTAGCAAAGCCGCACGGGTCCACTAGTTTTTGTATAATCTGAAACAGTGAAAGTGATTTGTCTTAGCTGTATGATACGCGATGTTACCAATTTCGGATATGTTTATGGCATGCGTGGTCGCTAAAATAATGTGTGTAGGAGTGAAGACTGTTAATGGAATGTTTATACGATGGGAAGTCCTTATTTGTCGTTTGTGGATTGTGGATTGAAATAATATCGTGTTGAGTATAGGTCATAAATTGTTTGCTCCAACAGCGTGAATGAGGAATTCTCGTGCTTACATTAAAATGCGAATGCGTACGTTACGATTACCAATATCAATATTTTTTTTATATAGAAAGTTTACAGGAAGTTAGGTACCCTTTGCAGAAGGAACAGCAGACTTTCACGTTGCATGATGTTAATTAAGTGTTATAGGATCCAGGAACTAAAGTAATGCGTACACACGCATTTTATTACCTTGAAATATCTGATGTTTCTTATCAAAACTTTTTTCAGGTAGATATTGCACTATTTAAACGTTACCATGTTGTGCCCAGTAAATAAAACGTAGAGTCTATTTTCTCAATGTCTAGATATCAATCCATTTAATTAAATTTTCAGACAGACACTAGTAAAATTAATAATAGTTTGTCTACATGTAGTATGAAGTAAACAATCGCCGGAGTGCGTGTTACCACAAATTGCTTAACTTTTAAGGGTTCATCAAACTAATTGGAATGGGTTTAGTTTTTCCATTGATTCTATGTTATTTGGGGTTGTACTCTCAAGTAATGAAATTAACCGAAGTAAATGCTTTACGTGATGTATTTCGTGTTTTATTCCTGTTTTTGTTTTTCTTACTTTGCGGTAGATATAATGACGGACTTCAGGCTCAAGACCTTTGAATTGATTCGACTGCTCTCTCATTGAACAAACACTCGCTTTATTGGGTGTGGGTTCTCGAAACATGATCAAGATTAGGCAATTTAAACCATACTTGATATAATAATAAAATTTGGAAGTCAAAAATAAACTTCAGGGATGAATCTTTTGAATAATCAGCATCATAAATAAGTGCTTGCATGATATATTGCACTCTGAGACATGGACAAAAGGCGGAAGACATTTTGACACCATTACGCTGATTGCACCATAAATAAAGCTGACATTTTAAAAAAGTAAATCATAATAATTCATATCGAGATACCTAGTTAGATAACCCATTTGGTATTTGTGTTTCTAAAAATAATGTCATAGTAGGGCACTAATAGCTATGTCAATAATTGGTCAAAAGCGATTAATCTTTGTCATGCTCCATTCATGTCCTGATTACAGGTTATGGTGTTAGTTTAAACTTAATGACTGTGTCTAAACTTCAATTCCTAATAGTGCGGACAGGATGGAATTTGTCGAATAGTAACAGATATTTTGTATCTATTCGAAATAAAATTGTTGAAGGAAATACGTATAATTTGGCTTGAGTAATATAATAAAAATATAATATTGTTAAGCTATGGCTTTAAAACCTCATCGCTGTGACTAATTCTTTAAATATTCGAACCGAAACGGAACTCCTTGATACGATGAACATTGGAATACTGGCATTATCCAACAAGAAAATACTGTGAGATGCCTTAAAATTAAAAAGAAAGAAAATTAAAAATATATACTTTATGGCTTTTTTATATTTATTTTGATAGATATGTGCCAGTTCTGATCATCTTCGAATTTTAAAGAAGGATCATAAAAAGAGTACCTACCCTACATGGTATATTTTTTTAATAAAATAGTTTTTTTCATGTTATTTTTTTCGTTTACGTCACTGATAGCGAGTAAGTTTGAGCAAGCTTCTGTTATCGCTTTAATAATGTCTAATAAAATATGCCTTAACCGTCTCCACAAATCCAACGATACGACGATCAAATAGGTACCTAGCCTACATATTACCAGATTTTAAAAGCTTTTAAGTAAGATTCAAGGAGCCCTTTAGTCGCCATAATGCAACAAAGTCTTATCAGCACAATATAAACCTATGGAACCGATAAGCTAGGCGCTAGGCACGCGACAATTGTTTCATACTTATCGATATTTTTTTATCGGCACAAAAGCGTGACTTGTAGAACGTTTGAGATGTAAGTTCATTGACCTTGTTGTTCCATTTTTGATGGCATGTCGTGAGTTAGTTCGTAATGTTAGAGATTTGCTAGAGTTGAATAATACGATTTAAATTATTTATGTGGACCGGTTTGTACGATCTACGGGCTAGATTGTTGAAAGATTTTATACTAGGTAGAAAATATTGTGTAGTGTAAAACTGTAGGATTATAATACTTATTTTATTTTGCACTAGCCTGCTGCTAAACTAAGTAAGTATAAGTACCTAACTTGTATTTATTTATATAATGAATAGCTAACATATGTATATCCTGAAAAATAAACATTCCTGTCAGATATATATTGTTTTAAATACTTTTAGCGTTTCCGGAGATTACGTTTTAAATAAATAATACATTTCTTGCAAATAAATAGTAGGTCTCAAGTATTAAACATGTTCAATTCAGAACCTAAGTAGAAAGCGTCTTAAAGGATACAAAACGTAGGTATATTTTCAGTCATCCCGTTGCACTAAATGACTAACTTAGTTGTTTCATAATAAAATGACTTCATTCGTTTCATAACGCGTCACATTTCGCGGGATAAAATTGAGTAAACAAGTTATGACGTTATTTAAAATAGACGTCCATTTAACATGAAAATAATTAATTGGAAAGCTATAAATAATAATTACGAATGTTTTAATTGCCCCCGATTTTTCTGAAGTTTGATCATAATCCAGTCAATTTAGACATTGACCCTGAAAAAACTGAAAATTTGCATAGCTGCTAGGGACACCATTGTTATGAAATTCTGAAAAGTCCCCATCGACCCATGTCTCCAAAAAAATATTCACGATCAATGGCTGCAAAAATAAAAAAAATGTAGATCATGCAATTATCTACAAAATTGTCCACACACATAACACTTTTTTTTTATAACATGTTTTTTTGAAAAAAAACAATTACAATTTTTTATCTCGCTGTACAGTTGTCGCTAGTCGATAGTTGTAGAGAATCAAGCTGGTACTTAGGCACCAAAAGCTTGACTGTTAAAATTTGCATTGCCTTTTCCAGCCTGCGCCAGAAAGTCAGGCATTCTAAGGTAAAATCCATGTTCGCGTTAATTTCTATATTCTGTTATTTAATAAATATGCAAAACGAAAGTTGAAAAGATATGATTGCATAGTCGATTACGGAAAAAAAATATAATACACTAGCTGACCCGCGCAACTTCGCTTGCGTCACATAAGAGAGAATGGGTCAAATTTTCCCCCGTTTTTGTAACATTATTTACTGCTGCTCTGCTCCTATTGGTCGTAGCGTGATGATATATAGCCTATAGCCTTCCTCAATAAATGGGCTATCTAACACTGAAGGAATTTTTCAAATCGGACCAGTAGTTCCTGAGATTAGCGCGTTCAAACAAACAAACAAACAAACAAACAAACTCTTCAGCTTTATTATATTAGTATAGATTTTAATTTATTATAATTAGATACCTAGGTACATACCTATATCTACATTGATTTGTTTGACTTTTCAACGTGGGCTATTTTGATAAAATAACACTATAATAAGAATAAAACAAGCAGCCGTATTTTGGTATGTTCATCGTCCATTTATCAAAACATCGATATTATAATGACCATTAAATTATCGACCTGCAACGTCCCTAAAAGCAACCATAAAAATTATTTATGCATTTACGGTGCTTGACCCAATAACCGAGATATGAGCACAATATCTTTCTGGCGGGAAAAATACCTTCAGTCAAAAACAACGAGTGCTTTATTATTTATGAAAAGTGTTTCGAAAGAGTTCATTTTGTTTAGTCTATGAATATTTCACTGTTTCTTTGTAGGGAATTAGAGACTTCTTTGTTTAAAATGTAAATATTTTTACTTTTTAAATATTATAATGGAAGTTCAATGAGTTAGTTTATGTTACTTCTGAAAAAGTTACCTAATCGACTTAGAATAAGATCGATTCTGATCTTTTACGAATTGACTGAGCTTTAGCGCTGCAATTTTTTATTGTAAAGGATTTTTGATATGAATACCGGGCGCTAACATTTCTGGAAATTGTTACTATACTTGAATATGAGGTATTTCGGTAATAATTACTTATGTATAACATACTTAAAAACCCTTAAAACCGATCGATTATTTCATCCAAATGCAGAATTAGAACTCCTTATTTAGTTACGAATTAAGAATCTCGTTTGCCTAAATTGTTTAGTTTAAATTCGAGTGCAATTCTTGGCGCAATTTAAAGTGCCTTGATCTACATTTAATGTCCCTTCATCTGTGTGTCTATGATGTTGGTACCATAAACACATGTCTGTCATTCGAATAGGCTGGACAGGAAAAAAATATGGCGGAGATAAATGATTTTCCCGGGTTTTTAATTGCTAATGATGTTTTTTCCTTATTGAATGTAATTAATAACAAGAATTATCTGGCTTTTTAAATTTGTTTTTCATTATAGTAGTTTAATATAATATAAGACTTCTAGCCCTTTATAGAGTGATTAAATTTTTCGTGAAAGAGTGGGTAACAATATACGTTCATCCTCACAAACTTTCTCATTTATTATCAGTAGGATTCTCTTAGTAATATCAGTCTTAAAATTATGAAGATAAAAGTAGGCCCTATATCTGTAGAATAGAAGATAACTAGTCCCGTCTTGCGTCATGGTGTTTCTTCATAGTGTTAGTTAGTCATGTTAAGGCAACAGTACCTACAGCTTTACCATGAGTAATCAGCATACAATGGCGATAACAAAGAGTTTTACGACAAACATGTACTTATATTTGCGCAATTACAACTACTTACATAGTAACATGATAATTATTGTATTTTTGAATCATCTCTGAATGGGCAACTACTACAACTAGGTAACTTACATGGAAAGCAGCTTTACTTGTTAGTTACCTATCATGCCGTAGCGACAAAACAGATGAAAGCACCTAAATTCTTGTAATTATTTAATTCAGACGTAGCTCTTACAATAATAATGTAATATCCAGCAAAATCCTACGTGCATAATTGAGCATGATGATATGTGAAATTCAGAAATATCGTAAGTATTTCTTCTGTATCAACTGTGATTAAAGCAGTTAAAATATGACAAGAGGGTTTCTATTTGCGATCCCACAAGCTTATCTACTAGAATTTTGATATCTGCTGAGATCAACGTCATCAGGAAACCTAAACTTTAAACAGTTATTGAAGGGATGAAGAGTCCCGGCCTCACGCCCTGTCAGTAAAATAGATTTATGGCAGGTAGAGGAAAGAAGATGGACTTTATAAGTGTCTAAACGTTACTAAGGCGAAAGAAAACAGCAGGCTTACTTTACGTAGTTTTAAATTTCAAACTAACGCGTGATCAAACACTGGTTTAAAATGAAAATAATCTACATAAAATAATCCTATTATTTTCACTTTAAACTAGCGTTCAATGATGCGTTAATTTGACATTTTAAACTATGATATGATTTGACATTTGATTTTCGTCTCGATACTGCCGGGAGTACACCTGTAGATATGTATAAAGGTGTAGTAAATATAAATAAAAACTGTACGCTTGGCCCGCCAGCCTACGTAAGGCTGCGCGTACGCTTGTTATTCGCGTGAGTGAGGTCATTGTATTATGTAATATTTAAATGTCCATCACTTGTGGCTAATTTTATATGCCGAGGACTGCCGCGCGTGGCAACGCGAAGTTTTATTCACTAAGATTTGATCAAATGTCTTAAATAAAGTATTGAAGACAGCATGGGTCACCAAAATGGATCTTCTTATGTCCTGGAAGTACTTGTGGACCCATGGTTTACCCCGATGGCAGTTGACGGTCTGCCACACAGGTTCCGTGGTCCCACTGGGCTAGGGCGAGACTGGTTTAGTATTTTCATGAAAACAATAAACTATATCTAGGTTATCTAGGTTCTGTTTCGAAAGCTCACGTTAAATTAAACGACTGTCTTCTGTAAATGTCTTAAGTTTTATACATTGTTCATATCATCAATAATTGAATGTTCACCGTCTCAAGTGACCTCGTTCCTCAGTCAATAAGTAGATAGGAATAATTCTATTCTTATTTACATTCATAAAAATTGACTTATTCACTATCTAAGAGTAGGGTTTTATTTTTATTCAGTATCATAATTTTAGCATAAATCGATAAACCTAGTTCTCAAATGAAGCTATTCGTCTCCTTTACGTCTGTTTCTCCGAATTTTCTTGTTATTTCATTGATGTAACTTGTAACATTCGCTATGCGAAAAATATGGCTCCTTTTTTATGGATTCCATCGTTTATTATTGTCATTGTATTATTCGCTATTTATCTCTGGTTGTGAGTTTGTAAACAGATAACCTTATTTATGAGAATATTTTTGAGTAAAACTGTCTAATGGCATAATATTTTATCTATTACGTCAACTACTACACTCAAGAAAGTTTATGGAATCATAATTACGATAAAATGCCTTATAAAAAGACCCTGTAAAACTGAACCACACTACTACAATAAAACCTTTTTTTTTTTTTTTTTAAAAAGACAACTCCCGCACTAAGAATTGCTCTTGTGTCGCGGGGACTTTTACAAACATACAAGCAACGGACACAAAGCACAACCAGACCCGAAACAATTATTTGTGGATCGCACAAATAATTGTCCCGTGTGGGAATCGAACCCACGACCTCCCGTTGCAGTGGTATCGGCGTGGCGACCTAAACCACTGCGCCACGGAGGTAGTCTTTCTCTCTTTCTAATAATAATTTCCGCAAAGCATAATAATAACCTAGAACGCGAATAAATCGTTTTATTTTGCAAATATTATAACGAAATAATTATGCAGATATTTTATTGCACACACGATGTTCACGTTTGAAATTTTGAGTATCGTTCGATAGAAAGGTCGTTAACCTGTACAAACTGTCAAATTAGTAGTCTAGACTTTAGACTTACATTATTGAGTACTATTGAACCTTTGTAGACGGTTTACCACATGGAGATTAAGGATATACCTACTTAAGTTGTTGTTTTAGACGTTTTCAAATGAAATGGTTGTTTGGATATTTTTCCTAGGTAAAAAACGCTTGGCAATTTCAGGAAAAAATATTCTTGATTTTGTGGTTTTTCAGTAATAAGTAGGTATAAAAGATGGGAGAACAAAACTATAGACAGACACTTATTCAATTTTTTTATTTCAACGTCTGCGCTTTATTTCGATTCAATAATTCTAGCATCATATTATCTTTACAAAAGAAAAGTCCAGTTATTTGAAGCACAACTTTTCGAAGCTTTAAATCTTTAAAGCCAGTAGGAATACTTTATTTATAGTTACTTAACTCACAGATTACTTACTAATACTTACTTAACCTAACACCCAGTGCGTTTACGAACACTGTTACATAATAATATGAATGTAATATATGATATATGAAATCACAGGATCACTAACTTAGCTAGCTAGTGAGACTATCGTGAGCGCAGTGCGAGTGACCTTGCTCTGAATCTGCGCCTGCGCCGGTGACGTCATCGGGCGTGGTCGCGACTCGCGATCCCACTTACGCGATTGTCACTTGTCGACTATTTAGTTTTATGTGGGATGAGCTACGTTTAGATAGATTATTATACACTTGTATATACTGGAACTTGGCCAGCGTGGTGGACTCAAGACCTAACTTTCCGTCATTATGGGAAGAGACCCTTGCCTAGAAGTGGGACTTTAATGGATTAAATTTATTTTTATTCTGTGGAAACAGTAGCGCACTTTCTACAGGCGGTTCTATCGAGAATCGCGAGCTTGGCATTTAAAATGTACCGCCACGCCGCCGTGCCGCGCCGCTTCTACCATTGCGTCGAAGGTCGCGGGTTCGATTCCCACTCGGGACAATTATTTGTGCGATCCACAAATAATTATTTTGGGTCTGGTTTTCTTTGTGTCCGTTGTTTATATGTTTGTTAAAGTCCCGCGACACAAGAGTAATTCTTAGTGCGAGAGTTGTCTTTAAACAAAGAAGAAAAAAATTACCAATACCTCGAAACTTTTTAGTAAAAATTCTTAAACAAGACGTAACATTTTACGTTAATTTGATCATCCAAGATAATATAGTTACTGCTCACTTCTCAATGTACCAAATTATCACAAAAAACTATAAAAAATCATGAACAGATTAAGTGACTGTGTAATGTTGTTAGAAATTTCGACAACTGTTCTCATCGGGGGCGTAGCTCAGATGGTAGAGCGCTCGCTTAGCATGCGAGAGGTACCGGGATCGATACCCGGCGCCTCCAATCTCTTTTTGTTACATTATACCGCACAATTATTATTTACCTAGATTTTTACGAAGATATCTTTAGTAATTTGGCAAAAAATATACAATAATCGTTTTTTTTTTGTATTTTCTTCACGGTCACATTCAATGTGCAACCATTTGTTAAGTTCTTATTTTTTGTTTAAAAAACTAGGGATATCTTTTTTAGCTTTTTACTCAACTGCGGGCGCAAAGGAGGATAATGTGTTTATTTTTTTTTTCCTTCACTACCTTTATTCATTTGTATTTTGTTTTAGTTCTTATATAAATGTTGTAACAATATTTCCTATATCGTAAATGGTAACTTGACTGACATACCGATGTTATGTCACTACTGCACTACCGCAAACCAATTAGTTATCTAATAAGTAACTAAATGAATGCTTTTATTTTATTTTATACCATTTTGTAGAAATCGTACCTTTCGCCATAATTATAGTGGTTTTATTATTCTTTTTATCACCTTTTCTTAAAGACTTAGATATGTTCACCTTAATTTGCTAAAAGCATAATTTTACCGAATTAATATCAACTAATCTATACTAATATTATAAAGCTGAAGAGTTTGTTTGTTTGAACGCGCTAATCTCAGGAACTACTGGTCCGATTTGAAACAATCTTTCAGTGTTAGAAAGTCCATTTATCGAGGAAGGCTATAGGCTATATATCATCACGCTACGACCAAAAGGAGCAGAGTAGCAATAAAAAATGTTACAAAGACCCATTCTATTTTATGTGACGCAAGCGAAGTTGCGCGGATCAGCTAGTTTATTAAATAAAATGGCCTGTGTAGGTAATTATCTAATTAGTAATCCAACATTTTCTGCTAATTAGGCTGAATTTCAAACTACCACGTGTATTTGAAATGTAATTATTACGTTATATTTTATTGCTTGATTTTATTTCATTAATTAATAAGGAAAACAAATTAAATTCCTAAATATAAGAAACTTGGAATTTGATGCATTTATAATTCAAAAATGTAATTTTATAAATCGAATATTATAATGATTTAACCACAGACTTGAAATGGCATCAATAATGGCGATTTTTTTTTGCCTGCTAGAGTAAATTCAAAATAACACATTTAACTACTAACCTTCTTTTACACAGCTCTTAAAACAGTCGTATCGAGTAATAATCTTTATAATACACAGTATTATATCACCGTGTACATTATCTGTCAACCGGGAACGAAATGACATTGAAATATGAGCACCTTAATATGAAAATTGGCTTGGTGTGGAACAGAGGATATCATCTAACGACTAGTTCATTAAATGCAATGTAACCGACTAGTACAATCCACCGCACTTCCTAAAATCTATGCGAAGAATACATCACACGATTATAGACCTTATTTTTAAGGAATAGAGGATAATTTCGTGTGTGTTTTGTTGAACAAATCTGCGCGGCGTGTTGTAAACTAGTCTAGGCATAAAACTGATTCCAGTTGATTGTCTGGTTGAATATTTTGTTCGTATTTTGGCTAGAACTATAAAGTTGGTTTGTGAGTTTTTAAAGGAACTATTTAAGGCCATTTAAGGCGTTTATCTATGGCATTATATGGCCTCAGTGTACCATGGTTTTTTGACGTTAGATAAGAATTTGATAAAGGGACCTTTTGTGCCAAAATATCCTCAGGATTTTTGTGTTATTTATCACTAACCTAAAATTAATATTTTTTTTCCTTACCTGTACCTACTAATTAATATCGTATGTTGTAAGTCCTAATTTAGTAAAACATACGTCATCGGGTTTTTTATACCAATCTTTTGCTTAGTTTTTAGGTACGGATATTAGTACTTTCCTGTTGAAATGTTTTTCGTATTCCCTATTTTCCTGATAGCTACAAAAAGTAAGAATATATAGCTACCACAGCTAGCGACTCAAGCTGATAACTGGATTAAGAGTATAGATATATTTTTGTCTATGCCACGCTCCCCGAAGACTCAAATCATATTGTCACAATCTCATCGAAGCAAGCGTCGCGTTTTTGCGCATTTCCTGTATACTGTTCCATTCTACCCCAACACTTAACCCGGTTTCTGAGTATATTTAGCGGTAGTTTATCTATTCAATAGTGTTTTTTAAATGAGTTTTAATCATATGAATAGATAAACTGTCGCTTATTATACCTCAGAAACCGGGGGTTAGATAAATTCCCTAAGCATCTAAACAACTGTCTGGTGTCTAGGACCACCAAGATAGTTCAATAACTACACCAATTAAAATGTTAGACAAGTCTACAGTTTGACTTAAAATACGCCACACATTTAGGTTATAACGCCTCTTCAATTAGAATACGCGACAATGATGTCATATAATACGTTTATTAGGGACATTGTCAACAATAGACTGACTGATTCCCAAGACAATCAAACTGCGAGGAATACAATACAACAATCGCTTTGATACTTAGGTACTTATTTCTGTTTGAAATATAAGATTATACTTATCTAGTCATTACATTATTTTCTTATTACTTGTACAAACTTACATACTTTCATTTCATTGTTGAACAGTCGAAATAATGACACAAAATTTTATTTTAATCATTTTATTCATATTGTGATATTAGCGGAATTATCGGTATACAGCCAGAGTCGCCTCAAACTATACAAAAATATATTATTAGTATGTTTAAGTTAGCTCAAATAAATATTTAGGATTTTAAGTATCAGAGTAACGATGAAAACACCTACCTATATTCTAAATTTTTATAAAGAACTAGGTACTTCGAATTTGTTAAATTCCTCAAAATTGCTTGCTATGAAGCTATCAATGTATTTTTTGCAATTAACTCAGGAAATAAAGTTTGTAATCGAATGGCTAAGCTTAAATTGATGCGACCTTGTCGCAAACACGCGATGTGTCAAGCACCTGCAATTATTTCGTACGAATCAAATTATCTCTATGGGATCTAAATTTAATCCTTTTTATGTTCCCTTGTTCTATTGTCTATGGAATCTCTATGGTTATGTTTTTTTAAGGAACGCTGTGTTGACCGATAGTTGAATCTGTTAAAATAATTGTCAAATAAAATGTTTATTATTTGGGTACTTTTGCATACGTATTTCTCACATCTTATTCATTAACATTAACATATTAGACGGAGCAAAATGCACCGTATTTATAAACACAAAAAATAATCAAGTAAATGTGGATTATATAATTATGTGAGTTGATATACTACAGAGACAAAGAGCCCATGAAAGTAGCGAAAACCAACATGGCGGACGCAACATGAATCATTTTAAACGAGATATTAATTATCTAATTATCTTCAATGAGTGTAATGGCATCGGAGGGTCAGTAGTCAGTACTGGCACACACAACAACTTTTTTTGTTATTTTCTGTTGCAACACTAACGCTTAATATTGCCACATTTAACATTATTAGACTCGTTTGCAAGCCATTAGAAAATATAGACGGCATAATTTCCGCTCACTTTATTAAATTACCTTGGAGTAAACGAAAAATATGCAAATGGCTAAGATTTGTTTAAACGACTGAAAGGCATTGTTTTAATTTATTGCACCAAATTGAATTGTAGATTTGGTTGGTTTTTCTTCGTTAAATTACTTCGTTAGACCCGGAACTCTTTTCTACAAAGGCCTTAAACCAGTGTTGTGATGCAACTGGTATATTCTGAAGGGTTATTTCGAATTCTAGTAAAATGCATTTCGATCTGCACTCATACCATCTAGTGCATGTTACGAGTGTAGATTTAGATTTTTTTAAGTTCTTTTCAATGCGGAAAATCGGCTGTGCTGGAGTTATGTCAATCGGGGATTATAGATAGACTTTTCTTGTTAGTATCAAGTATTCTTTTCAATAGCATCACAATACTTTCATGAACTAAACCAAACTAGCTTATTCTAGTTATTACCTTTTGCATCAAATTATACATTACGTTATGTTACATCTGTTATACAAGTAAAAGTAGGTCTACGTATAAAAAAGTCCAAATTGTAAAACTTGGTCGTCTGCTCGGTTCATTACTCTTAGAGGCGTTTCTTAATTTCGGTCCGTTGTCTTATTCTTTTGTTATTTATGGCTTACGACATGAATATACACATAATGGCTTCTGTGCAGTTCTCGCACTAATTAATATTTGATAGATTAATTTGTTTCTTATATGGCATTGCATTCAATTACAATTGCTTGGAATAGACACAGAAACTATGCTATAATTAAATCAAAATACCTACTTATACTACAAACTGGGGAATGATACTGCCCGTAAAAGAAGCAGCAGATATCGAGATTTTTTTCAAAAAGGTCAGGTACTTGTATTAGCAGACAATCCTGTTTGAAAGATGTGAATAAAGTAAAAGAGGTTTGTAGGAATCGTAGCAGGTAATCGTAGAAGTGGTGCTTATTTCTCAGGTTATCTCCATGAAGAGTCGTGATTTTATGTACGTTTTAATAGAGATTATACCTACCTACTTAGTACTACAAGTTAATCATAATTTACGTGTTAGTTCAAGGTTTCAAGGAAGGAAGCGTTATCACAATACAATGTGACAAATACTACCAAACTGCGGTCGTATAGTTTTTGTGAGTCAGTTTATTTTCCCACCGAGTGTTGGGACCTTGACGTCATATCTGCAAACCGTGACGACGGATTACGATTGTGAATAATTTTGATGTAAAGTATTCGTCTCATAAACTTGGTTTGTAATATAACGAAATTATTTTGTTCTAAATCCATAGTAATAGTGTTTAGATGTTAGGTAATTCTATTAGAATCTAGGACTATTATCTCGAATTATACTTACTATTTTTTTTTTATAAACATTTCTGTCGCCCTGCTGGGCAAGGGTTTCTTCTTAGAGCAAGTTCGGGCCTTGAGCCCACCTTGGGTTACCAAATAATTTCGTGATGTTATTACTTTTCCTGTTAAAATGTGCTAAACCAACCTCCACTTGGATAACATAACATCCAAAACTGTATGACCTGTGTCCATCAAAAGAACAGTACAGGGTTAACTATATCAAAATCACACATTATTGCCAGTGGCGTAATTTACCGTTCGAGGCCCGTGGCAAATTCATCAGATGGGCCCCCTCCCCTAATATAAAAAAGCTGAACCACTTCTTTTTACAAATTCTTTGAATTTTTAATACATTTTTTTACTTTTTATGCAACTAAGTAGGTAACAAAAATGAATAAAAAAAAGATGATTTTTTTCTAATCATTACAAATAATAAATTTTAAGATTTTCCTCTGGCCGGGGGCCCCTTCCGGCTGGGGGCCCGTGGCATTTTGCCGACTTGCCACCCTGTAGTTACGCCACTGATTATTGCTGAGTATACGTAGAAGTCTAAAGAAGACTCCACTTGCTACGTAAAATCCCTTCTATCTTATAAGCTTCATCCGCAATCAAACATCTGCCAATTAGAGGGCTAAAATGTATCTCAGTTGACAACCGATAGCCACTAATCAATACATTGCTTCTTCTCTCAGATGATGACAAGTACCATGGTATACCCAAGCAGCAATGTATTGTAGTAGCTATCAAATTGACGTTTACTAGTTGTCAACTGAGATACCTAATACGCAGGCAGAAGGGTAAAATTAAACTATTGCAGAATGTATTGTAATCCATAACCCGCTACTGAGTCATTGGCAGTTAATTACTGATTCAACAGTGGAAGGTCAGTGCGCCTTGTATGAGGTGAAGCATCATATGACCTTTGCACGTCAATGATAAGTGCGATTTATTTGCGAATCATATTGAGGAAGTCACGAGTGGGAAAACCCGGGTATAAGTTGTATTATAAAAGAGTTTTTAATTGTGTTGATGATAATGTTGTACTTTTAATGTTTCTGGGATGTAAAAAAGTTTGTGTTCAGCAGGGATTATTTCACTATCCACGAAAAAAATGGTTTCGGTAGATACATTATTTTTAGTTCTGGGTCCTTTATTCAACGTAGTTTTTTTATACTGCATCAGTGAGCTGAGCAAAAATCTCTCGCGAGGACTTCTAGACCCCTTTGTCACTTGCGTATGTTACATACTAGCGAACAATATCAGATAATTTAGGGATCTTAGAACCCCTGACGCCATTTTTAAGATGTGCCGCAGCACAGCTTTATAACAAACTAGCTGACCCGCGCAACTTCGTTTGCGTCGTATAAGAGAGAATGGGTCAATTTTTTCCCCGTTTTTGTAATATTTTTTACCGCTGCTCTGCTCCTATTGGTCGTAGCGTGATGATATGCCTATAGCCTTCCTCAATAAATGGGCTATCTAACACTGAAAGAATTTTTCAAATCGGACCAGTAGTTCCTGAGATTAGCGCGTTCAAACAAACAAACAAACAAACTCTTCAGCTTTATAATATTAGTATAGATTAATAAAAAATAACAGAAATTCTCTCTGGGACGACATAATGCAGAGATACTTCAATGTAGTGGATTTTAAAGGCTTGATTTTCAGCCTGTTTGATCATAATCTCCCTATGATCTTGCTGGAACTAAAAATAATAGCCGAAAATACTAATATCGTGATATCTCCTAAACTATATGTCTAAATAACACACTGTAAACTGCAAAAATAATCTAAATTAAATGCTCGTGATGATGAACTTACTTATTTTGATAAGGATATTATGTATTATTGGTTATATCACCAGTTAAACATCACCCAACGAATAAAATGTTTTTTTAATACAGAAAAGTAGTTTTTGTGACTTAAATAAAAAAGCTGGATATATGTCATCGGGGACTTTTTTGTAGAACTAATAAAGGCCAATGTTTTTGCTATACATTGTTCTTACTTGTATCCAACGGTATAAGCGGCGCACGCACAAATGCAATCTTCAATTAGATTTTTTTTCTGACTTCTTGGACATAAATCGCTATAACTCAGCTAATATAGTTTCAATGTATTTCAATTATATATAAAAACCTGTCGGAGAAAATACTCTTTCTATTAGTGAAAACCGCATCAAAATCCGTTGCGTAGTTTTAAAGTTTTATGCATACGAAGGGACTACAGACAAAATGGGCGACTTTGTTTTATACTATGTAGTGATACAGATGCCTCTTATCAGTGCCATTACGTCACCTCCCTTGAGAGTCACACAGCCATGACGTTTATTATTATTTTCCAAGAAATATACCTATGCGTTTAATGCGCTAGTAATTCCTTGAACTTATTTTAAATGTTTATACAAATAATTTATTTAATGCGTCAGAAGTTTACGTTATGTTGAAACAAAACTAAATACGGCAGTGACAGAAATAACCGGTGGCGGCCATATTGTTATTATTTCAAATGTGGAACGCGAATGTTTGGAGAACCGCAGGAGTTAGGTTTCAGTGTTACAAAACTACAAGGAGCATTCATTGGGCTACCGACTATAAACTGAAGAAATTATATTCAAACCTTATTAAAAGTTATTAGGAAGCTAGAAATGAAAATTGCCTCCGTGGTGCAGCGGTTTAGGTCGTTACGATACCGCTACTCTAGGTCGTGGGTTCGATTCCCACACAGAACAATTATTTGTGCGATCCACGAATAATTATTTCGGGTCTGGTTTGCACTTTGTGTCCGTTGTTTGTATGTTTGTAAAAGTCCCCGCGACACAAGAGCAATTTTTAATGCGGGAGTTGTCCTTTACAGAAAAAAAATGCCTGCATTTCAAGACAAATGCTTTTCAGTTTGAACACCTTAGTATTTAATAGAGCTAATTCTATCCTCCTTTATGTTGACTATTGTTCCCGGACATAAATAAAAAAGTCAAACGTTTATCCATTTGTGTAAACTGTGGTATCATTCATGTCAATATCGTGCTCAGGAAATAGGTCATTCGTCCGTCAATTGTACGAGATACTAATTACTGACCGCTGCGACCTTTACTACTCGATCGCTGATAAATTGCCATGTATCGTCGGTGTTGACTTCAAATAATTCGATTTATTCTGACACCTTCTAACAAGTTCAAGATATTCCTCCCGTTATAGGGTTAAACTTCCTCCACACGATGTCACTATGGAACAGGAAATCAGAGGTTTTTTTATCACTATTGTACAGTGGTAAAGGTTTAGACTAGATTTACTCTTAGCAGATGATAGCAGGCTTTATATTTATAAAGAACAATACAAAAGGCTTTATATTCATAAAGCCTGCTATCATCCTATTGTATACAATGTATCTGCATTGGGTGTATTATTTACTCTACACTATTATAATTGTAGTGTTTTATCACATCGCAATGTAAAAACATCCGCTTTGCTTAATCTCGGTAATTTATATAAATCTAGAAACCTAGACAGTCTGTCAACGTTATTTGCTTCTAAGATAATGTGTGGTTTTGTCCCTGACGTAACATAAGCCGTAAAACTAATGGAAAGGAGCGTATCTCGCTAACAATTAAACTATGTAACTTGGTGAGAAGAATAAATTGTAAAACATTATTGAATATTATAATCAATCAATAAATAAAGAAAATCACTAATCCATACAGACGGAATTGCGCGCAAAACCTAGTAGTTATATGATAATGCACCAATTATGTAATTATGTAGCGATATAAATAAGGTAATTATTACAGTTTATACGTAACACATCACCTGTGTAGAATACCTATTTTATATATTTCCTTCTGTTCCATATTATGTATTGTATGAATGGTTATTCAAATAATCTTTTGTTAATTTGTGAATGGTTTATTGATTATTTAACAATGTATTCTCGTAGTACGCTACGTACTATGCGAATGTGTGTCGATAGGGTAATAGACCAAGTTACTTTTATTCGCATAACTTTTAGTTATTGAAAATCCATTTCTAATCTATCCCACGACCACATTCGTTATTCTCTCTCACTATTTTAAAATTATGTAATTTAATTTCGAGTCGGTTCTTGACTCGACAAACAACTTAAAAATATGAAGGGGACAAAAACGCGTTTTAAGTCTTAGCTTGCATCCCGAATTCACGAACACTTTAAATTCTTCTAAATATCGACTAGAACCACTTAAAACTAAATAAATTATGTACTTATATCTATAAAAAAAAATTACCGTGAACTTATAAGTAGGTACCACAACGCATAAACAAGCAAAGGAAACACAATGTCAGCCAACGAATTCCTCAACATGACGTCACATTTCTTCTCAGTACTTCCCCATTGATAGCATTAAGCATGTAGCATATAGCAGGATGCTTATTAACAGCTTATAATAAATTAATTTAGTCAGCAAGTATATGAGAATGGAGATCAAGTTTTGTTTATTATTTGCATTAGGTCCAGTGAACAATGACGTCACTGTTTGGGATGTCGTATTGTGTTGTTCGTGGAACTGTTTGTTGAGATATTTTGACAGTGACAGTTGACACTTTACACCGACATAAAAGGCGGGTATTTTGTTTCTTACTTTTAATTCAAGCGTTGCCTTTTTAAAATTCAAGATTGCTCTCCCTATTTATTATTAACGCAGTGATAGCCGAGTGGTATTAGTTGACACCTCCCATGCCAGTGGTCGCAGGTTCGAATCCGAGGCAACACACCAATGGCTTTTCGAAGTTATGTGTGTATTAGAAATAATTATCACATGCTCCAACGGTGAAAGAAAAACATCGTGAGGAAACCTTGCATGCCTAAAATTTGTTTAATACATTTATTGAGGGCATGCAAAGTCCCCAACCCGCACTTCGCCAGCGTGGTGGACTCAAGGCCTAACCCCTCCCTCATTACGGGAGGAGACCCTTGCCCAGCAGTGGGACAGTAATGGGTTAAATTTATTATTTATTTAATGTACGACGTACGTAAAGGGGTCGCTAGGTTTGGTTTTCTGTCTTTGTAAAAGGTCTGGCAATCCATAAATGGATAGCAAAATATATTTTGCATTCCTTTACGCACATTATGATACTCGTATGATATTGGTTATTCTTAGCTAAATATGCAGTTATCTACGTCAGGTGATGGCAAAACGGAATTTACCTATTCGCACCATTGTCTAAGATGGCGGAAAAAATGTGCAAAAACTGTAGAACAATAGAATAGTTGTTGTTTTTTTTAAAGTTACGGCACGCATCACGATAACAATTTAATTTTATTTATTGTTATTTCTATCTACGTATGTATACGTACGGTTTAAATAATTTGTTTCTAGCTACATTTATGGTTAAATATTGCATTCTTGGTATAGTCTATGGCTCCAAACTCCAGGCTACTATTGAGAATACTATGGAAATTAGAAAACTCAATTTCCTTAGCGTAAACCCGAGCCCTCGTAAATCGCCGTCGTATATACACAACCACCCAGACCAATAGGCGTTCTATGGTCTGGGCCTGGCCTATACCGATTTTCGTTACAATTACGATATTCGATAATTTTCATATCTAAATAGTTTTGGTTTACTACACTTTCGCGAATTACAATAGCTCTAAAAGATTAAAATTTCAATATATGTACCTAAGTGGCTTTGAAACTAATTAAATCGTGGTAAGAATCAACCAAAGTTTTAGTAATAGTAGGACTTCCAAGGCATTACAAAAAATCATATCACGGTTTTAAAACTCGGGTTTGATAAAGCAGTAACATGTTCACTAATTCCGTGTGAGGGGGCTCCGGGCTCGGATTCAGCTCATTAGTTCACCCGCCACTTGCGCTCCCGTGGGTGGGTGCAATTGCTACACCGTTAGTACCGCACCGCGAGGAAACGACCTCGGATACTTGAACCCTCAATCACACAGGCCCGTTTGAAATGTTCAAAGCGCTTTTGCCCGCGTTTGAGCTGTTGATTTACTCGGTTTAAAGATGATTAAAGAAACGTAGATTTTTATATAGTAGTTGGTATTTCAAAATGTAATGACTGTGTAATTTTTAATGAATTGGAGATTGATTAGAAAAACTTTACTCAAAAATTATGCATGCGAAAGTTTGTCATGATCACAGAAATTTGAATGTTATCTTCTGATGTCTCTTGTTAGAATGGATATGTGTTTGTTACTCATTCACGCAAAGACTGCTGATACAGTTTTATCGTATTTGGCTCGCAAATAATTTATTATAACCTGGATTGAATCACTTTATGATACTACCCTATGCTACGTCGCGGGCAGAAACCCTCCAAAACATATCTGCAGTTAGTCTATTATTAAAAAAATATCCATCACCCGTCTGGTGTTAAAGTGCTATAATATTTTGTTTACTCCACATCGTTATAGCATCAATAAATCACAATTAACCGTATAACTGGCTGAACTGTAAACAACAAAAGCTATTAATCTACTCAATCCTATGGGATATCCTCAACCCATTATCGCGGTGCGCTGTCGCCTAGCGTCCATTAACACTTATTGTGTTAACTGCCTCGTGGGCGGCTGTATCGTATGCCTTTGCCTATTATGCTGAGGTTGGCATTCTTTTGATAAGTGTAGTACCAATATTACGACAACACTTAAAACTTTAAATATAGAGCTTGAATGTAGTGGAAAACTATTAATGACGAAATACATGAACCGATAAAAGCGAAAACTGTCTTACCTAGGTACTTTTCGGGACATAAAATGTATTCCTAGAGCATGGTCATACTTGATTGGGGATGAATACGCTCGGTTTATTTTGTTTCGGTATATAGACAAAAGATACAAATAATTAAATTTTTACGCTAGTGAACTAGTGCTAAAGCTTTTCCAAACTCCTTAGAATAAAGCTCTCCTAACCTCATATTTTTTACAACGAACACCGCGAAACTCAAAAACAAAAATAAAAACATATTGTATAATCGCAGGATAGAAACATAAACAGGGATAAATAAACAAGGACACAGCTTTCCCACTTGCAAACCATACAGCACAGATTGTTGGTACAGTAGAGTACGATGACGTAATAGACATTTATTAATTGGTTCGTCGGGATGGCGCCGCTCCGAGCTTAACAGATTATAGGGCGTTGATATTGAGGAAAATCTAAGGATAAAATCTATTAACCTCAATGCTTTTATCGATGCTAAAGTTTTGATGCACGTAGGTAAATTGCAAATGGCCGTTTTGACGTGGGATGAAAAAATGATCGACTAATATTGAATAATGTCTTTTGTTAAATTTCTAAGATACTCAATAGTTTGTACCTACTTTAAATACTAAAATTCAGGGAAGTGTTGTCTTAAACAAAATCCACGTAAAAAAAAATCTTATTGTTTTTATCTAAATAGGTAATTTTATTAGAATAACGGATGTTTTTGGTGAGAGAAACAAGGACTGAATTAGTCATGGTTATAATATTATTACGATCATTTCAATTTTAAATGTAAGCTCAATCATTCGTTTAATCGTTTTTATAGAGATGTCTGACTGGAAAAACAGCTTTTATTATTTTTAAATGGTTCGTTTTATTGCTAAAACCTGTTGACGTTTTTCCTTTCTGATTAATCAGAATAGTCACTGTTTTAAGATAGTCCAATGTAAAGTCGACTACCTATGAAAATTTGAGTAAGAATAGTGCCTCATAGACGCATGGGGCACTATTCTTACTCTCTTGTAAGTAGAATAATATATTACAGAATCCCGCTACTATAATAAATACAAAGGTTGTGTTGTTAACTTGTTATGTACCTATGTATAAACTTGGTACACAGATAGTTAGTAATCTGAATTAAAACAGAAAAAAAAACTTAAGATCTTTTTTTACCCAAATGTAGTTACAAGCAGAATTTAATATGTATTGTACTATAGGTACTGTTTATAATTAAAACTGTCTTAAAGTACGTCTGACTATATAAGACTGAAATCGGAACAGCCTTTATGTTACATAATAAAGTAGTTTCTACTTTTGTTTATAAAACTCTCGTCTTACTTTTAACCTAACTTACCAATAATTCACCTTTACCCTTTTTTGTTTCCTCCCTTATCCATCAAACATATTAGTTTTTTACTAAAGCGGCACTTCGGTTCAAAAGAGCGATAAGACGTACATCGTAACTTACAATATTCGTTGAGTGATATACTTTACTAAATATTATGACATGTCTGTCAGCACTCGTATTTAGTTGCTGTCACATATTTTTAGCTTTTAATGGGCGACTCAATTGTTTGATGCATTTAATTTTAACTAATAGTTCTGGCTGGTGGCACAGTTGAGAAGTTATAAGAATGGATAAATTAGTATTGATAATCCATACTAATATTATAAATGCGAAAGTAACTCTGTCTGTCTGTCTGTCTGTCTGTCTGTCTGTCTGCTAGTCAATCACGCCTAAACTACTGAACCAATTTGCATGAAATTTGGTATGGAGATATTTTGATACTCGAGAAAGGACATAGGCTACTTTTTATCCCGGGAAAATGACGCATTTCCCGGGAAAATTCAGGTGGCGAACGAAGTCCCGGATAATCAATATTATAATGACATTGAATTAACAAAATTCCGTTGTCATGGCAACTGTTTTAATAACGGATATGCCTTAGCGCAACTTCGTTACATAATATATTATGAGATATAAATAATTTTGATAATATTTTTCGTGAAAAATAAAAGCATATTTTGTATCATCACGCTACGACCGATAGGGGCAGAGTAACAGTAAAAAGTGTTACAAAAACGTTGAAAATTCTGACCCATTCTCTCTTATGTGACGCAAGCGAAGTTGCGCGGGTCAGCTAGTACTTACATAAAATCTTTTCCTTACTTAAGGAGGTACTTACTTATTCAGATTTTTACACTCCTTTCTCATACAGTTACGGAATCCGTCCGTAAATCTGTAATCCCCTAATATCGGTTGGTAGTTCGGGTAGTTCCCCTGAAAACGATGTAGGGTTGCATTTTACACACGTTTGACAGCCTCTTCAATATAATAGTGAATTCATCAGACTTTTTAGTAGAGATAATTGTATCCCAACCTTTTTTACGATCTTTATTTATGTAAGTCTTACGTAAAAATATACCCACAAAAGTTATTGTCCTTGACACTAAGCCAGTTGTTCTTATTCGTACTTCGTGAACGTTTTGCGACTCCAAGGCCAAGTCGTACAAGGACAGACGGAGCCCTAATTCCACAACTAGGACATCTAGGGGTCTGTAAAATCAATATTTTGTGTTTCACAAACTGCCTTTGTGGCACGGTCGGTAGTATGCTGACTACTGACCACGAGAAGGTTCAATTCCCAGGTCGGACAAATGTTATTGTGTTAGTCTTTTTTCTAATTTAATTTAGATTATTCTTAATCAGGTTTTGTTCAGCAGTGAGACACTAATTGGTTAAAAAAACATCTGAATAGTATCACGGCGTTTGATAAGACTACCGGGCGTTTAATAGGCTCCTATTAAATGGGACTAACATTGTTGATGGCGAAACGCGGGTGTACCTACATATTTCATGCAACTCTGTCTTGTCTTCAAGTACAGGAAGTGTGATGTTATGTATGTTATATGTATGTATTTCACAAAGTCCCGCTTTGTGCCCAGCGTAATACAGTGTGAGGATAAAGTAAAAAAAAAATATTAGTACAATATGTAATAAAATTATTGTAATACTTATCTGTCAATTAAATTAAATTATTGTGTTTTGTCCATTTTATTTTGTATTTTGATACGCAATTTGGTATTGCGGTCATGTAAAATAATTGTTCAGTGTGTTAACAGGATAAATAATTTTTAAATGAACCATTATGGTAAAGTATGGTACTTATTTAGGAGGGAAAACATATAGACAACATGACGAGATAGGAAACATACATTTTTTTATTCAAATATAACCGATTGTATTATTTGACTACGGTTTCTTAGGTACATTAAGTGGTAGTTTATCTATTTAAGAGCGTTTAAACTCATATAAAATCAATAAAACGCCATTGAATAGAACCAGTCGCTAGGACTGTTACAAACATACAAACTACGAGCGCAAAGCACAACCAGACCGGAGACCACTATTTGTGGATCGCACAAATTAATTGTTCTTTGTGGGAATCGAACCCACTTCCTCCCGGAGCAAAGGTAGTGGCGTGGCGACCATTTTAACTACCGCACCACGAAGGTTGTCAAACATCGTCGAGGTCTTTCAATTCCAGCATAAAAGTATTAAATACATTTTTAAATACATTTCTTTTGTTTCAGAGTACGGGTATATTCTGCACGTTTTTCCTCGCGCACGCGATCAAGGAGAAGCGTCGTGCGTCAATACGAAACTCCTCGTCAATACGGGAGGCGACGTTCGCGTCTCCAGACGATTCCCTCCTGGCTGCCCCGACCGCTCCTGCACATACCTTGCCCAAGTATTAGTAGAATGTAATAAACTAGTGGTAATTTCTGTTGTGTAAGCAGATATCCGTATATTTCTATCTCTTTTTGCACTGGAAGGCATACATTGCTGAAGAAAGGCTTAGAATATGCTTTTCGGCTTTGCTGTCTTCATTGACAGCAGCTAAAAGGTTGACGTTTATCGTACCCTCTATGGATATGGCTGGGCTTCGCTCCAAAGACTGTCTATCTCATAGTAAAGTGCTTCCCGATCGGTGAAGGCTTATGAGTAAGTAAGTTATAGGTGCCAATAATCAAGATAAAGTTACAATTTCGTTTTTACGTCAAACCTAAGAAGCGGTACAGGCCGGCGTTTTGAGTTGACGTTTGTAAACGTGCTTTTAAAACGAATAACGTCAAAATTATGACATTTATGTAAGCTTATATCAAGCACTTTCTTTTGTCAACAAGAGAGGTAACATATCAAAGCTTCAATTACTTTCAACAGTGCCTTGAGATGAAGGCCTATTAATATGTATGTCTAGCCCTTACTGTCAGTCAATCTTAGCCAACTAACACATGTTGTAATACATCACCTTGTCTAAACTTGTATGATAAGGCCGTATTCCCGTGACTAGATAACTAAGTAGCTGAGTAAATAATCTTTTAAATCAATGAACAATTAATCCGAATTAGAGTTTATTTTTGAATGATAACTTTACATATTTGCAGAATTCATTTGACGTTACTGACATTCAATGGACTGGTTTCTGTCTTAAACGTCAAAATTTATTCTTAAAGAAAAGTTCAGTGCCGATGAAAACAGTCTATAAGTCTAGTTCTCTATGAGCCAATTTTAGCAGTAATTAGTAATTATTGTTCTAGAAACATCTTATGCCTATATTTTTCGAATAATAAGAGAAGAAAGGGAGGTGGTATTGAAATGTACCAAAATAGTTAAAAAGCTGAATAATATTCGTCGGAATTATATTATCCTGTATTTATTAAAATGCGAGAAATATAGCAATGTAATTGAATTTAAGTATGTTCTAATGAGTTATTTATATAAATGGAATGTTGATAGTGAATTGTGACAATATGTTTATTTATTTTAATTGGCCTACAGTCATATCATAATTATGTATTAATAAGCATATTTTTTATTTCACATTTACGGAACAGATAGACCGTTCGTCCGTTCGTTCGTTGTCCGTTCCGACAGCCGTCGTAGTTACATATTCATCACTCGTACTCCTCTAAAGCCTTCACAGTGACTTTCTGCTATTATTATATTTACACAAACAAATTAAAAAGTGTGTAAATATAGTCAAACAACTTAGTAGAGAGCCTTTTTTGCAAAGTTTGCGGCTGTAAAGATCATCAGTGACTTATGCAGCTGACAGTAGCCTGTTTAATACAGCTACTTTGATTTGAATATTCATCAAATTGTTAATTATAATCTAGATTAATCGCGCAAGGCTCTTTACTAAGTTGACAGAATATACGTAGGTACTACCACTATACGCAATCAAGACAGGTAAATTAGATCAACAACCTTCATTCAAGATTTAAAGATGACAGCATAATACTCTTTGCTGATAACTTCCTGTAAAAGATATGATTCATACAACATCGGATGTTTTTTTTCAATGACTGTACGAGGTTTACGACTTAATGATAGTAATTAAGTTTTATCTATGACGAATGTTTGTGAACGTAAGATGAAATTATGTAAACAGTTTGAAATTCAATGTTCAGTTCTTGAAGATTCTGAACGAAAAAAAATATGTCAAAATCTTGCCGCCATTTTTCTTTTGTTTTTTTTTTTAAACAATGAAATAAGAAACGCACTACAAAATCCTTATATTACTCAAAAAATTTATTAAACAATATAATTAGGCAATGACTGAATTGACTTTTACTAAAACTTTATGAAAATGTTCAGTTAATTATTTCCAGTTTTGGTCAATTAAAAATTCATTATTTAATGGATCGTGAGAAATCCTATTACGGACACTGTCATGTCTTTAATAAATGAATGACTAGGTATATTATATTTGCAATTATTATAATAAACTAATTATTTTGTAAGCATTCTGTAGGATTTCCAGCCAATTCTTGCTCGGTTCAATAAATTTATTTTGTTCATTTTATGCAAAGGTAAAATTAAAATTCTCTTAAACGAAAAAAGATTAGGCAGGTACCTAGGTACGCTAATAATATGCATGAGACATTGGCCATTTTTCAGAGGGGAAATAAGAAGAAAATAAATTTTACTGGCTTTTAATTTTAAGTAGGTACCTACCTAATTATGATTTAAATGCAATAAGTTTACAAAATAGTACGGTTGTGGCGAAACTGAAGTTTAGGTTAATATATTTTTTAAGCCATTTTGATAAAATATTGTGAAATGAGCAATACATTTATATTTTATTGTAGTGCATAGATATCTTTGTATTGTAGTCATAAAATTCTATTTATTTAGTTTAATTATATTATTCACGAGTGACTGTTGGTTGTGTGCATTAAATAAATGTGATTTTATTACCCTAAGATACCTAGTGCCTATTAGTAATTTTGTATTAAGGATATAGAATATTTTTAACTACCTATTTTCTACATTTTAATACCAATAAATAATTTTATCGAAGTTAAATTGTTTTAATTTCAAGACAACCCGTAGGTACTACTTAGTTCAACTAACCACTTCAAATACTAGCCTAGAGGGTCTATATAAATATTTTATTTGAAAGGGAATACTTGAGCTTCTAATAAATTTTCTAAAAAAACTGCTCAAAAATCTTAGAACACTGATTCTTAGAAATGCCGTCAGAAAAATATTATTCGGGAATTCCCCCCAAAATTTGACAGCTCCTGTCAATGTCAAAGGTTATCTCCAAGACGATGGAACGTGGAACCAACGCATAGCACTTAGGTCAGCACTCATTATGCCTATTATCCACTTGACCGTCTAAAAACGCGCCAGCCTTGACTCCAATCGGAAATGATCGTGATTTTCCGCCACCTACCTAGAGTAATCGTTTCACAAGTGTTTTTGTAGAGATATAATGCAAAATTTCTTCATCTCAAATTAGATTTTCGACTTTATCACTATTGGAATAAGACGCATAACATCTTTGAAACGCTAAGGGTGGTTCAAGAACCTTTTTAATAATTTTATCTGTAAAGTTCAAAGATAAATTACTAAATTACAATTTATTTATTGTATCGAATGAATTATTTCGATTGTCAAATTAACCTTGCCAGTATTATTGCAGTGAAAAGTAAACAATAACAACAGTTAAAAACTTTGGGAGGTCATTTTAACTGTTAGTCGAATTGTGGCAAGGAGGTAAGATACAATATTTGTCTACCTGCGTAAAAATTATTACGTACTTTCAATATTACAGGTATTGTACTAAGCAAACAACTATTAAACACAGCTACTGACTACCTATGAACCTACGCTTCGACACGGACGGTTATTATTGGTTTTTAATACAGTTTCTGTAAAAGATACCTACACAAAATATAGAACAAAGGAAAACAATTGAAAATGAAGCATTAAAATAAGAACACATCTAAAATGGATCTTCGTTAAACTATTGCTTTTGAGTGAGCTTATTTGCATCGTCGTATAACCTTATTGAAGGAAAAATCGGTATTTTTTTTAACATTTTCCTACAAGGTCTGCGTGCAAGTAAGTCCTTAAAAAAATAACTAGTTAAAGTTTTTGTCAAAAATATTACCAATTTTATGGTCACTATTAACCTTCGCCTACTTATGTTTAACTGAATTACCACAACACGTAAGTACTTAGTAATAAGGTTAGATCGTTTATCGAGCTATGTCGGAGACTAATGTAAAGCTAGCTCTTTAAGCTACTTAGGAATCCCTGGCGAGTAGAGATTGGCCGCAGACAGACCGTTAGCTAGGCTTTTAAAGATCGATTAGGGCAATGGTCTAACCTCAGTGGATAAGGGTAAATTTTAAGGATATTATTTTCTGCATATTTAAATATGAAGCCATAGGTATGGGTAGAAAAAGCCTAGAAATTACAAACGCACGTATACTCGACGCTACAACCCGACACGTGCTTCCAAAATTGGCCAAGGTGACCGCTTTTCCAATGCACCAAACCTGCAGTCAAACGTGTCGTAAGAATAACGATATTTGGACATAAGAAAAATGTATTTGTTGATATTAGATTTCTATTTATTCTTCGCTTCAATGAGCAAACTTCCATCACAGGTATTTTCTACTTGTAGGGCGTAAACGCATTGGAAAGTGTCTATGTGAACGTTCTTAAAAACTTTCTCCCTTCGCGGCTTGTTTATGGTCAGGGCACGAATCGACTTTTTGCTAAGTCCGATGGAGAATCGAAAGCGGAATACCTACATGTCTAGGCACCCAATTTGTATTCGCAGTGGTCCTGGCAAATTGCGAAAATAAAATTGACTTCTTTTTTTTATTGGAACTTGTTTTGCATAACTTTGTAAGTGATGACGTTTTTCCCGCTCAATACCTATTCTGAATTTTTTACTCGTTCAAATAAGGCAAGGGTATTCGAGCGAATGCCTATGGGTATAAATTGCCGCACCTGTGAATATTATTAAGCAGGCTATTTATTTATTTTTGATGATTGAAGGCAAGGAGACTTTAGCGATCAAATGACGATTCTCGAACTTCAAATGCCAAAGTTGTGAGGAAAATAGGTACCTACTACCTAACTATTTAAAATCACTACCAACAAGTTTAAAAAACCTACCTAACCTTTAAAAATTTTAATGTGTCATCGAAAAAAAAACTACATTTCCCACGGAGATTCCCCGGGAGATAATTATGAGGTAGATCTTGTGGTGTGACGGATTCATATAACCCGTTCTAGGGGCTCATATGGGGGAACAAAACCAATAAGTTGTTAGGTATTTAATACTATTATTTGCTCTATTTTGAATTGATATCCTCCACCTATTTGTTTTAAAAATTGTTTTGATATGGAAGCAGAATTTTAAGGTTTACCTATATAATGTACCTAGCTAAAAGTAACATTTAGTATGTACGTAATTCACTTAACTAGGTAATAACATAGGTACCTAGACGTAAATATTTGGTACCTATATTTTGAGATGCGAAAGGTAAAAACATAAATTGTATAGGTAGGTACCTAGGTACCTATTTACTTCGATGAAAAACCCGCGTCCCGTCAGTCCCGACATTGAAAGGTACAGTGAACTATGAAATAAACAAACAACAGCGTAGACTACGCTGTGCGTAATTAAATACGAATAATTTACACATTCTTTCTTATAGTGAACTCATCTTTCATGGCTTGCAGGAGCCGTTTGACAACAAAACAAAACAGCTGCTTTACATGACCTCCGAAGCAACCTTCAGCTCAAATACCACGATAATAAATATCACCCATCTACAGACAGACCGCGCGATGCAAGCTTTCCTTACTTTTTCTAATCACTAAATTCTGCATACCGAAATACAAACGACAATATTCTAGTCGTCTTATAACGAAATTATTTCGAAATCTCCTTGATAAAGGATCTTGTTGAGATGAAAAGTGGAAAAGAGACGGCGAAACGTTTTATGTATACGGTTAACGCGGTGGAGTAAGCGAGAAAGACGACAGGTGAATGAGGGGTCATGAATAGGTGCACCATATCTTTTTGTTATCGAGACTTTTGTAGACAAAAATTTTGACGTTATTAAAAGTCTTCTTAGTATTATCAACTGTAATTAATTATTAGTAGGGAGGTACCTGTATGTTTAATATGTTATATGTTAGTCTAATCTATCTATAAATGTTTGTTTTGTAAAATATAGGTAGGTACCTAAGTTCGCAACTATAATTCAGATTTAAAATGTTGCCCTGTTGTTTTGTAAATCAATGAACTAACAGCAATTTACTTATAGGTATTATACCTACCTAACTGTATCATCTTCACGAGAAATGGTTTTTCCTCAACATTAATGTTTTAATAGGACGTCATCATAACAAACCTACGTGAGCTTAATACGTTGTACTTGAGTCACAACGTAAAGACCCAGTGACTCGGAGCTCACTGGTCACCCTAGTCATGATTCATGGAACCCTTGGCGGGGCGCGGAGGGGACGCGCCGCCATCGCGATCTCTCGGTTATAACTTTAGTAGCATTTACAAAGTCGAAGCGAGTGGGCTACGATAGCGCTCCTCACGAAACAAACAAATAACACCGCGAGTGACATAGTGCGATTGTGTGTGAACAAAAAGTGCAAACTACTCATTCAAGATGGGATGTGGTACGAGTTTTGTGAAATATGTGCTGTTCTTCTTCAACTTGCTTGTGGCGGTGAGTTGGGGAAAGGGCGGGATTGGAACCGGTTTCTGTGTTCCGGTAGACGGCTGATGGCATGACCAGCCAACAGTGAAACTGACGCCCTGTGGCTGCCCACTAACCACGGGCTATTTAAAGTCTCAATCCGACTCGCACATGTGATTTTCTATCGTTATTGCATTCATTAAACGTCGTTTAACAAAGCGCAATACTTTTCCCGAGCTCTGAAAATTTATAAACAAAGGGAATTAATTTATTAAAGCATTAATTTATTTCATAATATTATTACTTTTCCGGTCAGTGTTTCGTGTAACATTCTCTGAATCTCGCAATATTCGTAAATAAGCTTTGTGAACTTTACACAACATCTTCTGTTTCTCTTTCTCACACGGGCTAAGGCGGGGGCGACGCTCTGACCTCTCCGTCTGTCTTTGAAAAGAATTCGTAGGGTGAAAACTCTTGTTGTTGTTCGATCTGACATTGTTGTTCAATTCACAAACTTTTTTCTTGACTAATATTTTACTGCTGTAGGTAGTATTGGGCGTATTATTAGTAAAAATCTGGCAGGTAATATTTATCCGGAAGAGCAGAAATCTATAGATATTTTCCTGCAATCAATTTGCCTCCATCAAATCAAAACAGTAAAAAATGCATTAGCCTTAACACTCGTAATACAAATGGAATATAATACATCATAAACGAATGCCTATTCAAGCGTGTTATAACGTAATACGTTTTAAATAGTAGTGACTGGATGATGAATCATTGAACAATGCCGCGAGAATCATTTTTTACGCCATAAGAAGCAAGGACTCCAGAGACAAATGACATCATGAATGTATCTTGTAATTATCAAGGAAGTTGCAACCGGCTGTCATTGAAATGTTTATCTGATGATTTATCTAAGGTTTAGCACATATTGTCCCAAGTACGTGATCATTTGGATAACTTTTTACGGCGATACGACTGAGAATCACGTAATGAAGCAGAAAACACGATTATCATTTCCAAATATGCCTACGCCTAGTAAGGAGTTTAGAAGGTTTATCTTCATATACTGATGTCAATACATAAAACATTCTCACGCCTTTGAAGAATTGCGTTAAGGCACGCCATATTTCCTCAAAACATGTTATTACTAAGAAAGTTGTAATAAATCAAAGGATACGAACTCTATTGTGTGAGTCCTAGAACTTGGCGCTTGAAACTCTTTTGTGTGAAAAATATCTAGGGAATGTAAGCTTGATCCCCTTTGTCTAGTCGACAAGCAAAACAAAGATCGCGCCCGCGGCGACTCATTCAAATTGTATGTTCCTACGCTAAATCATGAGCTCAAAAAAGAAATAGGTATTCGAATCCTCAGACAGACTATAAAATGAAACTGAACAATCGTATTTGACGTTTATTTTGTTGTTTCACAAGAAGTACGAAAACCTGCAGGACACCAGATTTCGCGAATTCGAAATGTAGTCTTCATGATAACTTATGAATAACTTTTACAATAAAATTGAGATGTTTCGATCTCCGTTTAGCTTTGAAGTATGAATCTAACTAATCCCTAGAAATTATGCTGATTAAAAAAGGCTACTATAGAAGCGTGTAACCTACTTTATAATGGAGCTATACTACGACTTTTCCGGTAAATCTAGACCTACGATACTAGTTCATTATTAACTACTAGTAGCCGCACGACACGAACGAAATAGTCATGCAAATTCATGCAATACACCTCAATGTCGTCTGTCAAGAAAATAAAAGAAATCCACTGAATGAGTTTGAATAATGTCAAAGAACTTATACCTTGACAATAACAGATGTACAAATATTAGTACGTGAATATATTCTGTCATTCTGACTACAGCTTACGTTTCAATGAAGCCTGGCCTTGGTGTACGACTGCTCGTAGCTGGCATAATTACATTTGATACCGACACATACCAACTGTTCAACAAAACATGGTTTACAATTACTTGATAAGAAAACTGGAAAGATAGGTAGGTACCTATACATTTTTTGAACTAGAAACACGATTTTTCTGGTACGACATGACACCTAAATTGTAAAGTAACTTGTTCAAATAGCTACCTAGTTATTTAACAGTGTAATATTAGCTCTGACATCATATTTAAAACGTGTGTATTTAGGTACTGGTCATCTCCAGTAATGAAAGTTTAAATAAAAGTAAAACTAACAAGTCTGCTAGGTTGGAACCATTGTGTGACCCAAAGGAATGCGCTGACCCATTTACAATAACGAACCATCTAATGATGCCTGACGAAATGTCGCCCCTAATGGGGAAAACTTGTTATTTAATTACACTTAAAAGCTTAGTTTCGTGGTATGCGTTGTACTCCATTAGAGCTGCAGTTTACTACAGCATTCGGAGTTACCATAACTTTGCATTATAATTGTTAGGTGTGGGCTCATTAATTTGTATCAAACTGGGTCGACAAGGAAGATTGCGTGCTAAAAGTCAATTCTCCCACCTCCTTCACCCTCCGAAAGTCAACAGGTGTTTCCATTGAATAATTAATGAACAGGTAGTGTTGTGGTTTCGGAAATTTTTGTGTAGCGCGTCACACAAACCAGAAGTTATGACTTCATGCAACAAGAAATACGATTGTTTTGTTGTGAGCGTTCACCGTGACAGAACTAGGTAACGATTAAGACGAAGGCCACTACATTTTGCGTCTCACACTCCAATAAAATCAGTTCGTTCAGGCTTTATGATGGCTATCGGAAAGTCCTTGTATTTCCTTGGAAGTGTGTCAAGGAGAACTCCTTGGCTCCGAAGGAAACGTTTGCAAGATGTGCTCGTGACTCAAGGTTAGAATTTCCCGAAGTTTATCCTCATGTATGACGCCATATGGCCAAGACATTTAATGAGTATTTCGTGTTTGCAATTTTCGCCGAGAATTTTTATATGAATCATATATCGCGTTGGAGTTAACGCCCATTAAATATTTTAACATCGATACGTATCAACGCTTTGGTCATATTATACGCGAAACACGTCCCGAAATATTGATTTCCATTCCGAAATATTAAACAAACATTGGTTTGTTTACGATTCTAGTCGTGTCCTCGAAGTGGAGGTGACACCATGCAAACGAAGTTGGTGCAAGTGATTAATTCGACCATTGCGTCCCATTGTCGAAGCAATAAAGCCATCGTTGGCGATACAGCCATAATCCATGATATTCAAACACACACGTGACCTGTCTTGGTGACATCATCGCCACGACGATCTCAGCCGCCGAACTGGCGCCCGCGACACTTAACATGCTTGCCCTATTACTTACTCTAACGAACCTCCCTAAGCCATTATTTGGGACTAACCCGACGGGTGGCACAATTCCCCTCTCAATATTCTAAGTGCAAATTTTAAAATTAGCAGCACTTATGGTATTTCCTCCAAGTTAAAGTCGTTTCCGTCAATGAATACCGAGTAGAGACGGAATGATTTCGACCGGAGTCCAGAAAAAACTCGTTTGAAACTGGTTTGATATGCGAGTGTTGCTAACATCCAGTGTTGATGCAATAGTTTTTTTGTAACAAACCTACATGATTGCGGATATTGCACACCACAACCTTGCCAGTTGTATTTGCGTTTCTCTTTGGAAATCCTCTGAATATTTGATTAAAAGTCTTTCGCACATGTTCGGGTCATAAAATCGTACGATATCACGTGTTTTGGAAGGTAGAAAATCAGATTTAAAAATCTAATTTTAAATAACTACCTACCTCACATAAGCAGTGCCCATTTGATTGAATAAAAGAGAAAACACTTATCAGTTAGAAAAGTCTGTCTGTTTAAAGCCATTTTAAACATTTCATTGTAATGTCTGGTGCTCAAGAATATATGACTAAATGTTATTATTTCTTGTTCGAATTATTAAAACTACTGCAAATACCCAAGCTATAACATTTGAAACACAAATCCTTTAGCCGTTACCACCCACTGGCATATCGTGTTCGAATGACGCATATTTCAACCTCATAAAAGGATATCCAAGGACCATTTCGTAGTTTCTCGTATATGTGCCGTTTAGATTGGCGATAAAATTATTGTTTGCCCAGACACGGGCGTACAAAAATGTAGTAAAATCGGCAAATATTTATTGAACAACATTGATAAGGTTACTCGTGCCAGCACTCAAGGAAAGAGAAGAAGGCAACATTATTTTTATCTGATTATTTAAAGTATATATTTTTTGCAAACAAAATTCAATAGTCTATGTTTCCTATGATCCATCCAGGGTTATAATGTATCCTTTGTTATTCAAACAGTTGTTGTTTTCAATACTAAGCAAACTAAATGTTTGACACAAAAGTAATAGAGTTTAATAGACTTACAAAAAGGCGTAACTCAAGGCTCTAATAATGAAAAACAAAGACTAAAGATTTTCAGAACAATAATAGGTTAAATATAACAACTAAAAGTGTAACTAAGTGTTCCTAATGTGTGTATTTGCGACGGCATTGGAGTCAAACGTCTCGTATGGAATAGTAATGTGTTGGCTACACCGGCCCCGGCTGGACACGTGATCTGATTTTAATTAGATTAACTTCCTGCCGTGTATCTAGCATTTAATAGCTTATATTTAACATTTATACGTTTAATGGAGAAAGGTAAATAGGGGATTTTAATTTCATAATAAGTGATGTACAATTTATGACAAGATGTATGGTTGTGAATGAAGCAAGGTAAGTTTGTAAGGATCGTAGCAAGTGGTGTTCTTAAGTATTTTGTCTACTCCTGTGGAAAAAATACGTGATTTTATGTACATATTTATGTAGGTATGTATGTATCAAGAGATTCTTTTGTAATTGAGTCTTTGTATTTCTGTCAATTTCCCCCCCTATTTATGGACATAAGGTTTGCTATTTTACTGATTTTCCAGTCTTCATATCAGTTATTATTTACTCGTATAAACTAGGTATTAAACCATAAATGTTAACGATGCGTCACTTTATTTTATTACTGCAGAATATTTCCGCTGTAAGTAAGTACAAAGTTTAGTATAATTATACACCAGATACCTATTATTCCATATATTTCTTCCGTTTTTCCTATAATAAGTAATGTGTTATGTATTTATCAAACATAATAATGCAATACGACATGTTAGGTTAACCACAGCACATCGAACACATTAATTTAATATTTCTACAAATAGTATAGGTACCTATTTACTCCATTAAATTAAAAATATCGTCTCACAAAAGAACAATTAAAATGCATTTTTAACTTGCAAAAAGTGTAGCTATCAACACGCAACCATTCCCTTAATAAAATTCCGAGTTTTTCAGCCGGTAAGCATAGAGTATAATGACTAGAGATTCCTTGTCTATGCCTCCCCCTGGCTCATAGAGCCCAGGTCAGTGACCTCACCTCACTTATGCAACGTTCGTCATAGTAGGACACCTCCATTGGGCGGGTCACGTCCACGTCACGATTGTGTAAGCTCACGTCAAGATTTGCTTGAAAGCTTTCCAACGTATATTCAACTCGGCCATTCTGCAAGTTTGTCTACCTTTGAACTGAGGCAACGTATTGCAGTAGTGAAAAAACTTTGCCATATATTTTGTCTTCTGTAGATATTATTATGGTAATAGAAGCTATTGTTTTCATAACTAAAAGCGTGGTAAAAAATGTATCGCAATGCTGTTTTTAGTTTAATTTTGCCGAATAGAAGCAACTGCGTGAATGATTCCTTTCACCAATACTCCAGAAAATAATATCATATATTTATTTCGACAAAAGGCTTGACATACCCTAAGGCCTATTGGAGCAGGTAGCTCCCCGTAAATATTTGCCAACCTTCGGCTATTCCCAGGAGCCAAACAAAATCTCATTACGGCAATCCGCTTCATCAATCATCATCAGTGCGTCAGTCTTGGGCCTTCGTTAAATTGATTTCGGATTGATTGTCGGTTGTAAATCTCCTCGTATGGTTTTGAGCTGCTGTAAATACGCTCCAGACTTAATCTAGGGAGAAGTCTGGCTATTTTAAGATTGGCTGACTTAGAAACACTTTTTATTTCTTGTATATTCCCTTTTAACTAGTAAAACTCGCCAGACTGTAACGACTACAATCCTAAGGGAAAAGAGCACTTTAATTACGCTCTATAGCAGTGAAAGAATTTATGAGGACTGCAGAAGTCTGAAGAGTCTGTATATTTTCAATTGTGTGTCAAGTACGGTCTGTCTGTCAAACTGAATGGAGACCCGCACTCAAGAGATGGTAAAAGGGTTGATTATATTTCCAGTGCCAAAATTTTGACCCAACAAATAATATGTTAATTGATTTGTTACCCGAAGGTCGAGTTTGTTTTTTTTCTAAAAGTCACATTCAGTTCTAAACAATTCTTTCTCAGCCACTTTGTTTATTAAAAAATCTAGGTCGTTGTTGTAAAAACACCTTTGCACCGAGCGTACGGACATAAAAGTTTGTGTCGCCCCATTATTCAAGCAACCTGTGATTATTATGGTGTTCAACCTTCCATAACTGTTGAAGGGTGCGTAATGTTGAACGCTAAAGGTGAAAAAGAAACGTTTTACGCCATTTTTGCGGCAAATGAGGCTATATTTTCTTGAATCATATAAGCGTACGAAACAAGTTACTATTGTAGTTTTTCGCGCTTCTGAACAGGCCAAAATTGTTGTTTCACTTCCTGGTTGAAGATTAAGAATGACATAGCGATTTCAACAAAGCTTATGCTTATATATTTTTAAGACTGGTTCCACAAGCGAATGAGCGTAAGATGAATGTTTATTTCATTTAATCACAGCTAAATATAAACAGTTACAAGCGTTGGGAATCATGTGATAAGTGGCGTGGTCAAGCGTGCCGTTCCATTTGGGTCAACGAATCAATACAAACCAATCTCAGTTCGACATCACTTATAACAAAAACATTATTAATGTAATTATGTCAGCTTCACAATAGTATATGCCTTTGGCAAGCTGCCGATCGGATTTTCCGGGTTTGACGCACCTTTGAAGCTCTTTGAAGTCTCCTCGTCTGTTCTTTCCTCTTCGGGTAAATGTCCTAGGTCTTCGAACTAGTTCGAAAACCGGTCTAAATGCTAATTGCATTGACAGGACACCGTTATCAATAAATACTGTTATTTGGATAAGCAAATAGCGCTTGTTGCACATGTTACAAGGTTCGTGTTTGCAATTTTAACATTTCTAAACGAAACTGTTCAAAATGCATCCGGTTGGTAAGTTGTAAGTCAAATAATTACGTTGAAAACAAACAATTAAACAAACAAACTGTCAAGATTATTAGACAGGTGTCTGTTAAAACAAACTTGATAGTCATAATCGCAAAAAAATCAACCATTAGTACAAATAAAGAGTTATTACATAAACATTAATTTATTTTTTCAAGTGAACGCGAAACATGACGGTCGTTTCATTACGTAACATGTGCACAGGATTACTCAGCTGGCGTACGCCGTATATAATCTGTAGTGTAGTTATGCAAACGCAGCCGCCTGTGAAATATCTCGGCCATAGCATAACTACAAGTTTTAAAACGAGACGTGTAATAAATACGCGATAATGAAAGGGGGTCGACAACTGGGGCGTTTACCTCACACGATACGAAGGTGGTTTTAAAAATGTACTATTAAAACGTGAAGCAAAAACTTAGGATACCTTTTTACGAAAATGGGCGGGCGTAGAAGTATGAAATTTGGCACACTTACAGTTTATGTGTAGGAGGATAGAATAGATGGGATATTTTTTTAATAATAATGCTTATTTATAAAGTACCTTAAATCGATAATTAATTAAAACATTACACACACTACCACGCATTTGACATTTGTCTATATAGGTACATAGAACACTGACATAGACATAGAGTACCTTCTTATATGTTTACTGAGATGTTACTGAATGTCATAAATTCCGATATAGAATCCTACTACTTTTATAAATGCGAAAGTTTGTGAGATGGATGTATGGATGTTTGTTACTCTTTTACGCAAATACTACTGAAGCGATTACGATGAAATTTGGTATTTAGGAAGCTGAAAACACATAGGGTACTTTTTATCACGGAGATCCCGAGGAATCGGGAATTACACGGGAAGAGATTCCATGCGGACGAAGTCGCAGGCAGCCTCTAGTAACTTGTAATTTAAATTAATTTTAGTCGAATTTCGACTACTGGGCGACCACTAGTAAAAATAATGATGAAAGTTTGCGATAGTTCACGGGTTATTTTGACGGAAATGTCGGGCAGGTTTGGTTCCGCTTCGGTGATAATGAGTTTTCAAATACATAGGTTTGTAGCCGTAGGACCGATTTGTCACAGTCACAGTCGAAGTTTTTTTGTTCAACGTTAATTTTGCCGAACATTAGTAAGTAATAATTATAGTAAAATGAATGACTAACGATGATAATATATGTTATGATTTATTACAAGTATTCGGTTATATTTTCACTTGTACACAACTGAAAGAAGCTAGGTATAGGTACAATAACAGCCAAACATATTTAATCATCATTCACATTTCGTTTATGCCTACTATGTTTTAACATTTCTCTATGAACCTAGACCTACTAGAGTTTTTTCTTTAGTCTCTGAAAAACAGGTACCTATATCAAGTTTTCAACAAAGATTATAATGTCTATCTTACTACACAACGTACTGAATTGTATGTCCTAATGACGACACAAAGAGGATGCTTGATTATATTTAAGACCTGTAATGATTGCACCTCTGTTTCACGAATAAAACGTATTCTCGTTTCCAAAAATTCTCTATTAGAGCTCCTTTACAAGTGTAAAGAAATTTGGTATGAAGATTCCTTAGGAAAAGGAAGTTTCTAAGGAATCTTTTCTTTATACGCTCAGTAGTTTCGGCTGTGCGGTGGCCATCAGTCAGTCAGACAGTAACGGAAGAGTTTTACACCTATATATCTATACATTCTGAATTGCAAAACCCTGAAGCAATCCTACGGGGTAACGTCCGAATGCACGGTTTTTGATTAGTCAGCCACTTAGCGTGACAATGGCAGGTTCGTGACGTCACAATGGCGCCAACTCCACACCACACTGTAGATTAGCTTTAATTCGCATTTATTGTTAGTTGTATTTGCATTTTTACTTCATGAGTAATATGGCATTGTATTTCACTGAAATATTCATGAGTTTCATACATCAATAGAATAAAATTCATTTTTTTTGTCTGTGTTTGCGATGAACGGAAAATAGACATCGTTATTCAATTTTTTTGAGAGAAGGCTTAGGTCATGCAATGGGTAAAATAATTGGTAATTATTACTATGACGTAGTAGTAAGCTAGGTTTCTACAAAATTTTCAATAGACCTCTACATACCTATATAGGTACTTGTTTATGGTTCGCTATAAAACTTCTATTACTCTAAAATCAGTGAAATGGAAACACTATATGCATCGTTTACGCGGGTTTACATAAATAAACATAGGGGCAGTGTAATTTGTATTTTTATTGTTCAATCTCCATATAATTCTAATAAATTTTGTATGGAAAGTGAACTATTATGAAACAAACTAAACTGAAGTTTAACGCAATTTTTAAATCTATTTGTGAATCGAACCTATGCCACAACTTTCATTATTCTAATAATTCCGTCAAATACTCAATTGAAGTTGCAAGTGAAACATAGATGAAGACTAAAATAAATAAAAAAAATAAAAAAAAATAGAAGCAGTACCTTAAAAGCTATGAATAAATATTTTTCACAAACTTCAACGGATGCTTCTTACAAACTTCAACGAATAAGGTTAAATAAAACGTTTCGATTGATGTTATTATCAAAATATTTAACACAATAACATATTATAGGTCTGTTAGGGGCGTCAATTATCACAAGCCACAGATAACTACAGCAAAACAATTGACGGATATTTTACATTTATATTTAAAACCCAGCGTTTTTCCCAAAAGATATTGTAGTTAGGTACGTATGTATTTCAGATATTTTCATAATCATGTGAAATTAAACCAATTTATTAGCTTTTTCCCGCAACGGCCGTAACATCGTCCTTTTGAAAATATTATCTGAAAAAAATATCTTACGTCTTAATCCAGATTATAAACTAGGTCACTATAAAAATTGTATTTAAGAAAATCCACTGAATAAGTTTTTGGGTAAAATAGACAGTTCAATTCCTATTAAAAACTTACGGATTATTATAAAAATATTTAATCAAATTAAGGATCAAAGCTACCATACATTTAGTTTAAAATTTCCTTGCTTTATTTCGCTAAAACTTGTTTAAACGTTTAAAAAACTTATTTTCCAAAATGCAAAGAGAGAGTTGGCAGTTTCTGCATTATTTATGTTGTAAATTATCATGTTTTCTACAAATTGTACCATGTCCTGTTCCACTTAGGTTCTATACTTTATGCTAACTTATTTATTTAGCATTACAAACGCGTGATTTTCTTATTAACAGTGAAAATGTACAAAGTAATGTCTGACAACAGTAAGTACTCGCAATTTTGTGACATCGCGATTTCAGAATACTGAGTCAAAAAGTATTCTACGAGATAAATATATTATGTTTTGTGTGGCAAGTTTCGTTCAAACTTATTCAGCCGTTCCTACAAAACTACTACTTTACTAATTAAATGTGTATGTGTGTGACAAATACACATTTAGTTTTAATATTAGAAATACGTATTTTAACAAACTTGATACTCATTATGGATCGGATCCAGCTATAAGTTACTTACATTTTTAACACCAAATAAGTACTTTAAGAAATTATGCATTAACCATAAGGATCTCCTTTTTATAAAAATTGAAAGGTGCACTACAACATATGGATGGTTAATTACCGCTACAAGTTTAAAACATTTGACATTTTGTTGTAAATGTCAAGTCTTGGACACTGGCCTCCCGTGAGGCTATTATAATTGACCATTGTACATTGTAGCCTTGCAGTAAAGTCTATAAAAGGAAGATAGTCTATACTTGTTAAAAGAGAAATGGGTCAACTTTTCATACCCCTGGTTTCTGGAGCACATTTAGCGGTAGTTTATCTATTCAATAGCGGTTAAACTCATAACATGACAGTTTGAATAGATAAACTGCTGCTAAATGTGCCCCAAAACCGGACATTAGTATAAATAGTCAAAGCTTCACACATCACTTTGACAGTAACTCGATATAACTCGATACTATCGAACATACGTCATCGTGCTACCGAAACTTCATTTAATAAATTAAGTGATAGGTAAATGTAAATAAGAGGCGATAAAAGATATTATCATACATTTATTTATAATGAGGTCAGATGTGAAACTGTCACGACGGCCATTTTAAGACAAGAGTTATGTAACGATGATATTACAACATATTCGTAAATGAAATGTAATATTAATATTATGCTATCGGATATTATGCCTAGTTTAATATTAAATTGACTAGAAATGATTATACTATCAATCTTTTATTATACACAGATTTACTTACTCTCAGTAACTGTTCAGTGCGTTTGAAAGTACGAGTATAAAATATGAATCGTCAATTATTTCTTTCATGAGATACTTATTACCTAAATCCTGTTTTAGAAACTCGATCAAAGTTGTGAAGAAGACATATATCAACCATTTTTTCCAAAAAACATTAAATTTACCACTTTTCATTATTTGCACGATGAACGAACGATTGCACGAAGAAACGATGCTAAGACGACACTCCTTAGGTAGTAAAATGGCATTCCAATAAATTAAAATTTCGTGTTTCCTTTCCTTTCACAATTTTCACTTCGTTTGTTAAAATTCTGTACATATTCCATTACCAGTATCGTATCAACATTCTCATTGTTTTCCAAACAGCTTACATACATGTGGTACTCCATGCACGTTTGTACTTTTTTCTCTTTCGCTCGCCTTTGTTCGCCTATCTGCTATCTCAAGACCAACTTTCCATTTTAATTTCAACAATACTATCGTTATACGTTTCCTAATGTTTTAAAACGGTTTACGATAGCTTAGGAGATTAGAGGCATATCCAATTATGGCTGGGAAGGAAATTGATTACCTAAGAATTGTTGAGACCTAAAACAATCACTTTTGTACCGAATAAATGATTTCAAAAGATACATTATACTCAGATACAATCATGGGTATTGGGGGACAAAGACCCCATCCTGCAAAGCCTGTGTGAGTTTTGATTTGGCCCCATAAATACACCTCTAGTCTATTTAGATTTCCATGAAATAGAGGAAACAAAGGTATGTTCGTGGTTGCTTGATCGATCTGACTACGTCCACTCTTTTATCAAATACGTATACAGAAAATGAATAAGAATCCAAAAAATATTATATCTATAAAAAAAATAGTTTTCCTCATGTAATTTTTATGTAAAATATCTATAAATACAGAACCAAAAATGTTGTTTTCTTCTTCAGTTTCCTTGAACAGGACAGTAAGAAAACAAGTTTGGAGGATCGAACCGGTCTCACTAAACAAACTATAATGTGCTGTGTAATGTCCTTCATTCTGAGCAAACATGAACTGTTGCCATGCCACATTCCTCTTAGGAATTGACCTTCGGCGATCAAATAACACTTATCGTACTTCAAAATATTAAATGGTTTTGATAATGGATCGAGACTTGAAATGAGGGGAGGGGATTCTAGGATACACGGGCATGATAGATGATATCCTCTATAGCATAGAGCACACGTGGTACTTACACGTGCACTTAGACGTATAACTATTTATTACAAAATGTTAATTAAACAGTTATCGAAATCTATGCTGCCTAATTGAATAAAGCTGAAGAATTTTCTCATTTGTTTGAAGGTGTTCATCTCTGGGATAATCAGATTCTGGGATACTCTTTGTTATATATAGTTAGTATAGTTCATTTTAGCTTCATTAATGAGAAAGGCTAAAGACGATTTAATTTTGTCATTGCGATAAAACTGTGTGCCTCTGCTTACATGGGAACTAGGTGTACGAGTACTATTGTTTTGTTGCTGTTGTACTATACTACAGAAGCTTGTTAATTATAACTATCTATCTAATATTTCATCCCAACCAAAGATACTACAAATTGTAAATAATATATCTGCTCTACACGTGTAAGTCACTTCTAAAGGCACAGCTTTATTCCCGTGGGAATCAACAAACTAGAACGCCACTTAACAATCTTTACATATTTAATTCCAAGCGAAAATCGATTGGATATACCTTCAATACTTAGTAACAAATCCCAACTTCGGTTCCATGACTTAATCTATTACAATGATATCTCTGCAATCGTGAATGACGTAGTAAATCAGCCTAACCTTTCTTCCAACTATGTTGGAGTCGGCTTCCAGTCTCACTGGATGCAGCTGAATGCCAATATTTTTCATAGAGCCACTGTTATCTTATGCAAAGTCCCCAACCTCCACTTGGTCAGCGTGGTGGACTCAAGGCCTAACCCCTCCCCCTCGTTTGGGAGGAGACCCTTGCCCAGCAGTGGGACAGTAATGGGTTAAAAAAAACTGTTATCTGGGTTATAACATGATACCTCTCGACAGGTTGTCAGACTTTAAAGCTTCTGACAGCCGGCATCCACAATTTAACGTGCCTTCCGAAACACGAAAGTACTCGATACGTATAAGATGATCACCCATCCAAAACACAACCTCAGTAACCGTAGCTTAACCTCAGAGAACGATCCGTGTGGCTCTTGTTACTTAACCACGAGCTCCTCAGAATGACGTAATATTGGTACCGTAATTCTACACAGGAAGTATGAGAGTGAATACGTTTGGGTGTGCCTCTTGGGCACTGTTCCAAGTTCTGGCTATAATAAACAACGAATTTTCTTACAGAATACTAAGATCACTTTCACTGGATAGCTAGTACAAATGGAAACCTTTGAATCATCGCATGTCATTGAATTATGTGCACATCTGTTACGTTGACATAGTTTTCAAAGTAATTCTTTAACCAAGGCTTTTTCTATTAAAAAGATTATGAGAGTTGTTCGGTGGTTCCTAATCAATTTGAGAGGTTATTAGCAAAGATATTTGGTATAAAATATTGTGGGTAACTATGGAGGTTTCCCATTAGAATGTGTTGTATTGGTCGTAACTTTTAAGTGTGTTTAAAACGAAAGTCTCGCTTTCGATATTGTCTATAAGTAAATTTCAATTTACAAATTAAAGGCGGTAACTAAACTAACTAATCAATAAAGTTGCTTATAAAAAAATGTTTTTCCGTTCGTTATTACGTAGGAAGGTAGTTGGATACTCTACTATCTATGCTTACTGGAACTATCTTAATATTTAATTCCCTTTTCCTTCTTTCCTCTCCATTCGATTTTGATACAAGTGTTTTTTCAATACGATCATAATAATTGTAAAGTATCGTAATCTTACGGCTCAATTCATGCATGTAATAGCTTTTTTCATTAAAATCTCACCGTATCGTTTTAATTTACGCCGTAGCTGTTATGCAAAAACGCTCTGTTCATGCAGCCGATGTTCCAAACGTCTGTTTTTTCATCTCGAACAACAATAGCACGCTTTTACAAGCTTTTTTTCTGTTCTTTGATACAGATACTTAAAATAGAATACGTAAGTAGGTAACTATGTAGAGGTTGTAATAATTAGGGCAGCGGGATATTATTTGTTAGATCTCCGTGTTAGTTTGGGTAGCATTCTAATCGTGTTTCCACGCTGATTTGTATAAACGGTGCAGAGATATGCCGAGCTAAAGGGGTCAACATTCTGACGTCATTGCGTAGGAAATAGCAGCTGAACGAAATCACTGATGAGCGTGTGTTACATTTGAGAAAATGCTTTTGTTTTAATGACCTTAGATTCGTATTAAACAGCCGGAAACTTATCTGTTAATTAAATGAACTTTGATGATGATTGTAAAATGAAAGACTTTGGACATCCACAGACAAATAAGAAACAAAAGAAACTACAAGCCAGCTCGTTAGCTAATCGTATGATTTGTCAATTACCTAGATTTTCCCGCTCAAAAGTGATAATAGACCAAATGAGCTCATCGTTAGATCAAATCTCTTGTTTTCATTACAAAAATAAAGTAGCGTAGCGTCGCGGCGTCGGCGAGCGCTTGCCCACGTGGTGTGGTCAGCTCGCGCTAAATTTAGCCCACGCATAGTCAATTACCTATTTCTATCAAGTTTTTACTAACAAAATAGAGGTAAAAATGTTAGCAGGCCGTGTATGTAAATGTTATTGCCCCTCAGAAAGGTAATAACGTGAGAATATCTACAATAATCTATATTAATGCCGCCTGAGGCGCAAAAATCTATGCTAGAACCATTGATTTGTTTTTTTTCGAACATCAATGGCGGCTAAAAAAAGTGTCCTTCAAAATGGATGTTGTTGAAAAACGTGCCTTTGATGAATTTTAATTGCTTAGAGAACGTTCTTTTTAGTGTATTTTGAACACAACTTCATAGATTGTTTTTAGCTTTGTACGAATATAATAGAGACTATCGTATGAGGCGCGAACTTGTTATAAACGCGAAATGTTTTCAGCAACTGAATAGAATATTTTGCGAGAGTGGTATATTTGATGTCAGCTTTTATTATTCGGTTATTCCTCTCGACCATGACCTAATTGATTAGTTTCCAAGATACCCTACCAATTTGATTGAGTCACCAAAATGGCTAACCACAAAACTGCGTTGTTTCAATTGTGAAATAAATTGTTTTTCTAATTGTAAGTAATTGCTTTCCCAATTATTTTTCATTCCATTCACTTGCGTATTTCGCTGACGTAATTCTATGGAAATGTATTGCGTTTCAAATCTCAACGGTATTGGTAAATATTGACGACAAAAACTTATGAGTTTTTTCAATTCATGTAAAGTTAAAAGTGAAGGTTAAATTATTTGCGAACTTTTTGCGGTTTAAACTTCGGTAATACTCGATAACTTATCTTTAATTTTTTTGATAACCTCTAAAAGTTCCCGCGGTTCCGTCGTGCGATACGCCATCTTGCTTGGCTAGTGTTTTTCTAACTATAAGGCAAAGGTCTTATGCCATTCAGCCAGTTTCATCGATTATTGTTTTTGTTTTAATTTTATTAGAATTTTGTTGGATATTTATTTTATTTTTTCTCTTGCAGTTGCTGGGCCTTGCCGTGATAGGCATTGGCGTGGCCTTCCAGTTGAACTGGACAGTCGTCAAGGATGAACTGAAGACACACATGACCGTCGCACCATGGGCCTTCATCGTAGTAGGAGCTATTATGTTTGTGATAGCCTTCTTCGGATGCTGTGGAGCAATTCGGGAGAGTCACTGCATGGTCGTCACGGTATGTACCATTTTCCTTTAGACATACATACCTATATAATATATATGAAATCTACCCACGGTTCGCTATTAATAATAGTCGCAATGATAGTCACATGTAATAGGGGGTGACTTTTTTGACATATACCAGGCACATTAGGTACCAAACTCTAGGCTAATATTGAGAAATATTCTAATATAATTTAGAATAGCCATAATAGTATTTTCTTTGATCTGGGAATCGAACTCGAGACCTCATAATCAACAGTCAAATACACTACCGTCTGCGCCACAGAGGCAGTCTACTTTTACAGTTTATTAAGTACAATTGTACTTTACACCCTTTATGTTAATTTAATACAGATAATTATTAATGTGGCGGATTTATGCTTGAGAAATTCCCTGTCAATAACCCGAAGGGTATGGTAACATAAATCAACCGTTGCGGTGTTTAAGCTAGCTGTCACATGCTGTCTACATTTTGGATAGTAGCCAATAGTCGCTAGTAGTAACAATAAAAGGGCATTCTAAAAATGTTAACTCTTTGTTATGATTAGAGATTCGGTTGATAAATACATTGTGTTTGACATAACAGATAACATTGCATTTCTTGAAACGCTCCATGGAATGCAACATCCGTTGACATTGCAACGTATTCAAGAATGCTTTTGTTGCTCAACATTCTTTTAAGTTTTAAGTTAAGTTAGTTGTGTACTTTTTCATGAATTAAAAATATTCGTTTTCCACGTCCCAGTTAGAGACTCATTTCTTTAATTCTTTAACAAAGGTTTATCATGTTGTTTTACTGCAACGTTATAGTATTGATAATTAATAATTGATCGAAAACTCCGAGATATGTATTATATTGTGTACCTTCGTTTAACAGTCGATCCTGGGAGTTTTGATCTTCAAATGCTCTTAGATATTGAAACCTTTGCTTCTATTTATGTCACTCATCCATAACTAAAATTCACCACTCTGTATGGAATAAGTCATTAATAAAGTATTTCTTTTACAGTACGCGATCTTCCTGCTAGTGATCATCATCGTGCAAGTAGTGATCGCGGTCCTATTGTTCGCGTACGGCGACACGATCAAGGACGGCCTGGTCAACTCTGTCAACGTGCTCTTCGACAAGAGAGGCAGCTCCGACGTCGACAAGGCTACTGAGTCTGTCATCAACAACCTTCAACAACAGGTACTTACTTGACTTTACTATATCTTTATCTTTATATATATAATTCTTCTGTAAGTGTGTATGTCACTGAACTTCTCTTAAACGACTGGACCGATTTTGATGAAATTTTTTGTGTGTGTTCAAGGGGATCTGAGAATGGTTTAGATTATTAAAAAAAGACTAAAATTTTCAAATTAAAGACGTGGCAGGACAACGTCTGTCGGGTCCGCTAGTTTTAATCTATAATTTTGGGGTAGTAAGAGGAGCTCGAAGCTTAGTTAACAACAGCCACGCGGATCGATCTCTGAGGTTAAGCTACGCTTGCCGAGGTTGTTCTGTGGATGGGTGACCATCTTATACATATCGAGTTCCTCCGAGTTATACCGTTCGAAAGGCACGTTAAATTGTGGGTCCCGGCTGTCAATTTACAGTAGAAGGGTACAGTGTTATAACCTAGGTAACTGGGTTGTGGAGGTCTGATAGGCAGTCGCTCCATGTAAAACACTGGTAATCAGTTGCATCCGGTGAGACTGGAAGCCGACTCCAACATAGTTTAGAAGAAAGGCTAAGCCATGATGAATCATTTTGAGGAAGTCGTGATTTCCACGCCGCCAAGGAACATCTGTGCGGAAAGAGGTAGTTTCGATCGAAGAAGCAAATGTTTGCGTGACCAAGAAGTTGGCTATAGTCTGGTTGCTCTTTACGTCTGTAAACCTATTTAAAAGCTTGCCAGCTGGCTTACTTTTGATGGTGTAAGTCAAGTCTTATCTGAATAGGATTGATTACGCGATCTGTCGTGTTGTTTCGTAGCAATGTGAATTCGTATCTTGATCACAAAGTTGTTTGCAATTGAACGCTGGTTCAAAATGGTAATAATTGGATAAAACTCGATTCTGCCAGAAATAAAAATTCACCAAGCTTCTCCACGATGTTTTCCTTCACCTTTATTAGCTAGTGATCATGGTTTCTAACACACATAGATATAATACTCGAAGAGTCTATGAGGTATTGCATCGATCATTTTATTAAAATATTTTTGCACGTATCTGTGTAGGTAATAATCATGAGATAATAATATCATCTTAAGTGCGCAGTGACGTAATTTTAAGACTTGTTTTTCCTCAATGCCAACCGGTACTGTTGATTCATACCTACATGCATACTATGAAAAATAACATACTTACTAGAGGAAAACAACTGCTCTCGACTGCGAGGAAAACATCCCGTGATCTTTACATGTCCCTCATTAAAACTATACGTTGTAGGTACTAGTAAAAAGACTGTACATTTGGTGATATAATTAACGTGGTAATTTTGATACTTTCATCATTCTCCATCATCTATCATCATTCGGGAGGCCCCAATCGGACACAAGAAATTGAGCAAGAGTATCTATTTTGATTCTGTTAACGTGTTAATCTAATGTTTAAAGGGTGGTTATGCTTAGAAGTATAGGTATCATTGACTAGCTCTTATTTAGGTTTTCTGAGCCCATTTGTTGGCGAAAAAAGTTAACATTTTTTCGCATTTAGACTATCGCAGCAGTGGTTCTTACTAATAGGAACACACAAATATGCATACATATCTGAAGGCTGCTCTTCTCCCCGCGAGGGTAAGCAGAAACCATAACCTCTACGAATCCCGATCCCAAAACATAAAATCATGCCATTTTCCTATGAAAATAGGTCAAGAATGCAAATTCTAAAACAAACTTCCATTTCAGTTCTCTTGCTGCGGCAAGAACGGTCCCCACGAGTACGCGGCCCTCACCCTCCCCGACTCGTGCTGCACCAAGGTCAGCACCATCGGCAACGTGTTCGGAGGCAAGTGCACCCTGGAGGCAGCCAACGAGGGTTGCGCACCAGCTATCGGCAAGTTCTACGAGAAATGGAACAAGCCCATCGCAGGAGCTGCTATCGGTATCGCTTGTATTGAGGTGCGTATCGTTTTAAAATCGGTTATTTTTGGTTTAGAAGTAAAATAATTACTGGTTGTTTTTTGGTTTAGAAGTAAAATCATTTCAGCCATTTTTGTTCTACTGCCGGGCAAAATCAATATCCTATCGATCATATATCATTTTATGCAAAAGATTAAGAAAGATAATGAAGAAGAATTAGGATCTTTGATATTTTTGTTTCGTTTGAGACAACGTATCAATTTTTTTCGTCCAATAAAGATATCCTTTGATAATCTTAATAGTTTTATATAGATGAAGTTCGTAAAAATACTGGTGGCACACACAATTTTTATAAGTTTTCGTATTAATTGGGTAATCTCAGAGATACTATACATTAAAAATGTAAAAATACTTGTGTAATATGTTATTATAATGTATCTATTGTTACATTTCAGGTGGTCGGCGCTCTGTTCGCGCTGTGTCTCGCCAATTCTATAAGAAACATGGACAGAAGGTCTCGCTACTAATATTTTGTACAGTTAAAACTGGTACCTATGAACACAATTATTTTTGGTTTATTTTTCTTAACAAATTTAAAAGCGGACTGTGCACTGCATGGCTGTATTTCATTTAACGGGTCAGCACAAATGTTACTTTTGGCGTTATTAAATTTTTATGGTGGCAACACTTTATTAGTGTTTGCATACGTTTCTGTCTCATGTCATATCGTATGAGTAAGTGAGACAGCAAGATGAATTCGCAAACACAAATAAGGTAGTAAAACATCACCTTATTATATAAATTATTTGATTATAAATCTTTCGTAAACCTTGACAAGGATCCGAGTTATTGAAGATTTGCTATTGTCTACTGCGGTGTTAAAATTTATACGTTTTTTTCTTAAAATTGTTAACGTTTTCCAATTTTCTACGCTGCAAGTAGCATTCCAAGTGAATTCCACTTGAAATGTGTTTTACTGCCATATTTATTGCTTCAAACGGTGTTCATTACTAACTAAAATAATTTTGTCGAAATTACACGCAACACTAATATGAAAATAATGTGGTTTAAAACGCAATAGTCACATTATTGACTAAAATAGGTAGAAAAGGCTTTGTTTTTGTATAAACAAATAATATCTTTACATCTTGATAATTGCTCGTTAGCCATAATTATTATGATCACGGCACAATAGTAAACATATCCATATAACTCATTTGTGCTATAGAAAACCCATTAAATATGATTAGTAAGCATTTTTAAAAGATCATGAATAATAATCATAAAATATTAAACTTTCTGATTAATTCATACCTAATCGTAACTCTGATTGAAAAGACAGAGTAAAAAAAAATCTCTCATTTTCAATTTTGTGATATTATTTGCATTTTTCGATAAGCAAACGTTCTAAGGCCAAAAGATGTAACATTACATATGACTAGTTACAATACCGCAATCGTTGCCCGTCGTTTTGTTATGAGGTGCTTTTAAAACTTCGAAAGTGTGTAATTTTGACAAAATATTTTATAACATAAATTAACAAGCTGTGTACTTTTATGTATTTTATATTAACGCTTTTCAATCGCTTCACTAACATGTCGTGCGCAACTAATATTAAGCTACTATTAAAACTTGTTTGGACGTTTGTTCGTATGTCACTCGTATTAACATTATACGGCGGCTATTTTAATAATAAATAATAAAAAAGTAATTTTTAAATATGTACACATTTAATGGGTGCAAAATGTAGACGAAAAGGTAGTATTTTATATAATTATTGTCATAGATATTTACCTATGCTTTCAAACTAGAGGTTTTCGGACGCAATATTTCATAATGGGCGTTTTAACGAAATTATTATTCTCATACTATATGTTTATTCTCATAATTCATTAATAATAAAGTCTTTAGGTAATAATAAAATAGTATTTATTGCTTCAATTAAGAATCTCTAATTATTTTTTATGAACATTTAGAATCTTGCTATTGTGATATTGTATCTTAAAAGTCTTAGGTATTTCATAAGGTCTATGAGAAATAAAATTCGAAAATATACGACTGTAATTTATTTTCGTATTAATTTAATTTTGATTATATTTCATTATATAATATATAACATTGATGTTTTAATACATATTTTATAAGATATTTATCGAACGAATTGCCCGAATATTGATAATAAGAATTCGAAATATTGTTTGTGCCAAATTACTGCTCATTGGAGCACTTGGTATGTTTTAATTATTCGAAAACGAGGAGGGATTTTAAGATGAAAATGTGGTGCCTTGCACTAATTGATTTGATAGAATTTTGTAATCAATAAAGAATGTGTGTAAAAATGTTGTTTTTTTAACACCTCTAGTTAAGAAATGTGTTAGGAAATATATTAGTGGACTTTTAGGTAGAAGTATTAGCCAACGTAAAGTTACTATTTAAGTTTACTAACTAACTTTGGTATCATAAAATTAAAGACAAATTACGATCATTATTAAGGTGACGACTGGTTATATGGTAAGCCATATTACCACTTTAAATTATTTTTGTCAAAAATGCAAGTTGAGTACTTTTTGCCATAACTTACTTCAATCATGTATAAAATACTCGTTCCACTTATATATTTCCTAAGAATACCTATTTATAATGTGTACAAGCTTATTTTGCACAGAACTGAATATATATATTTGGAATTTTTTGGCAAAGCATGTGAACTAGGTAAGTCACGTTTTGTAAATAATAATACTAATACGCATGTCTGTGGTTATCTTGACAGCAGCTATTATATACTACGCTAACTCGTTAAACTAAACTTTTCAGTAGAAGCGTTTAAAGTGAAAAAACTTGGTAACTTTTGTAATAAAAAGTACGTTTAGTTAAATAATGTTTATAATTTCGTTATTTTTGGATATTTCTTCGTGATTTTTATATGGTATTATACATAAGACTGAATGTTAAGTTATTATTATTTAGCATAAAGAAAAAATATATTAAAATTCGTGTTAGCGTAATATAAATAGCTGCTGTCGATCTGTACTTTATGTTGTGTGCCATTTTGTAATTATTTGTTTTTAAGTTCCATGTTGTACATAAATGTTTCAAAACTTTAATTTAGTTGTAAAAAAATACTAATTTTGGGTTAGCATGGGAGGGTTACGTTGTTTTGTAAAAAGTTGTTTAAGTTAACTTTATGTTTGTTTATTAATTTTATGTTTTTTATTCCATGGTACCAGTGTTCATTTCCATTCGGTTTCTTTGACAAAAACTTTCCAAATACTGATTTTATTTTTGTCAAATTTCAGGTACGCCTAATACGAAGACATCACGAAAATAACATTCGAATAAGAACAATAAATCAACGACAGATACAAAAAAACATAAATTACTTATGTACAAGTTAAGTTAAGGTTAGCTCGGTCTAGCAACTCCCACCTTTCGAAATGGCCTGGGGACGGTTACTAATAAAAAGTATTTTTTATTTGACTAAGGACTCTGAGATACGAGTCTTTTATTGACATTCTAAGTGTATAGACACGGAGTAATCATCTCGAGGTAGAGTTAATCTCATGTTGTGCTTGCTACATACGCATTCGGGTCGGTATGGTCAGTTCGGCAATATTTGTCGAACAAAAGCGACACGATACAATTACTGCACTTGTTCGGCTTGTGCCGATTGGATAATTCACTCGGCCGAATAAATCATTCGATTCTATTCCGACTTGAAACAACTAGGTATTACGTTAGGTTTTGACTAATGTCGATTGGGTAGTCCTACGGGTCCGATCGACACGATTCGGTTTTAATATTAAGCGATGTCAAGCGGCATTTTTCCCTAAAATTGATCTACAAATATTTGATTGTAGTAAACGGCTTGGCCGATTCATGCCAAACCGAATATGTATGTAGCAAGTATAAGACGGTACGTTGTTGTATTTGACTTATCTACTTGTGTCAATCTCGTTGATGCCTCGTAGATACACGCGCTGTACCTTACCAATATTTAGTTAACGTTCATTCTCTTTTGTTGCACCATTTTTAAAATATAAATTTTAGGTATTGTTAAGTTAGTTAAGCGACTGTTTGTAATGTTGATAAACAATAGAAATTATATAAAAGTATTTTCATAATCGGCGTTATAAACTTTAAGTACGTCCATTTTACAAATAATATTAAAGTGTTAAAATTTTATATTTATGCATTTCTATATAAAAATATGTGATTTAATACGCGTTCACATGCCTGTAAATAGTAAACGATATCGGGAGCAAATGTATGTTTATTGTATTTTGAATCTCTTTTGTGCATTTCTGATGAAACTGCTTTTGTGGATGAAATATATTGTATTGTATGGAATAAATAAATAAATTTTCTACTTCAACATTCCTGTTATTTTATTATTTTCTTACATTTTCTACAAAAACAAAGGTTTTTGATCATTTAACATTTTACACCATGTCACCATCATAAAATCTATTTCAGTCAGAAACATATTAGGTTCATAAAAAATAACCAACAAAATAGCTGTTAGGTATTTAATATTTTATTCAAGATTAATCTTTCGATCCAAATCCTGTATAGATAACACTGGCCTATGTATTAAGTACCTACAGTACATATATATCACATAATCACAAAAATACTCTAATACAAAAACATCAGATATGTTAAAACTCTTAACATAACACAGTCATGGAAATATGAGCGTTCTAGATAGCGGCGGCGGCGGTGGCAGTAAAAATCGTCTCACACGAACCATTGGACAAATTAGGAATGTTTCAATTAGCTGTGGTGTTCCTAGTAAAGGGTGTAACACACGCTTTGTAAGGGATGTTGCATACACGCAGTCGCAGATGCAGGGTCGACCCACAATCAATGCTTGAGTAGAAACTAGGATTTTGTAATCCGTTAAAGTAATTTGTAGACAAGTAGGCTAGCTGAGACTGGTCTTATAGGTTCCTAAATAAATATTGAATCTAAATATCTGCTCATAGTAGATGGAGTAAAATATTCTATTCGTCTTCTAAAACTGCGTAAAGAAGCCAGCGCGTAGATCATGATTAGCATAATGGAATGTTTTTTTTATTACACTACTTATATGATATGCACAGAAATAAAACAATATAGTTACAAGGCTCATTTTGCTAATAAATATTCTTTAATGTATTTACAATATACATATGTCTAAACTTCCAATCAACACTTTTAAAAATAGCTAAAACTATGATACAGTCAACTTGGGTAACTTTGAATCATTTGGGTAACATTGAACGTGGGAATTTGAACTAGTTTCGATTATTTTTTCATATGAAACCAACACAATTGATAAAGATTCATTTTAGATTTGCAAACTTTTATCAATTCTGTTGGTTTCATATGAAAAAATAATCGAAACTAGTTCGAATTCCCACGTTTAATGTTACCCAAAATATGATTCAAAGTTACCCAAGTTTACTGTATGATTTACAATAAATTATATTATTTATAAAATACAATAACTGTTTCGTCAAAGTTTGATATTTCTGTTATGATATAATAAAGTGCCGTCTTCAAAATTCAAAACGTCAATGAGTAACTAATGGAGTCGCCCGAACACCACCCGGCGACACATTACCTGAGGTCGGCGACATTCTCTCAACAGTAGTCTACAAGTCGCCGATATGATTCCTGAAATAATAAGCCGTTGACATCAAATCATACGTAGGCGAGTCACTTTGTAGACTCCTAAAGGCATACTTTTAACTCAGATTTACGGTGACTATTATCACAATTTCCACTAAATGCAAATTTTATGAAGTAGTTAAAGAGTTTTTAATCATCGCTAAGTTAATATAAATATAATAATACTAGAAAACCAATATATTATTAACTGCCTTAAATAAAGCACATGTTTCATACATTATAAATTGGACAAAACCTGCCATTTACATAAGCATAAACTTTATAAAATATTATAATATTCAACCTACTATCACTATAGCACCTAATATAATAACACAGCAATAGTACTATAAATAGTAAGAATGTATTAAGTTTGAGATTGTTGAAAAAGACACACTAAACTTTTAAAGAGACTACAATACAAACTATCAAATGAATCACAAATATTGAGGTACTAACCATCTCATTCATAAAAATATATTATGAAAGGCTTATAAAGAGTTTTGTTTCTTTTACTCCTTAGAGAAATGAAAAAGAGAAAACATATTATAGTAGTTGTTTAACTAAAATAGGTTTTTAGTATGTTTATGAATAAGAGGGATAGTCTACACGCTAAAGCAGTCGACTATTAGGAACTTGATGTTTGCTTTGCTCCAATGGCAGTCTAAAAGTCGCTGACATGATTCCTTTGAAAAAACCAATACTTTTCACTTTTTAACAAGTTTTGCAACAAGCCACTTTTTACTTTAAAGTCGACCCGCCGACGCAGGTCGCCGATATCAGACCTTTGAAGTAGGTTACACACACAGTTATGAGGTTAAGTCTCTCCTGAAAGTTTTCAGGTGTCTTATTCGACAATAATTACGATACATTAAAAGTTAAACAAACTCAAAAACAATGGAATGTGAATAATACCTTGTCGATTTGTGCAAATTATTTACAATTGAGATCTGTTCAAATATTTCATAGGTACTTATTATGATTTAAGTAATATACACATTAATACAAGATTCTAAGTTAAGTTAGTCAAAGTTTATGTGAGGTAACTTTGTACGTATGTAAAGTTTATAACATGAAATGTATATGAAAATATAATGTAGTAAATATTTTAAAATCTGAGTGTTAATAGAGAATATCTCATAAATGATTAAATTAATATCATAATAGGTAAAAATAATATTCTTTACATTGCAAAAACATGCAAAGACTGTATCATTTTATAATTATTTGTTTTATAAGTAAATCAGTAATGGAGTCTACGCAGCAAAGTCGCTGTAAGTTTCATAACCAATATGATCAATTTCTATAAGAATCGCTGGAATATGGCAACTTTTGCGTGTAGATTTCATTAAATTACTTAACAAATTTCTTTCTTTTTAGTTATTATTAATATGTTGAGTATACTTTTAATTATTTTTATCAATTCTCTCTAGTTACCAATATAAGATCTAGTTGAAACAATTGTTTAGTAGATACACTCGAGTACAGTTTCAATTATTGTAGTTATATCACAATGAATAATTTAGCTAGTAATTAGTTATGTTCATATATTTTCTACCGTCGCCGTTACTTGATCATCTGAGTTGTTGATTGAGGTGTCATCTGGAAAGGTAACATATTGTAAATAATTATATAATAGTGAAGTAGATAAAAAGCAGTGATAGCTATTATCGTATTCTCCCATGCAAGTGGTCGATGGTTCGAACCCGAAACAACATACCCATGACTCATGTGTTACAAATAATTATTCCTTGTTCCAGCAGTGATTGAAAACCAAGTAATACAACCTTGATTATCTAAAAGATTTTGAAGGTCTCCAATAAATTGAGCTCAATCCCCAACTGTAATTGTTCAGCGTGTTTAGACTAAGGATCTGTCTCATTTTGAGAGGAACTCTTGCCCAGCATTGAGACAGTAATAGGTTAGACTTATATAAATAACTAGCTTTCGCCCGCGACATCATTCGCGTAGTTTGTGACTTTGGATAGAATTTTTATACAAACTTTCATCCCCTATTTTGTTCCCTTTGGGGGTAGAATTGATTAAAATACTTTCTTAGCGGATGCCTACGTCATATCATCTAAATACATGGCAAATTTCAGCCCGATCCGTCCAGTAGTTTGGGCTATGCGTTGATAGATCACTATCCCCCGGTTTCTGAGGTACATTCAACGGTAGTTAATCTATTCAATAGCGTTCTAACTCATATAAAAAAACCGCTATTGAATAGATAAACTACCGATAAATGTGATTAGAAACCGGGTGTATGTCAGTCAGTCACCTTTGAGTTATATATTTAGATGCACATAATATACTAACCATTGACAATGAGCTCGTGTGTTCTAAACCTGGGCAGTAGTAACGTGAGCACTAGTCCTAGGACAGCCGCCGCACCACACACCCACACTAACGCCAGTCTGTAGTAGCCGACGTCTGCGCCGTCCGCACTGGAAATAAGAGGTTATTTATTAATTGATGATCTATAACTTGACATGATGGCGGTTTGTCTTTATGCTCAGTCATTGCACTTATGAGATGTCAAGCTCTTTTGAGAGTTATTTATATAAATAAATCAGAAAAATAAAAACTATCAGTATAGTAACTACTATCCTAGTGTGAAATACTCAATGACAATATCTTGAGCTAGAGGATTAATTAAGCCATTACCACTAGTGCAGTAGTTCCTACCATATCAAAATTAAAGCACAGTAAAAAAAAAAGTTCAGGAGCGAGAAAACAAAAATGGTTAATTATGTTTCAACATCGAACTGAATATATTTGTCGGGGGGTGACGACTATGGTAAGAAGACTCTATTGTTTACAAATACAGATTAGGATGAAAGAGGAATACTAAACATTAACTTTAACTACCGTATTTGTACGGGCACTCTTCATTATTATCTAATCTATACTAATATACTAATACTAATATTATAAAGCTGAAGAGTTTGTTTGTTTGTTTGTTTGAACGCGCTAATCTCAGAAACTACTGGTCCGATTTGAGTTCAGTGCTAGATAGCCCATTTATTGAGGAAGGTTATAGGCTATATATCATCACGCCACAACCAATAGGAGCAGAGTACCAGTAGAAAATGTTACAAAAACGGGGAAAATCTTGATTCTCTCTTATGTGACGCAAGCGAAGTTGCGCGGGTCAGCTAGTCATAAATATATAATCAATTTAAAACTAACCTCATCTAAAGTCATTCAACCCAAACTAATATCTAAGGACGCGTCACGTGCATCTGATAACGTTATCAATAACACAATGACCTCCATAAGAGTACAATTAGTATTGATATAACATAATTAAATGTAAAACACCGTTATCGTTAGATTGCAAGCTATCCGTGAAACGTGATGGATTTGGAGTATTGATTGTTTGATGATAATAATAAAATGAGATAAATAAACATTTAAAATCATTTAATATTTTAATTTCTTTCATACTCTAACTACTCGATTTTTCGTTTATAAACGGGATGGTAAATTTAATAACTACTTTAAAATATGAGAACTCTGACTTACGTGCTAAACCAGTGGTTCCCAACCAGTGGTCCGCGGACCACCGGTGGTTCGTGGAAGTCAAAAAATGGTCCGCGAATGATTATGAATTCTCAGGACGTTAATATTACACTTAATTTTTAATATACTCACATAGTGATCCCTGCTAACAAGAATAATATAGTAAAATAATAAGTGGTCCCGGAATTAGAAAATGATGGGAACCCGTGTGCTAAACAAAGACCATTCATTGATAAAGTACATAATGTAGGTACAGGCTTAGTTTAAGAAAAGTTTTCTTAATTTATAAAAGCGTTTTCGTAAACTATAAGCAATTAGTCTAATTACTATTTCATACAATAACCAATCTAATAGTCAAAAATGTTCATTTAATGATACAAACATGTATTTCCGATAATAATAAATATATTAAATATCTTTGACAGTAAAAAAAACGCAATGATTTAAGAGTAATTGTGACAAAGTGCTTGTAAAATATTTATTATTTATCCTTCCTCCTTTTACGTCATAGCTGCATCAACTACTAAACTGACCTTTGTCTCTCAGTCTGAGATAAAATACCTATGATTCACTGCATATCAATCAATAACGTCAGTGCAATTTGTTTATAATATACCTACAGCATACACAAAGCAAGAGTTTCTGTGAATTGTCCTGAACACGTGATTGGGAAATTCGGCAATTTAATATAGGCGTTTTGTTTTCGTTTTTTTCTGTACTACTACCTACTTTTTAACAGTGTCAGTCCAGATATTTCGTTTTCTCTAGTTCATTACATTTAGATAGATTCAGAGGCATAATCCTTAGCCGCAAAGGCGTAGTATGACTAACGTGATAATTTATATTATAAGAATAAAGCTGCAAGTATCAAAAGTAGGTATATTAAAATATAATTATTACAATCGCGGGTTAAACTGCGTAAATCACAGCTAATTTGTTATTATCATAACTGTAATTATTTATTATTGTGATTGGAAAATAAAAACAAAATTAAATAAATAAATATCATTGGACAACTCACACACGGTCATATGATTTAAAACTAAGAAGAGCTTGTTCTATGGTAACCAAATAACTGATAAATATACTTTTAAATACTTACTTAAATAGATAAATTAACAACCATGATCAGAATAGACACCCGTGCTCTTCACACAAACATTTGTTCCGGATGGAATTCGAACCCACTACACTCAGCGCTACGTTTATTACGGCGAGACCTCTTTAACCACTGCGCCAAACGTGAAAAATACTCTAATGTCATCAAAAGAACTAATTACGTATCGTCCAGACTTCAATCTCCTATGAAAATATTTGACACTAGTTCGAATACTCACCAAATGAAATGGGAATTTAATTTACCTAATGCGCCTTAATAGGACTATTTACTAGTATTTACCTATCGTCTAAACGTCAAACTCCCATCGAAATATTTGACACTAGTTCGATACTATCGAAGTACAATACTCACTACATCTGAATGATGACGATGGCGACGCCGCACGCCAGCTTGTCAGTGAAACTCATGAGCCCGTACACGAAGGCTGAAGCTTCAGTCCTCTCGCCGACCAGGTCAGCTGTCAGTGCTAGACTTGTTACTAACATTATTGCTCCACCGAACCCTGGAATAATTACAAATAATTTTATAATAGGGTTTATTAAACCTGTTATTGGCATATGCCCGCCTGTTACGCAGTCGTTAGTGTTTTCGACTGCTGATTACGATGCCTGGGTTTCGGTTCTCGGTTGGGACAAAATTCTACTGGTATCTTTTAATTTATATTAGAATACTAGCATATTGGCCCGACTTCGTCCGGGTATAGTACGATTTTATCCCCTTGATTCCACTCCCGAGGGAATTTTAACCTTTTGTAAGATAGTGGCAACGCAGTTGTAAAGTAAGGCACTACCTTACAAAGGGTAAAATCCTATACAGGCCTTGTCCCGACAGTTAATACCGTTTAAAGAATTAACCAATTTAATTGAGTTGTTCAAAAGTTATGCGCGTACTTACATTTCCGTGATTCATTTTCATTTATATAAATGGCACAATAGTTTGGTAATATGTCCGCTTTAAGGCCATAGGTCCGCCCCTTATTACATCATTTTTAGCATGGTGGACTCAAAACCTAAGCTTATTCCGAGAATCCCATTGTCCAGTATTAAGAAAATCGTACTGCACTGTATTTAAATAGTGTACAGAGGAAAAAGTAAAGCGGATCCTATTGCTCTTGCAGTTTGGGAGATTTATCGCTACAAAGTAAATTTCTTTTGACGGTCAATTACTGTAGAAAAAACATATCTATATCAATTATAATAGATCTATTTGATTAGTCTATGAGTCGTGTGCCTATTTACATAGTATTATGAATGAACTAGTTACATTAAATTAAATAGTTCTAACATGACTGGATTATAACAAAGGATTAATTTATTGAGCTCAGTGACTAATGGGTATTGTATAACAAAGTTTTACAAAGAAAGTTATTATACAAGTGTATTACTTACTTAGAAGTTAAACAAAAACATATTGTTTTGAGGAAACTTATTGAATTCTTGCGTGAGTCATTGAATATTGAAGCATAAGACACTTCCTTAACACATATTTGTGTATTTGGACGGTTACATTTACGTATAGACTTGTCTTTGTGTAGTAGATCTATGTGTAGCGAATATTCAGGTAATAAGGGAGCCTTGTTACATAAAAGTGACCTTGAAGATTTTCTACATTTCAAAAAATTTGTCAAAATCGAAAGTAGGTATTTTATAATTTATTATTTATAGGTATTTTCCACAAGTCTCAAGATAGTCGCTAGCTGTACCAGACTCAAGCTTTTTTCGCTAAAGTTTTTACAGGTTATTGTGATAATCCTATTCAAGCATGAGAGCCCCCACATCATAAAATTTGAACAACTACCAAAGCGCAGAATTCTTTAAAAATTCCGAATTTCCTGGTCACGAAAGCCCCTAAATCACTAACTGGGGCCCTAAAGCAATAAAAACAATACAAAAAAACCACTCACCTATTAAAACAGCAACCACATATATAAAATACACTTTATAATCATCATCAGATCCTAAGAATATCCACACGAAACCGGCCAGGGCGCACGCCGCACCGGTAAAATAGTTGGTTTTCCTCGAACATGACCTGGGAGCCAGTCTTTGGACCCCGGCAGCCGCTAGACTGCCTAGATGCATGGATAGAGGCACCACGGCTAAGGATCTCGCTGCTAACCCCAGGGTTCGGTGAAGGTATAAGGGTATTAGCACTTGGGAGATGTTTACTACTAGTCTTGTGCACATGTACACGCCGGCTACCTGAAAAAAAAAATCTTTTTAAGACAGTTTTCGCGCTAAGAATTGCTCTTGTGTCGCGGGGACTTTTACAAACATACAAACAACGGACACAAAGCACAACCAGATTCGAACTACTATTTGTGGATCGCACAAATAGTGATATAATTTATACCGAGAGGGAATCGAACCCACGTCTTCCCGACGCAATGGTAGTGGCGTGACGACCACCTTAACCGCTGCGCCGAGGTATATAGTAACTTGAAATGCTATCGAGCTCGTTAGCACAGAAAGAAGTGAGGGTAAAAAGATCTATCACATTATTATTACGTGACTTATAATATAAGTTACGAAATATGGACCAAATAAGTTCCAAACTAAACACTAAAATATGATTTTTCGTCCTAATTTTACGTGATAACAATACCGAATGCGTTGTTATCAATATTGAATAATAATACGTAATTTATAGTACTTGTTGCTAATGATAAGGGAACAAATGAAATGCTGTATCATATTATGTCATTGCGAACTTGTTTGACCTTATTCGACGAGGAAGTGAAATATAATGAATTAAACTAAATTATATGGGTCATTTGTCTCTCGACCCTTTTATTATAATACACACATAACTTCGAAAAGTCATTGGTGGGTTGCCTCGGGTTCGAACCGACCACTAGCGTGGTAGATGCCAACTTAAACCACTCGGCTATCACTGCTATACATATACTCAAAATAAAGTTAACTTCATTATGATATCCGAGTGGTATAAGTTAGCACCTATCACGCAAATGGTTGACGGTTCGAAACCCGAGGCAACACAGTGACTTTTCGAAGTTATGAGTATTAGAAATAATTATCGGTTGTTCCTACGGTGAAGGAAAACATCATGATGAAACCTTGCATGCCTAAACATTTGTTAAATGCATTTATTGAGGACATGCAAAGCAAACCGGCACTTGACCAGCGTGATGGACTCAAGGCCTAACCCTTACCTCGTTTGGGAGGAGACCCTTGCCCAGCAGTAGGACAGTACCTAATGAGTTAAAAACTACAAAATATTTGACACGTCAATTAAGCATAACAAATCTTAATTTGTTTATCTACGCCATTGTATGATTATTTAAATCAAGTACAGGGTGGATTGATAAACTACCGTTACATGTACTCAGAAACCGGGGGTATGTGAGTCAGTCATCTTTGGGTTACCTACATATATTTACTATATTTAGATTACCTGGTACATAAGCGGTCTCTTCAAGAACTCCAAGTGCGTGCCGCTCCCGGTATCACTGAGCAGTTGGTCTTGCCGCTGATAGTTGTTCTTCTCAGACACTGTTGCGTGGAAGATGATGGACGTCAGGGTCCCTACTCCCAGCACTATGTACACTATGTGCCGGAACTTCCATGCGTCTGATGGACCTACTTGCTGTAACAAACAACGTATATTTGAAAATAGTTACTAAATTATAATAAGATGAAACAATTTTCAATTGCGTACAATATGCAAGCTATAGGTAGGAAAAAGGTAGTTACAAAGGTTTAGATCACGTAACATTTGGGTGGCGTTGTTGTCTCAGCAACTTATACATTTTTTATACGAATTTGTTGCATAATTCAAATATTAAGTGTTTTTTTTTGGAAGAATAGTTTTCTAGTCAGAATTTTTACAGGAGCTCAGTGAAATGTACATGTCTTAAAAAAAGCAATAAAAAGATATCAAGAGCATTTAGCAGCAGCAATTTTATAAAAATGTTGACTTACATGTTTTTCACATTCACCAGTCATTTGTAGTATAATCCATGTGATGACATACACAAATAGGTTTGAAAATACTGTGAATCCATATCTGGAACAAAAATAATATTAGGTATTACAGTTTCATTTGGCAGGTCTACCAAAGCACAAAGCACCCTCAAATATCGATATATTTTCAAGAAACTATTATATATTATAAGATGTTACATGCTCAATAAAAGGATCGCCTTTTACTGAGCATGTAACATCTTATAGTTTCTTGAAAATCTAGATATACAATAACATATAGTAATAAATTGTTCAAAATGGTGTGCAACTAATCATGTCATGTTATTTTAAGATCAAAATTGTTATATAAAACTGATACAGATAGGTGTTGATTAAATGATAAATTTTTAAACATGAATGGAATATACAACATTCTTACCTAATAGCAGTCAAATGTGTCCTTGTATGATCATCCTCAGATAATTCCGGAATCAAACTTAAATGCGATATTTGAACAGCAGCCCATCCAATTTGGAATATAATGATAAATGCAGCGAAATAATACATTTGCGCCCATTTGTGGGCCAGAGAGCATTCAATGCACTCGGAGAATATGAATGGGAATGATAATAGAACACAGACAGTACCTGAAATATAAAAAAAATATTAATCATATATTTTTTAAGTTCTTGAAGGTTTGCAAAGTCCCCAACCTGCACTTGGCCTGTATGGTGGACTTAAGGTGTAACCTTCTCCTTTATTATGGGAGACCCTTGCCCAGTGGAGAGTGAGACACAATATTGAATTAAATTTATTTGTAGAGGTATATATTTTAATGTTTAATTCTAGTTGTATTCAAATACTCGTTTTATTAAAGTTTTAGAAATAAAGGGCCAGTTTGTTTCTGGGTGTGTCAGATAAATTATTCAGCAATGTGACAGCATAACTAAAAGAAAACACTACAAAAATCCATCCAACAAAAAGGGAATTTGAATAGAAGTGAAGGAAGGAAACATTATGGATTAATCATTTGTACATATATTTTTGTTATATTAGTTGTTATAATGTGAGTCATCAAACATTATCAAAAGTTCTCAGGCAACTTTGTAGTTAAAAAATAAATAAATATTAACCCATTAATGTCCCACTGCTGGGCAACGGTCTCCTCCTGTAATGAGGAAGGGGTTAGGCCTTGAGTCCACCTCGCTGACCAAGTGCGGGTTGGGGACTTTGCATGCCCTCGATAAATGTATTAAACAAATTTTAGGCATGCAAGGTTTCCTCATGATGCTTTCCTTCACCGTTAGAGTGATAATTATTTCTAATACACACATAGCTTCGAAAAGTCATTGGTGTGTTGCCTCGGATTCGAACCGTAGTTAGTAGTTGATCACATATAAATGGTACTACAGTGTCTGTACTAGAAATGATGTCAATTTCAAATGGGGAAGGAAAACAACATGCATTTCTATATTATATTATTTACTTAGATAATGTCTATTGTTCCTTATATTGTAATAACAATGTTTTTAAATTATAGGAGACTACAGATTTTTATAATCCAATGAGATATGAGATATAATATATTTTATAACCCATAAGACTATTTTTTTTATTTTTTATTAGGTATCTGTGAATGATATTTACAAAAAATTAAAGTACTAAAATTTGTTGATGACACAGATGCTTCTTATAAGCATAGTATTGTTGTCATACAAATATTTTATACAGTTACTATTTTCAAATTAATTTAAAATTACTACAAGCTATTAAAAAGTTTGAAGACTTACCAAATAAATGCCATAGCTTTCGCCTTCCATATTTAGCACTTAAAGGATTGTCTGTATGGTCTGAATGGTATCCTACGAACGGAGTCGCTATAGCGTCCACCACTTGTCCCACCAGCATCAAGTTTCCAGACTGTGACGCGGTAAATTCTAACACTAAGTGAAAAAATACGAGAAAATACGTGAACCATAAACTCGCGCAAACATCGTTTAAAACATGTCCAATACCATAGCCAAGCTGCAAACGAAGACTCGTAGATATATGCACGAATTCACTATCCATTTTGATTTATTTACACCAATTTTCACCATTAAAATGCTTATAAATTAATTTTATAAACACGGAACTGCTAAGTAGACACCCACTTTTTCACAGTTTAATGTGGAGAGACTAGTTTATTAAAATGCAAATTCAACTGGATGATGATGCCATATAAATGCTTTTTTGTACTATTTTATTTGTTGTTCAATATCTAACTGTTGCCCCAAACTTTATTGTTTATTTCTCGGAGTTTGAGTACGTCGCCGACTCGCTGTCAAATCGGCATGTCATTCACTAGGGATGTGCTGTGCATTGGAAGTATTTGGAAGTGTGACACAATGTAGTACCTAATACTATATAACAACTGTTTATGGATACCGTTTTATAATAACACTCAGTTCAATAATTGAGAAAAAAAAACGTGATAGTTTATAAATTGTGTATCAAAATAGTTTTAGTAGTAAATATTTCATCAGTATGTATTATACGAATCTTATTTTACTTTCCAATTTGAATTGTCGTCGCCTGGGATAAAAACTTCGAGCTCTTTACTTTTGTCAGTTAAAAAAAAATATCTGAGCAAAAAATGTGCACTTAATTTCTCGATTTGTCTAATCAAATTTATACAAGTATATAAAATACTAGTACCCCGTTTATATTCTAATATAATTCTTTGTGTGTCACATCACTTTTTACGTTTCTTTACTCGCAGTGGATTTCCGCGTGTTCTTTATGACTGTGACATTAACTAAAAGTTTTATGAAATTAAAGTCCAAGGAAACTTTAGGTTAAATAAAAAATGAATATTCATTAGGAAGTTTTATTACAAGTTTGTTTGGAAAATAACTCTTATCTGGGATAAAACGGTTGGGTAAAAATATTTTTGAACGCAATTTTTCAATTGTCACACACTTGACCAACCTGCATTGATCTGTCAAGTTATCTGTCAGTGTCAAATCAGTCCGGAATCATGAAAAGTGCGAACGTTTGTTTGAGCACGTCCTACCTTTTCGTCTTCGGTGTATTTAATTCCACTTTCACCTCTTCGTGAATCATTAGCATCAGTTATAAATGTGCAGTGACTGAACACGGTCGTATAATAAAATAGTTATTAGAATACTCATGCCATGGCGACAGCCGCAAACGAAATGGCATACAAAAATTACTGTGTAGTGTTTATAATTTTCGCTCTAGTGATAGTTCAGGCGGTCGGTTACGACACGGAGTTGTATGAAACGACACCTTGCGACAGCAATGCGTGCTTCGACAAGCTGCAAGGGTCTTTGGGCGACTGTTCATGCAATGTTGACACCATCGATTACTTTAACAACGTGAAGATTTATCCGCGGCTGCAGAGTCTCGTGAGGAAAGACTACTTCCGCTTTTACAAAGTCAATTTGAAGAAGGAATGTCCGTTTTGGGCAGACGACAGTCGGTGTGCGATGAGGTATTGTCACATCAAGACCTGTTCTAAAGAGAGTGTGCCTGGTTACGACTACGATAATGAGAATCATATTGACGAGTCTCCGGCGGCGAAGTACAGTAAGGAGGCGAACTGTGACTCTGACACGGACCATGATCATGACCTGGGCTACTTGAACATGACCATTAGTGCTGCTAGTCAACATGAAATAGCCAAGTGGAAGGCTTACGACGATGCACTCGAGAATTTCTGCGAATACGACGATAAAGATGTTGATGCTGAGTATGTAGACTTATCATTAAACCCTGAACGCTACACTGGGTACAAAGGGCCATCTGCTAACAGAATTTGGAGGAGCATTTACCAGGAAAATTGCTTCAGACCCAAAGCTAATCCTTATGTATCATTCCCATTTGTTTTATCTTCAGATCTAGGCAATATGTGTTTGGAAAAGAGAGTGTTTTACAGAGCAGTGTCTGGTATGCACAGTAGTATAAATATTCATTTATGTTCTAAATATTTGTTATCTGATAAAGGGGCTGGGTTTGCTGCCTCCCCTGATGGAGAATGGGGACCAAATCTGGAAGAGTTCCAACGTCGTTTTGACCCATCACTAACATTTGGTGAAGGCCCTAACTGGTTGAAAAACTTGTACTTTGTGTATCTACTTGAAATGAGGGCTTTGGCTAAAGCTGGACCATATTTGGAAGGAGAAGAGTACTACACAGGTAATCCAACAGAGGATGAAGAAACTAGGCAGGCAATTCGTAACATGCTTGACGTGATCTATGCTTTCCCTGATCATTTTAATGAGTCTTCTATGTTTAACGGAGGCAGTCAGGCTGCCGATTTGAAGGTAGAATTCAGAGAACACTTCCGAAACATTTCTAGAATAATGGACTGCGTTGGCTGTGACAAATGTAAGTTGTGGGGTAAACTACAGACTCAAGGTCTTGGCACAGCTTTAAAGATATTGTTTTCCAATAAATGGAATAGTCCTGAAAGTGATTTGCATCAAACTAAACTGCCAGTGAGACACAAAACTCATGAAAGACTGCAAAGAACAGAGATTGTTGCGCTATTCAACGCATTTGCCAGATTGTCTGATAGTATACGGCAATTGGAAAACTTCCGGATTATGCTAAGGTGAGAATAACTTGCTCTATTATTATTTGATTAAAACTATAAACTGGTTTCCATTCAGTATTCCCAATGTGAAATTCAATATATTTAAATTGGTCCATGAAAAAATCTTTTGGCAAGAAAATACTGAATAGAAATCAGTTGGAATTATATCGACCTTGTAAACGTATATAAATGTATTTTGCTATAAAACACGAGGAAACCAACAATATCATAAGCAAATATACATTTTATAGACTGTATAAAATGTTGAATTTTTTACACTTTTCAAATGAAATCACCTGTGAAATATGTCAATAAATTCATAATTTTTAACATACGTATCTTTGTAGCAAAATATATTTACATTATTTCAATGAAATCCAAACAATCTGAGCACTTAAATCGGTCATTTTGAAATACATAACATGGCTTAACTATTGAATTTTATAAATTCTCGTCAGTAACATAGATAAGTGTGACACTAGATTGTAAAAAAATTTACTATTAAATGATGATTGATTGATGATTTTCATTAAATGAGAATTGATTACCGATTTAAGTGTTACATGTCAATAGAAATTGCATGTTATATTAATTAATTTATTAATGATGTTGTTTAAATGCTTCTAGTTCTCCTAAGTACTGTTGTAAGTAGCGGTTTGTGTGTGTGCTTGCTTTCTGGTGTGTCTTTAATAGCTTTGAAGTAATATCCTTCTAAACTGTATACTGTATTTGGTATTGCATATGCTCGTACGATGTACATATTACGTAGTCATTCTTTATTAAAGGTACTTGAAGTAAACCTAATAAGTTCAAGCTCATAAACATTTTATTGTGCGTAATAAATAATTGGATAAGATATACAGTGTCAATGCACTTAATTAGCATATACATCGCTGCTTGACTGCAGGAAGGAAATATTTGAGTTTTAAAAACCCTATCAATGGTCACAAAACTGGCCTAATACGTATGGTTTAGAACTAACTAACTTTCTTTTTGTAGAAATTAGGATTCATGCAAATGTGTGCCTTAATCTCTTCTCTCTAAGGTTCAAAGTTGAGTGTGTTAAGTTTTTATAGTCTTTGAAGTGTGATATAAACATTCACATTATCACATCCATGATGTAATTTTATTAGGATTTTGTTGTGCAAACGTGATATAAGGCTGTCCCGTTATTTTTGACATACTTAAATATATTATTTTATCAATAATTAAGTAGTTTAAGACCTCATTTTTATTTTATTCATGGTATCCATTTTGTGTGATGCGTTTTTCGAATTCGTTTTTTTCATTGCACTGGGTGTTTTTGGCAGTGTATTTTACGTGAGAACGTGTATCATGTTACGTTTTCAATTTGGACATAATATCGCACATTTTGACTATACTTTTAACTTTCTTGAACCATATTATTTCGCTATGGTGGTCATAAGAAATTCACGTAAACAATTTAAAACAACATATCATAGAATTCATAACTATAAACACTTTCTATTAGAAAATATTAAAAAGTCCATCCGAGTTTTATCTAACTTACTAAAATTTTCTTCATTAGTAAAATGAAAGAAATATACAAACCCTACTAATAATATCACGAATATAAATTTTGGTGTGCAAATCTATCATCAGATTTATTTCTGCGATATCATTTTTTGATTGATTGCACTAATTTCCGATGGATTAATGACGTCACGGGTTTTCTAGCGGTACAAAACGGTCGCGCGGTCTAGCGAAAGACACAAGAGGATAGACGTCGTCGGCAAATGCTTGATAGTTCTTTTTTGCCCAATTTTATGATTTTAATTTAGAATTTAGAATTAACCATCTATTTCCGTTAATAAAATAATTAATTATCGACAAAAATATACCTAACTCGTCCAACCATTAAGACGATAAAACCTTATGAGGTTTATTTGTAGCCAATGTTTGCTCAAACATTTGGCAAGTACACGCAAGTCGTCTAAGTATTTGACAATAGTGCTAACGCGAAGTGTAAAGTCTGCTTTCTTATTGCTTTGTTGCATCATACACTACTTTTCACTTTCATTGTTTTTCAAGCGAGATTAGGAAACCTGAATTTTACACCTATGTGCTTTTGTAATGTCGAAATGATTAATTTTAACTTTTCAAGTGAATGTCTAAAAGTATACTTGCTTATTTAGTTTGAGAAAAACGATTCTTAGGAAACTACTATAGTCCGACAACGTAGTAGAGAGCATTGGATAGAAAGTTCGCGATTTGCGGAGGTAAACATTAATTTGAATTTAAATCATCACTGACCCACAGGCTTTGTAACTGACGGTGGCCTGTCTAATATAGCTACTTTATTTTGACATATTTTTTTATACATAAGCCATAAAACCAGGATTTTATAGTCACTTCACTTATCGTATGGTTAGTGGTCAACCTAGTATCAAAGTTGTTCAAGCCGCCCGAAGGCCTTTGACGTGGCTTAACGACTGTTATCTTAGTAGACAACAACCGGGACCGACTTTTAACGTGCCCTCCGAAGCACGGAGGCGCCCAGTTCAAATACCACTATGCGGTCACCCATCTATGGAATGACCGCGCCAATGGTTGCTTAACCCACAGATCGTTTACCGACCGGTGAGCGCAACTGGCTATGGGCGCCTCCGGATTTTATAGTTTGTCAATCGGTCAAATTAAAAATAAACTTTCTATTGTCACGGACGATAATTACATAGATAGCATAGTTAAAAACACATTAAAATATTTTGCCGTGAAAACGACCGATGTTATCTCTGATTCTTTAGAATTCCGTTTATGGTCAATCACAAATCGATTTGATAGTGGTTTGTAATTTAAACCACAGATAAACAATACTCGTTTGCAAAGCGGTTGATTTATAATTGGTTACAATCAGGATAATGTTGCAGTTTATTATGAGGCTTTATGTGTTTATAAATATCTTATTGAAATATTTAGTGTCGTTATAAATAGCATCTGTTTTTCAATTTCAGTGAGAGAAAACTTATCTATGTAGAGTGCTGAATCAATACTTAAAAGACTAATAACACTTTCGCCTTTATTAAAATAAATTGACTCCAAAATTTTAAAATGTACAGATCCGTTCAAAAATCTTCGTAAATATTAAGCAATAAGCATAATAGGTTTCAGAAATTTTCAGGTATTTATCATAAAATGTTAGAAGTAACAGACAGAAAATAGGCAGAAATTCGTATTTAACGAGGCTTAATAATATTGAATGTGATTTTAGTGGTAATTTCCCTTCATTATTCACGTACTCATTGTTTGTCAAAACTATTGTACCTGTTGTCCTTCTCTCGCAGAGAACATTAACCCGTTAAATCTAGATTGTTCGAAGCCAGTTAATCCGACGAACAGTGAATAATTCGTGCTGCAAAATTTCCTAGTTTATACTGCCAAGTGCTAACTGCTAATATTCTCTGACAATAAGTCGATTGGCAACAAATCGACAAAGATTATAAGTTTCGAATTGCAATTGCCGTATTCCTATAATTTGATTATTATATTACACGAGAGACACCTACAATTTTAATGACGCCATTGTTTCAGTGGCCTAGAGCCTTTTCTAGATACGATAATAAATGGTAATAATGCTCAATTCGTTAGTTGTGAGTTAAGACTATTGCCATTTACCAAGTATAGTACCAAACATTGAAAAAGAAAAACGGGAAAACCCACAAATCCTAAGTTTTATCCGGAAATACTCGAGCTCATTTCGTAAGAGTCAGCAGATATTTGCACCATCAAGAACCACCAAGGCATAATTATACCTTTAATTTATCGTCTCAATATAGCATTGTGTGCATTTTTCCATTGTTTGTGTCGACAATTTCATAATGTAATTGATTTTGTATGCATTATTCTCATTAAAAACAGATGGTTGCAATTAATTGTTCGTATTTGTACTGAGTTGTTAAATAATACATAGTAATTAAGGTTTCTTGTTGAAGAGCGCAAATAAATTACGAAAATAGACATATAATTATAAAGTAAGCAAAAGTGTTATTTTGTATTTAAAAAATCTTGCTGAATAAGCTACCAAAAACATTCTTTTAAACATACAATCTTATAAATAATATCCATTATAGTAACTACTGTTGCATCTTCAAAAATAATTACTTTTTGTGGAAACGGACACCTTGAATTATAATACAATGCACTGGATGACTCCCATAAGTGCCCATTACCCCGTCAACATACGTGAGTTACGTGACTTCTGCCATGTTAACCTATTGACATTTCCCTAAAAAAGGACTGGTTATAATAACTTGATGAACGAGACGACTGACTATTATTACACGGAAATTAACTTGATCGTACATCTTTACTAGTGGTGTACTACAATATGTCAAAATCCCCAGGCCTATCTAACGGTAATTAACTCGATCAACCAGTGTACTTTAGGATGCCTAAATGTCCTAGGTGTACTTAAATCTTTTGCAAAAAAGTCGACGTCTTGGGGGAGAAAATAATGCTGAAATAGGGATATTAGGTTAAATAGCCATTTCAGAGGCTGAAGTTACTAATATTGTTACATAAAGTAATCTTTTGTGAAATGTATCTGTACAGGTTGCAAAGTCTATGTTAGCAAACTAGCCAGTGAAGAGACAAGGGGCTGGAAAGGTTATTCACCGTGGTCTCAAGGAGCACTAAATACAGATCTAATTATTTTCTCTTAAACTTATAAATAAATTTAACCCATTACTGTCCCACTGCTAGGCAAGGGTCTCTTCCCGTAATGAGGGAGGGTCTAGGCCTTGAGTTTTAAACTTATGAATGTAAATAGTACTCTGTCTAATACGTTTGTAAGCAGGAAAGAATTTGTTAAATACAAGACGTGTCCCACGTTGGTAGGAGCACGTATCACGAGTAGGCGGGGACGGGTGACTCAACATGTCATCACGCTAAATATGGCGCAAGTATATAAAGCACCACATCTAACCAAAAATAACTTGATTTTCCTAAATTTGACTTGTCAATGTCAAAATTAAAAGGGAAAATTATAAGATAAAGTTTGAGAGATAATTTTCTAGATGCACACGAAAATGTAGACTATAGTCTGTCGGTCGCATGAATGGAATATAATTATAGGTCTACACAACGCTTATTGTATTTTCGTAAGGACTATTATAGACGGTTTAACCTATCGGGATTTTTAAGATGACTAATATATTCGATAAGTCTCCGTGGCGCAGTCGGTACTGTTGACACGTTGTCTCGGGTTTGCTCCCCAGGTTAGACGAAATTACTATTGATCTTGTAATTTATATCAGAATGTTACTTAATAGGAGCCCGGAATTTAGTAACGTGCCCGGTACATGGCAATAGGATCGCCCCCTTTTACATAACATTGTTAATAGCGAAACGTGGGTTTATTTCATAGACCTTTGCCTATATCTTCGGATATAACATACGTAATATTATGTAGGTATGTATTTAATCAGATTAGCTTACATCGGCTCAGTGTTGTTCTATAACGGTATTGTTTGGTGACATAATCTTACTGTTTACCAACCTTCATGGTACATTATTATGTAGTTAAATGCCTTCCAGCCTTTATACCTATGACCGGCACATTGGCCGGACTAGTTTGAACCGTACCCTTCAAGAAATAAGAACGATTTTGGGGTAAAATACCGATATTGGTTAGACTTTTTAGAATGTGATACAAATCGATATGAATTGTTGTTTTTCCTTGGTGACGAGTCTGATATAATACTATCACGACCAGCAATAATTCTTTAGTGTACCTTTAATGATTATTTGTAAACCATCACTGCATAAAAAAAGATGTTTGGATTTAATAAAAATACAACAGAAAAGTACTTTATCTGCCAGAAATACTGTCGCGGTTACTAAAAAGACCTAATTTATTTGCAATAGATGCATACAAGGCTATAATGAACTTGAAGTCAGAAAGGCAAGGAAAAAATCCTTTTAAATAAAAAAAACAGTGTATTTGCAGTTATCAAACGCACAAAGTAATACTAACTTATTTTAGTATAACATTGCGTCTGCAACGTGGAACTAGGGCCTTGACTGATACGCGTTTTATGCATATTTTGCACGTTCCTTAGTGGCGTAATTATTTATTTGAGATATCGAATATGTGGACGATAAAAGTAGACTACGTAACTGAATGCATTCCTTAGGAATTTTTGACGATTTTACCACTAAATAAGTTTCAGTTGGCTAAATATGTGAATTTTGCCTTTTTTCATACAGTTTATGGAACTTGTTACAGACATAAGGTTCGTCAATATTTATCGAACAACAAAACCGACTCGTCTTGTTCGGCTTGTGCCGATCGGGTTCATCTACACATATTTAGTTTTGCCGCCCGGCTAGGCAGAGTAATGCCGAACCGAATATGTGTGAAGCAAGTCTGACACTTTATGTATCGGATAGGCACTATCGGCTGTCAAGGAAATAAGGGCTTCGTAACTTGGAATAGGCTTTCCATAAATAGAAAAGCCAGTAGATATCAATGAAAATATTGTTTTTGGAAATTATTCTAGGTATTATCTGATAGTCTTTGAAATAAAGTGCTTTATTTAATCAAAGATAAAAGTCTTTCACAATATTTTCAGTCACAAATATTCTAGAAGAAACATGACTGGACCACGTCATTCGATGCAATTATTCTTCACGATGTCATATCGGATAAATATTATTTCCCAGTATAGATAAGTATTCATTACTTTCTGATGTTATTTGTAAACGATATCGTATGATAACACTATATTAAAAAGATAGACGGATTGACAAAATTATAATTTATTTTGTCGCGGTTATTATGTCGCCGGGTTTTCCCCAATTAGTGGGAGTTATGTACCTCGTTGTTACTGTTTACCTATTCATTAGGGTATGTCAATCTTTCTGAAAATTTGTTACGTTTGTACTTTATTTATTTCTAATTTTCCTGAACATCCTGTAATACGTGACTAAATTGTTAAAGCCTTGGTACTCAGTACTGTCCTGTTATGAAAGCGTTGGGAATCCCCAAATCAGCATTTCAAGAAGCTAGAAAAAGGTCGGATTCAGTAAGACTTTTTTATAGATTTTCATTTACGGTTTTTTTTATCATATCTTCACTCCATTTCTAATTTGATTTTTAAAAAAGTTCCGATCATGTGTACTATTTATTGTTAGGCAAGGAGTTAAGAGTTTTAATTTTCTAACTACCCGCCTAGGAAAGCCTCGAACGTTTGGGTCCTCACATTGTTGTCAATCATCTTCAAAATTAGTTTCTGAACTTAGTTTTACATGTGGAGTGGAGTATATTCACGCTCATGGCCAAAACACCTGCTATATAGCAAGTAAGATAAACATTGCGGATTTCACAAAGCCATACACAAATATAGTTCACGTGGGAACCGGTCAGGTGTTCGTGTTGACAAATATTTGCTTTGTCTGCCATCGATTGTAGCTGCGTGACTGTACTACACGTTTATCCGTTTTCATACAATATAGTCTATGGGTATGGGAGATAATAGCTTAATAGATAAATGGACGATGCTATCTATGCATGGCTAGCGTTATATTTATTTAATTTGATACTTTAGTTAATGAAAAATACGATACAAAAGAGCATATTGTAGCGGTTTGGATATTATTTTTAGATAAACTTAAGTCCTTGGTAAGCGTGGTGGCCTAAGCCAAAGCCATAGCCTAAGTTATTGCTCTAAGTAGAGCATTGGGACAATAATGAGTTTAAAAAATATATCTACAGTTTAATGAGCTACTCTATTTAAACGCTAAAAATAGTTATCATTAAATAGTACTTTTTAAGCACCTTTGCATGTTTACCGTATTTAATAAACATTTAAACGTAGACTGTATGCAACCTACATACTAACAATATGCTAACAAATAAAAAAAGTAGGCCGCAGGCGCACAGGCATAGACTAAACAGCTGATTTTGCATGTTTGCGCGGGAAGGCTCCCGCCAATTTGCAATTCAATGAAGTCAATTGAGTGTTGGGTGGGCTTTAACGGACATTTCAGCATTATTGCAAAATTCCACCTTCCTATCTAATTTCAAGCCACTAAAATATCAAGTAAGAACAATAACATAGTCATAGGAATTTAAAAAAATATTGCATGGCGACGCATGATGACGTACAATGCCGATAAAAAAATAACCTAATTCATCAACCATTAACATTTTAAATATTTTAGATAAGCATTCCTCTTTCTTAATTTGGCATGTTTCATTTACACCTGTATTTCGGTATTGCATGTTTGTTTTAAGAAGATTTTACGGCAAATTGTAATGAGAAATTCAATGTTTCACGCAGCACGCACAAAGAGGGGAGTCAGAAGCCAAGCTTATTCGGCAATGTCCGGAATACGAAGTGAGAAGATTGGATTCTAGAATAATTACGTAGTATTAGTGATATTGGCGTTATTAGGAATTTAAGTTCCTCGAAGTCTCTCCTGACTTTAAAATGGGCTAAGACTGCTTTTAGTTTAACTACAATTGGCGGGAATATTTTAAAATGGCGTAACGTGCTTACTTTTTTTTACTTTTTTTCTCTAAATACTCAACAATGAGATTCTATTGGCTTAGTTTTTTCTCTGTTTTTCGTTCTATTTATAACTTCTATGAGATTTGAAACAGTTTTAATGTTATGGCTTCCTTTTAACGCCAATTAAAATTCATCACAAGACTTAAAATATTTATTGAAAACCCAGTGAAGTGTTGAGCTTAATTTTTATACAGGGTGAAGCTAAACATTGATAGGTATCGATTGTTATCTTGGTAATTACAGTATAATTGTACCATTGTAATATTCGTGATTGCTGCTATTATAAATAATTACAGTACTAGGTGACTTTTTGTAAATTATATGTTTTAAATGTGTAGAAAAACGTAGCTTCGCTAGTTTTTTTTTTGTGTAACCTTCTGATTCAGATTCGATGGTATCCATAAACTTACTCTATGGATTTTTAGATGGAGATATTTAAAAATTTAAGAGTCTCTTAATTTAAAATACCACTGTTAGCAATTTATAGTAGTGCTGTTTAGTTTATTTTTGGCATCTATTTGCAGGACATACCGGTCATGTCGCCATTTTTGCATTCGCCTAAAATTATCTTGCCTTTCGTCACCTGTAAATGTGCAGCTTTGCCCTTAATTTTCTCTGTGTTTAGAATAAGGTTTAATGATAAGTATATTAATGAATAAATGCAATAGACAATTACAACAAATTGAATGCGTTCCAAGTTTTTTTTACGTTCCGTATATTCAACCTTACAGTAAAATAAAATAAGAAACAAATTACTCTAGCGTTCTAAATTGACACGGGCATGTGAAAAAAAAATGGAACGCACAATTTCGAATTTACGTTTCTCTGTTTGCAGACGAAGAATTTTTATCGTTCATTAATAGTATTTATTTAATTAAGGTTACTGTTTCATACGATTGTAATACTTTAAAGTATTGTAATAATTTGAATTCCTAAACTACTTATTTAGAAAATAGTCCACTGTTATTTTCTTTTCTGTAAATATTCACTCGGCGTTTGGTGCTTACTAATTCTAATTTAAAAAAGAACAATATGTCGTTGTTCGGAATGCAACCTCGCTGGTGATCAAATTTAAAAATAATGGTATTTATACCATGTCAATTCACAAAATAAAAATCTATTCTAAAATAGTACTCATTATTATTTATGTACCCATCATGTGCAATATTTTCCATCCATTTTTTTTCTCCTTTTTGTAATGCAATGAATTCTCAACGATTTTTCAAGCAATTTCAACATCAATATGAACTTTTTATTTTGTTAAAACCACTAGTTGGTAACAGAAAGCAAGGATATTTTTGTTTAAAACATTATGTATCATTGTGGGTGATTATTCGTCTTTCGTCAAGGCTGTGCGTTTGATACGATCCCAAATTTAATTGGCGTCGACCCAAAACGTAAAATTAACCAAACGCAATTGTTTCTGTTATCAGTAAATTGTAGTAATATTATCTAAATGTCAAACTTCATAAAGCATTCTATGTTATTTTTACATAGTAATATGAAAAAACAGTTTTTGTCAATTACTACACGTGTTTTTGAACGAATTTAGTCGTCGTAAAGGTTTTAAAATTGGCAAAACACATTTTGTTTGTGTTCCTGTTTATCGAATTGCAATTTGTTTTTGCCAATACAATCAGAGGGCCAATTCTCGTAATTATTGTCGATGTAAAACAGTTAACCGAAATGACATTGAGGGAAAAAAATTACATGCTTTTTTGTAATTTTTTGAGTGAGTGAGTTGATTATAATATTAGGTTTCCAACCTTTTTCAGCCTATCGCCCCCTTTTACATGGAAACAATTGCTCTTTGTCCTTCTTTACATAATATAATAGTAATATGTTTTTTGTTATTAAGTGTTTGTACCCGCTACTGCCACAGCAACAAAATTGGTACATATTATGAGGGCTTTTTGGGGGAATTTTTGGGTAGTCCATAAAAGGTTGGGATCCTATGCTCTTGATCAAAACTAGGTTGAACTAGATTTCAACGATGTCAATTGAGAGAATTGGTCTTCTATCCAGCCAGATATAATTAAGCTATATTTCCTATTTTCTCATGTAGTTCAGTAGTAGCATTACCCCGCGGGTTACGGTCACAAATGTATTTTGTAGAATACAAAGTATTAATAGATGTATTGTAACTAAGACCTATTCATTGATAGTGTACCATATAAAAACTAGAATTTTTACTTTTGCAGTTTCCATTATACTCTGTTTTAGTATATTTCGTATAATATTGACTATAGTGTGTATTAAGAAGTTTGAAACACGATTGACAATCTAGTGGAATCAGTTGCGCGTCCGCTGCGTCGGAATCGAAGCCTACGGGCCGTGAAAAAATATAATGATGGCTTCTTGAAATGCACTATTTTGTCAATATTTCAGTTTTCACCGTTAATTGTTTTTATATAATAATTTATTATTACAATTGAAATTATTAATTTTACTTTATACGCCTTTTATTTTTCTGTTGAATGTAATACTTCGTGTTTACTCAGTTTTCTTAAAGATAATTTATTTTTGATATAATTTTTCGTATAGATTTACGTTGTATGATGTACAAATTGTGTTATTTTAATGTATCAATGTTTGTTAAATTCTCACAATCAGTTGTAACAACGAAGAAAATAATACTTGACAGGTTAAATAATAGTTTATTTAGTAAATAGAGGTTTTTTTTAATAAAGAGTTTCTATAACAAGGTGGTTTGAAAGTTCATATCATTCCAAGTTCCGATTTTATGTTTGAATTCATTATTTTTATCGAACCAATAAAAAGGCTTTAGTCGATACAATTGGCAATATTGTTATTTTAAAAAAGATTAATTGCTTCCAAGAAATATAATAATTTATATTTTAAAATATATGTAGAATGTAACGTTTACATTGTCTGTGATTTTAGTCCAATTCATGACAACTTCATTTATAATTTAATTTTATTTTTTAATAAATTAATGTTTTAAATGTATGGTTTTGTTTATTTTCTTTATCCCTTCATCAGATTTAAAAAATCCAAAATTCCTATAGTATTCAAGGACTATAGTAAATTCGTCTATCTTTTAGTAAGAATAAAAACAAATCCTCAAAAAATAACTTGTTCAGTTTTAAACTTACCCTGTCTACGTTGTACCTAAATCATTTCGGTAACAATGAAATTGGGAAATAACTACGTATTATAAGCGAATACTCAAAATTATTACCAGAATAGAGGCTTAAAGATAGAAATTTATTTAAACATTCAGCTGTATCTACTAAAGTGTTGTAGCCTGCTGAATCTTTTGGTGATTTATGGGTGTAGGGCTACAGGCAATGCCTTTATAAATTAACAAACGTGTGACGTGTGTTTTTACTAACAACTTTGCTTCGTTATTTTAGCAGTTTGAAGTCATATTTATTTGGTTTTTCAGGTCACACCAAGATACAAGCGAAGCACCTTCATTTTTGTTATGTGCCACCAGAATTGTGTGAAGAAAAGCGTTTAGTTTATTTGGAGTGGGAAAAGTGGGACATAAAAACCAACAGTTTTAATATCAGTGATCAATTTCGCGATACTATTGACCTTGATTGATGTTGGAATCTTCCAGTCTTACCAGATGCAGCTGAATAACCAGTATTTTACATAGAGCGTCTGTCTATCGGACCTCCACAACTTAGTTACTTGGTTTATATAGATACTATCGATGCCGCATTGCAATTTATCGATTTCCTGCATTCAATCGCGTGTTTTGCGTTCAGTTACTGCTAATAAATAACAATTTGCAGCTACGTTTAGTTACGTTCGTCACAATTTTCGTAATTCGATTTAACTTCTTTTGTATTTTTATATAAGTCATATGTTTTATAAAGAGAGATCTGTTTTGTGTTATAATAATTTAGTTTTTAATTAAATTTAGCAGGGCGTTCGCATATTTATTTGTTTCCCTCTCGTAAATGTTAAGGCAATTAACCCTTTAGAGAAAAACAACTAAACGTTCTCGTACCCTATTATTTTATGTGTATTCATATTAACTCCCATTAGAACATGTAATAACTTCGTTCAAGAACGATATCAAGAACTTTCAGAGTGAACGAATACTGTGATTTCTATTGATAATACAATACAACAATCGGCACTGGGTACTCTGGGCAATTACTGAGAATTTCTTGTCGGTGCTGAGGAAACATATTTGAAGTAGCCTAAATGTTCTATATCCCACATAATAAGCCGACTACATAAAGAATATACCTACCAATAGGCTAACTCTATATCGATGATATTCTAGACTAGCTGACCCGCGCAACTTCGCTTGCGTAACTTAAGAGAGAATGGGTCAAGATTTTCCCCGTTTTTGAAACATTTTTAAATGTTACTCTGCTCCTATTGGTCGGAGCGTGATGATATATAGCCTATAGCCTTCCTCGATAAATGGATTATCTAACCTGAGATTAGAGCGTTCAAACAAACAAACAGACAAACTCTTCAGCTTTATAATATTAGTATAGATAACACCGACAGAGTCATCGCTGCAGTCTTTATTTAACTATGTCACCCTAAAATAACATTACTACGCTTCATTCCATAAAGTACGTCATAGCATCAAGACAAAAACGCAGTCCAGGTGTCTGATGCCGCGCATTTAGCAAGCTGACTAAATTTACCGATTAATGACAAAGTAAGTATGTAACCACTGTTATCAGTAATGCACTGATTGTGCGTCACTGTACATACGTGATGTTTCGCGAGTAGACTTGGTTTATGACTAAGTTATGGGTATTCCCTAGAAGTGTTTTTGTAGGTCAGGATGCGTTGACGAATAGGTTTTAAAGGAAGGGTAGGAAAGGTTAACCTGGCCACTATCACGTATAAGGATTAATTTACCGTTTTAGTTTAGTCACTAAAGAGTTAAATAAATAAAATAAACCATTAGTCCCTGCTGGGCAAGGGTCTCCTCTTGTAATGAGAAAGGCGTTAGGCCTTGAGTCCACCACGCTGGCCAAGTGCGAGTTGGGGACTTTGCATGCCCTCAATAAATTTTAGGACGTGAACTAAGGACTTTTTGGAAATGCCTGCTTATGCCTGTAAATTGGTGGACAAATTTGAATCGCATTTAAGACATTTACATATCATGATTTAATAACGTAATTTTGGTAACTTTTACAGACACCCATAATTAAAAAGTTACCTAATCATTTAAGTACCTATATGAAGGGAACTGCAACACCGTTTTGGACTCTCTTAAGTGGGTAGAAGGTAGATAGTTAGATACCATGGGAGACTCGTCACGATACAATATACTAAAGGCTTTTTTTCTTAATTCCAATTCATAGATTTCGTCATTATTCCCGCTATTTGCAAGTACCTACAAACCGCATACATTCCTTAGTACCTATATAAGTAGGTAAATCTAGGGCGCCCTCCCATACCTAACTTTTTCTATTGATTTCAGTACAATAACGCCTTGAGAAACGAATGAACTGTCCTTGCAACAATTTCTACATTTTCGTGCAATCCTTCATCAATTAACTTGGACATTTGTGTGGTATCCGGTTGCTATTATCGGTAAATTAGAATGTGTTAGTGACGTCATACGTTTGTTTTGATTTGGTACTGGTGACACACTTTGAATTGAACTCAATGCATGTAAAGTCATGGTATCGTTACACGCATCGCTGCGTTTTAAAGTTTCGGATTATAGGGCATTATTTATTGTGACCCGTAGCACGATTCTCTATCACCTTCGACTATAGACAATGAGCTAGCTATCGACAAATTTTGTATAAAACCCGATCAGCGACTCTAGTGTAGTGTGCCATGGGAACTATTTATGCAGTACATTTCAAGAACCGTTACATGTGCAGGAAATCGCGCTACTCTGTGTAAGTATCAGTAACTAAAGTATACAGTCAACAGCAATAAATATTGGTCTCGGGTTAGATTCCCGGGTCAAAGCTAAAATTTGTCCCAGTACTTTTTTTTTGCTACATGTTTTAAATGAGTATGAAAGTCAGGGTCACCGGGTCATAGCCTTTCGTTTCTCGGGAAGCACATTTAAAACCTTTGGTCTTGCCTTCTGACTGATCAAGTCAACTTACCGGGTAAGTTGCTATAGAGGTGCAACACGTTATTAATTTTCAATAAGGAAATTGTCTTCATTTTAAAGAATACCTAACTAAAGCCTAGCTATCTACCTATTGAGTTCATACGGTACCACGGCGTGAGTATAACAGCTGTTGAGAGTCATTGACCTGCCTTTGTATTCCGTCTAAATTTCAATATAGATGTTACCTATAATATATGTTGCATGACACGGGCATTTAAACTGTTCCGGTCTTTATAATCTAATAGAATAAGGGAATTCATGCGAACATGTACATATGATAGTCAAACAACTTAGTAGAGAGCCTTGTATGGTAGGTTCACGGTTGGCGGAGGTATAAATATCAAGATAAGAATTTAAAACGTCAGTGACCCACAGGTTTATGCAGCTGGCAGCCTATTTATCCTTTGGTATGCTTTGGAGCAGAAATGGATCGTGTGACTTATGTTGCTTGAACTTAATCCGCTTGCATTTAGAGTATAAAATTAACTAAACCTGATAGTAGCCACATAGGTGCATTTCTGTTCCAAAGCAGCGAGAACCCAGATGTGCTCTAAAGCAAACGCATGCCAAAGGGTAAGAACTACTTTGTTTTCACAATAAGTGAGACTGAGGAAAGTTTCAAGTTACCCGCATTTTTGCAAATACACATATAATTAGGTACCCATATTATCTATATATACTTAGTCGAGATTTAGATACATTATCTTGTTGAAAATGCATGACGTGTAGTTCCGCCCCTCATCATATTACATATGTGTTGTAATTATAAGTTATCTGGTTGAAAGCATGGTTGCTGTATCAATTATTGATAAAAAGTACTGTCATTTTGTCATACATTCTATAGTTATCTCTAAAAATGACATTATCGCTAATGGATGCAGTATAAAATATATTTAGTTTATGATATGTTTTTAATTAAAATAAAAGATATCGGAGATTAACTACGCTACATATTCTACATAATTATATTTTATAGGAGAGCTTACCTCAGTAATGATCTCTTCTTGTAGGTACAGCAAAATGTGCAGCAAACTCAGGAACGCATAAACACTACACCAACAGCTTGCACTACACGTATCTTTTCCTAAAGATATATTTTTTGCTATAATTTTTCCATTTTACACGTGTTAAGGTCGTTGTCAAAGCCATTTGTAATGATAACTAATAACTACCCGCATCTTAAAAGAATAGTTCCATTTTTATTTGTGTTGCTAGGTAAAATATAAAGTTTTTAAAAAAGCCTCTATCTTTTTAAATGGCCTGTCATAGTAACATACGGGTGGACCTTGCAGATATTGATTGGAATAACTTACGTTTACGTAGTAACTAGGATAATGCGTTTATGCCATTAATTAATCTATTTGGCCTGAAATAAAAAAATGTACTTATTTATTTCTTACTACTTACCTACGCGTTACGCGTACAGTCAAATTAGCTAGATGACATTTATTTTCAGATTCTTAATAAGTGTTTCAAGGAATATAGGAAAGTAAGATATGTGGGTAGATGACGAAAATTAAACAACGTATTAATTTGGGAACGGAATCGTTTATTGAACCCATCTGTAATAGTAGATAATTAAATTATACTGTTACTCTACACATTTTGTACTGTTCAAAGTACCTACCTATATCAAGTATCCATATCTCTTACGTTTTAAATGTACCGACAAATGCACCCAATAACAAGGAATTACCACATTTTATTATTACATATTAAAATTTCCAATTGTGCTCCAAAATTCAGTGGTAGTTACAAATCACAGTACCTTTGGATCCTACGATTATAAATACATGGATTAATCAATTTTTTCCACGAGAAACGTATATAATGTCGACTTTTAATTATGACAATGACACTAATGTATGAAAGGGTTTAAACAACGGATTGGTCGTTTGAAAATAACATTGTTTTGTTTTGAACAACATTAAATTATAAACTACTCAGTATATTCTGATAAGATCCAAGAATTTTACTTGAAGTAACTTACTTTAAGGATTTTACATGACGTTTGAATACAGACACTGGATCACATAACAAACTGTATAAATTCGATAAGTACTTATTTATGTCACACAAAAATGAAAAGGCAAGCTACGTCTATCTCAACCGTTGTAAAAGGTTAACTAAATATTTTCATTGTATATAATTTCCTTGTATATCCATTTTAACACGTTATGTGCCAGTGTCTGCACACAAAACAACTAAGGGACGTCTTTTAAATTTCAAATTAGGCATTACAACGTAGCCATTAGTAGCTTACACTAAATAAGTTAATATTTTAGATAATATCGAACAAGTCGTCGCTTCGTTTACATTTAATTAATAATAGGTATAAATCTTCCTTTATTGTCTTCATTCTTCACCATTAAAAAAAAGCTGGGTATGAAATTATTGCCAATGAACAAAAATAAGGAACAGTGTTGCAGCGTAACAAGTGGCGGCAAAAACGTTTCGTTTAAAATCGCTTTGGTTCAGCCATTTAAAATAACAATATAATTATAGTTTACATGTCTGCCGAGGTTCATAACCGTCCAATGTGGATAATTTCACAGATAGCGAATAATAACAAGACGCTATTGTACTGATAAGAATAACAAACGAGCAGGAATATTAGACATTTTAGAAAACAAGACCATTATTTTCGAAACCTCATGTTTATGCTGATTGTGGTAAATTATTATAATAGCCTACATTTATTTTTACTTATTTTGTGGCTATTCAAACTGTGAAACGAGGTCTAGTGTTGTAGAAGTATCGATATTCGATATCGACGAGTGAAATTATCGACATCGTTTGTTATTTTTATCAAACACATAAATCATAGTGTATCGTTGCCTTAAGAAATAATACAAATTCATGATATGTACCTAAGTATACACAAAAAGATCGACAATACGCAAATGATACAAAATAAATAGCATATCGATGACATCATAATAATTATATACATACACTTAACATACTTTAGTACCCTTCGATTTTAATGGATCTCTATAAATGGTTATTCGATTGTTATAGATGACTATTCTTTAACCGATAAGTAGTTACTAAATCGATAAGTAAATTGTAGTCGATATTTACATAAGTACCTATTATTATGATTATTACGCTGCGATCGCGCGAATGGACCTCTGTCTCTCTCTGGTTCGTCATACAACACGTTTGTGCGGAAGAGAGACGGCAACAGTGGTCGAGTCACGCGGTCGAGTACATTAGAGGTGCACAGACTCTGATAAACAGAACTCCACCCTAGCTCCAACGTTAACGCTTCGTTCGGTTAGAAAGGAATCCATTTAAATGTATATGAAAATAAGTGGGACTTACAGTATATACAAAAATATCACATTACTTCGAGGCCGCAGCTTTCATTCACTTAGTCAATTAATTATTTCGTCTTCTTACCTAAGTTGTCGGTCGTCGGTACGAAGCGTAAGCAAGTTATCGCAGGAAGTAATCGATCCAAAACATAGTATTGTTCTCTGAAGCCGTCTCCTCGCCAGAAGCCATAGTTCAAGCGCAAATCACTCAGTAACTGACAGTAACTCGGATGATTCGTGCGAGATGTGTCCAATACTTGAACATTATTGCTGAACGATAGTCAGTCGCGTATAAACTAAACAATTTACCAATTATACATATCATCGCATCCGTGCCTTTTACGCGCTTATCTTCCCACACCTACTAACGTATATCTAGGAAGAATTTCTTTTAAAAGACTAGGTGCCTCGTCATAGATCTACTAATCCAAAGTGAGCACTACGACACCTACGAGATCTAGATTTCGAAGCAGAAGAACGTCTAAGAAGCTGCAGCCCGGCGGTTCGCGCGGCCCTCCTAGGACGCCGCCTCTCGGTGCGAACGCGCCGGGGCCGGCCGGCCTGACCGTCACCCTCCGCGGACTATCACAAACGAGCGACATAGAAAAATATAACGATCTGGGACGCTTTTATTGCTAATTTAGGTACAGTCTTTGGGGGCCTCCGGGGAGGATCCGCCGGAGAGGTCGTCGAGGAAGTCGAAGGTGGCGACGGCGGCGATCTCGCGCTCGCCGTAGCGCACGAAGAACCCGTCGCGGCCGAGGATGGACGGGCGGCGCGCGCGCGCCCCGCGCAGCGCCGGCCCGCGGACTCGCAGCGCCGCCGCTGCGGCACGACACACGTGACACACGTTACGCCACAACGCCACCTTACGCCTACTCTCTACAAGCGAGCGCCCTCTGCACGAGACAACACGCGTGAGCTCGGCCCCACGCGCCCGCTCGCACACACACGCGCCCGCGCCCAAGCGTAGCGTGCGCCGGATCGCTCCCGGATACGTACGTCGACCGTATGACATATCGATATTATTTTCATCACTAATCAAATTATTAAAGAATATAATGTATTTTTTTCAATTACTATTAGCACCCCTATTATGACTTGCTTTATGAAATTATGGAGCCAAAACGATCTTATCAACCGGTTTCCATGGCACCATGATTTCATGTTTCCAACTTGTCACAATAAGCGCGACCTACAGAGCGATACGACGCTTGCCAAGATGACATCTACTCGAATGAGGCGAGAGAGTGAGATGGTGCGTGCGAGTGAGAGCGGAAACGTGTGACGTGGCTGGACGAGTGACCGACAGACAACATGAAATGACATGACACATATAAATGTGTCCGTACAGATCTTTTACAACTATATATATAGTAATTAATTTATTGAGAAAAACCGCACAGCTTAGTACAAATTACTAGGCACTAAAACTAACTTTCTTACACAAAACAAGGCGGAACCAGATGGCGCAACAATAACGTCGGTTATGTCAAAAGATTTTACTTAACGAAAGTATTTCGTCAGAGCTTGAATTAAGCTGTTTTAGTTCAATTAGATCTAAAGAAAACAATAAGTAATCTAATATGAAACATTTTATAACTTAGAGATCTGTACGGACGGAAGGCAAACGTTAAATGTAGACATCAACATTCCGATATATTGACGCCTAGTTTCTGAAAGCTAGACCAACCAGAAAACATACCAACCGGCTGTTAAGAAAACAAAACAATTAATGACATTAAAGCAACATTTTTTTTAAATCTTGACAGTTCTTAGCAATTGGTTAGTAAGTTTTTTTGTGTCCGTTCAGAAACCAGGCGTTAGTGTCATGTATTCACTAGAATAAAAAAAATATAAGAAAAATAAATAAGAAAATCAACATTTAACGTTTCACATAAAAAAAGCAAAAATTAAATATTTTAATAAACAAATCATGAAAAATGTCACTGAACAAAAAAATTAAGAACATGAAAGATATTATTTACTTTATGAAAAATAGCAAAATAAATTAAACACACATATAGAGAGAGACTCTTAGAACTATTTATTAATAATAATTACACTTATAAGTAAACCCGTAGTATTTAATTGTGTTAATTACAACTTACTATCTAGGTAAAGACTTCACATATTATTAATAGACCGACAAAGAGTTGAACAATGAGACGAAAATAAATATAATAGAATCCCCATTTCTATTCACCTTTTTGTTTTGTAATACAATGCAGTAATCATTTTAAAGTATTATAATGTTACTACCTACTATCCACTATCTCTGGGCTAGTCTGGTTTCCAAGCAGATAGGACCGCGGTATGCCTTGAGGCTAGGATTAAATTCTGTTAAGTTTTTAGTCACTTCCCCGGAGTGTTTCAATATCGTTACACACAGAGAGATTTTTAATAAATGTATGTCTAATTTAATTTAATTTTACGTTTTCGTGTTACTTTATTTGTCTGTCTTTTTGTTAAACACGAGAAGTCTTTGTTTTACACCCTTACACATACATTCATATTGGAACTAAAGTTACAATTTCGTCTCAATTATACACACCAAAAAAAAATATTTTAAAATGTTTATGTGTAAGGGAGTATTAAGTAATGAACAATGGAAAGTCAAATCAATGATCACCGTGACTTGTGACAAAATTTTGAAATGCATAGTTTTCTCAAATGTACCTACATAATTTTGAGTTCAGTTCAGAATATACTTGGGTGACTAATTCATATAATTTGATATTTTTTTACTTCCATTATACATGTCACTGTTCATAATAAATTATAAAATAACCCATGGGAAAGTAAAGCCACTTTAATTGGAAACAGAGGCATAAAACCCCAAAAATTAACTAAATCTATAATTAATTTAAGTAATAATTACCTGTTTTTTGTCGCCGAGACCTGTGTAGTCGGTGTAGCCGGGAGTACGGGAGCGGTGGTTCAGCGGGAGACGAGCCACATGAGGAAGGAGATGAGTCACTCGATGCTAACATCACGTCTAGGAGGTTCGCACGCGCCTGGAAACAGTGGGGGGTCAAGTTAAAGCAAGCAATCATAGCTTTTAAACGACCACGGCGAGTGCAACCTGCGCATTACATTAGGCATTTTAAGGATAAATGCGTGTTCGCGTTAATTCCCGTATTCAAGTAATGACAACTTTTGTGTAGAATTGAGACTTTGCATAGTACTTTTCACTGGCTCTATTGTTAATCTGTTTTAGTTGTAACTTTAAAAATAAAAAGAACAGTCTTTTACACGACTAAAGAAAAAAAGCCTGAGGCCTTTGTGAAAACAGGACTAAGTCAGATCTGACATATTATATTATTATCTACATGGATATTGGTATTGTTGTGGGAAATAACATTGATTTAGGATCATTTCTTTTCAATTACCTTAAAAAACTGGAAACTGTGAGGTCTATTAATCATGAGTCTTTGGTAACATGCGTCGCGTTTTATCGGTCGCGTAACACTTGACCGTTCGCACTCAACCGATGATGGGTCGCCGCGTCGTTGCGAATCCCATACTATTTAGGCTATGCCCGACGCGCACCTTCAGTGAGATGTGAACCGTCCCTTTAAGTTTACTTGCAAATAGCAATCGAGATGAAATAGCGCTATGTTACCTTAGGATCACTGAAGTCAATGTCTTTTTCGACATGCACCCAGCCGGTGGGCGCCCACAGCGCGGCGTCCTTGTGCGCCGCGTCTCCCTTCTCCTCCGCCTTCACGTCGCCGCTGCTCACTGCCGCCTCACTTTGACGGATCATCCTGGAAGTACGTCAATGTACTGTATAGGTACATTTCAACAATATGCAATGGTCTGCTCAAAATGAGGGTAAGTGTAAATTTTGTAGTCAGTAAAAAAGTATTACATTTCGCAGAAACTGTACATAATATATGTATTTAAGTGTTTTTATGTGCTCGATATAATTATGAAAAGTAAACCAATTACTTTCCTTAAAAAATAGTCACTGCTCAATTCAAGTGCGTTCTATTTAGCACGCTGAACGTAAGAAGGTTATTCTTAATCATAAAGACTGGTCTATTCGAAGAAATATGCAATTAAAGTAACAAGTAAAGTAAAGTAGGTCTTTTATAATAATGTCTAATACATACGATTGATAATCCTCACAAAGATCATGGATTATTTTATAACACAACTCACTCATAGCACAAAATTAAATCACTTTCAGGTTATTAACACAATCGTACTAATACGCTTTCAATTGTCAAAACATATCACGCAATGAGTGTCATAGATACAGTGACACTTAAATAGAAAACAAAAATAAATTTCATTGTTCAACGATCAGATAATGTACGTGAAAAAAGATAAAATAAATCGTACAATTGCTATCGCCGACCGCTAATCAGTATCAGGCACTAACATTGTTTTGATTAATCAATGAAAAATATATTACGTAGATATTGTATGATCATTAAGGAAGTTCATGATATAAACTAACCTGTTTAGTTCTTCAATGACATCTTTAGAAGTAGCAGCCTCGTGGAAGCTCAGTGTATGCTCCTGTTTCACGATGATTGGCTCTGGGACTACAGGCGCCGGTGGAGGCCCCGGCCGTCTCTCCGCCACCGGGATCTTCGATCTATTCCTATTCGGTGAAGACGGAGGTCGCTTCCCTCCCAGCAGCGTCGGAATCCGGCTCCTCTCCCGAAGCCTCTCTTTAGGCGTGTCGTTCTTATTACTTACTATCACAGTTTCAGCGGTAGACGTACTCGTCGTGTTAGACTCAGTCATTTGAGGAGAACTCGTCTCTGGAGAAGATCCTTCTTCTTCTTCAGGCACCGTGAGCAGAGCGCCCGTGCTCCTCCGACAAGCGCTCAACACTTCCTCGACTAGCGACATCTCATCGTTCCCGGAATACGGAAAGCTGGACGATTTGGTTAGACTCGGCTCTAGTTCCACTCGCTCCACCGGCGACTGTTTGTTGAGCATTATGTTCACCGTGTTCTCCTTCAAAGCGGAATTGTAGTCTAAGCTTCGACTAGATTCAATATCACTCGGCTTCTCGTCCTTCACCACAGGAAGCTGGTCTTCAATCTCGGGAGTGCTACTAATAACGTCTATGCTCTTGTTTATTTCGTTCTTCCTCTGAACTTTAATGAGATGATGTTCGTCTATCTCGTTTTCGGCGTTTTCTACTCTCGAGAATTCATCGAAAAAGTCCTCAGACTCGGCATAAGGTTCTTCGCGTTCAATGAATCTCGGCGTCGATCTTGGCTCGGATACAGTATCACAGAAGGCGATTCGCGGACGGTCGCCGGGCAGGACGTCACATGAATCGTTTTCAGAAAAGCTACCGAAGGAGTCAGGTCGCTGCCTGTCCTCGGACACCTCGCTGCGGGGACCGACTGAGTCGTCGTCGAAATCAGCTGTCGCATACGGAGGAGGTAGTTCACGGATCTCAGACAGCGGCCGCGACGACATCGAATCAGACTCTTCCCTATCTCTACAATATTTCTGCTGCTCAGCTATAAAATGAAGGACGTTCTGCAGTGCTTGTTCCCTGTCTTGTAGAGCCATAGCTTGGACGTCGTGGATCCTCAAATGACTGCTCGTATCTTGAGCCGGTATACCTCTGGACGAATTTGATGCTAAGCTCTTAGTACTTTCGTATTTTACCAGACGATAGAAATCTCTGGTGAAATCTAGGCCGACGTTGGCGCAATCTCCATCCTCACTCAACGCTGTACTGGATCTCTTATCAGGTGCATCTGAGGCGCTTGACCAAGAGCCGCCGGGTGAGTGTGTTCCCGTGCAGTCCCACCGCTTTTCCGAAGTATCTGCGTCATCTGCTATTCTACATTCATCAATTTCAATCGTTGCAAACCCGCAGTCATTCCATAGACAATCACCAACGTCTTCTTCTAATTCTAATGCATCGTCTTCTCTGATGCTCGGTAATGTTGACAACGATATTTGACCCGGCGTCGTAATTTCAGCAAAAGGGGACTGTCTGTCCCTGAGATCTTCACACGATAATGATAAGCTCCAATCTTCCAGTTCTGCTCTGTCGTATTCTAAGTCAGCGAGGTCTCTGTGCCTTTGCTGTAGAGCTGATCTTGCGTCGTCAAGTTCAAGCCAATGTTGGACGTAATCAGCGTCATATTGTGAACCATCAGCACGATCATCTAAGGTACTTCCCCATGATACCCTTTCAGAGCTGGTTGTCGAAGCGATTGCTGGTCGTCGCAGCGGTCTTTCAGGGGATGGTTTTAGATCTAGAACTAAGACACCAGAGCTAGGCGTAGGGCTGTCTAGGCAGCTGGTGGGGCAAGTTGTGCCGGCGATTAGCTTCAAACATAGGTGAGAATCGGAGAAGCTGCGCACTACGTGTTGAAAGGGGAGTACTGGCCTCGAAGGTGGGTAGCTTCCTCTAACGCCAGCGAACGCTACTCCAATAGGAAAATAGATGTAGTCTGCTTCTGCTGCGAGTAGCCTGGCGTGTCTGCGAGATTCTCTAGGGTTGATGGAGACGATGGTTTGGTTGTCAGTTTCATCTGAAGCTTCGTTGAGGTCAGGGAGCGCTCTGTCGGCGGCATGGTCGCTCTGTCGCGAGGCGTCAGCTTGCACGTCGCTGGACATGGTGGAGTACCCTTCGTCTTTGGCACCGCTTTCAGGAGATTCTGCACCAGCCTCGCCCACCTCACCGCTTTCTTCTTCTGTCACTTTGCCTTCACTTTCCCCTAGAATACACAGAACATATTATAAGAGACTTAATGTAACTGTACATTAAAGTTACTACAGCTGATTTATAAATGTTTACGGCCAGTTTCGTGCTACTAATAGATATGTTCGAGGTACTCCGAAGGCTTACCTCTTACGGGATCTGTGCAAGGTTGCGGCATACTGAGGCTAAGAGTGGCGGGGCGTGCTGGTGGCGCCCACAACGTTGGGTCCACAGCCGATAATGCACGAGCCAGGTTTGCTGGAGTCACTTCCAGACCCTGGAAACATGAACAAAAATAATTAATACATTGCACTTTTGTAATAATTATGTAGTTAAACCCATTTATATACAAAGCTTGTTTAAAAAACAACTGAAGTTATCTGACATTTGATCAGATCCAATTCAATTAACGAGTACAATTCTGCATAGTTTCTTGGGGGAATAAAAATATTCCATCATAGTTTTGCTAATACCTTGAGTTCAGTCCAAATATCAGCCAAGATCTGGTGTCGTCGCTTGTCGTCTTGGCTGAGGGGGTGAGGGTGCGACACGGGCGGTGCGGGGGGAGGCGAGTCTCTGAACGAGACTAGTGACCCGCAGGAACCAACGTCTACCAAATGCACTGGAATTACAGTAAACATACTACATTTTAAAACAAGAAAGGTAAGGAATTTGAAGAATAAAAACCTTCATTTACTTAGTTAATATTGTTGTTATTGTTACTTTAGATAACGCTTCGCATATGTAGTTTGTTGTATAGAATAAGACATTTAGCGCTCTTACTACATGAAATTTAAATGCTGTCATATTTAAACTTTATGTCTTCCAAACAATTTGTGTGAAATATATTAAGTTCGTTGGCTCGAGATGTACCTTCCTGACTTTAATTGGTAATACACAAATTAAAACTGCTTTAATTTGAACAAAAAAAATCTAAAAAAGAACATGGCAGGTTTCTGTTCTGATTCAGGTCCTAGGACGTAAAATACTGGTGGTATACCTTGCAGGTCCCTAGGCGTGTGAGGTGTGAGCGGCGTGTGCGGGGTGGCGGGCGAGGGCCGCGGCTGGGGCCTCAGCTGGCGCACGAGCAGCGAGCTCAACGCGCGGTTCTGCGCCTCCAGCTCGCGGATACGAGCGCGCGCGCAGCCCAGCTCCTCGCGGACGCTCTGAGAGCAATCGTCCTTTGTAAATTGTATTACTTGCGAAGAATAATATTGTTTACAATGACGTCATTATTAAATAATGAATGCTTAAATATGACGCTGACTGTCCAGCAAACTAGGAAGAAGGCAAGAAGTAATATAAGGCTAGTAGTTGGAATGATTTTCATCTAATTGAAAACTGATGTGTCAATTTGTCTGTAAGATACGTAAATGGAAAGTTATTTAGAAGTCGTTCGTCAATCATTATTTGGGATTCGGATTAATTGGAATTCTTGAAAGTATATTTCAACGTAAGTTGTTTACCTTGTAGTTTGTCTACCCTAATTTATGAGAACTACCAAAGAACAGCAACGCAGTATTTAATTTCGCAAATATATAAAATCCAAATGATAACTCAGTCCATTAAAGTTGAAACACAGCTAACGCATTAAGAACCCCCCGACTTGAGCAATCTTTCTCAACATTTTACGTAATGGCAACAAAATCCCGAAATATCTATTACGGGGCATCCCCGAAATCAACGTGGAAAAGTTTACCGTATCTATGGTCTCTACTTAACGTAGGATCTCTTGGAAACGTCTTCGAAATAAACGCGCACATTTTAATTATACTTCATTAGTTAAATTAAATTCGTGAAGCGTAATTGACGGGAGGTAATTACAAGGGGTACAAAATAAGATACCCTTATTTCCTTGGGTTTCAGGGGTACGAAATAACTTGGACCCTGTGAAGGGATTCGCCAAGTTGAAGATCGATGAGAAAGGTTTAGTTGCGTAGATTAATTAGTAGCTGCGAAAGTAAAAGTACCGTCTTGGGGGTTTATCTAAGAAATTTTTTGCAACGTTTTTCTTGTTTGTTATGTCATTACCAAACACTTTTTGGCATTTTTTTTCCCAACTAATAGTAACTTGATAAAATGCAGATTAACAACATAGTTCAATACTCATAATGCCATCTACATTTTTTACGTTAATTTATAATTCAGCACTCCTTTTATAAATATTCTACTGAAATAATACTTAGTATTAAACAACACGAAATAGCACACGCCCTAGTCCATCAAAACATGAATAAAGCTGTCATATCGCTAGCCCACCTCAATAACTCCGACCAAAAGTACAAAACAACTCGTAGTATTTTCAGCATCCAATACTGAATTCCTACAACCGCAACCGTTTCGATCGTCGAAATACCCGCTTCGATTCCACGAATACCCAACTGCATTCAAAGTTTATTTATTGAAACATTTCTACGAACTTTCACCTACTAAAGTTTAAATTTAATAAATTATATTAATGGAGTCGAGTTATAAATTTTAAGTGATTTTCATTACGACAGAAAGGATTTGAATGTAACGGACGGGAGGGTAGATGCGGTTAACTTTTAAAATTAATTTGTTTAGATATTTGAAAAGTTTGAATTAATTTTATTTGCTGCTAATTTTAAAGACGAAAAGCATGTTGTTATAACAACTATCTTCACATAATTTAAATCATAAACTCCATGTTTGATGTGTATCAAACATTACAGAACCTACAAGAAAACAGCGATAAAAAACTTTAAACACTTAATTATAGAGTTGAAAATACACTAGCAGCGTTGCTCTGTTTAACTTCTACGTATTCACAAGTTTTCACTCAAACTAACACGCATATACTAATAATCCCACCCCAAAGATCTTTCATCACGGCACCCCACAAAGTCTCTAATTACTCCTTAGATGATTTCACATCATGTATCATACCTATTACCAATTTAATGGGTTATCAATATACTGCAAAAGGGATGAGCCTCAACATTCATCATTTATAATCATCACATGACGTTAATTACTCTATAATAATTAGTAAAATGATATTACACATTATTGAGCTTCAGTTTGCTAATTGCTCCAGTGTATTGACGTAAGACTGCTGAAACTTCGAACTTCGGACGTTAAACAATTTTTCGGCCATTCGTCGCAATTGTGGATTCAGTTATATTACTTTTTAATGGCTTTTGTTATTTCTTTCACTTGGATTTTAAAGTGATAGAAACAAGATAACTGTTTACTACATTTCAAGTTCATAACTTTAGAACAGATTTTATTTTTAGTTTCCACGCATTGTATGCAGCTGGCCGCATTAACGAGTTCAAAACTGTTGTTTCTGAGTAGCCGATAGTAAAAACTGCGTTATATCGCGCCCATGTTTAACTACCGAAGTTGGTCATTAAAATTTTCCGTCGTTATGTGAAAACAGAAGCGTCAAACTTTAAAAAACAATCAAAAACGGTCGTCGCACGCAGACGGCGCCATCTTTATCAGGAAAGTTAGCGGGAAATACGCGCCAAAACTATAACAACATGGCGACCATTGCCACCGTTCTACAAACAGGATTTAAACGCAAACGTTCGCATTATCGGACAGATTATGCCCAGATTATAGTGGGCCTGGCCTTCTAAAATTATTACGGTGCCAGCTAAGGCCGAAGTGTCCCATTTCGTACGATTTATGTGCGAATGTAGGCACCGCATAATCCACAGGCCGGGATACAAGGGCGACTATAATTATGAGAAAACAATTTCCGGGATGCATCTTAATGCCTCCCGGGATTATGTCGTACAGATACAGAGTTTTTTGAGGATTAACAGCGGAGACAGTATTTCTTTGTTAATCTTCTGCAAGAGAAACATGGAGCTTTGAATACAAGTTTGTTGAACAATAGTTTCGTAATTTATTTAGTGTCGAAGCAACATTCCGCTGGCGGCATTTGTGTTAGTTTTACTTTTGTACTTTGCATAACACTGGGACGAAACTGTAAACTAGTAAAGTCTGTAAAACACAGATGTAATGTAATACTAGCATATCTCAAAAACTATGAAATTTTAGATCTGCATTATAAATTCACTCATCATTTAGTGATGTTTTAGTGCTTTCATTCCTGGATCCCATAGTTCAATGCTCACCTTCTGCGAGAGCAGTGCTCGCACGACCTGCTGGGCGACATCATCCAGCCGCCGCTCGTGGTCCCCTGTGCCCAGGCCAGCGGTGCACGCCGACAGCTGACTCTGCAGCCGCTCGTTCTCTGAGCTCAGGGTCGACAGCTGGCTTTGGTAGTGAGCTGCTGATGCCTGGAGACAACAAGACATTGTTTATTATGCTGTTTTAGGAACACAATCAGTTAGGGGTAAGTTGGTGTATGATTTCGAAAGTGAAAATTATGGTTTCTAACTCAAAGATGTTTTGGAGGTTACGCAGTAGCTAGCTGGGAACGTGAAAGATTGATAAAATCATTCATATAAGAGAAAGGAGGAAAAGAAATCGGAATGTTTCATTAGTATGGTTACCAAAATGGATAAACATCGTAAACATTAGCATGAAACAAACAATCTATCAGTCGTCCGTTTAATCAAAAACATTCTGTTTTTGTTTATCCGGCAACAAATCACGCGTAAAACAAAAATATCGCTGCTTAATAATAACTCGGTGGTGAGGAAAAAAACAAGCTTTTCTATCGCCCGCGGCAATATTTTTTCAGGCTCACTCATCAAAACGTCACGGCCACTCCTGTCGTCACCGCTCCACTAAAAAAATACCCCCGAAAAGGGACTGTCGTTTCACACTCTTAATTAAGCCAGCGTCCACAAACGAAACCAGTGTATCTTGAGCCCTCACGTCCCCCTCCGTTCAAAGTAATTCACAACATTCAGAACCATTACGATTCGAAGCTACAGCTCTACTGATATTTGCCTTCCTACCTTTTCAACCATTTTAAATCTTAATTTGTAAGTGGTAAGGTTTATTTTGAACTGGGTTACAGGGTGAGGTTTCCATTAGTCATCAAGTGAGGGTGAGACAAAGAATCTGTTTGTCTGTATGTCTGAAACAACAGTCGGTTGATATACCGTGAAAGGGTTAGCTGTGAATGGACGAGGTGCCTTTATTTTGGACACTTGCTGATATTTCTGTACCTATTCTTTTTCGTGAAAAGTCTAGACTGGGGATACTTTTGTAAAGAATTATAAATTTTAATATATTCTCGTACCTTTAGGATTAATAATGTTCTTTCTTTACAGTGAAATTAGCATCTGGGAAGCGCTGTCTATAATTTATTGGAAGCTAGATATCAAAACCCAAATAAAAAATAGAAATATTTCAATAATTAATTTAATGTAAACTAACTTTTCTGGAGTTTGTTTTGTAACTGTCAAAAGTGCGTCATGTCAAATTAAAAAGACAGCTTTCTAAAGAAGTTACTTGTAAGTTTCGCGGAAAGAGGTTATGATACCTTTTCTGATTGTCTTTGAAAACAATTTATGACAATTCCTAACTTTACTTGTATTTTTTAGAAGTTATATTTGATGATTGAATCAACATTTGACCGTAGGTTTATTGTGGAAAATTTATAGTTGTTGAATAGCTATACATACGCGAATTATATCGCGCCTTTTTCTCATAGGGGTAGGCAGAGACCAAATAACGCCACTTGGTACTTACAAAGTTTCTTATTCACATCCATACATCTTGTCATACAGGACCGCCGGTTACGAGTAGGTACACGAATATCTATATTTCGTATTATTATTGTAGTAAATATCCTACGCATTAATTTATGAGTGTTAAGCAATTTCGACAATAAAATTCAGCCTGTAGACACGGCATCCAACAAAACCGACAATAATTTACAATCACGGCGCGTTATAACACAACAATTTAAACAATTTAATCAAAACGCCATAGGACAGACAGCCTTTAAATATTATGTTTATTTCATTATTGAATTATAAGTATTCGACACCATTTCGTATACCTATATTCATATGTATGAATATAGGTATGTACTATAAACAAAGTCATGCACAGTTGGCTGGTTTCAATGAAACTGGCCGCAGTAGCCGAATATCGGCCAAGAACATTATATAGTATGTACATACATGCATAATATCACGCCAGTTATAACCGAAGGTGTCCCCAGAGACGTAATACCCAGTCTAATCACGCCTCGCTATTAAAAATGTTAGTCCTATGTAACAGGCAAGCCTATTGCTATTTACCGGACACGATACCAAACTCCAGGACAATATTTAGAAATATTCTTCTACCTACAACTAATAATACTTTGCTACCCAAGAGTCGAACTTGAGACCTCAGTCGGATACACTGCCGACCGTGCCACACAGGCCTTTACAAAATTTAATTTATATTTGACATAACCACAGATGTTTTGCGGTTTCCGGTAATTAAAGTGAAGAGCCTTGATTGGTACCCCATCGGAAGGGGTTGATATTGACTGGCGTATTAATTCGATTGCATTTGTCTTTATTTCCTTTTTAATGTCAATGGAGTTTTGGCGGGAATGACAAATACAGATTGGTAATTTCAGTTGTTGTTTATGGTTTGCACAATCGATATTGAATTACATTTCTTTATGCATTTCATTATTCTTAAATGTTAACAGTTCGTTTAAGTTCATTGATTAACAAACTTCAATTATAAAGAAATCGTGACGGATTGAGAACTTCCTTCTTTTTTAAAGTCGGTTAAGAATATAATTCATGTATGTTTATGCAAATACAACATTGTTAAATTGAACTTCACCACAATTAAATTATTGAGGCAAGGTTATCCAAAAATGAATATAAAATACAAGTCAGTGCAAGAAAACTGGCCATTTGTATTTTGTTTATGATATCAATCAGTGCTTGGCCATTACTTCTGTAGTTTTTTTCGAGTAAGTTTGGATATAAATCACAACCCTTAGCATAACTGGCACATTTGTCAAATGTCACTTGCTTATATTGTACGCCTACAGGACAGTTTTTTTTTTACTTCACTGAAAAACAATTTTTATTTAGTAAAATAACTTAATCTTCATGAAAGCATGAACATTTATTAAGTATTATTTTTACTCTACCGTTGGAGGGCTATTTAAGAGACTAACTGATGTATTCTAAATATTTTTAGTCTCGTAGTAAAAAATAACTTTCAATTGATTAACCAAAAGGCAAATTTAATCAATGTATAGCTTAATATCATCTTACAAACTTTCAGCAGTGCGTTCTACGTTAACATAAACATTACCCTAATTGAATAACCCACAGCAACATGTCAACTAATCAAGGATTGTAACAAAAACAGCTGAATCAGAAGACGAATGCTCGCACGCGTTGAAGCCGAAAACACCCATTGTTTCGGCTTTCCAAAGTGATTACATACGAAATACGACAATAACTAGGATTAAACCGTGCGGCTATTAATCTTGGCTTGCAGTACATCATTAATGGTGTTCAGTCGCGCGTGAATGCGATTGTTTCTTTTGATTATTGGGAATATAATATGTTATAGGATATATTTAGTTATTTCGCAGCACGATTGAAATGAAGATTGATATAATAGAAAATTAAACTCGGTAAACGATCTGTGAGTTAAGCAAGCGGCGCGATCATTCCTTAGTTGGGTGACCGCGTAGTGGTATTTGAACTGAGCGTCTCCGTGCTTGGGAGAGCACGTAAAAAGTCGGTCCCGGTTGTTCTCAATTAAGATAACAGCCATGTCAAAGGTCATTAGTAGGTATAAAAAAAAATATCATAACAAAATAAAGAATATTTTTTTTCATACCATTCATATGTTGATATAAATTTAACCATACTTCCCTAAAATATTATATATATCTTCAACGTAACTTTAGATCTACTCGTCCCTATATTTACTTATATAATATAACAGCATCAATTATTCAATGTTTCCCAACAGGAGACGTTTATAGATGGAGGCAGTTTCCAATTTACTCGGATTATCTTATCGTGGAGCGTTTCAGTTAGTTCGTCCCGTGCTGGTGCCGGTAATAGCTACCTACAACGCGTTTCCATTGACATACGATATTTTGTTGTACGGTTTATAGCCTCGGCTAGGTATTCATGACGTTTGTGGTGTGTGGTATTAATAACTGGATGCCGTAGTAATAGTTGTAGGTTTGGTTCTTGGTTTGTTGAGAACTGATCAGCGCTAATGTTTAAGGTACAGTCACAGATGGTTAAGGTTATAACATTTTTATTATGAAAAATGTTAAACAAAAGGCACATTAAAGTACCAGAATGTTTATATAAAAAAAATACGACAAATAAAATAAAAAAATAAAACAAAAAATAATTAGGTAATTCATTACAAAATAAGTGCCATCTTTTAGTGTATCTACTTAACAATACTGTAACAGTATAAAAATTCGAACTTAACAACCAAATTAGTTTTTTAAAGATTCTTCAGGATTTAGGCACAATAAAAGTTATTTACTCATAAGCTTTTACATGTCAATTGACCAACTAAAGCCAAAAAAACCTCTGCAAATATCTCGGACAGCTGAAAATCGTGTCGTGTGTCCTTGGACACGTCCTAATTGGTTTCGTTAGTGCACAACTATGCGAGCCGAGGCGCACCCGGTAACGTAATTATGATACTTCTATCCAGCAGATAGCGTTATGAATAACTCTCGGATAAAATGCACCGCCAGCTTTTTAGACAGACCGTGTTTAATTATTTCGTCGTTATGCTGCGGTTGAAATATAATTATGTGAGATTTTTATACAGGTTTTGTAAGTGGACAGTTGATGGTATATTTTGTGGGTTAAGTACAGAATATTGGCATTTTAAAACCTTATCTAAGGTTGGTAGTTTTGATATAAGTAATTATTAATTTGATATTGTATTGTTTTTTTTATTGTGTATAGTGGTTACTTGGCTAATACAATTTTTTCCTGAAGTGTGAGTTTCGATTCAACACCGAATGAAGTAATTAGTTCTAATTCATTTCATAACACTTTATTTTTCATAATTTTACTTAGCTATCAAAATACGCTTAAGCTTCGTACGTACGTAAACCTCTTGCTAAATAAATGCTTGCAAACATTTTGTATACTTTCGAAAGTCAGGAAACCTACACTACTCAGTACTCCTAAATACCACAAATGTAAGATTTCCTCTACAAATCCTCATCTATCACATAAACTCTACTGTTTATATCCCATTTACGTAATATTTTAATTTGTTTATCTGTTTTCTGGTTGTTTTTCATACATAATCGAGTGAGGCAGCCGTCTGAGAGGCGCCGGGGACAACAAATTGTATCATTAGGCTACCGTTTTTGTATTCACAACGTAATATAACCCTGGCGCCTGTTCGTTTACTCGTCTTGTCGTGATATTATGAAATTGTTGATTTTTTTTAGTTTCTTTATTAACTTGTACACTGGACTTTAGTAGCTTTTTCTAGAGGTATAAGTGTAAAAAGGGAGGTAAGAATATAGTTCTTTTGTATAGAGCTGATTGATAACGGGTTAGTCGATATTATATTACTTTAGCACCAGGTTTCTAAAGTTAGCTATTTGTGGTAGCTATTTAGTCTAAGGTCCGTGTAAAAAATTGGTTATTAACTGGAGCCACAATTTTTAGAACTTATTTCAGCATGACAAATGATTAATTGAAATTTGACTTCCAAGCTGAGACCAGTTAACCACGGGCCTCAGAATGAGTTTTGAATGAATTGATTGATTATTTTAGACTTAAATAGGCACCGAAATATTTAAGATGCAAATAATTTTCTTATGCCCGGTTTCTGAGGCACGTTTAGTGGTATTTTATCCTTTCAAACTGTAATTTTTATATGAGCTTAAAAGCTATTGAATAGATAAACTAACGCTAAATGTACCTCAGAAACCGGGGGCTAGTGTATTATACTACATTTTGTTCTTTATACAGACCTATTCAAATGTAAACAATGCCGATTCAATAGTTCTGAACTAGTATTTGTGAGTCAAGTACTCAGTACTTGGAATCAATCGAAATCTATTAAGTTCAATCAGCCCCTCTTTGTTCGCTGAACATCTGAGAATGCAATATCAATAAAACTATTATTAGACTTTCACATACATAATGTATTTTGATTGTTCGTGTTTGTAAAACGGTGTTTACTGTTGTTTTCACTGCACTATGGATTAAGTGCCTTCTAAACAGTTTTGAATACTTTTGATCGTGAAAAAAGCGCATCATTCTTTAGTATCCTTCGTAACCTTTGCGTTAGTAGCTTATGATATTTTGAGTTAAAGCTTTTGTACTTATGTAAGTGAGACTGCTCAATTCAAGACTTTAAAATACTGTTTACACTATAAGCTATAAGATTTATAACTGCTTTACTTGTCTCAGAATTGAGCACAGGTTTTGAAAGCTAGTATAAGTAAGTACTATATCACGATTTTTGCGCCGTTTTGAAACGACCAATAGGTAAAATTACTTGAGTCGCCGTATAACAAAAATGATTTTTCTCTATTTATTTTTCTACAATGATAAATTTTAATTAGTGTCTCAGTTTTAAACAAGACAAACTACACATTATCCTCGTATGCTAATCCTGACCGTTAACAAATAACATAACCGAATAACACGCAAACACAATTAGTGTGTGAGTGTAAATTCAAACCGCGGGGCCGCTCGGTGGAGGTAGATAAACGATGCACCCTAGACCCCTGACTGCGGCCCGCAGGGGTGCAGCATCGATTTTAAAATAAACTCACGGTATAACAGTGAAAGTATCGTTTACATTCGTAACATTTTTGAAGGTCCTGTCTTTTTTTTATTGTCTGATCGGTGTCAACGCATTATAATGCGTTCAGTTTTTGAACATTATTTTATGAATTTACAAGTTTTTTTTAGCTATACTCGCAAAAAGCCTACAGGTAAGTAATTAAATGATTTCCCATAAATAGCTATTGGTTTTACAGCGGCAATCAATTCGACTTTCAAGATTAAGTATTATACCTACTTATATTAAGTACTACCTTTTTTACAATTACAAATATCAATAGCTATCAAATATTTACTCAAAAAATTTACATCAAAATAAAGAAGTATTAAACTCAAACGCGTACCAAGAAAGCTACTTATCAATCATTTGATCGGAAAATCTTTACTCTTCCGCAAATGAACCGATAAACCCAGTCATTTATTAGACAAGTTAAACTATCGATTTTTGAACCGCAGCTCGCAGCCCTGACTGCCCTCACTAAATGCGCCCTTGCACTTCGGAAGGGTGAAGCTGAATTATTGTTTAGAGGGGGTGGCCTTTTAAAGCGGGAAACCCCGGCATTGTGCATAGCCGATTTCCCGGTGTACGCCAGTTTAATGTCCTTCCATCGCTTGCTTTCTTCGATGTGTGAGTTTGATTATGGTGTTTGGGGTAGAAGCCAGCGATGTAGACTGTCATATTTTAAATGTTGTGCAGTACAGCTGTTGTCAATTTTTTTCTTAAATTATATTCGAAATCAGCAGCGGATTTTGACAAAACTGTCTTCTAAAATAGTAAAATAAAACAAAATTAATTGAAATAGACTGGTTTACAACAACGGGTGCAACTTCAAACAGTTCCCAATTTTACTAATAGTAAGATATTAACTTTGATAAATCTTGCAGTAAGAATTTTTTATGTCGAAAATGCTTAGTTCATCATTCTAGTCACGGCATCTGTTTGGCAAATCGTTAGGTGTGGACTCTTTACACCTAACGATTTGCCACCATTGAGTATCTCCTCACTATTTCATTCAACTAACATCTTATAACTTACACCACACTCAATTTTTTTCAATGTGTTTAACATTATTTGTATCAACACATCTGTGTGTGTGCAAGGGCCTTTATTACTGTTCGCTGTATTTTTCCTATTGTGTCATGAATAAAGGGTAACATCAAGTGTCATGTTCAAAGTACTGGCTTGATGCTCTTTCTGGAGTGCCTTTTAGCTAAAGAGTTGTCTAAGTGCAGTTGGTAGTTTATTGGTGTATTTTTATATGTGATTGGCTATACATATTTGGAAATTTAAAAATATTGCTTACGATCTTATGTGTTCATACTAATATTACAAATGTGTTACGTTTGTGTGTTAATTTATCTGTGACGCTTTGTAGTTAAGCCAATTTTGATAAAATTTTGCATTGAGATAGTTGAAGACCCAAATGTACATAAAACATAAGAACCAAAGTAGCTTAGGCCTTATCCCTACCGATTTTTGTTTGTCTAAAATTGGCGTTAAGTAACAGTAAACTAAAAAAAATTTCCTAATTACAAGAGACTATATTTGAATTTCAATGCACCAGGATTTTTAAGTTCTGGATATATTACCTATTCCTAGTTCTACATGTAAATGGTATTGTTATCTTGTACCGAATCTTGCAGCAACGTAAATAAGCAATAGAATCAGTAGTTTATCGCAGACATTTGTAGTAAAAGTAAAGTTAGGGGGAAGGTAACTGTTGTAGCTATAAATAAAAACATTGTAGTAGATATGTGTTATTTGTTACGTATTTTCATTCGTTGCCTAAAATATTACGTGTGTGATTTGTTTTCGCTATTAAAGACAAGAATATTTTTTTTACAACAAATATTTATCTTTTAAGCTGAAATACAGGCTGATTCTTATTGGTGCCGGTTAGTTTCTGGTGTTTTACTCAGCAAAAATCTATATTCATACTAAGTTCTATTGCAAACGTGGGACTCGGTTTGTTTTCTCTGCTTTTACAGTAATCGTTTAGATAATATTTACTAGAGTGATAGATACAGCGACAAAGTGAGAGATGCACCAGTTAGCAATATTTAAAAATATCCAAATTGTATGTACATATTTTTCTTTGGACGCTATAAATTACAAAGTAACCTAATTTTCTCAATCTTAGAGATACAAGACCCACCCCAAAAATCATCCACACACACAAACACTTCCTCGCATATTATTGTATATAACAACATATTTAACTATCAGGCGTCTGTCAGTCCGTCATTTAGAAGTTAATACGAGGGTAAGGTCCGTAATCACTGGAGGTCTGATACTATACGTGTGTTTGTTTTGATTCATAATAATATATACATAGACGTAGCGGGCTTAGTTACAGTGCTTCGTCTTTTTCATTCATATACAGTTTGAAACTGAATAGAAAGTGACAAAATATGGATCAACTAATCTATCTATCTATCTATCTATTGCATCGTTTTTTTGGTCAAATGGTTTCTTAGGTTTTTCAGATAATTAATAAATTTGTATTATTTTTAGCTAGTTACTGGCTATAATGCTACCTACATTTGACTTGGCCTTACGATTGTTATCTTAATTAAAAACAATCCCTCCGAAGCACAGAGACTCTTGGGTGGTTTTATTCACTGATCGGTTACTGTCTGATTGGTAAATGAAATAAGACATGAGAGACTATAATTGTCTTTGCAAGTTTAATACTTATTTGTAAAAAATATAACCAAAAGTAAATTACACAGAAATTAAAGAGAATATAAGATTAATTTATTAAACTAAACTTAAGGTTTCTAAAGCCCATTTGGTAAGAAAGTCATCACAAGCCCAGCCTGTGCCCAATTGGTGTCCGTTTAGCGACATTAAACACCATTTATCGACCAGTAAGGGGACACGCGATCATTCCCGGATTATGCCCATCACAGACAAATTCATTAACACAACTGCCAATATATTTAGATCCCTGTCAACGTAATGGCTCCCTTTAATTTTGTTTCGACCATTCCGTAACGGGAGAACCGGGGGAGGTCAAGTTAAACTGGTGGAAACGACTGGGTGATATATTACCAATATTTTTTGAGCTCTGTAGTTTTCAAAGCTTCCTTTAATTTTGTCGTTAGCGTTTTGATATGGGGTAAGGTAGAGGGGTCTTGTTATAATGGTCGTGTCATAACTGGACGTTCTTTGAAGGATTATAGATGTTTGTAGGGATGAAATGTTTTTACTTAATTAGTGGTGCAAGTGGTTCTCTTGATAAGTGGTATAATGCAGTTCTTATTGCAAGTGTAAGAGGATTAGTTCTGAAGAGGATTATTGCGAGGAAATTGTTTTGAGAGATTAATGTTTGTATTGGAAGTGTTTGCTTTAGGTGTAGGGTGGTCTTGCAATAGTTTTTGAGCCTTAAGATTCTTAACAGCAGTTTATAATTTGTATGAACTTGTTTACATTTATTTTTCTGTTTATTCTCGCTATAGACAAAATTGATTAAAATGTAATTTGACATTTTATCGTCTTTTGAAAGAGTAGTAATTATAATCTTGAAAAATGATAACTATTCTTATTCTTTAAACCTCTACAGAATTACTATGGAGAATTTTTATATTATGAAGCTTATTCAAAAATATTTTTATTATAGGGGTGGTTCACAATAGGACAGGTACGTTCCATTCATGCAGTGACGGGAAATGGAAAAATCAAAATTCTCATCCGCCATTCAAAATAACAGATAGACGTGACGAAAGGGGGGCTACACAATGATATTGTTACTAAACGAGTACATACCGAAACGAGTTTTACTCGTTTTTTCTGTGTTGAAGGCGTTTGCGGTCGATTTTTGGGATGATTTGCGTGAAAGACGACCATGTTTTGTTGTTGCATAAGGAAAGTAGGGTTAGATTTACGAATAGGCACGTGATTGATGAAAGTACAGGTGGAAAGTAGCTATGAATTTTAGTAATACATAGAGAGGTATTAAAAGTCGAAAACAAAATGACATACATTACATTTATGGATCTGTAGCGGGAAAAGATATTTCTACACCAAGTCCGCTATTTTTTGTCATTTATTCAATGCTTCTTTGCACGTGTATATGATTTGGGGTTCTATTGTTTTCAAACACCATTCAAAAAAGTACAATCAAAATGATCACGGTCTAAAACCTAATCGGACGTACAGACAGAGTCCATTATACGTCCATCTTCTTCAACTTATATCTAAAAACAGGGGAGAGAACAATGCAAGCCACGGATATGAAATATTTCGAATATTTGTATTTGATTTTGACTTTAAAGCTCTATTTATATCACCAAAAATACAAGACCCCTCAACTGGGTACAAGTAAAGAAACTTTCAATAAAAACGAGAGGTCACGTTAAACTGGACAGGGGAAATTCCGGGGCCTTTCTGAATTTTTAATTCCAGAGTTTAGAGAATATTTGCTGAGGAATTTGCGCTATGAAGATAAGTTTTTATTTGTCTTTTTATGGGTTTTGATGTGAGTACAGTCTGGCGATCGTAAAGTTAGCCAGACTGGCAGGTAATAGCGTTTGTGTATTGATAGCGTTTTATTTGTCTGTCTTTGTATTTACTTATGTACGGATGTTTGTATACTCGTTAAATGTTTATTGCTAAACGATTCCAGAATAGTCACATTGTCGTAGTTTAGTGTTATGGTTGCGAATGGTTGAAAAATATAAAGTTCTACTTAATGTAGTAGACGAAAAGACATATAAGTTAAGTCTTTACATTTGCAGCATACTTTTCACGAGAATATTGGAAATTGATCCAGTTGATATAGCTTGAGTAGACCTTTTAATAATAAAGTGGAGTCGTTACGCGTTGATACGATCATTAGCCTATGTTTTGCTCTTACCAACCTGTATTTATCATTGGAATTATCTATGGTATTGTATTAGTTGCTTACCTCCAGTGCTGATGATAACGACGCCTTCTCCTGCTTCAAAGTTTCCACGCGGCTCTTGTATTGCAGCAGCGATCGCACTGTCTCTTCCATCCTGAAACAATACATATAAAACATTAATAACGTGCTTATTAAATGCAAAATTTCCCAATCTATACATGCTTTTTCGCCCGGCTACTAGAGGTGACAGCTAAGCCATCTTTTACTGGCAAACAGATAGAGAAGCCAAGAAAAAGATTCAAAATAGGCGATGAAAATAACATACATAATTTATATACCTTAAAATATAAAGAACTAGCTGACCCGGCAAACATTGTTTTGCCATATAAATTAAAAAATAAAAATGACGGGGTATGAAAATAGATTATGGCCGATTCTCAGACCACTATGCTCACAAAATTTCATGAGAATCGGTCGAGCCGTTTCGGAGGAGTATGGCAACGCAAACTGTGACGCTAGAATTTTATATATTAGATAGTAATCTGCTATAAATGCTCTAGAAACGTATTATACATATTATTATTGACATAAATGATTAAGTGTAGATGTGTACTGCGATACTGTAATTGAAGTCAACTATCTACTCGTATATCTTCTCATTGATTTCCCACCTTTCGTCGAACACTACAGACTAAGTATGCACCCATAATTATGCGAAACTATCAACTTATCGACGCCAGCAAACAACGTAAGTTATCGATAGTTATCATAACATTAAGTACATCAACATCAGTCTGGCAAGTTGCGCAACTTGTGCGTGTTGCGAATAACTAACAGTTTAGTGTCAGTTACATTCACTTTGCTTTTAGTTCTTCATCTACCCTCATTATAAGAACGTTGTTACTTTTTTCGAGTTGTTCGTGTATTATTCGACAGAATTTTTCTTGTTATTTCTTGCTGATTTACTGGTTTGTTACCTCCAGTTTATGATTGGTACATTACTTTGAAAAGTCCGTATATATCGTAGTTCCAAAGTGGTAATGTTTGTACATTTATTTATATTGTTGCTGAACTGATTTTAAGCATCTTTCATTGATTTATCTACATTTATGCTAAGCCCAGTAGATAAAATCCTTCCATTCTTGGAAAATTTTCCCCGGATTTCATATAAAAAACACTCATTACGAATTACCTAGAAAAAATGCTGTTTATTTACGTCACCTCTCAGCATTTAAGGCTACTAGAGCATTAACAGACTTACAAAAAGCCTCTCTATCCTTCACAAAGAAGACAAACGATCTTACAGAAACACTTCATTATGCAGACGGATCAAACTGGCACGTGGGATTCGCATATTCTACGCTAGAGCGAGATAGAGCATATTTGCACCTAGTTAGAAAGAGATAGCGAAGTAGGAGACACTTCATTAGTGGAGATGTCCTTTCGTGAGTACATACAGCTGTCAAATGACAAAAGTTAGGAAATATTCTTGTTGCCTGTTGATACTTGAACTATTTATTATAATGGAATGAAATAGAGCTCAATCTAAAGACGACTAGGAGGAAAGAAATGAGCTATGATGTCAAAATGGGTGGTCTTGATTACTGAAGGTGTAATTTGTAAATATGCGCCCGTAAAAAATAGTACAGATAATATCTACACATTTGCCTAGTAGTTGATTATAAATGTTACGAACATACATGGACTTCAGAAAACGTTTATATTGCACTACATTCCACACGGTTTTCTGTAGTTAACGCTGATCTATAAATAGATTCTTATACAAATACTCCTGTATAAATTGTTTACCAAAACAAAAACAAGCCACTCGAAATTCTCCATCTAAATCAAAGTAAACATAATAAATTATGAATCCTTCCATTCCACCACAATGCCACTGTTTCTAATCTCACAAATTAATCAAGACGCTGCAATTTTAATACTCAATTCTAAGACTGTATTACAATTTTACATAACAAAGCCTTTCCTTAAAAGATAATTCTTGAAAGAAAATCCTTCGAAATGATTTCAACCCCTTTTAATGATTAATACGCCGTTGAGGGTTAAGATTAAAGTATTAAGGTACACAACGATTATAGGGTTACACTTAACTTGAGACTGATGGTCAGATTACTGGGTTCTTGTTATTGGGAAAGTTTGTAACAAATTCTGGGAAATTACTTTCTGTTTCCGATACTGAAAACATAAAATGGATAAAACCAATAGCTATAATGATTCATTAAGATCATTATCAAGGAATATAACAATTACATGTACCTTATGCCTTAGTGTTATTATAAATAAACGTTTTATATAGCTATGCCCAAGACACATATCCTAGTTTAACATCAATGTAAATCTAATCATAAGTTTTTCTGAAATAAAAATAACCACTTTTTTTTTCGAATTCAAAAGAACATTTTAGATGCCACTAGCCTGGTTAATGGGATGAGAAATGACTTAAAACCAAGGAAAAGAAGAACTACCTCTATATAACATAATAACACAATTAAAATTTCACTATGCAAAGAATGGATTGCCAAGGGCGAACATTCGAGAATGGTTTTGCGACTTAATAAAATCCTGACTACTCGTAAAAATTGGCCCACTCTTGAATCCGTTATTAATTTGTTCCACTACGAATCCTTTTACTATAAAAGAGGATTTTTTTTCATTCGGATACTGGCTAATGAGACTTCTTCAAATAAACCCTGGATTTAAAAATTCTATGCACCCACTGAGTTTTTAATTTGTTATGTGTCTCTTAGTTTATTCTAAGCTAAAAACTAGAATTAGGTTACCTAGAAGATATTTTATTCTTTGTATTTCTGAGTTGAGCAGTTACGTTTCAAATATATTTAATGTAAGTATAGCGATAAAAAGATATCAAAACATTGTTTTTTTTTTCTCACTTTTACACCATAAATAAGCTAAATCATTAAGCAACACGGTACACAGGTTCAGCTAAATAAAATTAATCATCCAAAAATTAATTCCGAGGAAAGCAATTTAACCTTTTTCGCGTATTTCCCACGTGGTATATTCTAAGCTGGCAACATTCGGGGGTCGATCAACTTAGTCGGAGGCTTATTACGGTGTAATTTAATGTTTTGTTTTTTTTTCGTCGGTGTTTTTTTTACACGGGCAATGTTTTACTGCGGCCAGTCACGACAATATCGATCGAGGTGTGCTCCTATTTTTGATTAATGCTCACATGTTTTTGTTGTTGAAAATAAATTATATTGTTGGTGTAAGGAATTTTCGGAAAATAATTTGGAGTGATAGTTAATTTGATTGAGTCTTTAACAACAATACTATAAATTATGCACGAATGATTATGGGTAGTAAAGGAATTATAAGTAGTGTATAAGTAGGTTTGTGGTATGACTTAATAATTTCTTTATTTACTCAAAAACGCTAACAGATATCCACTGTAAAGGTTTAAACAAAAATGTTACAAAAGTTCTTTAAATGAAAACCCGTTCCCGAATAAAAAGTACATTGGATCATTGTAAAAGCGGAACGGCTAACAAAACACTGTTGTCGCAATAAAAACAAGTCTAGATCCTAGAAAAAACTCTCCCTTTGTTTTCAACGAACACATCAAAACCACGTTAAACAATTATGGTTTTATTTTTCCAAAAACTGCATAAATATGGCGGCGTTCTCTCCCCTGGGGGTTGGTCAGTCCCCTGGGGGTCTGGTCTCTCCCCTGTCGCGACAAATTACGTCGCATTCAACCCTTGACCAGATGAGTGGTCGTAAATCTTATCTATTAAAACCTGTGGCCCGTGTGTACGGGATTTAACGGTGCGGTGTAAGTTATGAGCTCAATAACGCTTTTAAATATAAGAAGAATATTTATGAAGTTTGATAGCGGCTTATTGAAAAACATATCTTAAAACGGTACTTTCGTGTTTTATAGCTGCTTGGTGCATTGATGAGTTTGGTGCTCATTAGGAAGTATATTCTAAGCTTTCCTTACGAAATAAAAATGGCACATTATTCATTTTCGCTAACAAAATAGCAATTTTGAACAGTATTTTTTGATTTTCTTTTACACAAATTACGTATAATGATTCATTTCTTTCACATAATCATTATTTTTGGAACAATGATTCACATTAAGTTCTGGTTAAATTAATAAAATTACTCTTCTTTTCACATCATTGAATTAAAAGGTCAGTAACAAATCATTAAATCGTTGCTGTGTCAAAATCTCCCTCACTCTGCTAACTTAAACCAACCACCAATATCAATATGTTTGCCTAAGCACTAGGATTACAATCTCACCGCACGGCTGTTACTGTCGCTAGTCTAGTGTGGCGACGGCTTAATGTCCGAATAATTACTCATTGGATATCAGTTAGTACTGATGGCACAGATGGAGCCACGTATGCAAATACGACAGGGTACTGACAAAACATAGATTAGAATTTTTTTACCTGACTGTGCTCAGCGGTAGGATTTATTTGAATTTTATTTCGATGTCAAATGAGTACAAAATTAACCCATGTCAAAAAAGTCAAAGTTATTCTTCGAATAAAATTCTTCATCTGGTAGTGGAAAAACATCATTCATCCGGTATACATTTAGTATTATTATAATATACAGACTTAGTTACTCATTTCGGTTTATTCATTTACTCGTAAATATAGAGACATTAGACCTAAAACCCGAAAAAAATTCTCATATCAAAAACTACTATCCACCAGCTTTCCTTTTCACGAACAAACCTGTACAATATTGTTGTACAGGTTTTTTAATATTACATGTAACCACCTACAAAGTTTTCCCCTTTATAACTTTCCACGCCACTTTATAAGCGGACATCAACGCACAAAGTACATCAACCTTTCGTTACCATTTTTCTTCAAAATTCACTTTGATAAACATCCATCTCGCACATTATTTACACACTAGATGGCAGTAAGGAGCCGGCGAAGTAACGACTAATGCCTTGAAGCCAGTAAAGCGAGCGACGGATGTACATTTTTAATAAGAGTAAGCGACGCACCTGTGTGAATTAGTATGCGTAAAAATATTGATGGAACAACGACATCTAGTGGCGTTTTAGGTAAAATTTTACGTTGCTCCTAAACGAGAATCATGTTTAAATAGCAACATTTTGATTATTATTGTAAGAGATTTTATTTTATTTATAGATTTGGGCAGTTCTTTTGTATAAATCGCTAGATTAGACTCTTGGACATGATCTAAAATTCTCTTATAGCTATTTAATGGTCACGAAAGAGGAATATTTTATTTTATTTTATTTAAAACTTGTATTTCACTTATGGATGAACTGACAGCCAAACCCCACAAAAATTAAATAAAGTGCCAAACACCAAACATGTTCCAAATTTATCTAAATTGCCACAACCACCTGGGGTTAAAGCAATTTACACGAAAAATGTATTAAAAACGAACTAGTCTTTTTATAAAATATGGACGTTAATCAGCGTAAACTAAATATTTGAGTCGGATAATTGGTCTGCTGTAGATAGACTCGCGTCAATGATGCTCCCATTACAACCAGTGGACACGCGACACGTAAAAATAACTTTGTTTCAATTGCTTTATTTTCAAACAAGGGTACTCTATTTTTATAGTAAGGGCTTAATTTGAAGGCTTTGTATTAACCCCTTTTTCAATATTTAATACACAATTTGTTAACTCCTTGTTTTATTAAAGAGTAAGTATAAGAGACAGTATAAGATGCTTACCAAAGTGCTATGTGAAGTGCGACTAGGAAAATGTGATCTGAACCACGTATTCGGTTTATTTTCTTTCTATAATTATGTACTTTTAACAACTAAAGATGTCAGTACAATTACGTATGAATTTTTAAAAGGCACCTTGTTGTCGTACTTTCACGAATTCGCTACCTAAAACCACAATCAAGCTTAAAAATAGCTTAAAAAGTTGACCCTAGCTTTCTCGTCAAGAATTTCGTAAAGGTAAAATATTTTTTCAGTTGGCAACAAATCATACGTCAAGAAAATAGATTTATTACACAATAGCTAAAAATATCCCGTTTCGAATCTTAGCAATATTCTCCGGTCAGCAGTTTCACCAATAGGTAGTGGGCAATATTTCTTTTCGCGACACCCAATTAGGGCCGGGTCGCGATAACGAGAGGTCAAAGGTCACCGCTAAGGATTATGAAGACCTTTTGTTGCTCACGTAACGTTCGTGTTTAAAGCTTTTATTATTGAAGGAGGTCTTTTCGGATTTAGGTTTAGTGTTCGGAATTTTTATTTGGAGGTTATTTTATTTACTGTTTTAGAGGTTTAATGTCAAATACAACACTAAAAAATGCTAGATGCCAAATCAATTTTTACCCAAAATGTAGATGTATGAATTACTATGACACCTTTGAAAGGGATCTGAAGCGCTTTTTCAGTTTTATACGTAGTTATATATACATATGGTAGATGGTGTAATTTTGAGTAGCTTACGCTGTATGAGAAAATCAGGATTTTTTGTAAGACGCAAACTTTTTTCTAAGTCTATTATAACATAAAAGTTACTCAGAACATAAATACTGTATACTTGTGAGTACATACATTTAAGGCAAAACATACAACATTTTCTTTTCCCACAAGAAAATACCAATAAACAAGCCGAAAAAATCTGCAACCCTTGCATAAATAACTGAAGGTGGCTTGATGTTCAGCCATTTTTCACGGAGACCAATAAACTATGTAGGTTAGCCGGCCGTGTAAATACCACTAGGTCAAGACATTTGAGTGGTAAGCTTATGTGCATCTTAGTAGGGGTATGGGAAGCGAGTTTGTTAATGAAGTGTGATAAAAGTGAGATTGGTAGCGCAATGGGAAAATTATGACCCATTCTCTCTTCGGTAACGCTAGCGAAGTTGCGCGGGTCAGCTAGTTGTTATTATAACAGACTGAGGTTGTCGGTAGTCGATAGTAGAATCGAGCTATGGGAACAATAGTAGTGGTTTTTCAATTTGTATTTTTCCATTGGAAAATATATCAGAATATTAAATAATACGGAAAATTGAAAATTATGAATTCGTGGTAAACATTGAATACTGCTTTGTTGTTTAAATCAATATCTGAATTTATAACAAATTCTGTGCGTATTGTATTATTATGTGTATTATAGGATTAAATTGACTTTTCACAGAAGCAGAGAATCTATTTTTATTGTGAATGAATCTATTTGAAAATATATTTGTAGAGAATATTGCGCGTATTGTTTTAACCTATTTATTATTGGATTGAATTGGCCTTTCGCAGAAGCCGATAATACTTTTTATGAATGCATGTTTTCCGGAAAATGGGGCGAAATTCATATTACATATCAAATATTTGAATAATCGGAAATGAATTACAATTGGTGTTATTTGCAATATTCACCAAAGCCCAGCATATTTATCAACAACAAAATTGCAAAAAATTCCTATTAAATGCTCTAATCAAAGCTCAAAATAAAACAATACGACCGATTGTCCACAGATTCATTTTGTTTAACAAAACAAGGATAAACTACTTACAAAATCAGCTTACCCACTTGTAAAGTTCTAACACAAACTAACTTCAGGCAACACAAACTACCAAGTTCAAGGCATTTTAAAACAACGAAACTAAACACTATTTTTACACCACTCCATTAAAATTTAACTCTTAAAACAATTTATACTTTCTTTAACTGCAGACGCGTTATTTTCGTAACGTTGTAGCAGTTGTTAACAAAACGCAGCTGTTAAAAAGCGTTATAAACTTGCTATTAAGGTGTGTACAGAACAATGTAGGTACAATAGCGCGAGTGTAAGTGAGGTTTTAGTCGTTCGTGGGCTCTTGATGTGAGGTGTGGTCGCACTGAACGCGAAAACAGCGGAATATTAAAAATATTTATAGACTTCAAGCTCTCTTACTTTGAGGGAACAAGCCATTTGACATTTTAGTTGCTATAATCAGCTTTCCTTAAAGTATAATTAGCTTTCGTTGGTGTTATTAAAGGGATTTCTTTCAGATTAATTAGCAATTGTTAGTTCGCAGCAAAATAATTCTTTTTAGGTAAAAAGTAAAAGAAGAGTTACTAAAACCAATTAATTATTCTACACTTTAATAATTAAATGAATCTTCCGAATCCTTCTATTTAGAAAACCTAGTTACCAAACCAACGATGAATTTCCCATTCAACTTAAATCAACAAACATCACACTACAATTTCCAACACTTCATAGCAACACCCGCTCCCGCTTCCGCCCTCACTCAGACCTTTCCCCCAGCCCTCAAACCCGCTGACTCCAGGGATATTGATGTAAGCGATAAGCGTTTTATGTGCCACATGTGCCACTTTTAACGGCCCCTACAAATGAGCTCGTGTTTATATTTTTTGCATGTTGTATATTTTGGCAAAGGTAAATCTTGTTGGTGAAAGTTTTACGTAATTTTTTCTATGAAGAAGAAAATTTGGTAAGGGAAAGGCATTTTTGTTGGTTGCCTTTTGGTTTGATGTGGAAGAAAATTCATTAAAATGATGATGTTGAGCGAATACTTTGAGAATTTGGTTCCTGTAGCCATTTAGGCGTTTGTTTGTAGACCTTTGAATTTAAGGCTAGTCAAGAAATGAAGGTACTATTTAGGTAAGATTGCCGCACATTATTTTCTTATCTAACAACCTAATTCTTTTAGACATCATTAAAGCACTTTATTCCTGTATAAAATACGACCATACTGTCTTTAAACTAGAAAGTTGACGTTAAAAACCAAACCTTTTTAGAAAAAAGATTCTAGGACTTAACTTACGCTGTACATCATTGCCTAGGGTAAGTCAAAATGCTCATTTTTAAGGCTGAAGAATACTATATAAAAATGTTAATAGGAAGGCATGATCTGAAGCGAATTTAAATCCTTTTTCTCCTTCATAAGTCTTATTGTCGGCTAAGAAAACCGATGGACCGTATCGACCAGTTTCAGTAGAGCCATGCGAACTCATTCTTTGAACTCAAACACAATGAGTTTTCTTAAGCCTTACGGGTCTATAATAACTGGTCGTCTTCATTGGAATCAATTAAATTTTAACAAAGGATTGAATACTGTTGTAGAAGTATATTCTTTTTATACTGTAGCAATAATAATGTTATAATTTTATTCATGTTCCATTTAAAGCATCAATTTTTTTTATGCCTAAGTGAAGAAGACAATTAGGGGCTATTTTTAATGGGCGTTATAGTATCTATTAGTATTATGACCAATACTAAATAAGTATGGGTCATATTTATTGACAGTGAGAACAAAAAAAAGGTTATTCGCGGCTAGACCTTTCATAAAGGCGATTTCCTGCTACTATCGACTGCTGACAACCGGCTTACTTTCGACGAATTGTGTACAAAAATATAGACAGCGCCTCTAGCAGGCCTTATAGGAACTATTTTTGCGATACATTTTAAATGTCAACCTCTCAATATTCCATCCTACCGACGATTAATAACATACATACGTAGCTCACCTAAGCATACAATTTTAGAAGGTATTTTTCATCTAGTATTACTGGATCACACTTAGCACATCCAAACGTCACATTATGAAAATGAAGCACCAATAACCCCAAGCCGACCATAGACAAATCATAAGATCCAATAGCCATAAAATGACAACCCATAAGTCGTTACCTGTGCTTGGCACCAGATGTGGGCTATAATCTATGGTGGCCACTTCATAGCCCGCGATTAGTAGCCTAATAGCCGACGTAATAGCCTATGAACATAGTCGGCTATTTGTGAGATATTTATTGTAGGTATCATTGGATTGAGGCTAAAGGGGTGAGAATGGGTGTGTGGGGTTTATTGGTCTGTTATTACTGGGGTTAATCTTGAGATATCGTTGTTTATCATTAATTTGATAGAGGATTATTGGACTTTGCTAGACGAACGGTATCTGGTTTGGTACAATTCACTTTTTTGTGACTGACAATATTACATTAGAAAGAATCAATATCTACATTTTTGACTACGCAATGTCCGAAGCATAATATGCGTTCATAAAAGTATTGGAAAATTATCATATTCTTTATAATAGTTCACGTTCCGGAGGAACATTGGAACTTTGATGAGATACCTAATGTTTCTTTAATGAACCTTTTTACAGACCCACCCAAAATTATAATAAAAGAAACAGATGGATGGAGAACCTCTTTCTTTTTAAAGTTGATTAAATATTTAAAATATAAACCTACACGCTGATTATATAGTGACCTACAAATTTTTAGTATATTCATTTACAAATTTTCCAACAGTTTTTAAACCAGTATTGAAATCGGCTTGAAAAATCAAGCCGTGTCAAAGAAAGAAAGATCGTTTCCCATGAACGGTTTCATTTTCACAGAAACTGGAATGATCTATAAATCACGTTGACCTCTCAACCGGGCACATAACTCAGGCCGCTATGGAAATGGCGAGCTGAGTGGAAGACCATGTTGTATAGTGTTGTGACTTATGTTGCTGGTCAATAGTGATGTGTTTATTGAAGGTGGAACTGGTCTCTCAATAGCTTTGATATACCTGAATTGGTAGGTAGAATTTAAAGTAGTGACTTTAAATTCCCCCCTTTTTAACTGACTGACTGAGTCACTGAGTGCAGTGACTCAGTCAGTCGGTTAAAAAGGGGTTTTAGCAGAATGGTGGCAGTCAATATTAGTGATTAAAGTTTTTCGAAACATAATTCGAATGTAACTAATGATATTATTATTCTCTGTCTTATATTGCTACCATATTTTGTGAAGTAGATGCGTTATTTTGTGTCTTTTGATATTTGTAAAAAAATATGACGTATTTTCGTTGTAAATAAATCAAATACTGCTCATTTATTTCGGAAATAGAATTACCAATTGAATATATTACTTAGACCACCGTTACGTAACAGTATCGTACAGTTATCGTTAATGCAGAAACGCATTTTACAAGTTTATTATCCTTTTACAATTCAATTAAACTCAGTCTAGCAAATAAAGCTTCAATTGTTCCTTTTAATCACTATTCATGTAACTGGTACGTACCTGTTCCAATAACAGTTACTCGTACCTGTTACTTTTACTCGTTGTGACGTAATGACATTAGTCTTTCGCGCGCTAAACTTATTAAATTTGGTACACGTACGGTCGTTTATTGTTCGTTTGAAGTTAGGGGTGACATACGTTGATTTTTGAAATAAATGCTCGTGTTTTTTTGATGAAAATGGAATAAAGAAATCATAAAATAAAAGTCTCTTGCATATTAGTTGTATTATTGATATATGAAATAGGTATTATTGATCTTTGACATGGACAATTTCGACCTTTTTATAATCTCTATGCAATCATATAATTTGTAAAAAGAAAGTTAGAAGTTATATTCAGCAACAATACATTACGCTTGGTTTATATTTTTATTTCAAGTAACCGTACCTTTTATTTTATAGTAAGTAAAAATAAAAATACCTTATAGTAAAAATAATAACCAAGGTACCTTTTATTTTATAGCAAGCAAAAATAAAAATAACATGTACAAATTACACAACAATAATTATGAACAATCAACATAGTTTACTACCCTATATTTCAAACCGAAAAAATATTACCATGACATTTAATACCACTAAAACTTAAAGGTCAAAAGAATTAGTCCTAACCTAAGTCTAGGCTAAAAATCTAGATTTTATCTAGATTTCTCAAACATTTCGTGTTCCAAGCATATAAAGGCACGTTTCAACCGTGTGTCAGCCGTTCAAAAGTTCTTGAACATTTGATTCGTAATGAGCAACACGTGATGTAACAATTTCTTCTTATTCGTATGTAGGTAGCTTTAATGAAATGTGCTTGAGTTTCGTACAGTGCGAAGGGCTTAAACTCGAATTATATTGTAGGCATTAAGAGATGTAAAGGTGAGCTTTATTTTGACTTGGGTTGAATATTTTAATCTGAAAGTCGTGTTTTTTAAACTTGTTAAGGAAATAATTTCTAGATTCATAATGTTCGAGTGTCGCATTGCAGGAATTTTATTAGTCTTCCTTATGTTTTTTAGGGTAAATTCTGGATTAAATAGGATGAAACTACAGACATTTGGTAACATTTCATGAAAAAAGACTTTAATTTTGGAGGCTATAACGACTTTAAATAGGATAATGAAAACCATAAACCCTAATGACAAATGCTGCTTGGTTTTTTACCTTATACATTACATTACCATCAAGAAATCGAAAATATCTTTAAAGAATAAGATAATGGTAAAAAAGCCTTTTACTCCTTGCAAAACAACATTATTTTTCTCGTTCATTTCCTTAATTTACGATAGCAACTACTAATACATTCCTAAGTCCTCTAAATCATTTTAGTGGTTTTTTCCTCGGAGGCTGTACGCGGACCGGAAGTCGCGGGAGCGGAAACGAGCCATCCCGACGTCCGGATGTGACGTAGTCTGAATGGCGCCAGAGATTAGCGACGCCATCTTGTTCCTTCACTTTTCATATGGAAATTGAGTGAGGAAAAGTTTTGTAAAGTTATTGTTATGGTGATGTTATAAAAGGATTTATATTTGATGTATTTAAACGTAGTTAGATGTAAATGAAAAATGGAGCCTGCACAAAAGTAGCCCTATGTTTTACAGTTCCACTTATATAATAATTAAGTACAGTTCAAATCATCCTTAGTGTTTTTTGAAGGTGAACATGTTAAATAAGATTTTTAAAGGTTAAAGGTAAATTGACCATACATCCATTTTTTCATAAAATTAGAGAATTTTCTATCTATATGTTTAAGGCATAATCTAAAAATGATAAAATTACCCTGAAAAAGATTGTTACAAACGTCTCTATAACCAAATTTTGTATTAATCTTTCACTGTATTAATTACAATCTTAGATGTACCAGGTTCCATCCAAGGCATATCCCTCAGTATTTACGTACTAAAGGACCTCATAGCCTGTCACCATCGTCCTACAGTGGCTAGATTGGATTATCGTCTGTCTTGCGCCTCCATTAGACGTCATTTATGGAGATTGCTTCACACGCCCCCCTATTCCTTCACCCCTCCACCCCCCACCGTGCCCCACACCCCCCCTGTCTCGTCAACTCTCATTAATCATCAGGTGTCTGTCTCGAAGCGTCTTGAGAAAATGTTTGTTGGAGATTGTTTTCAAGATAGGCATGGTTTGGTGAGAATGTGGGTTTTAGCATGTGTTGTATGTTAGGCTGTTTGTTAAAAGTGAATGAATTATTTTGTTGCACTTTTGATCGGTAGTATGTGTTTTGTTTAACATTACTTCTTTTTATTTGTTGCAGCAGATTTTATTACTTTCTGCGGTATGCGTATGTAGCTTGTCAAAATAAGAGCTTTTTTGGTCATCAAGTTACACAGCTTATTTTGGAACCTTCACTGCATTCCTCATAATTATTTAATGACATATTAACATTGGGGACAGCGTGATGGACTCAAGACCTAACCTCTCCCTCGTTTGTGAGATAATCCTTGCCTAGCAGTGGGACAGGGCAGGAATGAAGTTATAAATATATATATTAACTTTAAGGTATAGATAAGCGACTCAACATAAGTTACGCAAAATCATAAGCAATGCCTTTAACGTGAACCCTAAAGTTAAGCATAGATATACTTAAGTTAAACAAGATTGTTTAAAAAAATCACTTGATAACCCAAAAATTTCTGCTACATAACATTTAACCTACACAAACAACCAACCAATAACATCTTAAGATTTTCTTTTTCTCGACAAATTTCTCGCAACACTTTTGCCTAGCAACACAACAGACTCATCCAAGTGACAAAGGCACTTGAAGCACAATGACCCTTACACCACAAAGACTGACCTCCTTGTCAATGAACCGATAGACGGCTTTGTGATACATTTCAAGTACTGTAGCTGATTTTTAACTGCATTTGGGTTAAAAATAAGTATTTGTTATTTAGTTTGAGTAGCCTGATAGCCTGGTTTAGCTCTTTGAAGAAGGATTATGCAATACAAATGGGCTTGTTTAACTTTTTTGTTGGTTTTATATAGCGGTCCGTCCAGGCTTTGCCCGTGTTGGTTATTGATATAATTATCTGAGATATGTTTTAGAAACGTTCAGTAACTCACACTCTCTGAAAGTCATCACTGCCTAAATTATTGTAACCCAAAATGTGAGTAATTGTAAAGTCTATTTACGAATGACTATTAAGTCATTAAAAACAAGTCTATTGCCCTCATACGGGCACAGTTCCAAACAACCGTCTGTAATTGTGACTTTTAATTACCTAGTTGTGCATTGCACTGAATTAAATTCGAAATATAATGAAACATCCATCATAAAACACTTTTTTACATTTGTAGGCTACGATAAAACTACAACCTACGCCGTAGCGCGTAGAGGTCTACAGCATTCGTAGCATTTGCTACGTCGTAGCATTTCTCGGTTGACTAGGTTTGTTGCGTGGGATTCACTGAGTCATGACGTCACCGGAGGCGTGATTGATTTTAGTGCTAGTGTTGGTCTAGTAATATCTGAAATGGATGGCATGCTTACGAAGCTGCACATTGTCATGAGTTTGATGTCTTAGTTTTGCATTCATAATGAATTATGCATAGATCTTTAATAATATATTTTGATACTGTTTGTATCAAATTGAACTTATGACACTAAAGAGAGTTTAAGATCAAATTATTCCACAGTGTCTAGTAAATAGTGGTGTACTTAACTTGGTTCAAAATGTAAAATAAACTGTAATACAATCATTTGAAAGATACGTGAAACATGTTACAAGGCAATTAATTTGTTCCACCCTCACATCTTTGAAACACTAATCAATTTTTTTTACCCATTACTGTCCCACTGCAGGGCAAGGGTCTCCTCTTTTAATAGAAAATATAATAATGCATATTCCTGGGTACCAAGCCCCACCTGTATTTTCTTCGACATTTCGTCAATATATGTCACCGGCTCGATTCCCACGAGAGATCATTTTTCCACGTCGATCATTCGATCATTAAGGTGTACATGCGGACCCCTGTCGAAACTGATAATATATCACAGTCTTCAATAATTTGGGGTAGGTAGGGTAGACGTATGTGTCTTGTAGGTATTTTGAAACAGAAGGGACATATGGATCACATAATTATTGGCTTTGCAAAAAATAAAGAACAGATTCAGGGAGCCCTTTTCAATATTAAAACCGGAAATGGTACTAATACCGCAGAAAATTACTGAATTACTGATTCAGCACTGTTTTCAGGTGCAGCACTAAAGACCAAAAGGTGTGAATAATAGTAAAAAACTACGACCAAGTTATCTATAGACGATCTGTAATTTTCATAAATAAGGCATTATACATTTACGTTTTACAGAAGCATACGATTTACTTGCTACGTTTTCTTCCACAGGTAAAATATGTCTACATCATAGGCTTAAACTGTTTGATGACGTCATAAACCTCATCGTTAACAGGGAGTACGTCTTACATAAACTCAGACTACACAACACATTGTAATATACACCTTAAATCTTTACCTTTAGAGTTGATTTTGGTTTAGTCGTTTGGACATTTTTGAGTAATGGCTTTAGAAGATCAGTGTATTTTGAAGGCTGGTCACGATTTTAGAATATTAAGTAACGCGTGTAAAGTTAATATCGATGTGTAGCACTTCGTTACGTAAGTTTGGGGTGCTACGGTGAGCTACGATGTGCTACGTGAAGCTACGAGAAAAAGGTGCTACGAAAATGATCAAAAATTAACGAAATTTGAAAGAAATTCAAACTTGCATCTTATGGATGATTTAAGGGTTAGTAAATAGCTTTTAAACTAATTAAGCAGCTATAGCAATTTAGCATGCTAAATTGTAAGAAATTTAAACATTTAGATATTAACCTGAACTTGCTACAACCTCTTTAAAAAAACCTATATAAATAAAGATTATTTCTAGAAATATTCAAGTTAAATTAGTTTCGAGGAAAGTGTAAGTGGCTTTTTCTAATATCATGATTATGTGAATTGACATTATAAATAGGCGATACATGGATATAATAGGCACCATTTAACGGTAGAATTACCCTCCCTGACTTCATGAACATCTAAAATAATGTTATTAAGAAATGACTCAATAAATTAAATATCGTGAGCGATCAATATATCACCGTTCGTGTTAGATCAGCGCGTTTTTATTTATGTGCGCATAAACCGCTGACTGACTAAGTTATGTCGGGTCACAGTTATAGAGAGTAATGGACGATTATTTTTTTTATTGACTACTTTTATTATTATGATGATATAGTAAAATGAGGGTGTTATTGATAGCTGATAAAGGCTATATGTTGATGTTTGCATGTATTTATGTATGTAAAAGACATAAGCAGAGATTTTATCTGCATAATCGCATTGACAATTAACTTATGGCTAAGAAATGTTTATTAACACTGTTAAATCTGCTTTTTTTCTTGAACTAAAATGAAATTGTTTTATCACCTAATAGAGCTTATTACCGTAAAAAATAAATGTTTTTTCGCACGTGATTGTTCAATTGCGAATTAAATTTTAATTCGAAATACGCGAGTTAATGAAACTTCTTTTGTTTACGTAACATTAGAGATTTAGGAGCCAATTGCATTAGTCATAAAATAAGCATTTCATTATTACAAAATTCTTCTTAGACAAATCAACAGGTTCCTTCACAATCTATTTCACACAAAGAAAATCTTATTTTCTGTTATTTACAGCTTCATCTCTTTATATTTTATGTGACAATACCCTCGTCCTATTTACCATACGAATAGTGGACATCAAATCGCTACAACTGAGACCCAACCCTGATATTTATGTAAAAGGTTTATGGAGTCAATCCACAGAGTTACGTTCCATTATGCGTTTCGTTTTTATGTCACATTCATTTGGCAACAGGCACGGAATAACTATTTTTGGTGCATCGTAAAATGGAACGTGTCGTATTCAATTTTTATTTGAATCTACTATCCATTTCGAGCTGTTTTAACAAAGTGTGTGCTTGTAATTTTGTTTACTATTCATTTGTTGATAATACTACCCTAAACTTTACTTAGTCTTTGGGTTTAAGGCCTATTCCATCTTATATTTTAGGGAGAGCATAGACTAAAGTTTACTATGCAGTTGAATTTCTTATGCTATTTATAAATTACAAGTAAAAATTCAAACATATCAAACGTCCCGAAAACCTTTACCGATATTAACAATATTGTTTAAGCTACTTTGAATCTTACTTCCTTACAATAGAGTACAATTTACTTAGTAGCATCTGTCAGTCATCGGCAAATATTTCTGGAACGTGTGTATGTTTTGATCTTTAGTACGTTATGCGACCTTTTAGGTTTATTGTGAAATAAACAAGGATGATTTACTTTGCGAATGTTTTGTTTATAGAGCTAAGAGATATAAAGATTGTGCGGATTTTTGTATCAAAAGTCGTTTTATCTGACTGTTTTATATCGTCTTTGATGGCTTGAAACTGTTTTGGCATATGTATGTAGAAACGCGCGTGCCGCAACTGTGAAAGATATTTTCATTTCAATTTAATCATATCAATATATTAATAATAATATATAAATTATTATGAAAAATATATTGTTCATTCATAATGTCACTCCAGTGATACGCGAAGGTGCAGGCAGAGGTGTAATACCAACGTTTTACCATTAACAATGTCAGTCTCATGTAATAGAAGGCGAGTCTTTAACCATCTACATACAATTTAAGATTTTAGTTATTGTCAAAAAAATCATTTCAGGTAATGTCATTTGCTTGTACATACTTATTATCACTTAACTATTTCGGAAAATAAATGCTCTCACTTGAATCTAAAAACTTCGTATGGATATATTCAAAATAATTTATGATTAAAATTGAGCTTCTTTAAATTCCTAAAAAGTGAAATTTTACTTTACTGCGGCATATTTTTCCTGATTTTATACTTTTCATTTATTCTGAAAAAAATGCCATTCAATCACCCCAATATCGTGATTCAAACAATAAATCGTGGGTTCGTCAAAGTTCGTGAATGTTCGGCAATATTCGGGTGAGTTCGGTGCGATTAACTCATAAACGAGCTAGTGTCGATCGTCACGCTAACTTTGTATTAATATTGAATTGTTTGAAGGTAATATTGCAAGGAAGAATAAGGTTTTTGTTGGTAGGAGTGGTTTAATTTTGATTTATGGTGAATATCAGCTTTTTTGAGAGAGAGTGAGCAATAGGAAAGCATAATTGCTACAGGGCGTGTTTAAATTTATATTATATATTATTTCCTACCTAAAATCACACCTTTTTCCCATAGGGGATGAGAGACACCCAAGTACGTTATGTTTAGAGGCGTTTTAGTCATTATGAATAGGTTTAAATTCTGTTTAAATGATATCAGTGTGGTTTCCATTTAGAATTAGACGAAAACAATAATTATTTGCCTAATAGATATGCTTAATAGATTTGCGCTAATAGGGTGCGCAACCATTTTGCAGACTACAAGATCTTAACTATATAATATTTGAAACAACGGTCACCATCATATTTGTTTCAGATATCAAACCTAGCATCTAACGCTTCACAGTGATCATATACAATAGTGAAACTGTTATAAATAACTACAACATTCAATACTATTTCAAAAGCAACAATTCGCTAGAAACATTTACTACTTTACATGCTACAGCTTCAAAAGACAGAGACAGTACTATTTTCATCTCTCTCGCACCTCACAGCTCAGTTTCCAGCCATTAGCAAAGATTTACGATTCAAAGGTTTATCACGTTGACCACTACATTAAAGGGCTTAAGAGATTGCGTTATTTTAATTCTACCCGCGAATAATTTACAGCACTGAAATATTTTATTCATGTGAATTTTAAACTAGTTTTTGGTGATATACATTATGTTTTAAGGTAAGTATATGGTTATATACTGTCGTTGTCTGATTAGCGATAGATTTAACATAATCACGGTGATTGAGGGTGTCAAAAAACACAAAGTCTATTACTGTATGTACCTATTTAAAAAATAAAGAAATTACTTTAACTATTGAAGGTTTTTAATCACACACAAAAGGATTTAGCTCATATTGATCAGACGTTTAGTTCGTAAACTGGATGACACTTGATACTGGTTACAAAAAACGGGCAACGATAATTAAACGTAAAAAATCTTCAATAGTATATTTAAAGACCGTTTTATTATAATTTAAGTTCATTTTACATGAAACATTCCATAGCATAGTCATTAATCTTCAATTCAGGAGTCAAGAAAAGCAAAATAAGGTGTAACAAATAACAAGACACATTCACATTGAAAAGCTCAAGAGTTTTCTCTTAATTCAACACTAGTTTCTCCTTATTAAAAGTCTCGTCTGAGTAAATTTTCCATCGGAGCTTATTAAAGATAAGCCAAGGAACGCGGAAAAATGTCGTCTTCACAGAGAATTCTAATTAATGTTATACATCAAGAGACGCTGTGATGTCTCCGCTGTTGTAGAGGCTGTATGAATTTGTGAGAGAAGGGAATAGTCTCGTAGAGAAAATACTTTATGAGAGTAGGTATTTCAGACAAATAATTTAAGGTTATGTCATACTATTACGAAGAATCACGACCACAAAACATGTAATTTAAATAGGCAAGCATCCGATTTCTTCAAGTTTCTTATGTTACATTACTATTCACATTTATTCGTGCGTTTAAAATGTTAGTCCCGTGAAATTTACAGAATACGTTTTGCAAATCCGTATTTTGCAAAGAGTTTTTTTTATTATCAATAACTTAATTCAAATATTATGATAATAAAGATTTTCTATTTCACTAAATCTATTTCACTATAATTTAATCTAACACCAAGTGAATCTTAACTGCGACTATCCTTCAAACAGCTGCAACATCGACACCCTACCGTCATAATTCGTTTATGTAGTTTAGACAGATTACTCTCAGAGAGAAGATTTGTACAAGCAGTACACGACAAGATGTATAACGCACAATAATATCATTAACAAGCTCACTGCAACTTTCAGTGTGAGATAATTCGCTTTTGTATGGAATGATTTTAGATCATATGCAAGGAAATGAAACTATGTATGTTGTAATATATTTAAAGTAAGTTAATATATTACATGTAGTACTGCTGAAAGAAGTGAATACTGAAGAAAGTGTTATCAGTGGTTGATGTGTTATTGGGCATACGATTATACACTTAAGAATTTATACATTTTTGTGAAAACTGTTTCAAAATAAATATGTATTTTCAAAAATTATAATTTCGTGATTTAGTAAAAGATTAAGGTGTTGAGTGCAATGTTAGTTTGCATTATAAACAAAGAAATAGCCAATCAGATGCGTTAAATAGCTAAATCCCCCCAAAACCTTAAAGCAACAACCACAAGGGAATCAAATCACATAATCACCGAACATTTAGTCACCTCTAACACGCAAAATCAATTAATCGAATTAAAACCTTCACTCGCTAATTAGTAAACCACATTGCAATCACCAGATTATTCAAATGAACCAGTCCCCGAACCCCCTAACCGCATACCACGGATTCGGTATCAGAATTCAATTAAAAAACGGAATTGTATTCAAAAAATTGGGATCTAATTGTCCCGTTTCTTGAAGAAAAAATAGGGTTAATAAAGCGAACGGGAGGATGGGTTGTTGTATGAAACATTTAGTTTGGGCAGATGAGTTATTGTGTAGGATGAGTTAAAAGCGGTAGCGTGAGCGTTTAGCGGAGAGTACCGTTTGAATTTTCTTTTACTAGTATTTATTTATTGATTTTACAGTTTGCTTATAAGTTTCAATTTTGAAATTCTATTTGATGTTACACTATACTTGGCAAAAAAGAAAATTGAAGACCTCCTTTTTTTCAAGTGGCTTATAAAGGTTATACAGACGTAATCATAAGTGAGAATATCTGGGCACTAGGACCAAGAATAAAGCATCTAATTGAATTCAATTATATTTGCGTACGAGTATTACGGAGTTTTTCCGCTGTATTTCTTCTCTTGGATCTCCTAAAGGGTTGTCAGCCCTGACAGCAGCAGCATCAGGAACAAGTAATTAAATATTTCATCTGATTAACAGCACAAAGGACGTTATAGGGCTTTAGAGCCCTTCCGGGTATTACTTTTAATTTCTTCTTAAGGGCCCCCTAAGATTTGCGACTGACGGCCAAGAAAAAAAGAGATTTAATGCCAAGAAGGGGTGGGAATGGACAAGTTTGAGTTATTACGGTAAATATTAATCGGTTTTGTCGTTTACGGTTCTTGGTTGCAAGAAATGAAAAATGTAAGTGCTGTGAAGCGAGTAATTATGTTTTGTAATACTTTTTTTTTTTGTACCAGAATCGAGATTTTTAGAAAGTATATTTTCCGCTATATTTCCAATTGCAAATAAATAATTATGTCCCGCTTTGAATCAAGTCAAAACCCTCAATATAGATTTCTCTAAATGCTCGTCAATTCAAAATTGAATCTGTCCGTCGCATCAAAAGGGAGATTCAAAATCCAAATAGATCTTAGTTTGAAACAAACTGATTCAAGTAACACTTTACGACAAAACTTCACTTCAACCCGATAACATTGTAAAGAAAAAATAAATAAAATAAAAAACAAAAAAAACAAAGGAGAGATTAACATTTTTACTGTTAATAAATTTATACAAAGAGACTTAAGGGTTTCATTCCATCGTAAGGAAACTGTAGACAAAGAACTTTATGTAGCAAAGTCCCAAGTTTGAAGTCCCTGCGTTTAATTACATCACTTCTAGTTGTACCGTTGTAGTAGGCAGAGATAATTTCTTACAGCCTATTTGCCTTCAAGAAGGGTGTGGAGCAACCATATTTTAGACGGAATTACGGATAAAATCCTTGATGAAAATTTTGGGATGAAAGCGGGCCGTGGTTTAAAATATTTAATAAAGTTTCAAGTGGTTTTAGTTACAATGGTGCTGCTTTCTTATTCAAATTATTTAAGTAAATATATACTGATATTCTGAATGTTAAATGTCAATTTGAGTAATAGAATGAGACATTTAGTTATTCACGAAAATGAAGCGAGCCAGAGAACACATTTTCATTATTTAGCATTGTTTTTTTTTTATAAGATAACGCGTGTAAAGCTTAAAACATCAATGCTGCTATTAAAAAAAGATAGATAAAACAGAATAGTTTATGATTTTCAGGATATTTAACGAAACGTCGGAAAACAAACTGGTTACCGTAAACAAAAAAATATTAGTCGCGTATAATCGCGACCCATTTTACAGGAAAATAAATAGAATAAAATAGAAATACCTACTTTTAACAATTTCACATAATTCATAAATAGACCGACCTCCCAGTACTTTTATGTTTTCCAATCCTGATCAAAACAAATTTTACAACTTTGCAATACTACTTATAACTAATAGTATAATACATCAAACACAAGTTTTCAGTAGGTAAATGACCTCAAAATATTCCTTCCCCATATCGCCCTACAAGTTCATCTCAAAGGTCTGTATTTAATCACGGGCGGAACTCTATAAATCTTGTCTCATAGACAAGGATCCTTCATATTGCAACATTTATGTTCTCAACACGTTGTTCCTTGTTCAAGTCATAGTTAAGGATTAAGTATTGTGGATTGATAAGGTTAGATGAAAGTTTGTATGGTGTTTAAAACAAATGTCTTTGTGAAAGGATTGTTGTTTTAGTTTTGCAGTGACTGATGATATTATTTGGATGATTGAATTTTAAGTAATGTGAAATGTGAGAATAACATGGGAGAATTTGCAAGTGAAAATATCATAACTTGTGTAAACAGATTAGTTGTTCGACTAGCTTCTTTTACGAAGTAACTTCAATCCTTACTTTGAGTCTTACTATTAGTCAATTAATGTAAAACAAAGCCATAGTAGATTCTTATAAAAACCTAAAAAATATATACAAACCAGTAGAATTTTTTTTATTTTACTTTTACTGATGTACATCATGATTGTTACCTGTAACAAAACAAAGAATACATGAAGATTCAAAAGTAAAAAACATGTACGCAAAATGTTAACAAAACTTACTATTATTATAAATTATTTTTAGGTTCTTAAATCTGAAGTCAAAGAAACCATATTAAAATAATGTTTTCTTATAGAATGAGGATGCTATTTTTTCCACTTGTTTAAACATATCTCTCATCATCCCTATCTTCTATTACTTAATTAAAACTCCTACTATAAAAACAAGTCGGAAGGAAGTCTCAGGACTTCAGGATTCAATTTAAAATGTATTCATAACGTTCAATTTAAGCTGCTTTCAAGAAATTTAATTTCCGGCCTTTCATCGCTCTCTAACTTCGAATAGTAAATTATCGAACGCCTGTGTTAAATCAAACGGGAGCCAATCGAAATTATAATAACTGTTCAGGTGACGACCAATGTAACTTGACCTTTGAGGAAAAGACTAACTCTAAATCATGCTTCGTGTTTGTACGCTGATAGAGGTCTTTCAATGCTGGTCAAATTTCCATCAGACCGGCTTTATTGAAAACGTTTTGTTACTTTGACATTCTGTTATAGATAAAATGGTGTTAATTAAAATATTGAGGGGTAGTATATAAGGCACAAAATAAAGCAGTTATTTGTGAAAATCGTTTCGGATATACAGGATATTGTAAATATTTTGTTCAATTTCGAAGTCTTCTCATAGGAATTCCTAATAAAATTTGTAAGTAGCATGTAAATTCACGAAGAAAAGAAGATTTCGGGACTAAAATACCAACTTGAATAAATAAACAAGAGGCAAATGTGATAAGAAAGGTCCATTCATCCGCTTTTTTCAACAAAATCCCGATTTAATACTTATATTAAATTAGGAGCCCTCTTCGCGAACAATTTCCTCCATTTAAAGCTAATAAAGTATTGGAAAGCATCCTTATTAAATTATAAAAAGAGGCAGTTTGACGTCCATACTGTTTACAATTCTCCCCTAAAGAGGGGGGCCCATGGGAAAATAATTACTTCACCAAGTTTCCTATTAAAATTCAGTTTATTTTGCCATTAAGCCATTTGACGAGATATAAACCGTTTTGCCAAAATATTAAGATTATGCTGTATATTTAAAGGAGTTTTTGATTTGTTTACGTGTGGTTTAAAGTTTGCTGCGAGCGAATTCTCGTCATGTCCAGCTGATTAAACATTTTGTAAGTACTTTTTATCTAGCCAAAATATCCCAATTTTTATTCGAGTTTATAATACCAATATAATTTCCAATTTATACCTATTTGTTGATATCGCATCAATGGATTTCTATATAAATATGTCTGGTATACAAATTGAACAGTCAAAAAGACTGGTGCACGTATTCGTGCAATCTTTTTCAGTCTTAAAGAATAGCATATTTTCAAAGAAATTACAAATAAATACAAAACGAGTGTAACACGCTCTCGCTTCCGCCTAAGAAATCTCTCTCGCTTATGACTTGTCCCAAAGCTAATACTCTCTGGAGATTAGTAGCTTATTTAGTCCTATTTCAATATTCATGGTGTTAGAGAACTTCGTGGGGATTTGACTTAGGAACTATGTCAGTCGCTGTTCTCTCAGTCAATTTTATAATAACGTGTTTGCAAAGTATTAAATGGGATTTTCTTATAAATGCAATGAAATCGATGACAGAATTTAAAATTTCTTGTTTTGTTGCTACTCGTCACTCGTCCTCGATATGACGTTAAACTGTCGTCAAAATGGGACAAACTGGGTAGACAAAACCCAGTGAAGGCCTGTTTTGGAAGGGTTGGTGTTAGCGCAGGATACCAACTTAGGGCGGCGGCGGAAGAGCACCTAGCGTGTCAACGGCGGCGTCCCCGGGTCGAGTCAGTAGACCCACTGCACACCCACCAACACGCATTGGACAAGCGTGGTGGGTTATATGTCCAAACCCCTCTTGATTTCCACTCATGAACATGACAAGCCAAAATAAAAACAGGCCCCAAGTGCCCGGCAGTTCTAGAGATATCTCTGGAACTAGGGGTGCTAAGAATCTCCGGGCGGGATGTACTAATAATAATCAAACGACCACGGCAAGAAAAAAGGATTCCGAGAATAAGCTTAACGTTTTAACATATAATGTGCGTACTTTGATGAGCCAAGACAGATTACTAGAATTAGAAAACGCATTAAGTTCTTTAAACTGGGATATAATAGGTCTTTCAGAAGTTAGAAGAGAAGGCGAATATACTGTCGAAACTGATAAATACATATTTTTTCATATTGGACACATAAGTGGCTCGAACGGAGTTGGTTTTCTTGTAGCGAAGAAGTGGAAACATAATATAATTGAATTTATAGGACACTCAGATAGAATAGCAGCTCTAAAATTTAGAATATCTGATACAAAAACCCTGACTGTCATCCAAGTGTACGCACCCACATCTTCATATTCTGATGACGAGATAGAGAAATTTTACGACCAACTCAATGACATTTGTGATAAACATAGAGGATCTTGGACAGTAGTATTAGGAGATTTCAACGCAAAACTGGGCCAACGGTTGGATACAGACAATACAAATATTATAGGGCCGCATGGATTAGGTAGTCGCAATGAACGTGGTAACACATTACTGCAGTTTGCGTTTGGTCAAAACCTTACCATAACCAATAGTTTATTCTACAAGAAACCACACCGTCGATGGACGTGGGCTTCCCCAGATAACAGAACAAAAAATGAAATTGATTATGCCCTTTCCTCCAACACTCAAATAGTCAAAAATGTAGAAATTATCAATAATATAAAATACTGCTCAGACCATAGACCTCTTAGGATAAAACTAGTCTTTGATCTCAAAATACTTCGCCAAAAAATGTTCACGCGCAATATTAAATTTTTAAACAAAGAATTACTTATAAATAACAGAGAATCATTTAACATCGAACTTCAAAATGCTTTTAGTCTTTTAGAATTAAACCAAAATGTAATTAATAACGACTTTATAGAAGAAGAATATAGAGCAATTAAAAAACACATAAAAATAGCCAGTCAGAAAATTAAAGTAAACAAAAGAAAAACTCATAAACTGTCACACGAAAGCCTAAGACTAATTGATGAGAGAGAGAAAAGCAAATCAATTTCATTCGAACAATTCAAAATGTTGGATAGAAGAGTTAAAAGAAGTATTCGTCATGATCTGAGAGATTATAATAATAAATTAATATCAGAAGCTCTCGATAGAAACCGATCACTCAAAATAGCTCGACAAGGAATCACACAGGGTAAAATCTGGATAACAAGTCTTAAGGATGAACAGGGTACCAAACGTAACAATAGAGATAAAATAATGACTATTTGCACAAATTTCTATAAGCAACTGTATTCAGACAGCGATCCATTACAAACAGTATCCGCCTACCAGTGTCCCGATACTATTTCCCCTTTCACAGGCATCGAAGTACAAGTCGCTTTAAACAAGATGAAATACAACAAAAGTTCAGGCCATGATGGGATATCCACTGAAGCTTTGAAAATTGGCGCACCGACCCTTCTTCCTACTATCACAAACTTTTTTAACGACATCTTAAAAACCGGCTACATGCCACAGGAGTTCTGTCACTCTGAGATCATACTTCTTCACAAAAAAGGGGACAAGAGTGATATTAATAACTATAGACCCATAAGCTTAATCTCCCACTTATACAAAACATTTATTAAACTCATTGAAAACCGAATCACTAAACAACTTGAGCAACACCAACCCCCCGAACAAGCCGGTTTCCGTGCCGGCCTATCCACTACCGACCACCTCCAAACACTTAACCAGATCATAGAAAAGCACCACGAATTCAATATCCCGATCTACATGGCCTTTGTAGATTACACCAAAGCTTTCGATAGTGTTTCCCACGAATCCATTCTCACTGCACTTAAAAAACAAAACATAGAACAAACCTACATTGATTTAATACAAAACATATATGCCAATAGTACAGCCGCAATAAAACTTGAAACCACCGGTCCATGTTTTAAAATAGAAAAAGGTGTCAAGCAGGGAGATCCGCTATCTCCTAAATTATTCAACAGTGTTCTCGAGGAAACCTTCAAAAGCTTAGCGGACCAATGGTCGGGAAAAGGCATCGATGTCGGAGGAATTAAGATAACAAATCTTCGTTTTGCCGACGACATCGTTCTTTTCTCGACCACAGCTACGGAACTGCAATCTATGTTACAAGACCTAAGCTCGGCAGGCCTTGAGGTTGGACTGAAGATGAATATGTCAAAGACCAAGCTTATGACAAATAGCGCCAGACGTAGAGTTGAAGTGAACGGAGAACAGGTTGCATATGTCCATGAGTTTACATACTTAGGGCAAATAGTCTCCTTCCAGGCTCGACAAGAAAAAGAAGTCGAAAGACGAATTGAAAATGCCTGGAGGAGCTATTGGGCTATGAAACATTTAATGAAAGGCAAGCTTCCAATCACCATGAAGCGTAGGCTCATGGATATGTGCATCCTTCCCATACTTACCTACGGCGCACAGACTTGGTCTTTGACATCCGTCCAGAAGTCCAGGCTCAGGGTTTGCCAGCGAGCCATGGAGCGCAGCATACTGGGAGTACGGCTTACAGACAGGGTCAGAAACACGACACTGCGCTCCAAAACTCAAATAGCAGACGTAGCTGAAAAGGCCGCTAAGCTGAAGTGGAACTGGGCGGGCCACGTTTGTCGAATGCCGGATGACGCATGGGCCAAAATAGCGACGAAGTGGACCCCGCCAACCGGGAGACGGCGGCGAGGGAGACCTCGCAAGAGATGGAGAGACGAGCTTGACTCCTACAACCCAGATTGGGTACAGACCGCCGAAGATCGCTTGCAGTGGAAAGATATGGGGGAGGCCTTTGCCCAGCAGTGGGACGATATAGGCTAATAATAATAATGTTGCTACTTAGTGAGGCATGTTAGTGTTTTGGGTTACGGATTGCAAGGCACGTAAAGCTACTCGCTCTTACGTAAAATTGTAAGCCGCAAAATAAAACTAGACACTACTTTGGAACTCGAAATAGTTTTTTTTTGTGATAAGCTAATTAACATATGGCTTTGAATAAGGTTAGGATTGTACCACGCGGCGTTCTTTGGTCTTGGTCTACCCCTATGGAAAAAACATGATTTTACGCATGTATAATGTACTAGCTGACCCGCGCAACTTTGCTTGCGTCACATAAGAGAATCATAATATTTCCCGTTTTTGTAACATTTTTCACTGGTACTCTGCTCCTATTGGTCGTAGCGTGATGATACATAGCCTATAGCCTTCCTCGATAAATGGGCTATATAACATTGAAAGAATTTTTCAAATCGGATCAGAAGTTCCCGAGATTAGCGCGTTCAAACAAACAAACTCTTCAGATTTATAATATTAGTATAGATGAAATCTAATTTAAAATTTCCCAACGCAGTAGTAGCAAAGTGATGACTTCTTTATCTACACAACAGACAACGTATAGCTATAGAATGTTAGACTACAGTATACAACATTATGTCTACTTAAATAGACAAGATAATTTCATTAAATCTTCCACGCATTTTCACTTTACGTGCCTTCAATGTTCAGCAATGAATAATGCATTAACAGTCAAATGTATCCAATTAAAAAATATAAAGTCATGAATGAATCGCGGTTAGAACGTAATTAGTCAACCCTTCGTGCGCTGTCTGTCACAATTATAACCCTTCAGACGCGTGACGAATACGTGAGGCACATTATATTGAGATTATGAAAAAATATTTAAATGTTTTTGATGTCTGTATGTGTAATAGTTGTAGTTATTTTTGGGTATTTATTGAATTGAAGATTGACACGGCCAGTTTTGTAACTTAAAGTGAATAGGTTAATGTATCTTTGGGTGATCTTTTTATATATTGTTTGTGTCCTTTTCTTTTAAACTGTCATATGACTCTTATGCCATGAAAAAGGTTTTTAGATGTGGGTTATCTATCTATAAAATAGTTTTTTTTTTAATTATTTTGTTGATATATAAATTCTACTTTAAAGCTGAATTTGTTCGCATTATCTTATAATATGTAACATTTAATTGAGACAAAACCGGGCCTATATATTTTTACTTCCATGAGAAAATATTCTCAAAAAATATAAACAGATGTTTTTATCCGTAACCTAATAAGCATTCAATAAGCATCATAAAAAGCACTCCTAATCACAGCAACTTTTAAAAATAAAATCCCGAAAATTAGCCTTTGAAAGGTCCAAAAAGACGGTTCTTGTCCGTCGCAAGAACCCTCAGAGGGTTCAAAATACAAATATGAGTGTAATTACCTCCCTAATGTGATATTACGCTGAAGGGACCTTTAGGGGAGAGGCATTTTGAATCAGGATGCATGAAATTAAATTGCCTGCGTTTAAGATAGCTAAGAAATTGTGAAGGGTTTTGTTCGGACCTCGGGGAGGTTAATGCCTGTGTTTTGGACTTAAGATGGTTATTGAGCGGGTTATATCGTGTTATGCAAGCGTTGATGTTTTAGTGGTTTTTGTTATTTAAGTATCCAATACTTACTTCGTGTGTTTAAGGATTATGGTTAAGTTTCGCGTTTAGAATAGGAACATTCCAGATCTTCTGAATTGTAATTTTATTCTGGGATACGGGTCTGCGATACTTGAAAAACGTTTATTTTGTTGTGTAATAAATTTTATTTGTGTTTTGAGAATTTGAGTGTGATTAACCAAGTATTTTATCAGTTTAGTTGGTAAATTACGATGTGAAAAGTCTTTAAAACTATTTTACAACATTTTCAGGCGCGGTTCTTTGTGTATCTGGCTGCAAAGTCTCCATTTACTATGTGCATTTGTTATTGATCATACAGCAATAATATTTTGAAGTTTTTTTAATATAATCTATTAATAAAAAGTCCCGTATGATGTTAAAAAAAAATACCAAAAAACTATTACTTTACCTAAATGTATAGAAAAAGTGCCATAAAAACAAGTTAACAAAAAATATTCAACTACCCACTCATTAAGTACGCCCACACAAACGGCATCTAAATCGTTTCCATCTAGGTTACTATGCCTTGGCCAGCGACCAAATGCCGGCAAATAAAGGAAATACATAAGGAAACTCCCGCATTTAGCTGTTAGCAAAATAACAAGATGGCTGAAAGAATAATGTTTGTTGTATAAACTACTTACTTAGTCGAAGATATCAATGTGTGGATTTTGGTCTGTTTATTAATGTCTAAGAATGTTTATAGGTCAAAGGCTTTGACGTATTGGAAGAGAGGATTGACTTTATGAACTTGGAATACCAAACGTGAATCAAAAGCAATTTCTGAATAATGAAGAGCTATATCGTTTTCAAAGCAACTTTATTGATTCAAGAAAAAATTAAAACAGCGTGGATGGTAAATACAGCAATAAGTACATACGTTCGGTATGTAGGAGCTCGAATATGGATTACTTAATGAAATTGCTACGCTTTATTACACACATTACATACATATAGTAAGGTTCCGGTAAGATAAAGTTTAACAAACCATCCAAAGGAAATGTTTGGCATACATCTATACTAATATTATAAAGCGGAAGAGTTTGTTTGTTTGTTTGTTTGTTTGTTTGTTTGTTTGTTTGTTTGTTTGTTTGTTTGAACGCGCTAATCTCAGGAACTACTGGTCCGATTTGAAAAATTCTTTCAGTTTTAGATAGTCCATTTATCGAGGAAGGCTATAGGCTATATATCATCACGCTACGACCAAAAGGAGCGGAGTACCAGTAATTTATGTTACAAAAACGGGGAAAACACCCGTTCTCTCTTATTGGACACAAGCGAAGTTACGCGGGTCAGCTAGTATATTATAAAACCCAAGAGTTATTACAAAACAGTCGTTAATTGATAGATAAATACGCATATATTTTTATCGAAAACTTCAATTTAGTTGCATAAACTTTCGCTTCGTGACATTAACCGTTTTCTAAATATTAAAATTAACTCATCGACATCCATTGTGTGAAACATCATAAAAACCAGACAGTATGGTGACATGAACAAAAATAACATAACATAATATTATGGGGCACATAAACACATCCCATTCTGAACGACATTCGTCCGAGAAGGAATGTGCGCAGATACGGAATGTTGTTTATTGGTAAACAAACACTGTTCTCAAATATTATGGCGTATTTGTAGAGATTATTTACATATTTTATTGTATACTAGCTGACCCGCGCAACTTCGCTTGCGTCAAATAAGAGAGAATATGTCAAAATTTTACCCGTTTTTGTAACATTTTTTATTGTTTCTCTGCTCCTGTCGGTCGTAGCGTGATGATATATAGCCTATAGCCTTCCTCGATAAATGGGCTATCTAAAACTGAAAGAATTTTTCAAATCGGACCAGTAGTTCCTGAGATTAACGCGTTCAAACAAACAAACAAACAAACTCTTCAGCTTTATAATATTAAGTATAAGTATAGATTGTATATGGTTTAGTGGTTTAAAAGTCTAAGGAGTAGATGATAGAATTTTTATATATTGTCTTTTATTCATGCAGATATTGACAGTTATTCGAGCCTTAAATAACCATCATGCCATAAATTGGGATGACTGACATGCCTGTCTGATATGGGAAGGACTGACACTCTGAAACAACTATCCAGACTAATCTAATCTCATTGAAGAAACCACGCGAGCGAAGCCAGTCATAAATTAGTCGATAAAAATAATTTCATAAATATTGAATAGTTCAATTGCAACGAAATTGACACCAATCTGGGAACGTCAAAGAGAAGGTTAACCGAAAATCATATTTAGACATCTTGTCACTGATTTTAGTATAACTTACAAAAATATTAACTCATAAAACGAAAGAAATCTACTAATATAAAGTTACACTACATATTTTTGTATATTTAATATGAAAGTTTGGACGGACGAGAGAAAAGCACTCAAATTTTATTGATATAGGTCGTTTATGAGACAGTTTTGTGAACTTATGTTTATTTTATGATCTACTAATGCAGTGTGTATCGAAACAATCCAGAGTAGTGGTATATTTTTTGAGTGATGTTAAATAATATGAACTTATGTGTTATGTGATAGTCTCATTGCTTAACTACTGGGTCGGTGTAGATGAAATTTACCGGTGTTTATTTGTAGCCAGACATAGGCTTCCATTTTTATTATAAACTAGCTGACCCGGCAAACGTGGTTTTGCCTTAAAAATTAAATAAAAAAACATTGTCCAGCGGACAAAATTGTGAATCTAAACCATTCTCAGATCCCCTTGAACACACACAAAAAATTTCATCAAAATCGGTCCAGTCGTTTAAGAGAAGTTCAGTGACATACACACTTATAGAAGAATTATATATATTAAAGATAAGTGTAGCTGGATTTTTATTTCTTTAAGAATCAATATATAATCTTTGATGAGCTTTTAAGTATTCTCTTTCCGAATCATCATCATCGGCCTGTGTCCATCTATTGCAAATGATTCAGGTGGCGTCAGATAGATGAATATTTGTTACAAAGTAACATCTTCGTTCGTGACTTAAAAGACCTATGCAGGAGTGACAGCCGAATAATCTCCTGTGAATCAATCATGGAAACTATTAAAAATCTAACCAGTAGTGAATAAATATTAAGGAAAATTTTTACATCGATGTTGGAAAATTCCTTTTCAGTTTATGAAATCACACACACATTTCAGTAGCATCACAGCACTGAGGGTCAACATCAATAATATCCAAGTTCGAGTCCCGGTTGTGTAAACAGATAGGGTCCAATTAAATGGCCTCGAGTTGTGTGCGTAGGACCAGCACGAGATTGTTTTATTTGTGTCCATTTGATTTTATGGATGTATGCCTTGATGTATTAGGTTTGCTATTTGATGAGGCGAAAATGGAACATTGGTTTGTGGGAGGAAGCTGTAATAAAGGCTTTAAGTGGTTTAAAATATGAAAAAACTAGCATATAAACAAACATATTACGAAAAACGATGTTTACAAACTTTTGTACTTATATTATTCGTGTGAAGTAGATCAAAATAATGGAATTAAATGAATATGTATGATTCAGAAGAAGTTTGCAAGTGTAAACAGTGGTTATTAAAATATCTATCTTTCCAGAAAAAAAATATAGTCCAGCCTGAGGTAAACTTAAAAATACAATGTTGAAAAATTGTTGTACAAAATATTTTTAGCGGCTAGACTATATAATATAAAAGAGAATAATATCACTAAAATCATAAAATCAAAAATCAACTTCATTTACGGTAGGATATTTCAAAAACAATTCCTTTCCCGCTAAAAATAACGTCAGCTGTTATTGTAACCGCCATTTTGGTCCATAGACAAGTAGAATTCATCGCGGATGGCTGGAGGCTAGTAATATCCTGCAAGGCTGGCTACTGTGAGACCTTTCAAAGCAAACAGCGAAGCGTCCAAGCGGGAAACACCTACGAGAACGATATTCTAGGCATGGTGGGTAGGTTTGATACTGAACTTTGTTGAAAGTGATTTCGAGAATTCAATGAAATGTTTCTTTGGATGTAGCCCAGTGAACTGTTTTGCAATATAAATGAGTCAATGTTGTGATCGATTGAGTAATTCATGATTGATATACCTATGGTGCTCCGAAATGCATTATCTTGGTGTAATTTTCTGATTGAACTAATATAATCAGAAAATGATTGTTTCAAGATTTAGGTGTCGTAAATGGCCGTGATTTATGTATTTTAGAGTGCATACATATCATATCATGCTTTAATAGTAGTATAGTTTAGGTAAAAAGGAGGATTTATCTATTCTTCTACATATTATTTTGCAATTACAGTATTTGTGTATTTCGTCACTCTATCCATTACTTTATTTCTCAACCATAAATCTAACATCTAATTCACTGTCAATAACGTGAGTACACTCGTCCAACATATAAGTTTAAGTGCAAATGTAACCCTCCGGAAATGTTTGAATTCACCAATGTTTGTACAGGACCAATTAATTATTGAAATCCTTTTAAATTTATATTTGCACTACGCTCTTCGCTGTTCAAGGGTAATTCGTAGCGAGAACATTATTGGGTTTAGTGATACAGCTTTATTGTATCTCTTGCTGCGGAGAATTGAAATTAAATTGAGATTTTAAAATCACTATTGAACTGGAGAGCGGTAAGAATTTGTTTTATTCGTTTTAGACGATTATTGTGTTAGTGCTTTTAGTGCTAGAAACTGATGTTAATGCCGATTCCCAAAATAATTTATATTATCATGAGGCAATAGATTCTTTGCTAAGGTTGCAAAAAAAGTTTGCCTTGAGTAAAATATATTTTTATGTAAAAAACAATTTTCATTTTCTAGCTTTAAAATTAACACAAAAAATACAAGCACTTTCATCTTCTTGAAGCTGAAAGTATAAAATGTAAAATTTTTCCTCAAACATATTGAAGTTCTCAAGTCTTCATCCTTCACTACAGGATTCGTTTAAAAGTAATTTCGCATCTCTCTTTTATATGGTTGGCGAAAATTTTATTAAACTCGTAGCGTGCTCGGTTTCTTCATAATACAGATTAAGATAAAAATTGAGATGACGTTCGGTCGTCGACGGCAGCGATATTTTTTTAATTTTCTCAAACAAGATCTCGAGATTCGATTACGATGTAGCGTCTTGCTGTTATTAAATTTTGTTTGGCGCCCAGCGTGGGGTGTATTTGTTTATGGCGTTTCGATACTTTGTCGGTGCTTGAGTGCATGATGAAAATACAGAGCACAATCTTGTTTTTGTCACTTAATTTAGCTGCAGAGAAAGAATGAACGCCGAAGAAAATTGTAGCTTTTCTTGAGTAAGTTTTTCATTAGCAGACCACAATAAAAGTGGGCTGAATTTTATCAAAATACTGCAAACAAAGCCTTGTTTATTATCTGACCTAATTTCAACAATGGGCACAACCGATAAATAACACAAATCTAATCACCTTTTTTCACGGAAAAATTCAACTTCAAACACACATTGAAACGATAAGGAACAATTTCAATTGTTCGTTACATTAAAAGCCAGAACTCACAAAGAACATAGAAAAACAACAAAGAAAAAGTTTTTAATGATGAAACCGGAAACTTGGAGGCATCACTCGTAATTGTTGAACCTACACCGGTTACAATCGTTCTCCATTACTACAAAGAACATTAATATATTTTTTGTTCCTCCTCACTGAAATTTCAGCTCCTTTCTTTTAATTCTACCCCAGTTCCCTCCGTCTTTATGAAATAAGTTTTTTTTCTAACAAGATTACGTTTTATGAGCAAAAAATTGAAGGATAACGAATTTAGAAGCGCCTGTGCGGTGTGTCGAGGTACGCTGTATAATATTTTTTTGCCTTTGACATGAGTTCTTTTTAAACTTTTTTAAGAGGGAGGGCTACTTAGTCTCGCATTTGTCTATTGTGAAAATAATATGGGGATGAAAGGGAATGATTTAAAGTAGAATTCTTTTTGACGTCTTTATTATTTTGATACGCAAACATTGTTTTGATATTATGAGTATCTCGTTATAACGTCGACTTGCTTTCCCTTTTCAATTGTTGTTTTGGTATTTCTGTTCCGTGTTTAATGGGAGTAAGTTTTGATGAATGAGTTCAAATATTAAAATTGTAATGTTAAGGAAATTTTCGCTACGTTCTTAATGTGCTTTAGAAGGATTTGTGTAGTTAAAAAATTCATATTTGTATTAATGCAATATTGTTGAGTAGTAAATACCTAAACGAAATGCGACGTATTAACAAGAAGAACAGACGCTCATGTAAAGTTACAATTATTAAAACACCCCCACAGCTTAATTATCTCATAAAAATAAAACAACAGAAAAATATCTAATCCTGTATCTTTCCAATAAACCGAAACACCCCTTTCCACCAAATTCGAAATCAAATCAAACTGGTATTTAAATCAATTGATTCATGCACCCTTTCTGCATGCATTATTGCTCATACACACTAAACTCCTCAATTTGACTAAACTATGAATCCGTCACCTATAATCTGGTACAGTGCCATCTAGCGGGGGCCAGACGTATTATCATATCGCATGAATATTGTATAAGACGGTGTGATTCAATTAGACTTTGGGCCGAATGCGGCGTCAGGAACGCGACTCAATGAATAATGTAAATGTTCAAACTTTATACAATTTTATTTTATTATAATTTAATGAATTTTGCGATTGCAGTTAGTAGTTGATTGAGTTTCATGTTCTTTTTTAAATAGATTTTTTTTAAAGCTAGTCATATTCACTGGTTTGTAAACGTACAAATTAGGTTAAGTAATATTTGGCTAGAACACTTTTGAGATATTTATGGTTATTAAAGATGAGCGCCTAAATGTAAACGCGGTATATATTTAAAGGTTTGTTTAATCCTGAGACAACATATAAGTATGCGTTTAACAAAACCCTGATTAAAGTGAAACGAATTGAATAGAAGATAGAGACTACGTCGTAAATGCTGTCCTATTCCTAAATATGTATATTTATATCTACCTTATTATCCCAAGAATATAATAATACTTGAGCAAAAACAAACCGCCCTAATAAATTAGACACAGCACATAAATTGCAGAATAAAACAAATGTATTCAAGTTTGCCCGGACAATAAGGAAGCCTACACACGTATAAACGTATGTAGAGTAAATAGAGACTGCAGTAGCATAGAAGTAGGTTGTCGTGTGCGAGCGGCCTAACGTTGCCGTTGAACAATGAGCACAGAACGAATTGTGTTCACTCATACAGGCTCAGTTTTATGTACGGAGATTTAGAGGATCTAAGGTAAGGGAGGTAGCGATTTTAGGAGATGTAGCGGGAGCGGGAATCTTCCAGGAACATGGCAACGGTCATTAACTTTTTAAAGCGCAGTAGCATAAAACTTAAGCATGTAGAAAATCGATGACATTTAATATTATGTAAAGATTTGTTAGTAACGGAATACTTCATAGTATGCGTCTTTTAGGATAAATTGTGATCCGTCGATTCAGAATTAAAATAATATAACTAAGATTAACGAATTCAATTCAATATCATTTTTAGGTATGTAACACATGTACGTTCTACACAATATGCTGTATAATGTAGAAAACAATTGAATTAACTACAAACAATCCCGCTTCAGCTTATTACTTGTACATTTTACTCTAAAAGCAGTCGGTTGGCAGTAAATCAGAGCACGGCGCCGGCGACCTCTCGCGCCTTATTATGTTTATTCATGAAATTGCTCATCTAGCGAAAGTGAATCTTTGTTTACTTGTACGTATAGCTGTGCGGAAAAGGAAGGAAATGCGTATTGCGATTGGAAAGAAAGAAAAATTGAGAAAAGATTTTTTTGAACGAGAATTTTTAAAACGATTTTTACGGCTATAGTGGTGTTATAAGTTTGCTTCAGTTAGTTCGAATTGTTCGTCTTCATCTAGTCTTATATTCTTCACTTAAATTAGACTACTTAAGATCGTCTTTATCTACAGTCTTAAAATTTTTGCTTAAATTAGGCTACTTAAGAGTCTCTGGTAAGTAGTTTTAAGATATCTTTTTCTAGATTTAAAATGTCCAATTTTCTTATTTACGTCTAAAACAGCACCCGTGGGAAATACGAATCACTCAAGCCGAACTAATTTATCACCAAACTACAACAATTAAAATACAAATAAAGACAAACTCAGAATTAAAGCAGACAACCTAAAAGTTAGATACGTACATATAATCACGCCTTGTTCCCATAGGAGCAGAAAGAGATTAAGGAACGCCAGATTATGATCTGTGTGTCTTACTAGGACGTTCTTTTAAAATCTTAAACAGTGTTAAAAGTTAGGGTAACGTATTTGCACCGTACCGTCTGTAGCTAAACAAAACTAGTGCACAAATATGAAATGCACACCCAATCTTGCAGCAAAACCCTTGGTTTTGTACTCCCATACAGAAGGCAGCATTTCTCCATATTCATACAAATGATTCTCCCTGCATTCTCCACAATGCATGCACTCACTTAGCCCACATTTGAAACAATTGTTGATCTACTTACCGAGTTCCAATGTAAAATGTCTCAGCCGGGGAATGAACGAAAAAATGCTTATGCAAAGTGTTATTATTTTTTTTTACAGTCGGGTAAAGCATTGCGTAACGGATGTGAGGGTGGGGTTGTAAAGATAGCGATCGGAGAGAGAATCGAACTTTCCAAAGTATTTAATGGAAGTTTTATTTTTGAGTCTAAATGTTCCTATTTTATAAAGTGTGGTACTAGAGCCATAAAAATTGCATTTTGGGATATAAGATACTAAATTGTTAGTTTGATCTCCTACACTTACGTTTCCTACACACTACAAGGACAAGTATCATATATTATGCAACTTAGCGTTCTGTTTTCCGGATTAAAAATGTAGCATCGAAGGATTGAGCCGCGGTTTCTAAATACTTTTAACGGTAGTTTATCTATTCAATAGCGTTTTTTATATAAATTTAAACGCTATTGAATAGATAAACTACCGCTAAAAGTCCCTCAGAAACCGGGGGTTAGCAAGTCACCCATTTGTTCTAGATTACCGTGGTAGATTCACGGCATAACTTTTCCTTCGTTCCGTGATAAACCTATGCCCGTTGGTCGTTGGACCGTGGGTCTTTAGTCAATGGGTTAGGATATTTTCAATTTCATATTTACTACAACTTCTAAGTGACTGAATGAATAAGCTGGTAAATTGAACAATGACCCGCTAACAATGGCACCTCACCCGCGGAAGTATCTCCCGCATTAGCCGGATCTCAGAAATGGGTCACGCCAGGATTTGGTTCACTCTTATTGCCAACTGATTTAAATATAACTGAGGAGGGATGAACCTCTCTTTATGAGCCACTCTGTACTTGTATGTGTTTAGTATTGATTGTAGTTTATGGGATTTAGGTTTGTTCATTTAGTTTTGTGATTGAAGTTCTTAATTTAGAGCGTGTAAAGTTAAATGTTTAAATATTTTTTGCTCTTATTACTTTTGACAATAACACCTACGGGCAACAAGAGCACGACTCCTTTTGCATCTTCATTTTACGGACAAAACCACGGAAAAAAGTTAAGTTTTCTATGTGTTATTCTAGTACATAAGGCTATAATCCCAATTTTCATCAAAATCTGTTCAGAAGTTTTGATGTAATTAAGTAACAGAAATCGCATTTATCATAGTTATGTAAGCTTTCAGCCAAATGGGCAGAAAGTTACTGAATCGCTAGTTTAGCATTTCTCTATAAACAAAAAGATGAATGGCGGTTGATTGCTTTGTAAACAAAAAATAGGGAAAGTACTTTCCTTATACAATGTACGTACGAATGTAAGATAAATTATCTTCGAAAAAATGACATATGTAGCTTCTATTCAAGATTTTTACAACAATATCCCTAGACAGGCTTTCCGAACCCATTTCAATCAAACGGCAAATTTTCCAAAGGTACCAAACAAAACATTGTTTTAAATGATGAATCGTTCTCATTGCGTTATGAATAATCATTTGTTTTTGTTTTTTGTCAAGTACCTGACGGCAACGGAATCTTAATGATAGCTCATTGTGAAAGATATCTTTGTTCCGTAAATTGTTTATGAGAACGCCAATTTTGAGAGAAATGTTGCTTTTTGGAATGACGTTATTTATTTTTGCAATTGTTTGTATTTGCTGTTTAAATGTTAAGGCTTTTTGGTTTGATTTTGTTTTGGAAATCAGAATCAATGAAGTCTATATGAATAATGTATGTATATTTATTACTGACGTGATTGAAATTTTCTGTTCGGAGTTGTGTGAAGCATGAAATACGCTGATCTTTCTGACTTTCTGTCAAAATTGTATCAGATTTTCAAGAATAATGCCCGGTTTCTGAGTACATTTGGCGGTAGTTTATCTATTCAAAAGCGTTTTTTTTATATGAGCTTAAACGCTAGTGAATAAATAAACTACCGCTAAATGTACCTCAGAATCCGGGGTAAGAGTCTTAACTTAACTCTACTTAAAGTGACAAGTAAAAATTTTATTTATTTAAACTTCTTATACAAATTTGTATAAAGGCCAAAGGCATTTTCTGCCAGTCTACCTTGGGGTGATGCAAAAATCGACACAGCTTTTCAATTTAGACATCAATAACTTGGCTTTATCAAAGCTCTTCTAACAGCATTAATATTAAGATCTTCAACTATGCAAGTGCAACTAAAATAGCTTAAAAACTCAATTACACAAATAGTATGAAAAATAATAGAAACAAACAATAATTTCCCTCATAATTGTGAAGTGTAGCCCCATAGCGGTTTCAACGTAGGTGTGTTGACACAGTTCCCGCTGTAATCTAATTAGGTTACAGATTATAAAGTAATACACACGTTACCGTTATTATAAATATATTAGTGCTGCTGTAATATTTTATTATAATTAGTTGAAAATAATTAACAGTTTGTGAAGGTACGAAGAAAATTTCAATGAAAATAACAAATCAATAATTAAGTTAGTGATAATGCTATTAAAAACATAATAATTGTATTTTTTTTACCATAGATATGACAGAGTGTTTCACGATTAAGTTTTAAATGTAACTGAAAAACTAGCAAAACGTCTGAAGGCAATAAAGAAACCTGGAATTATCATCTTATTGGGAAAGTATTTACTCTTTAGACTACTGCAATTTAAGCATATTGAACTAGTCATTACTTTTTGAAAACTATATACTAATTTAATTCATTTTCGTATTACAAAAGCCTTATACTTTTTCCTTTGTCTTAAAATCCTGCTGTCCTTGTCTTTCCATTGTAAAAGTCGCAACGTCTACAATTTATGACTGTCTCACGACAACTAATTCTTCAGCATCTCGTTAAAACCGACTAAACGACTTATTAATTTTGTACAGATTTTTTACAACACTTGCAATTAAACTTTTATGAATGGCGTCTTTCTTTAAACTGTATAAAGATCTTTTGTTCATTTATTCTTACTTTGCATTTTGCTTAGATTCGAAAAGATATTCATTTTTGATTAAGCTTGTCGGTTTTCTTACTACCGGGCATAGCGTCGAAAGGCCTCTCTTTCCAGATCTTCAAATAACTTTGAAAAATGTATTAATACTACCTATAGCTTAAGTTATTGCTTTTTTCTTAATTTAATTTGCATTAAATATTTTTTCCCCTGTAACCTGGTGATTAGTTCCTTCTAGATTATCTCATTTTGACAGAAATAAGACTATAGGTAAACTTATTTACGGTCTAATTAACAGTTCAATAAACCTTCATATAACACCAGCCTAATTAAAAAACAAAAACAAACATCGCAATTAGAACACTGGCCATTAACGACAGTGTTGCCATAAAAATATATCCGAACGACACGTGAGCGTCCGAATTAATTTACTTGGCAACACTATAAACTTTATACTTGTATGATTCCGTTAGATAAATTCGTAAATTAAATTTTTGTGCACGCAATCTATTTTGGACTTTATTATTATGATAATATGATGTAATATCGCGTGTTCAGTGTTTGAGCCGAGCCTTAAAATAATGCTTTGGGCAAAAGCTTGGGAATGAGGGGGTCATTGAGCTTTGCCCTATGTAGGTCAGATAGAAGAGATGGATGATTTTTGGCCTCGAACTTTTAGGATTTAGGATCCCATGGTCATATTTGTCTTGTTGATAGCTAGCTGTTGGTAAGTTTCACTTCATACACTCTACATATTCTGAGATATACATAAATTTAGTAATAACAATGACACAATACAAATTTTATTGCTAGAATAGGCTGTTACAGACTGTAACAGCCTATTCAGCCTATTGCTGTTTCTAAGAGGATTAAATAATAACATCCAGGCATTAGATTAGAGTAAGTTAATTCGTATTAAGTATCAATCAACTGCAGTTTATTCACACAAAATATATCTTTAGCAATGAAACTACCAATTAAATTTAAGTATAAGCCTAAAAGTTTAACATTTAACATAAAACGCCATCAAAAACAACTTAAACTAGAGAAAATATGACCAAAAAACATCCAATAAATCGAGCATACAATTAAAACTTAACTAGGTCATACTGTTGGTATAAATACAGCTCGGTTCAATCTCTTAGCGGTCCCCTAGCGAGATAGTGAGAGTTTTTAGGTCACAAACATGGGGTTATGCAATGATATGGGACGGTTACGTAAGTTGTTTGGCTTGCCATTGATTTGTGTGGGAAATTAGGGAAATGTCGTAGTGGATTTTTTTCTATACGTATGTGTTGAAAAGATTTTGAATACTAGGGTTGTGTATGCGAAGTATTAGTTAATAATCGGAGTGAATGTTATTAAATTTGCGTGAGTAAGTAGTTAAATACATGTGTAAAAGCACGTAGTTTCTCATAGAGATAATGGAGATGCCAAAGTAGATCTACCAATCTGCGGTTTGTTTTAAAAACTGTCAAATGTGATATGAAATTAAGTTTTGTATTGTATCACAATGTAAAACAGATTTATTAAATGTAAAATTGCTTATTTATTATACCTTTACATATATTAACCGATTGATACTTAAAACAAATAAAATACAAGTAAAGCATGTTAACTAAAAGTATCCTTATGTTGAATACATTTGTAGGACTATAGTTAAATATTAGCAAATACACTTAAGTGCAAAGAAAAAGGCACAGAAAGTGGTCTTCGTTTTAATACTTTTTTTGTAAGTGGTTTCCGCGTCGCCACCCACTTGAGCTCAGTACAAGGCGATTAAAGGATAATCCGTAGCATTAAGTTATTGGAGACCTTCTTGAGATACTTGTGTTTGTGGTAAATGGATAGCGGGTACAAATGGCGTATTAGAGTAATGAAAGTAAAGAAATATGTAAGCGGTAATATTATTTATTGAGTTTTAGTCCTCCAAACATGTTGAAATTAGAAACCAAGTTATACAATATCTCATTAATTTATTTGAGAATACATTAAAAGATAGACATATCTTCATCTTTTAAAAATAATTTTCGAATAAAAAATATTGTATTTGACATCGAAACAGCTGTTTTGATTGATTGTGTAAAAAATAAAATACAACAAATAAGAGTATCTAAGGTACTAAAGATCTTAAAACACATCTAGACTCGAAACCTCTTATATGTACACAAATACTAATAAACCTGTACAAACAAAATCTTTAGAAACCTACCAAAACAGTATTCAAAGCCTCAAACCAAACATCTACAAAACCCCTACGGTTTAGGTACACAGAAACAAACACGGTAAACAGAATGCAGAGTTAAGTGTCGAACTAATAAGTAGTAAGAAGTTTCGTTTAGACGCTGTGTCGCCCACAGATATACGCTGTTCAGTGTTCAGCTTACTTTGTTTTGAATATGAGATGGTTTTTAGCTGTTGCAGTCGATACTGTCGAGTATCGAAAGTTTGACATTTAAATTACACTGCGAAAATAGTTCCTACGACGCCCGCTAGAGGCGTTGATCAGATTTTCATACAAAATTTCTCGATGACTAGCTGATTGTCGGTAGTCGATAGTAGTAGGGCATCGAGCTACAGGATAGCATGAAGAGTTAAGTGTCGAACTAATAAGTAGTAAGACGTTTCGTTTAGACGCTGTGTCGTCTACAGATTATATACGCTGTTCAGTGTTCAGCTTGTTTTGTTTTGAATATGAGATGGGAGCTGTTGCACACAAACGCGATTCTCTATAGTCGATATTGTCGAGTATCGAAAGTTTTACATTTAAAATTGACTGCCAAAATAGTTACTACGACGCCCAATAGAGGCGCTGAACAGATTTTCATACAAAATTTCAGATGACTAGTTGTCGGTAGTCGATAGTAGTAGGGCATCGAGCTACAGGATAGCATGCAGAGTTCAGTGTCGTACTAATAAGTAGCAAGACGTTTCGTTTAGACGCTGTGTCGCCGACAGATATACGCTGAATATGAGATGGTTTCTAGCTGTTGCAGCTCGGAAAGCGGGATTTAAGAATCGTATCATGCCATAATATTATGTGAAAGTGTTTTGTTTTCTTCTTACGTGTGGAAACGACTGAATTTATTTAGAAAGAAATTTGACAGAAATGGGTATTATAAATAGTCTTCTACCGGAGAAAGGCTATTTATATGTACAAAAAGGAAACGCAGGTAAAAAGTCGTTATTACAATAGTTTATTCATAAAGTTATTGTTCTGTTCTCAGTAAATCATGAGGACTTTAGAAAGCAAAAATGCGACTGCAGACTAAATTTAATTTGGCAATAAAAAATATACCGACTATATCTTTGCTAAAAAATATACCTATAGCCGTTGTTGATACTTCCTCGAGAATACATCGAATATTATGTAACCCCTCAAGGTGATAATAATATATAAACTAAATAGTTATTTACATCGATACACAAATGCAAAGGCGAGCATTCCGGGTGGTGTATAATCCGCGGATATCTAGCGAGGGGAATCCAACTTAAATTGTTGAGCAATCCGAGATCTTAGTCCACAGTAATGTTGGGAATCTGAAGGGGTTTCTATGCTGTAGGGTTATTGGGAGATAAGTCTTGGGTTTTTAGGATAAAAGCATGGGATTTTAGTAATATCTATGCTATTTTGGTTAATGCTACGTTCTTGTATAAAAAGGCCCATGGCAAAAGAGCCTGAAAGGATATCTAAAGTGGCAAGAGAAGTTACGATATATACTTTATCAAATTGGAAAATAAATAGTCTGTAAAAAAATAGTAAACTAAGTGTTATTATCGGGAACGCATGTAGTCATGTACCACATAGATGTGAACTGTTTTATATGCAATGGGTTTTTGACATCTCAATACATTCTGTGGAATATCTATCGTTGCTCAGATCCAAAGTTTCTTTTGGGACCTTTTCGTTTATTCTTTGCTACTACTTAACCTCTTACCTCTACAAATTACTACAGAGTTTAAGTAATGTCCTTGTACTTTACCATTTACACCATCAAAAGCTTTTAAATTCCATTCACCAAAAATAAACCAATTTTTTCAACTAGCCCAACTATGTTTGTGTCAATCGTCCTGTTTAGCATAGAAAGCGAGGTGTCCCCATCGCTCGGGGCCATCGGCTCGCTATGTGATACTGAGAATAAGTTCGTTTTAGTTTAGATGAAACTATACTGAGTTGTCGAAGCGTTTATGCTTTTGTTTCTAATGCTTTTTAGTTGTTTGGTTAAGGCTTGTTAGGTTTAGAGTATGTTGACGTAAAAATATGCATCAATTTTAAAGTAATTTGAATGGCGAGAATTAAGAATAGAATTCAACTATACCGACATGGAATAAACAAACTAACAATAGGATTACTGGTCAACCGAGTGTCAAAGTTGTTCAACCAACCCGAAGACTTTTAACATGGCTTAACGATGGTTATTTTAATGAGCAACAACCGGCACCACTTTTTACTTTTCAAAACCGAAGACGATCTGCTCAAATAATAACATGCGGCTACCCATCTATACACTGTCCGCACTAAATCCTCACATAGCTTTTCGACCAGTGAGCGCAATTAGCTAAAAACTGTTATATAGTATTACACTGCGCTACTGGATTTGTAAGTATCGTACCGTATGTGGCGTTCTTTGGTCTCTGCCTACCTCTATGGGAAAAAGGCGTTTATTTTGTATGTAAACTATTATATTTACACGAAAGAACATCTTAGGTATTTCCCAATAAACAGTTAAAACATAGAAGTAATGTTCCTCTTACTCAATCACATAATCAAACGTACAGCCCTTAATATTCACATCAGTCCCTCAATAAAACGTATAAAATTCCATATGGAAGTATAAGAATCAATTGGTTTCCTCAAGTTAGGCGCAAAGCCAAGTTCTTGATAGCGATTCGATATGCACATAAATTTGTACACGCCTTACAGTTTCATAGCGGAATGGAAAGATTTCGCATTTTTTACAATGTTTCAATAAAAGGAATTGTGAAGTTAATTAAGATTTTAAACTCCTACTGTAGGAATTGAATTTTAATAAAAACTAGGAGTATGGGATAACACATTAAGGGACGGTTCACATCTGACGGAAGATGCGTCGGGCGTAGCCTAAATAGTATGGGATTCGCAACGACGCATCATCGGTTGAGTGTGAACGGTCAAGTGTTTTTCTATACATTTGTCTATTTTGGCGTTACGCGACCGATAATACGCGACGCATGTTCCGTCAGATATGAACCTTCCCTAAGTGCAATATTTTACTTAAGTTGAAAATGTTCACTGATGTTGTACGAAAAACTCTGTATTGGAAAATCTGTTATTTTTTAATTACGTTATGTCGTAATTGAAAATGTAGTTTTCTATAAGCAAAAACTTATGAATGAGTTATTTATTTGGATTAAAATAAAGCAGAAATATACACAACAGGAAATTTATATTGCAAACAATACATTCAACTTTCAATTATAATTTGTGCACTGCAATAAAACAAGCATAGCGAACTAAATTCCCGTTCTACTACTTTTCATTCTACCAGTATTTTCACAGAATTCGCAACCTCCATAGCCTATTTACCGAATGCCGTAGAAAAAGTAAAAGAATGTGTAAAATGCTAATACCATGGACGGTATTTGCTTAAAAATTCACTCCGAATTAGAACTTGGGACCTCGCCGTGCACGATAATGCAGACATTTTTATTTTTATGTGAAAACTTTTGGAGTTCCCATGACATAATTCCTATAGAATTGGGTTCATTGCGCAACGTACGGTTAGAAGCAAAAATATGTGTATACTATACCAATTTCAACAACAGTTTTACACACATATTGTACATGCTTAGTAGTGAACAAACAAAATCACTTGCTAACGATACTTATAAACTCATTTTACTGTATTCATATCCCAAATGAACCTAATTTATAACAATGTAAATATTAAGATTACTACTCTTCATTAACTTCAAAGTAACTTAGCAATCACTCTTTGTACTTGACTAATTAATGACTATAATTAAATGAATATTTTCAAACAAGAAAATGTGACGGTGTGATCATTTTTGTTCGTGACTGTACAGGTTTATTTGGTTGTATTTTTATACGATATTGTAAATATCGGGAGATTAGAGAGAGTTACGATAGTCATTTTGGCTAATGTTATAGATATTATGGCGAAATTGGTACACGATACTTTTATGATACAGTATAAGTGGAAATTGTAAACCACTTATACTGTTGTTTGTGGTACTCGTCCTCTATAATATTAAATACAAAATACCCATACCTCACAATAGTATGTTTTACTATAGCAAAAGACAACACGTTCTTAAGCATTTGCTTGTCTGCAACTAATATTGTTTTGTAAATGCCATTGCAGACTTATTTGTGGCGTTATCAATCGTACTTTGAAAGTCTAAACTACACTTAAATCCAGACATTCGGCACTAATTTGGCAAGGAACAGCATAAACTCTTCCTCATAAAGGCGGAACCTCAACTTTACTACATAAAGGCGATCAAATAAAAACGGATCTTAAGAATAAACGAGGAAATCTTTCACGGTCTGTCCAATGCACTACCGAACTTTGGGATAGTTTTAAAAAATCGACGATATTTTAAGTTCAGGAGCAAGAAAATGGCTTTTTGCTGTTGAAACTTTATAACTTTTACCTTTGAGTGCGTTGAGTGTCATTCTATCGTCAATATTTCCCTCAATTCCATTTCGCTGCGGTCCCGATTGCGGTGGGATGGCAAAAAACTTTAACGTTCGAAACTTGGTTGCAATTTTTCAAAAACAAAAATTTTGAATAATTGTGCAGGCGTTTAGGCGTGTTTTTTAAAACGCTATGCAGTTTTCGGGTTACGCTTTTATAATATAGTAGTTTTTTCACAAACTGGTATCCCGTTGTGTATGTTTTGAACGAGACTAAATAAAAATGAAACTTGTGAATATAGATTAGAAAAATTATACTGCTTTTTGTGACTTTAGTTACGAGATAGTTCTTTTTATACTTAGACGTCAAAATAACCCACAGCTGGGTAATGGTCTTCTTTCGAACGAGGGAGGGGTTACGCCTTGAGTTCATCACGGTGGCCAAGTGTGGATTGGCGAAGAATCAATATGGTTTTGTTTATAAGTGTACATTCGAATACGAATGAGAACAACAAAACTGTCACCTTACATCATGGATAACCGTTAAATTAATGGACGCTTTTCAACGGCAGTTTCGAAAATAATTTTCGAATTTCAAATTTGAATTTCGTGCCGATGGAACGGAAGTGACGGGAAATCTGCGATCGGAACGGGCTGGTCCGCCATTGTCTTCCGGAAACGAATGGTGCGAGAGGGTTGGCAGAATTGGTGACCGGAAATAGCGCGTGTGACCAATGCAAGCGTTTTCAATGTCTGTTTTGATAAAAAATCAGATTTTGATGCTTTGATATTGAATTTAGACAAAAGTGACAATATAGTATGAGATTAGGGAGACCTATTTGTGATAGATGACAGTCAATATAATTGCATTTACGCTTGAAAATTTCATAAGGTGCATGCATCGTTGATTGCTAAAACAAGGACAACAAGACACAACAACACATCGTATCGTCTTTAACATTAGGTAGACAACAGTTAGTAAAACATTTAAAAAATGTCAAAAAAACAATTGTACTGGTATCACGTTCAATTTAATCCTCTTACAGTATAAAATATATTCAGAAACTTGCAAACAAACATCATTAATCTACACTATCTAGGAGCTAAGCGGACAATTTTTCACGGAACACTTAGATGTAATTAGACTCGCCACGATGCGGGTAGTCTGATAAAATACATTGTTCATCTACTTCGTTCATCAAGTTAATGGCGCACAAGTTTTTCGGCCAGTCATCTTGTAAACGACTTGTGTGTATGTGTGGGTATTGACGGATATTGGGAAAGGTGGGTTTGAATTTAGAATAATAATAAAGGTTTCAAAAAATATATAGGCGCAGAATGACAGAATCTAGCTACAAAGTCTTAAGGTCAAAAAAAAACTTCATTAGAAAGAAAGAAAGAAAGAAGAAAGTTTACTAAGTAAAACCAGCCATCTTTCGTGTGTGTCTCTGACACACGAAAAATAACATTGTACAACACGATATAAAATGGTAATGGATGAAATGGAAATAATTAGAAATACAATGTTAAAATTTTGTAATTACATCCTTTAAGTTAAAGGGTTATTTCATATTAGTATTAGTTTTACTGATTGCAGGTTGAAAACACATACTCAAATAAAACACGAGTAACTGCTCTTGTATATGCTACACATTATTTTTAGAAACATTTGGAAAATTACAAGATTGTTCCTGTATAGGGCAAATTTAATCTCCAAAACCTAGAAAGAAAATTGTAAGATTGCTTTAAAATTGCTTTTTTTCCACAAAAGAAAAAGTGCCTGCTTCACATTTTCACCCAAAATCATGAGTACACTTAAATCTATAAAACGATTACCGCCTTAATCTTGCAAAAAATCGCAAGATCCGTACGATTTGGAAGAAATACGTCCACAAGCGCTGGCACGGCGTTACCCCCTCATATATTTAGTATGAAACGAAGCGGTACAATCAGCCCATTATCTGCAGGAGGGGGTTAATGGGCCAAGCTGGACTTGTTCATGAAGATAGCAAATGGGGAACTGGCTCTGTCTTCGCCATAACGGGTGAGTGTACTTGAGACCCGTTTTAGTTTTTGTCATGCGGTTAGATGAATTGGTCTTTTGATGGGTTCGTTTTTGTCAAAGGGAATGTCTTTGACTGTTTTATAGAATTCCAGTATGCAATTAATTGCTATAGTACCTTGTTGTTTTACTTTACCGCTAAATTTTGAAGTAGACAAGAAGTTTATATATTTTTTAAAGCTCTCTTTAATTCGGGAAGAAACGTTTGCCCAGCAGTGGATCAGTAAAGAAAAATGTTCTTTTTATTTTTTGACACGTATTTGAAATAACTATATATCTATACACCTAATCATGTTATTCAATATCATACATGGCATCATTATCCCTATATCCTCTGGTACGAATACAAACGAAAATTTGTTTCTTTTATATTGATCTGCAAAGACCAAACAAAGCAATTACGTTAATTGACTACCGTAACATACAAAGCTTAACATTTTCTTTTTACAATCAATATGAGAATTAAAAAGCTTCATTTTTCCATTTTCTTTCGTTCCCCTTCAAAGAATTACCAAGCTCTGATCACGTAACAATAATTCAACGATGACAATAAAAGGTTTTTATGCGGTATAAACAAAAATTGTTGTATAAAGACATCGGGCGAGATCGGGGAACTTCGGGAATGATCGGGTAAGATCGGGGACATCGGCGACGCCAACCACGCGGAAGTGTGATAACCGAACGATGACAAGGGCTGTCAGGGACATTCGTATTTCGTGAGCTTTTAACTCATATTTTGTACCTTTTGTGAATCTGTATACTAAAATAGTTAAGTGAAAGTCTCTACCCAATTTTTAGATACAAAATATTTCATTTGAAAACTGTAGAATTATAAAAAATGAGATAAAATGCTGCGATATTCCTTTTTCTTTTAATTAGTCAGTACAATTATAACTTTTAAACTCTCGCTTTGCATGTTTAATGTATAATAGAATACGGGAATTAACGGGATGCGCCCAGGCTGACTCTAGTCAGCCTGGGCGCATCCCAGGCTGACTGGAGTCAGCCTGGGACCACGGCGAGTGCAACCTGCGTTGAAACGTTAGGCATTTTAAAGTAAAATGCGTGTTCGCGTTAATTCCCGTACTCTATTATACATTAGTCAGTACAATTGGTTTAGCGGCCAAAGCGTGATAGGCAGATAAGCAGAAAGAACTACTTAATATTCATAGCTTTATAGTATTGATTTAAAGAAATATAAATTTAAAAGCGAAGGAACCGGCAGAATATCTCTTTTAGATAATAATCTGATTTACTTGAGAATTGTCAACCCTGCATTCTACAATCGATGCAAAACGAGTGTTTGACGGATATCGTCGGCTAAATTGCAGCAAGCATAAAACGAAGCGCACTGAGCACGCAATGGATCGGAAACGAGAGATTTGTATCGAAGATTGTACTTACAATGTTGTCATGTCTGTTTCAAGTACATACCTGGAAACAAAGATAGATAAATTAGTATTTTTGAATATCGTCTCGTGAGAAAGTTCACAATATTGCATACATAGGACACCTAAATAATGAGCTCAATCATCAGCCCTCTATTACATGGGTTGTAAATTATTGTACATGCCAAACCGTAGGGAAATTTTTATATATCTCTCCTTCATCTCATTCTGCGTTAGTTTATGTAGTTTCTATAAAACATGAGATGTTGAAAAACATCTCTTAGGAAAAAAGGTTTTCCTTATAGATAAACAAAAAATAGCTTTGAATTTTAGGTTGAACTTAATGTCAATAAAGTAAACAAACATAACACCACGATAACATAAAGGGCACAAAAACCCAGAAACATCACAAAACATTACAACAACCCAAAAAAGCAACAATTAAAAGTTACACGAACAAGACTCGAACCCCTAACGTCTTGTTAATCTCATTACCATAGCTTGGAGGCACGAGAAAAATATTAAAAAGTAAACAAATAAGGCAAAGGAAATCCAAACAGCCTGAAGGTTGTACAGTTATCTATAATGTCAAAGTTTTTTTTACATTATATGACTTTTTGGTCCCAAGCCAGTATTTTCGTGAGTCGTCAGTTTTCGCGTATCGTCGCCTAAAGCGATGGGGTATTTTGGTGTGTGTTCATTCTTATGTGAAGATATAATACAGAGGTATGTGAATAATAATATATGTGCTTTATTTTTTAACAAACTTCAAAAAAGAAGGAGGTTCTCAATTCGTCGCGATATATATATATATTTTTATGTATGTTTGGCGATCATTTCTAAACGGATGGACTAATTTGCAAAAGTCTTTTTTTGTTTTATAGATATTAGATTCGATATTTAGCTTTTGTTTGTTAAATAAGTATTTTAAGAAAATTGCCACCGGTTTTATAAATAGAGAGACTTCTGATGTGAAGGAAAAACCTTAAAAGAATTAGTATACCATCGTAATTATATCAATGATCTAAGTATAACACGTGAAATATCGAGTAAGTTAAGTTGCCTTGAATTGCCTTGTAAAATACAGTCTAATTATGGCTGAACTGCTCTATGAGAATTAAGTTGAATGTCTCCTTGTTCCTTATACACTTTAAAAGTTGGTCCTGGACTTGATTTTTAATTAAGATGAAAAGAAATTGACACATAGATAAGGCAAAGATTTCAAGAAAATAGAAAAAGAGAAATACAAAAAAAAATACATCATTGAACAGCGCATTGAAATGAATTATCATAAACAAAAGCATCAGCAAGATAATATAAAAGGAAAAAAACTCGAGAAATGCCGAAGAAAATGTATAAGATATTCATGTCTAAGACACATCCTTAAAACACTTTGCAACCTGCACTATCAGGGGAAAATAGACCTTGAAAGTATTGACATAGGGTTCAAAATTAAGTGTTTCTGAAATTATTTTTTCAATGTATGAAATTCCTTCAACCGTTTTCTGAAGACAATGCCCTCTAAGAATAAGTTCAGTAAAATATTTTCGTATCCGTTGTGTGACGGCTCGCCTGTTATTAAAATGTTTTCTTTTGTTTATTTTCCGTTGAGTAACTTTTTTAGTTTTAATATTGTACAGAAAATAAGTTCCTTGCCTCTGTTGTTTTTTTATTAATTTATTTGGTATTGCAAATTACATTTTTATATGCCTAGAGATTTGAAATTACCGAAAAATACAAGTAAATTAGAAAAGTTTAACCGTACTTACCGTACGAATGGTATATTGTTCAAATACTGCAAGTCTCGCTATAATATAGCTTTTTTTGTCTAATTCCTTTTTTTTAAGTAACTCACTCCATTGCCACGGATTCACTTATGTACATAACGCCTTACTTTATTAAGAATTATAACTGAATACAAATCAATAGCACATATTCATAACACTATTATATCTGTAACACCAATATGTTAACCCTAATATTAAATTTAACACCACATATTACTGTATGACGTAAATAGATCAGATACTTGTCCAATTATACCGACATACACTCGAAATACCCCGCCAACTTGACGGGAGCTGCCACAAAGGGAGTTTGCTTTGTATTCCCGATATTAGAGTTACTTAACGCCTGAATATAATATTATTATATAGTAATATAATAATTTCGAAATATATGTCAAAAGTAATTTGGGGATCTGAATCTTTTCCACTAATCAGTTTAAAGAAATATCAATCTTGAAGCGGTATTAAAGATTTAATTTAAGTATTTTAGTAATGATAAAAGTCTGTTTCTAAAACGCTCATTTACAAACTTTTAGTTAAAAGTAAACCAGACTTTACAAGGTATTTCAATTACTGAGAAATTATGAACAAAACACACATCCTACAAATCTCTCTCATTTAGACAAAGCATTTTAATTTGTGCATTCATAAGCGTGTCTGAACGGACAACGTCACAGACGGAACCTATTTTTAAAATCCGTCACGAAGGACGAAAAAAGACACACATATGTACAACAGTCTAACATGTGCTCTAACGTGTAGAAAATAAAGTTTAGAATCAAACGGAGATGGTGCGGAAGATTTAATTTGTCCAACTAGATTACAGCATTGTTTCCTACATACATGTGTTCAGGACGGCAAAAAGCTCAATTTGAGTCGCCGCTCACGATAAAGTGGTCCATATATATTTTTTAATTCTATTTTCTCTTTCAATGGGGTTAATTTTGCTGGCAGTGGATTCGTTGGGTTTAAACCTAAGTGATGTGAGTTGGAGTGTATCATGGCTCTTGCTGTTGCACAGCGGATTAAATTGTTTTGTATTTTCATGCGCTCACATTAATTTCATTTATTTACGTACTGTAATATTTAACGGGTTTTTGCCGTACGTAATGAAAGTTGTTGCAACTATTTTATTTTCAATTAACAAAATGAGTATTTACGCACACAAAATTCAGCAATCAACACAACATTAAATACATTTTCATTATTTTGATGTACAACTATAACTTCTATCATTACACAACAGACAAATTCCCACTATTGATCTAACAAAGCCCAAAGACAAAGAGATCACCGAACTACACATTCTTTTTCAAACCCTCGCAATAAACACTTAAGACTTCTTAGCGTCACACAGCAGAAATTTCCGGCCACCGGCCGTTTTAATGACCCTGAGGTCTGTGAAGTAGCCCTTCAGAGAAGACGGCTAATGCCTCCAGCAGATCATGCGCCACATTAAGGGCACGTAATTCAAGACGAATGGACACGGAAAGGGCGGAGTACTTTTGTTCCGAGTGTTTGAGGGTATCTATTGTTTAAAGGTATATAAGGTTATATCTGTAGATAGTAAATGCTGAGTGATCTGTGGAATTGGATGGAACGGTTAACGGTCTTGCCGTTATTGCGAAAGTTGGTCGAAAAAAGTGGACAACGACTTGATAAAATACTTATTTAATTTCGGTATTGACTGTATCGATATTATTCTGAGCAAAGAATTAGGCCAAAAAGCTATGCTTCTAGAACTTTAGTGTGGCTAGTGATTTTAGTGTTAATAGGAAGTCCGGTTTTATTTTCATAGCATCCTTCCAATTTCCTACATCATACCAAATGCGTAGTTTCCTCAGCTCGGCAAATATTGACGAAGGTACAGTAAATGCACTCGATAGTAAAACAGAACATAAATATTTTATGTTGTGCCAATATCTAACACACCACACATACAGACATACATACATATATGTAAGTAAAGTAATATTGTTATACGCGAAGTGAGCACGCTAAGACGCCGGCCAAAGCTGCGGTCAGGACACACCCTACTTGAGAGCCTTCCCACAACCATCCAACTTTGGCCCATCTTACCCGAACAATCCCCTCCAACTCCTTACCAAATTAACTTATCGAGAGGGGTGGAGGGGGCCAACTTGCGCTGGTTACCCTGCAAGACATGACCACTTCAACGAGCCTTATTCGAAACTCAAGCACTAACCATTTTGACAAGACCTCTCTCGTAACTCAAGTCTCAAGTCTCCAAATATCTTGTTAGGTTGGTTAGCGAATTTTATCTAACCAATTTAATGTGATCTGTGAGTCTGAGTGACGTGGTGGGATTTAGGGACCATCAAGTCTGGTTGTGGGGTAATGGATTACCGTCAATAAATAAGTAGCATTAGCATTATGTCTGAATGATGGTAGAGCTTCATTTGAGCCGATTTCAGTGGAATTTTGGGTTTGAATCCGAGTGCTGTAATTAATTAGTCATGTTGCGTTATGTTCGTGGGTACATTTATTACGTACATTTTGTAATGTACACAAAGGCTTAAGTGCGAGAGAACCATTAACGGGTATTGTAGAGATGATTGCTCGAGTACAATTGAACATCTTCATAAAAGAGATGGAGCTGAGAACCTTTGTCTGTTCGAGGTTGATTTACTGTGGCGTATCAAAGGAATAAAACAATGAATACGAAGTGAATTATAACTGAACCTTGTACAATAATAATTATTCTAATGAAGTAACTAAAAGCTTTAACGTACGAACATTTTAACAACTAAGCATGATTTGAGGTATATAAGATATAATGAACATAACAAAAGTAACAAATTCGATATACTAAAACTATCCTAATACCAAAACAGAAACTACAAAGCCAATAGAGACAGTAATATTAATAGTTTTAAATAGAGTTTAATTACGTTTAACAATAGAGTAACCTCGGTTTACAGCTTGGAAGCGAGAGAAATTAAGCTCTACGTAGAGCACGCTCTCCATGATAATTACGAAATAACTAGTGTATGGAGTTTGTAATTGAAACCGACGCCAGCTCTCTGTCTATTCATAGGATAGAGAAGAGCTGATGGAATTAGTATATTTTGTCGCTATGTCTTATTAAATTGTTGACTCTTGTACAATGTTTTGTTTTGTTTGTTAATTATCTACAAAAGTATATATTTAGAAGTATATAAGTATGTTTATCAGTTATCTGGTTACCATTGTACAAGCTCTGCTTAGTTTGAAATCGAATGACCGTGTGTGAGTTGTCCAATGATGTTTATTTAACAAGATTAAAGTTTACTAAAGAGACATGAATACATAATAATAGTTTTATTCAATTGTAAGAATCAACAATGAAAAATTTAAACAGATTCTTGCTAGATTAAAAAATATATAGTTGCTATTGATTTTTTATTTAAATTACAATTAAGTGCCAAAATAAAAGTATTTCAGACATTTAAAAACACGTTACTATCAATAGTTTAAAATTAAATAATGTTACCTACAGACAATTCAATAAAAACTCAAAGTTTTCTCCACTCTTAACAAGTTCACACAAGGACACAAGGAGGCTAGACGCAGTAGACTGAGGCGGCAATTTGCGAACCACTGCAAAAGGGTTAATTACCACTTTAAGTGGCTTTTTTGCTTATCTGGAGCTTGTTAGAAAATGCAGGGTTAAGTGGGAATGTGGGTGCTAATTATATGACACAGAGCGTTCTACGTATATATTAAAACTGTTTCTTAGGGTTGGTTGAAAGGGATTTACCGTGCTAAAATTTTACTCGACTTATTTTTAACTAGCTTTTACCTGCGACTTCGTCCGCCACCTGAAATCAATTTCCCGAGGTAAAAAGAAGCCTACGTCCTTTCTCTGGTATCAAATATCTCCATACTAAATTTCATGCAAATTGGTTCAGTAGTTTAGTTGTGATTGAGTAACAGACAGACAGAGTTACTTTTGTATTTATAATATTAGTATGGATGTAATACAAAAAAAGCAAGTGAAAAGAAACCTAATTGAAGCAGAAATCTGTAGTTATAGACATATTAAAGATATACCTACCTACAAAAGCATAAACAGATCACGAAAAACACATACGTTCAGACGATATAAAAGAAAACGTGCGACAATTCCATCCACAAATAATTCGCAGCACTTCACGACAATTCGATTGAGCAAATAAACTCAATAAAACGCACTCACGACCAACGTGTCTAATAAAGAAGCGATAAAAATGAAACTCTGCCACAAAAAGCAAAATCAAATCAAACAATCTCATTCGTGTAAATCAGTACGGGAATTAATACATTTTGCTGTGAAAGAAACGTGCACGGGAAAGTATAAATGTATGGTCAATGCTGTCGAACGCTTTACCCTGTTCCAAGTAGTTAAAGAAAGTGCATTTGAAGGTGTGGATAATGGGAGCATTGGGACGGATAGAGTTTAAAGAAATGGGTTTAAAGATCGCAATATTACGCGAGGGACTCATGATGTTTTTCTAAAGTTTGGAGTAAATAACTGAGATTTGGTTGTAAACGTTTGTTGTTTAAGTTTATAAGTATTGCTTTGTTGTTTATTCTAAAGGATAGAGTATTTTATTTTTAAGGATTAGTATAAAAATAGAAAATTGAATATATTTACTTTTGTACCAAAAGATATTGTAACTTTTTTTATCTTTAATTGCCGAGTTAATTAGTTTCCGTTTCTCTGGCGTACTTCAAGGTAAATACCTAGGCCCACACCACTCGCCATCCATCAGGTTGGTAAGAAAATCCTGATTTACGAGAGGACCAACTTTATATTACGTCTTAAACGACGCCAATAAAAAGTTGCGCCATAAACGACAAAGCCGTAGCACTTATTGCGTATACTTTTTTATTGCCCCAACGATATACATAGTAAAACAATTCACTGGAAAGGAAAGGGAACGCTTTCTACGCAAAGAAATTTTCTTTGAATATTTAATTCGAATGATGATGGGAATAAGGTGGATTACGTTTTATGTACCAATGTTTATTTTTAAAACCTTTTGCTATTATTAAAATGGAAAATTTTAAAGTGCCATTTATAAAGGAAAATAGCGATTCAGTAAATAAGGCGGTTTTCAGAAAAGCATATAGAAAACGACTACCATTTCCACAAACATACAAGTTTTATAACATTCTGAATTCTATTACAAGTTTCATACCAATACGAACATGAAACTGGCAGTTTACAGCGAAAATGGTCTAGAAAATAGTTTTCAGAAACTGTTGATAGAAGATAATCTATAGCGAGGAAGGACATGGATATAATTCAGAAATTGATTTGAGATAAGGAAGCAATCCCGACAGCTCTGAACGGTCTGTGATAGGAAATTGCGACGGCTTGAACTAGACTGGCAGAGAGAAAGAATTTATTTCTAGACGATTTATTTCTACCTATATTTTATTTTATTTTTTGGTTGGTTGCTGTGTTTCGTCTTGTTGGTCACGTTTTCACATAAGTAACTGGAATTAGATTTGTAATCATTTTATTATAATCGTAATATTAGAGTAGAAAACTTACCGATAATATATTAACAGGGAAATACTAAATCTGTGCTCTTATTTTTCCTTTTTGTCGCAGTAGATATGTATTTAATCATGTGTTGTGAATATTTTTTAGGGTGACGAAACTTAAAAAGGTAAGAAGAAAATAATTATTGATTATTACTAGTCTAAGCTACATTCCCTAGTTGCTTTAACCGCATAATAAAGCACATACAAAACTCCAAACAATACAGTTTTCTTCAAACAATAGTACGATTTTTAAAGGCTTTTGTTCAGCAGTGGCTGATAGGCGATAAACGTAGCGATGGTGCGGGTTCGTCCCCCGGGACGCTTCGCTAATCTGCTCAAGGGTCCCCGGCCTATCGTTAGCTGAGCCTTCAAAGGTTTTGCTTTAAACAAAAAAGTGATATGAGATGATATGGCGGTTAAAGATTGTATTATGTAAAGCGAGTTTGTCGCTTGTGAATATTTTAAATGGTGGAGCATTTGTGTCAAAAAATTTAAGGGTGTGGTGTCTGATAGCGGTTGACTCGACTTGAAGAACTTTGTAAACGTAATTCGTTGTCATGGCAACGAGTCATGAGTAAATTGCAAAAGCCGCACCGCTGTTATATACAAAGATTGTCACGTTGTAAAGATTCGACAAACTTATCAAAATAATGAAATGTGTAAATTTCAGAAAACGCAGGGCATCTTTGTTACCAATTACGGTATGTGCAAAGTAATATAAATTAATGTAACGTTAGTTTTTTGTTTGCGACATTAGTGGTTTTGATTCGCTTTCAAATTACGGTCAGCTAGCCAGAACCTTTGCAAAAGACCCCAAAACACACAAATCTAAAAGCCTTATCAATCCTTATTCCTCCAGATTCGAACCTTTCACCTTTAGGGTTCGGGAAAACGTAATAAAAGCCGCGTGATACGAGATACGGTGTAAAATTACGAGGTCAGTGTCGTCCAGTATCCGTAAATCTGTCGCCATGTCGTGAGGGGGGGGGTCGTATATAAGATAAGGTGGCCCTAAACGTGTGCAGTTACTATGTTGTTCATGTGTTGCTAATAGGATGTAGTTGTGAGAAGTGAGGTAAAGTTTGTATTTAAAAACACGTATTAAGTTTAGGCCTGGCAAAGTCTACTCTCGGCTCTGAAGTAACTCTCTCTTTTTATTTCTTCGATTAAACAATGTATAATTCGCACACCTTCACAAACTATTGTAAAGTATCCTCACGTTGCATCACGATGTTTTCTTTTAACTTTAGAACAAGTAATAACAATCACAAAAAACTGCCTCTCTCGACCTATACTGCTATTATATAAAAAACTATCAATAAATTCTTTCAACGGCAGCAAAGTCTCTTCCATTAGGCAACAAAATACATTTATAGAAGACACCACACAAATGAAACAAAAAGAATAATCAACTCTAGTTAAGACCCGAATACAAAGCAAACACTCAAAAATGATAGATTAACACCTAGTTCTCCACGTTTTCAAATAAAACCTACATCGTTTGGAGCACTGCCAGTAGCGTAATGAAAAGCAAAGATTTAACGCAAGTTCATGGCCAAGTTGTAGGTCGATACATAGACCTTGTTTACTTGTTGTTGCTAGATGAAATTATATTACAAATTGCGGTAGAATATTTCATTATATTTATTTATGGTGAGTAATATAAATTATATTTAGTTAGTTTGCTTCTTCGGACTGTATATTGCAAGCAACGTATCATGTAATTATTAATGATGCACGTCAATTAGTACGATACGTTTAATTGAATTTTATAGTAGTGTAGTAGACTATCAGTCAAATCAGCTACTGAAATGTCAAAAAAGCATTTTACTGTAGAAATACGACATAACTTCCCTATTAGTTCGTTACTGAATAACAAAAAACATATAGCATGTATATTTCTTCCAGATAAATAGGAACATAGAAATGAGAGCTAGCTACTTAATTTATTGTCATAAAACACGAATGAGTTGCTTTTTAAGTCAAAAAGATCTAATATTTATCATTTTAAAAGTTATGATCTACAAAAATCTCTTGACACGATACCTTTTTAATTTAGAATTACGAAGAACTACCTTCTACACCACCTCGCTAAATGCACAGCGAAGCCAAGAAAAACTAATTTTACTTCGCAATTAATTGGATCTCACCTTTAGCTACATTAATCTAACTAGTGATGTACCTATCGCGACAACGGTCTGCGGTCTAGTGTTGTGTACTATTGTGTGTTTGTTTCTGTGTTTGTGTGTGTGTGTGTGCGTGTGTGTGTGTGTGTGCGTGTGTGTGTGTGTGTGACTAATGTTTGCGGAGACAAGCCTACAGTTGGTGCAGTGTTCGCGCGTCTGTTGCGGCCTGTTAGATATGTGTTGTGACATACGGATGCGCTGTTGATGAATCTTGGGGTTAAACTTGATATTCGAGAATTTGAAGGTTGTGAGAGATTCGTACTGTTTCTAGAGTAAATATTGGATTCAATAGTCTACATCAAAGTGAAATGGCTGTCAAATCTGTTTATAAGTGAGGAGTGTAGTCTATGCGTAATGTTGTTGAAAGATATAAATTGTTTTAAGGTATTCTTTGATTACACTGATTGGTCTCATAGGCCAAAAAGAAACGCGTACCCATGGTTTAATTGAATGCTACTAAGTCTATACTTAGTAGCATTCAATTAAACTATACTATTATAGTTTAAAGAAATGAAGTTTATCGAATTTATTTACTATCAGATTTTTTAAAAGGTACTTCAGGTCCTTGATTACTTAAAATACCGTCAATTAAAGTGAACATTGTCACAATATCTAATCAAATAATAATACAACCTTGTTACAACCTACACAACAGTTTCTCTAAAACTAGCGTACAAATTGCTTGCTAGACTGTAAAGCAGTGTACACAACAGTCAATATTTATCCGTAAGGATATTGTAGGTGTAGAACACAAGTACACGAGTACACAGTAATTACTGACACAATGCTAAACGTTAGACTGTGTACTTTGTTGTGTGAAGTTCAACACTAAGTTGTGAAGTGAGAGACACGAGTGTATTGTGTGTTCTATACTTATATTATTAAGATGTTTAATCTTTGAAACTATTGAACTCATCACAATATGTAGATAGAAAGCTATAATTTGGCTTTCACAATTAAAAGGTATGTCCTTTGCCATTTTGCTGAGTTGCCATTAGTCGCGGCGTTAAAAAAATGCCATTTCAGGAGATAATATTAACTAAAAATCTCCGAATAGTAGGTAATAGTGAAACCGACGCAGTAACCGTCTTGTAAGTACTTGTAGATATTAATGAAAAGAAAATAAACATGCTTATTGCAAACCACACTTACTTAAATTTTTATCATAATTAATCCTTTAAAAAAAAACTATACGTTTGCCAAACGAAACCATTCAAAAAATAACAAAGAGGAAAATAAAATTTTCCAAATATACATATATTTCATTAATTTAGCTAATACTCACTTTAAAATGTTATAACCGACTGTAAACAGTCTATCTTTCACCCACAACAGATTGAAAATGATCACTAGACCTTAACAAACGATCACATGGACAAGCAATAAAGCAGAATCAGATCACAATCGTGCGAGTGTTCCCACATAAATATTTAATTAGTGCGATATTAATCAGCTGTGAATTATTCCTCGTTATTAATGCACTACATTCAATTTGTACGTTTACTGTCCCTGCTGTTCGTGATTTAATATTAATGATTCTGTGTTTGTTAGTAGATATGGATTTTGAATAATTACAGTATTACTTACTATAAAATATTAATATTTTCAAATGATAAGTACGTAATCTATACTAATATTATAAAGCTGAAGAGTTTGTTTGTTTGATTGATTGATTGTTTGTTTGTTTGTTTGTTTGAACGCGCTAATATCAGGAACTACTGGTCCGATTTTAAAAATTATTCAGTGTTAGATATCCCATTTATCTAGGTAGGCTATAGGCTATACATATATCATCACGCTACGACCAATACATAGGTGCAGAATAACAGTAAAAAAAGTAACAAAAACGGGGAAAATTCTTATGTGAGGCAAGCGAAGTTGCGCGGGTCAGCTAGTACATAATACAACTTAAATGTGTATAAATTGTATTGTATTATGGTAACAAGAACGTGCTTTCAATTCTAATATTCTTTCGAATGAGGATTTTAGTATATCTCGCGATTATAATGAGAGATCGAATGACGTGTTTGATTCTTATGTAAACTTTGTTATGTTTACAATAATAAGTAAAAAGCAATTCTTTTCATTACCCACAAAATTATCTTATTAATTTTCGAAACATTGGCCACCATTAAATAGTCAATCAACTCCTCTCATATAATCAATACTAACAAGTACTACATAGACTAGTTATGAAACAACTCATAGAGGCGCGTCAGACGTCTGCTATAACCGCTGTACGCTTTCATCTCGTCTGTAAAACACTGAGCCTTTATCTGAAGCCGCGACCGCGCCGCCTACCCATGTACACCCACTAAAACTGCGGCTTTGGGAGCAAAGCGATTTTTTAAAGGTTTTTCTCATTTTATACAAGAATTTACAGTGTTTTTTTTTATAATTCGTAGGTTAACTTTCTTGTAGCTATAGAACAAGAAAGTTAGGACTTACGTCATTATGAAATTGGTTGTAAATAGAGAATTATTGAGTTATAGTGAAACCGGTAGCCAATGTATTGTTTTTGGTTGAACTTATTAATTAAAAATACTTATTGGATTTGTAGATTTAAGTATCATTATACAAATACCGAGGTTGTCAATGACTTAGCCCATCAGACATCAGATTAACATAACATTATTTTATACTCACAGAAACAACTATTTGATTCGTATTCTTTTTATTATATTATGCAAATGTACATATCCAGAATCTGTTACCCAACCCATTACATTAATTAGCAAAATACACACTCGATACTCTAACTTAAGAGCCCCAAGCTCGATTATTGAGAGGCACCCGATCGGAACTGTTGCTCTCAGATTGTACCAGCAATACTTCAATCGATTTCTTTGCAGACTGCCAGTCTACCGCCAGCCAAAGCCAGCTTCCGATAAGTTTTGCCAATTTGCTGGCAGCCGTGTGAGGCTTCAAGGATTTCATGTGAGAATTCGGTGACGTATAGAAGTTATTGGTATGTTAAGTGTCTGCGCTTTGTGGTGGGATGGACTCTAGACTGTCTGGATGTGGGATTTTAATTTTTATGTATGTGTATGTACGTCTGGTTTGATTTCGTGAAGAATTTAAGGTATGTATTTCTTGGAAAAATAAAGGCAAATACTAAATTGGTCTATTGATACTAATATTTATGTAAGGTTTGAATTTGTTCGGAATAAAGTCTATGTTATCTTTTTTTCCATTTAAGCCGGGCGGCATTTGAGCATGGTAAGTAGGAATGGCGACTTTTGATGTTTCATTTATAATAGTGTTTTCAACATTCGTACAAGGTGAATTTTAAGTTTATTTTAAATAATGCAGTACAGTAGCTCAATAAATGCTGTTTTTAAGATTTAAAAAAGATGGAATTCGATTTTCCTTCAAAATAACAGTTTTGTATTTGTAGTATCTCGATAATTTCTAATAAAATTTTGTTTCAACAGGTCATTCAGTAACAGAAACGGCACTAATCATAGTTCAATTAAACGCACAAATTTTACCAAAAATACTCACACATATAAACTCCCAATTACCACAAAAGCCTTCAAAAGCAGATCACACATCAAAACATACATAAATCCGTTCGCTCGGCGCTCGAGTGGACAGTAATGTGACAGGCGGCGTCGGGTGCAAAACAATAGCGTTAACACGTGTCACGTACACGCTACACCCTGTCATTGTATAAACAGTTTATTGAAGATTTGGGAATTAAATGATTTGATAGGTATGAATTTTGATCTAGTTGTGGAAAGTGAGAGGGTAGTTTGGAAAATGTTTTTTTATGCCTGTTTCATGTTCAGATAGAGCTTTTTTCTGAAGATTTATGAAATGATTAAAACCGGAAATATTTTTAAAGACCTAGTTTTTGTTTATAACAGTGTAAGTTGCAACCTTTATAGAATCTTTGAAATTGTATTAATCATTACGCTTTATTTTTTACCAATAAATCAAATTTAATCATATAAATATGTAATTTAAAATAAATTTGTAATAGAAAAATATGCGATTTTCTTTTACTAAGAATGCTCATTTATGAATCTTTGAAAGCAATTTCAGACGAACCATAAAACACTTCATAATAGGCTTAAATGCAGCTCGCTCTTGCCCACTTTAATATCAAACATTGAAACTAGAGCTGACATTCAAAAAACAATGTAGTCGCTATGAAACGGAGGCCGAAAACGATTGCCGAATGCCGAACGCCGAATTTACGAGCAAGCTTATCTGCTAGCCTTCGGTAATTCGATGATTCGCATTTTACTGTCCTCGCCTCCCGTGTCAATGAATAAAAAGTTGGATGTATTTTTAGTAATGGAAAACTGCATGGGGAAATAGATTTTTTGGTAAAATGTAAAGAGATAATTCTAGGAAACTAACTTTTAAACCTGCGCGTTATTATTCGCTTAAGTATTACTACTATAGGTTGGTTGGCAACTAGCAACATAAAATTATGCATTGATCTAAATTTATTTTCGCTGTTCAATTCGGGTAAAAAGACACAATAATTGTAATTATACATTAATCATTCGCCTAGATTACACAAATAATATTTAAGCCGCTTAGTCTAAAAAGCGTTAAAAAGCAAATAATACTAACTTTTATAAGGCAGTCGAGACAAACACAAAATCGATACTGTCACCCCAAGACTCAAGACAGACAAAAAACTCAAGAAAATGCCTTAAAATATTTAAATAAGAAAAAGTATGAAACTTGTAGCGTGTATATAAAAGTGTTATATTTAAGGGCAGGGGTAGGGGGTGTTTCCGTCTGGCCGACGTCAAGACGTCTCGGCTCGACACTTCGCTACGACCAACTTGTAATTCTACTACCATCGTAAATTATTACTTAGCAAGTTTCGTTTTTGAAGAAAATATCTCGTATAGTTTGACTTAGGAGAGACTGGAGAGATTAAGGATACAACCTTTTTCAGTTTGGGAACATATTTACGTGTAAATAAAAAAAATAACAATCCAAGTATCAAAGTTAGTACATACATATTTAATATCACGCCTTTTTCCCACAGGCAGTGCCTAAAGGACGCCACTTGGTTCGATCCTTGCAAACTTCCCTCGTCTCATTCATAAACGTACATCTTGTGATAGACAAAGCTAATTTAGTAAAAAAAATATTATTAACGTAAACAAAGGAGTCTAGCTCACTCTTGGGATCGTAAAACGTTAAACTGATTGCACAATTATTTGACCTAAGGCTAAAAATAAATAACAATCAATCAGAGATTGATTAAGCTAAAGGCATAGTTGTAGTGAAGCTTCAATAGCTCTACCACTAAATTTACTGTCGTGGTGTGTGGTTACCAACCGCTTAATATCCTCATCGAGATTAAGACAGACTGTTATTACTGAACAGAGGTATACTACTAGAACTACAAATAGAGCCACTACAAATAAATCTTGTATGCAATACCGATCAACGGTTCTAGTGAATTCCAAAATAACTTATTTTTAAATAACAAAGAACTCGGCATGTAATGACGATAAATAGGTCCTAAAAACTTATCATATTTACTGTCAAAAAATACTATAGCAACAATTTTGTAAAGCAAAACTGCAACGTGTACATTTAAAAGAAAATATGTTCTCATTACCATTCACGGTATTCAACTCTCATACAATTTGAAGCAGCCATTTTCCAGAGTGGAATAATTTTGCGAAATATTCACCACTGTAAAACTAGTTCAGAACAAAAAAAAAGGTTTCGCTAAATACTTCAGCATTTAACTCTACGAAGGTCGTCATAAATAACACCAAACGAGTGTTGAAAGCTCCTGCAAAATTTTCTATTCCTTTCTCTTTCTTGCAGCAGGTATTTTATATTTTTCTCTCTTTCCCACTAGGTGTTTGTTGGTATACGAGCGAAAAATTGTGTTTACGGTTATTGGATGGAAAGAAATTTCTTATGGGACGACATTTTTTACGTAAAGCCAGTGTTGCGGATACAATGATGATAGTTGATGTTCTATGTATAAGTAGATGGGCTTTTGATCGATAATGTGCTGTAAAATAGAGGATTTTTGTTCTATTTTCTTGAAGTTACAGCCTCTGGGAGTTAGATAATGATGCTTAGATATTGGTGTTGGAGTTGTGGCCTTGACTTGTTTACGTCTCAGCTATTGATTGTGAAATATTATTGGTAGTGCTAATGACGTCATTGAAAGATTAAAACCAATAAGTAGGTCTATCTATTTATATAAAAAAGGATGCTAAAAATATGGATCTATCTCAAAATGGAATATAAATTTTCCAGAACAAACATATTTTTATGCAACTCGAAATTAAAATTACAAAAACCAATCCCACAAAGCCCATTCAAAACACGATCTAAATACCCCAACAATTTTTCCACAAAAAGTAACAAGTCAATTCGTCCCTAGTAATTACCATTAAACATCCAAACTCCCAAAGGGTTCAAGCCAACAAAATAATCATTGAAAATCTGCACGAGGCAAAAAGCACCAAAATTTCCTACTTCGATGCAGAGTCACGTCTCTCCCATGGCAGCAAATTTTTGCAAATACCTGCAAATTCCTTGATAATGCTTTGAAAGTCAGCTTAAATTTGTTTGTTTGGGTTGCACTGGGAACTAAAGTCGAGCTTTAATCTGGATAATTAGTTATAATTTGGGACCCTTATTAAAGGGACCTCCAGGTCGACTTGGAAAATATGTGGAATTATGCAAGTTTGCTTCGAAGAGGGTGAGAGAAATGAAGGTAGAGATCATAATTTTGATGCTATCGTAGATTTACAACGTGTGGAGTAGGGGTAAGGTACTTCTATACAATTTATTTCAGAGCTCATTATCTAATGTAAACATCATTTCAGAACTTTAATAAGGTTAATTTTATATTCCTATTAACTATGTTCTTGAATATAACAATGTTAAGGCTAGATTGGATGAAATATTTGTATAAGAATGATGATTGTACATATAAGAACCAAAATCAAAGATCAATTTGACATTCCAGAAATTACTTATTAAATATTCAAAAAAGATGAACAAACATAAGAAATTCTATCTTAGTAAGATTTTACCGTTCCAAGAGCAACTTAATGAAAAATATTCGTCTTAAGTGCTTACTTATATTGTCATGTACTCTGTAGATTGTCGCATCACGTGTAACGATGATGATAAGATACCAAACGAAGCTCGCGACCTAGTTCCTGAATATACATATTAGGGAATTGGTTTAAAAGTATAAGATTTGGCGGAGAGACGCCATAGAATTAGTGTTAACCAAAACGTGATGAAAAAGCAAAAATAGATGATAAAACGTAATAAAAACCAATTTTAAACCTTTTTGTTTCTCTGTTAGGTAAAAATTGATGGCTAACGGATTAGTAGAAAAACATGAGTGGTTTTTATGACACATAGTCGCTAAAGCGCAATTTCAGTATTTAACCTCGCAAAAATGCACATAAATACTACATAATCTTATCGTATTCAATTCATTTAACATAACTAAGATTATGACTATACACGACAAAACCAAATTGATGAAGAAATTTTAGCGACAATCTGGATCAAGAATACAGAACCTCAAAATTCGACCTTCAGAACTTTGAACAAAATTCTGTAGCTACACAAGTCTATGACTTGTCCCCTCTTTCTAATGAATAAACTCGATACGAAGGTAACCGAGCAAAATGTACCAAAATGTAGCAGAGTATAGAGAGCGCAATATTTACTGATGGCCCTAAGATTTCAGCCAAGTATCAAATATACACGAACATCGCTGTTCATGCTAATACCAAAGTTGTAGGAAAAGTTAAGGTGTGTTTAGGCATATATTAGAGAGAGTGTTTGGGTAATGACGCGGGTTAATGTTGCGAAAACACGTGTAAGAAAGTTGGGCTTGTGCAGAAAGAATCTGCCGTTTTTGGAAGATATTAGGAAAAATGTGTTATCTCATGATGATAGTTTGTTTGTGTTTGGTGCTTCTATTCGTCGTTCAGATACCTTTCTAAAAATAATACTGTTGTAATTATTTGGTAAGGTGTTAAAAGTTATTTTTTTTGTACTGTTTACGTTTATCGTTTACTTTTTAAGAGTTGAATATTTTGTGACATAAGAATTTCAGTAGCATAGACGGTGGACGATTCGAAAATAGTCTCTTAGGAGTAAATTATATTAACAGATCGTACTCGGTCGGTTGCTTGATTTTCTGTCGAGAAATTATTTCAAATAAGAATAAAAAAAAATCGTATCTGGGACCCCCCTGGTAAGAAAGCGTGATGTATGTAAGAAAAATATGATGTAAAAAAGCAAACAACACATCTTCGACATTCACAAAAATACAACGAAATGTACAAATAGTTTCTATTTGACTTGAAGTAATAAGTAAAGGATCTTTTCATGTTGAGGGAAGCAGGCGTTCTTACAAAACACCCTATTTGGGTATCTCATATAGGGACGAGACCGATCGGAAATGAGATCTCTTTATGCGAACCACTGGCAATTGTGAACGAAATAACTCCCAAACTACGGAATATTTTTTGAATTTTGTATTTTTGATGCACATTTCTGAATGCGAAGATTTTTTACTTTTTAACTTGGTGTCTTTTTAACGGAGGAATTACAAGCCATTTAGAGTTTTGCATTCATTTTGAGTTGAATTAGGAATGAGTAAGTTTTTTGTACAAACTCCGTACTTTTTGACGAATTTAATCCGGTACAAACGCAGGTAATTAAAAAACCTCTCTTAGTTTTCAAAACTATTATATGATTATAGAAACATAAATAACTTTTATATTTATCATGACCCAGATATAAAGTTATTGAAACACCTTCAGACTGATTTTAAACCTGAAGCTTGTCCGGTGGAATTTTGATAGTTGTTTCTTTTTTATAATAATACCATTTATTCAAGTTAAACATTCGTTTATATTCTCACAAAAATTGCCAAACTGCGTAAAAGTTTGTTTCTTACATAAAAAAATTGCCATCATTTTATGTAGCGAGTAGCTTATTTGTAAGTTAATATAAACTGTGAAATTTACCCTATCTTATGTAATAAGCTGCTCTATAACAAACTAGCCTAACACTGACCATCTATAGGAACAGTTATTACGTATCGAAACATCGCTACTGCGGCTGACAAGCGCTTTGTGCTCATAGATATCAGACACCCATTGTTCCAACATGATAACATCGTCTGTCCATTTAATTATGTTAATTAATCAAAATATTTCAATTCAGATGACTATTACACGATTGCCAATTGTTTTTAGGGATTCAGTGAGCACGTTGATGATAAATTGATTTTGATGACGAACGTAAATAATTTTGATGTGCAATTTTATGGTAAATAATGAGGATAAAATATGTGAATGCAAATGATGGTTTTGATCGATAATAGAATGTTGTAAAATAGTATAAAATTAAATTAATACTATACTTAGATAGTCTTGCATACAAACATTAAAGAAAAAATAAAATAATAAGAGAAAAACTAAACAAAAAGGCAAATAAGTTAAAGATAAAATTGTAGATTTGATGCAAGGGTTTCAAAATAAAAGATATATAAGAAAACCGTTTACTATTTGTTTAAGGAAAGCTATTACTAACTTAAATACTAACGATTTATATAGGTACTATTATAAAGTAGAAGCATGAGTATGTAAAGTAAAGTTACTATTCAATTTAAATATTCTGTATAACAATACAATTTAATTACCTACATGTACGTTTGTAATGTAAACAGAAGCCACACCTTAATAATGAACACAAGACTGAACTATAGTTCGTATATTTATAGTATATTATAGTATATAGTACACTATAGTATACTACAGTACTGTGGTAATGTACACAAGGGTTACGGGTATCAACCACCGGTGCGTAGATCTAATTAACAATGACGGGTAATCAACGGGAAAGATTTCATTAGTCAGCTGTTTTGTTCATTGGTTTGTATGATTTTAGGTATTGGAGGAAGAAATAGGATGAATTGTAGGCACACGATGCAGATTTTCCTTAATTTTCGTTTTGAAAAGACAACTCCAACACTTAGAAGTGCTCTTGACTCGCGGGGATTTTTATAAACGTATAAACAATGGACACAAAGTACAACCAGACCGCCGCCAGGAAGCCGCATACATAGTGTATGCGAATACAATAAGACCATAGAAACAATTAGTTATTTAATAATAATCACCTAATACCGTTGAAGTCTACCAGAAATGAAACAGAACAGTTATTCTACTATTTACTGCGTAACTTTTATAAAATTTTCATTTTCACAAACTCGACTATCTTTATTTTGTTGGAGAATTCTTACAGCGGTGTCAACAAAACAGAACTAGGGAAACTTAAAGATAGTTGCAAAACATGCAACAAGGAGAAAAATATTCTAATACAAGGGAAAAGTTTTGAACAAACATTGCAAAGACTCCTACAGTCTGCTATTAGCCTGGTGTTAGCGTTTCGACTACAAAACATGAATGCGACATGATGTTACTTGTAGTACAAATTGTTCTTGTTTGCGTAAACTTGATCGGAGATATGGTTGCTGAGGATGTTGTTCTACTGGTGTGGAAGAGGATGTTTTGTTAGATGTAAATGAGATGGTAGGTAGGTACATGTCAAGGTAAAGGTGGAAATGTAATAAGAATATACATTGAAGTTAACTTGAAATAAACAATGAAATTTTTTTAGTAATTAAAATGGTCGCTATGATGAACGATGAATGAAAGAGATTCAGCATGGTTAAACACGAATATGGAGGTCAATGACGTTTAAAAATCGTCTCAGGAAATGATTAAATGAACACTTCAAAACAAATCGTGCCATTCGCATTTCGGAGAAACAATAAATAATTCAGATCACATTTTAACAACGTAAGCGATTTACATAAATAGCATAACATTGGTCAAATTATTTTATTACTATATCTTTTATTACTATACAATTTCTGGAGGAACTCAAAACTAAAATACAATATATCTAGAATTACTCTTAGCTACAAACATGAATCAGGAAACATCCAAAACCAATTTGCGCAACAATAAAATAAATCATCGGAGCGAAGCAAGGCCCAACACACTACATAAAAAAGTTTACCAATCACACTTGGGTGTTTGGAACTACGTAATGTTCCTTGTTACACACTATTTCTACGTTTATATCCCTAATAGCTAGAAAGTCTGTAGAAATGAGTTTAGTGGCCGAATTTCCTTGAAATTACATTTGATTTATGTTCTTGCGTGATACTACTTCTTGTGTTAGGAATAGTGAAAGTTTTTCGTTTCTTTTGATACATGTTTAAGCATTGTAAGTGCTCAAACTAAGGCTTTTAGATGTAGGGATAGTTTGTTGTTCGATAAAGATGTTTTCCTTGTACGTAAATCTAGTTTTACTTATCTAATAGTTTCAAGATAAAAATTTGTTTTGTTGTGATTGTAGTTTTGATTTTATCAGTAGTGTTTTTCTTTATATTCTTAGAAATAAGATTTGTTTATTTATTCTATCGTTGCATAATTTCAATACAAAATTTCCTTGTAATAAAATCTGGAGAAAATTCGACTTAATCAAATACACAAAGCTTGAAGAAAATATAATTCGCGTCTGGCTGTGACAGCAAAGATTTCGGTATAAATCTGCGTTCAAAAGGCTCGGAACATTAAAAATAAATAGAGGGATACTGGGAGCAGACAACGATGTTTATTCAGCTTTTAGTACTGTTTGTTAGTTCTGCTGGTGACAGTTAAGTAAGTACTCATATTTTTTCATAGTGCTATAAAAATATTTGCTATGCAACCGTAGAAATTGCGGCTAGAAAAAAGTCGAGTTTTTTCTCTGTAACGCGATGAAACCTCATTTTAAATTGGAGGCAAGAAGCCAGATTAAACTGGATAACGTTTCCAACATTTCAAGGAATCCAAATGAGAATCTTATTTACTTCCAATAAGCAGAAGATCCGCGTGGGATCAATACAAACGTAACAGGAAACGCCCAAACATCAGAAATAGTAGATAAAGTCAACAAATTGCGAATTATGCTAAAGTAGCAAAAAAACAATTTTTAAATCCACCCCGGAAATATCCTGACTGGAAATACGGCCTACATATTCGAGGCTCAATTTGCATGGAGATGGCGTCAAAGCGTCGGCCTGAGGGTTCACACCGTCATAATCCGAAACTCGGCTAAACTGATTTAAATTTCAGCCATGGAATGACTCCGTACTTCCATAGCCATGCAAAGTTAGTGTTACTTTACTGAAATTTGTTTGTGACTGTATTGTTAAGGCTGAAGATGTAATCATTGGGTTGTGATTTTGTTGTGCTTTGAAGATATGGAATTCGGATCATTTGTTACGATTTGCTGCTTGTAAGTTGGCAAAATATTGTTGTTGTAGGTCTGTGTCGTGTAGTCTTGTCAAAATAAATTGTCTTGATAATTCATATCTGTACTACAAGTATAGAAAAACACTTAAGAGATAAAATCTGTATATTTATACTCGTAGTTTGACGATTTGTTTTCAAGTCATGGAAAATTTTGTTAGAAACGTTTCTATTCCACCCTTTCCTGTCCTAAAGTTTACAACTTTACAACATAAAGATTTAACCCTTATATTTTAAAACTTTTATAAGCCAACATCAAGTTTAATGTCGGTGTTAAAAGAAAAAAGTAAACACAGTTTTGTCTGTGAAATGGATCTTTGGAGTCCGCTCTGCTTACTCGCTTTAATGAAGAGATTCACAGCATTTAAGTTTTCTAAGTATGCAAATTCTTTATTTTTAAAGTTATGACTTTGTGGACTTGAGCTGTCATTGTACAAGACACTTAATTCTTTATAGCGAGATAATTCATGTTTTACAGTACCTTAAGATTGTAATAATTCTTTGTAAAAAATGTTTTTTATTTCTTCCTTCATTTTTATTTTCGCGTCGTCAATTTTCGTTGGCAAAGTTATTTCAAGAGCTACGCCCCCGATTTCTATCTGTGAGGTAGCAATATCTAAGACAGGAATCCTATTAGTTGGCTGTCGGCAAGGTTTTGTCATCTGTCCTGGGATTGCCTGTCCACTGATATTGGTGGTCCTTGGATTCTGGATTTTTCATCTCTCTTTATTTGTAACATACATTTTCGCTTTCATTCAAGCAGAAATTTATAAACTGAGTACGTATAATATTATGTCTGAGATTCCAAATCGTAATGTTACGAATTTCACCACGAAATTAATGTTTAATTTCGGCGCGTTGTTAGGAGCTTCAGTGAAACGCATTCAACCCACGTTAATTAGCAACACACGCATTTTTGCGTGTACTTCAAACAGCACTTCATAGCCTTACTAAATTTCGTTGCAGTATATTTAAATTTGCATCAACAAATCTACCTCAAATTCAGACAGGATACAATCATACCCACACTAGGCTTCATAGCTTTTATATTTTCTCTCCAAAAATTTACCAACGTTTCTTGAAGCGAATTCAGATTTCATATTCAACCGCATTATTGCGCTAGTCGTACCGAATATACTCCCGCTTGGGGTAGCGGATTTATATCATATATGTATTTATTTCGCTCGGCTTGTAATGGCGCATTAATCTTGTGCTGCCTTTCGAAGGCATTTGACATTTCGCCTCTTTCAAGGGATTGAGATTTGTTGGGTTTTTCGCGTACTTGTTTATATGTAGATAGTGGACGTTGGCTTATCTATTGATCGGTTGCCGTGGCACGTTAGATATGGGTTAGGGTGATGTCAAAATCAGGATTAATGCGGTTACATTAAATGTATTGATTCGGGAAAGGAGAGTTTTTTAGACCGTCGCCTTTTCAGTGAAAAGATGTATGAAAATGTTCCCTTAAAATTGCAACACATTTTTTTTGTGTCTATAATGCAATAAATATATCTAGTAGTATAAGGATATTTTACACATATAATGGGTGAATATAATATATTTTTTATTTACCTCCGTGACAAAATGGGCGCCAGATGGACACTATTGAGTACTTTTAACTTATTTTTAGTTCTATCAAGACTAAAAAAACTGCTTTCCGACAAACAGCTGCCTCTGCAAACATACCTGTAACAAACCAAAAAACAAATCAAACCACGTCAAATCAATATTAAATATAACTGAAACATAAACTACAATATTAAGTGTTTCAGATAACGATCTTTGGATCAAAGGCCTTCATGCATGTGTATAATAATAGGACTTTATGTGTGTGACCACACATAAATCAGATGTATCGCGCGACCAACTCGCGTTACAAACTGAATTTATGAAAAGCGTGGGACAGCATACAATCATTCGTATTGATGTTATGTGAAGGTGGATATGTTTCGACGGTTTGATTGTTAAGGTGAGTATTTGTTGTTACTTTTGCCTGTAACGTAACATGATGTTAGCAGTACCTCGATTCTCTATCACTATCGACTACCGACAATCGGCTAGCTATCGAAATTTTGACGTTTAGAATGTACTGCCAAAATGTTTCCTACGACACCCGTCAGAGGCGCTGATCAGATTTTCATACAAAATTTCTCGATGACAGGTCGGTAGTCGGTAGTCGACAGTAATAGAGAATTGAGCTACTGCATATATGGTTTTAAGACGTTTTAATATGAATTGCGCCGTCAAGATTACAAATGAAAATATTTTAGTGCATTTTCTATACTACTTTATTTTAAGCACATAGTATATATTAAAAAGCAGTGAAAGTTTTGGAGGGTTCACATGTATTTTTACATTGTAAGTGTCGGTTAGTTTAACTGTTAGTATATCGAGAGTTTAGTACAGTCATTCGCCGGCACATTTTCTATCCGGCAGGTCTTTACTACATCTTAAATCGTGAAACTGGCAGTACCTAACTATTTTTTGCTATATAAGACTGAAAAATATTAAGCTGTTTGATAAAAAGGCAATTTCCCAAGCACGTTCAAGCACTAGAAATTACACACATTTATTTGAGCATTTGTCTGGTGTGTATTCACCTTTAAATATATTATAACCAGTGACATTGCATTGCACTAACTATTCAGTGTTCAGTGTTATTTGTTGAATGTGTAATGTTTTTGGAAAACGTTTTATTGTTTTGATTGGAACTTGTTAAATCTGTTGCGGTTTTAAATTTTAAATGCAATTTCACTGCGTGTCGCGTTGGTTTTATTGATTGTGGTTATTTTATTTGCGTAGGTGTTAAAATGTGTGCTCTTTTTGATGGGTATTATTTGTTTTATGTGATTACTGAAGTTTTAGTCAATGTTGTCGACTGTTAAAAGCATAGTATCATACTACATTTGGGGCTTGTGAAGAAGTCATTTCGAAGGCGGACGCTAAAGAATTTTACGAATGTCTAAAACAGAATATTTTTCTAATATTCTTATTGATCATGAAGATATAATTTGCCGTGATGCGTTGCACCCATAGTAGTCTTTTTGTTAAGTTCATAGATCTGTACAGGACATACAACTGTGTCCTAAAAGACATTTTCTACGAAAAACCAAAGAAGATACCTCAAAGCCTTTCTCTAGACAAAGCTTTTAACCGTCAATTACATGAAATTTAATTTTTCCTTTCACAAAACTTCATTAAGTTCAAAGTTAATTTCAAAGGCGATTCTTTTGACATGGAAATCGGATAAACGTTAATTGGGACAGTCGACACCTGGTTACGGACAGTTAGTCAAACTGAGTTTGAATAAAAGTAACGTTTCACCTCTAAACGTCAGACGCAATTAGTCGGCACTATGTCACGTGACTGGAAAATTGGGACCCTAAATTGGGATAGTAATATTTGATAACTGTTTTAGCAAAAATACTGGTAGCTTAGATGATGGGCTTGCTATGTTTATGAAATAATGGTTACCTATATATCGTTTTACTAGGATTTGTTTATTGCCTTAGCTAAAATAAAGTGTAAAATGAGATGAGTTTATCCGTGTTGTGTCCCTTACAATTTAAAACTGTCTACCTAATAATATTATGATGAAAACAAACCACAGTTTAGCTTATCTAAGTTTGTGCCTAGTAATGCAAAGCCAACAAATAAAGGTAAAATTCTGTTACATTTCTATGTTGATGAAATTTTGTGTATAAAAATTGGGAAAATGGATCGTGTCAAAGTCGCATTATGCCGATAAATCAAGTCCCTAGAAATCACCCCGATTCACAGTAAAAAAGGGCCACAAACACTTTTATTCGGAACTCGCAGTGCGCTTTTAACCGGATTTATCCGGCTATATCAAGTTTTCACTAGTTCGCTTTGACACTTGATTTTGAAAAGGCTGCGTGATTGACGTGGACGCTCTGTATTGGGTTTCAGTTGAATTATTCCGGGAACTGTTGGTTTTATTGACAATGTGTGCTGATTAACACTTTGTCAATTACCGTATTGATATAAATGAATGAAGTTTACTTATAAATTAAATATCATCAACTATCACTGTTCTCTCGCTTCCATCCACTAATAATGGAACTTTATGCAGATAATCAAATAGCTGCTACAGGGAGATAGCTTTGATATTTGCTTTAAGGGGTAAATCACTTTTTGTACTTATAAAAAGATTATGATTCCGCTTACTCCCTGTAAAACAAACTGCTTTTCGTATTCATCTTCAAAGTGAAAGAAAATATTTTCGAACGGGTTTCATAACATTTCATAAACACAGCTTCCTCAAATCTCTCACTATACATGACATATATCACGAACTACTTTGATACACACACAAATAAGGCAACACTTAACATTTACAAAACGATACATAACAAAAAATACTTATATCCCAAGAAATACGTCAAATAACACACTTAACATAAACAAAAGAAAAAATGCAAAAAATAAAGTTTTGACGTTTGCCATGTCAAATGCAAAACAAGGAACTGGACGTTTGCAAAGGAAATCAAAAACATCAAAGTTAATTTACGACTAGTATTACATTTCAAACAATACCTTCACGACTCACATTTGACGTCGCAGTAGCTTAGTGGCTTAACGCATATCGAATAACTGCGAAGCCACTTAAAAGTGGTTGTAAAATATTTAATCTGTTAAGTTGGTAATAAATATTCTTGAGGAAACCACCGAGGGTGATTTTTTGTATTGATGGATTAGATTTCTGTTTATGTAGTTCAACTTTTGGGCTACATTCTTGAGGTTTAGCTTTTAACCAGCATTAAAAAATGATTTGAAGCAAATTAGTTGCTAGATGTCCAGAGTAAAATAAATCTACTATTATATGAACTTATAATATTATATTTTTTCTTACTGGTAAATCAGATATGAAAATTCAACTTCGGATTAATAACATGTTCGCAAATAACAGTATAGGAAATCAGGGTTATCAAATATTTACTGAGCTTTAGTTCAATAACATTTTCAGAACCAACACACGTTTATTTATTCTCTGTTCAGTGTGTTACCTATACTCTTCATATTCAGAATTCATAAAATGACTCCCGCTCTATTTCAAGCTAAAACTCATTGAAACAGAAACAGAAATATTATTCAAACGCATCGCAACTGCATCATTCAGCAGAGCTTCGGATTACCACGTCAATTTTCACTATTACGCCAAACTGACCCCAATACACCAATTATATTATGACGAGGGAACGAGATAGATGCAGGTACTGCAACCAAATTGCATTAGTTAGAGCGAGATAGGTATATTTCTATACCGTTTGCTGTTAGGTTCTGCGAAAACTATTTCTGACAGAAAGTAGTAGTTTAGCGTCAAGTAATTTGCATACGTAATTTCTGTTGGCTATCTAATTTATGTGTCGTTTTAATCTATTTGGATTATTTATTGGTTTCCTAGTGTTGTTGTTTTTTCTATTATAGTTTTGTAATTTGTTCTTTAAAAAGTTTAATGGAGATGCATGTCATTGTGGCACATTCCTATTGTTTGTTTTCCCTGCAAGCTTTGCCTTCAGAACAGTTTTATTCATGTCTTATATGATTGCAAGTCAAGTTTTGTGTCCATGCATTCATATATTATGGTTTCGTATTGTTATATTTTTGCAAATAATGTTACCCAGTGATAGATGGAAAATGTTAAGGAAAGGGAGGTCTTTGGACCTGCAACGTTTACAAAATTCTTCACCGATATACCTACATAGAAGTATTTTTTATAAAATCATATTCATAAGTAGACAAATCAACTTGCAAAGCTTCAGATGAGTTAAAGAATGATATCAAAGAAAATCGCAATCATGAAATGTAACAAATGATTGTTGTAAGAGTCGTCTAAACAGATGAGACTGCTCACGTAAAATAATTGCCATCGTTAAATAGTATTAAATGAACACAAACTCACTGAGTAACTTGCCTGAGGGTGGTTTTGGTATTAAGATGAATTATGCTTTTTATGTGAAGGTTATTTTTTAATTAGAGGGAATTTTGCTGTGTTTTATTGTAAATGAGATGTTACGTTTCATATGGGCTCTATTTATTGTCTTATTTTTAAATTCTTTAAAAAGTATTATAAAATTGAAATAAAAACTTAAACGTATCAGTAACCAGTAGCTTGATTTTTTTTTCTCTTCTCTGCTTTTTAAACTGTGCTTTCAAAATTTTATTCATGTCTTCTTTGCTATTTTTTAATCATGATTGTCCCATTGCTGGGCAAGGGTCTCATCCCGAACGAGGGTGGAGTTAGGTCATAAGTCTACCACGCTATCCAAGTTCCAATTTGGGGATTTGACATTAAATTAATTAATACTTTATGTATATAAAATCGATTACAAATAAGTTAGCAGTAGGTACACTAATCAATAATTTTAACAACCAACCCTAACGACACAATCATTAACTATAATACGTTAAACAATTTTTCAATATACTAGTCTAGACTCAATAATGTGAGGGCGACCATTATCATTACGACAGCGCGTGTCCGGTCCGCCAGAGAGGGTAGTTCGAGTAAATTGAAAATTAAACGAGCTATTAGTTGTGGCCGTGTTTGTATTTAAACAGTTTATTATATAAGACTTTTATTATTTGGTATGAGTTTTAATTAAAGTCGAAATATGGAAAATTGAGTTTAATGTACAGAGTGTGTACAATGTTTCTCTTACAGCCGATTTTCTATTGCAAGAATCCGTCTAGTTTAAAAATTGTACTGATCATATTTTATAGAATGATAAAATATTGTACGATATATGATAGTAAATATTATTCTAGATATTATACAGATAAAGTGTGTATCAAAAGCCAATTTCTATCAGTCAGTTACACTAATATTATAAATGTGAAATACTTTCTGTCCTCTCCACTTTCCGGTCTAAACTACTAAGCCAATTTTCATGAAACAGCATAGAGGTAAATATAAGCTTCTTTTAAATTACCCAAAACATGCAAATGTAACTACGCGAGTAATTTTTTTCTCATAAAGGTGCAACACATTTGTGACAAAATTTAATTTGTTTTATTTCAAAATCATATTTGTTCTTCTTTTACTTTACCGTTTACAACCAAACAAGTGACTTAATCTGACTATGTAGTAAATAAAAAACACCAAATAATTATCTCATACTTAACTAATAAATAACGGTCAAAGCCTTTTAATTTACTACGGACACGAGTTAATTTAGATTTTTACTAAGTTAAGATACAATACATCATTCAAACGACATGGTTCTAAACATGATAATTACATTGTAATTCAGTTTCTGACAGTTATGGGTTTCAGGGGGTAAAACCATTAACTTTTGTACTATCTATCATCTAAATTAGGTGGTATTCATGTTTTCGTTACATGGATTTTCACTGTAATGGTGATTGGACAGGTTTAGTGATAAGTTTGTAATGATAAAGTTTGTTTTTTTTACTTTATTATGTGGTGGTGATAAATAAGGGTTTAAAATAACACATTGAAAGTACGTTTTCGTTTTAATTTTAAAAATTTCGCGTTTTGCGTTAAGCGTAAATACGACATTAGATGAGAATTGGCGGGATCTCGCATTTTTTTTTATCTTACTTATCGTTTTGGCATACATATGTTACATTGGCTTGATTGCAAGCATATTGTTTCTGACATTCTATTAGTCTGCTTATTTAATCTAAGAAGTTTCTCTGAGGCTTAACTCAAAGTTTCTCAAAGTTAGGTGTGTCACAATTTACCCAAGCAAATGCTTAACAAACAAAAACTTCAGTCCACCAAAAATACCGCAGTATTTAACCCAACCTTATTAAATAAAAAAAGTAATTTGTTTACATATTCACAAAAAAACAAAATAAAAATAAACAAAAATTCTCGTTAACCCTTTACACGCCGCGCGACGGTCTCGTCGACATCGACGCAAGTTTTCGACAGTCGCAAATTAAAATGGCGGCCGGTCGTGCGTGATCGAGCCGACCGAGCCCACCGCGTAATCTCTTGTGGCGACGTGACTTGAATGTCGTGTGACAGTTCACCTTTGTCTTGTGCGAAAATTTTTGTGGAAATGTACAGAAGTGTGGAAGATGTAGGTTATGTTAGTTTAGTAGTACTAGTTTTGGGTTATGTAGATGTTGGTGATTAAAAGGCTGTAATTTGTATCGAGTATCTGAACTGAAGGTATATAAAAAATATTTAAGAAATGGGTGTTTTAAAGCGTATTATTTTTCATTCAAAACCCAATTCTAACGACTCCATAAGGATTATGGTAAAATGCAAGAATAAGATAAATCCTTTCCCTATTTTTCGCGTTAAGTGTTTTTCATCATTTCATTAACGCTAAAATTTCGCCTCTCTAGACTTTAAAAAAAACTTTAAAATGAAATTAGATGAAGAACGTATCATTAATAGATAGTTAGCATACAACACAAACACAATACCTTACAATAAATTAACTTTAATCCGTTCCAATCTATTCTAGTAAATATTTAGCTAAAGCCAGTTTAGTTGAGAGTATCAGAGCCCCGAGGGATAGGATAATGGTAACTAAGGTAATCCTAGGTCTCAGTTCGTGAGGCGCCTCGAGACAGACTGTCGGGAAACAGACAGCTTTGTTACACGTAGATTAGAAGACAGAATGAAAGGTGAAAATACTAAGCGTTTGTAGGGTTATATCGAGTTTTGTTTTGTAGTTTTAGTTCATTTTATACATACCTATCTTCTTCTTATTGTTATTTTTTATTTTATTTATTTTTGTAAGTATCAGAATTAGTCAGCCTGTGACCACGGCGAGTGCAACCTGCGTCGAAACGTTAGGCATTTTAAGGTAAAATGCGTGTTCGCGTTAGTTCCAGTATTCTATTATACATTAAACATGAAACGCGAGGGTTTAAAAGTTATGAGAACAATATACATTAATATATTGAGAGTAAAATACATAAGACTTAGATTTTAATTTACAGATTTTCAAGTTAAAATTATCATACCCTGTAAAGAAAAGGTCTTTAGCGTCAAAATAAACATTTATAGCCACAGAAAGGACAGGAAATATGAAATATTATTCTTTTTACAATGTCGAAATCGCCGTTTAAGAGAAAAAAAAAACACAGCGTAAAAAGAAGAGGTATTTCTCCAAGGTTCGTTGTAAAAACTCAACATTTATTTAGTCTGGACAGTGTTTTATATAAAGGAGCATATAAATCAAATAGAGTAAATGCAAAACAGTTAGTAGGCGTTCTTGAGTAAGTAATAAAATCAGTTTAGCAATAAAATCTGTGTAGACTGTGTAATAAAGTTTTATTGAGATGAGTATACACGATGGAAATGAAGAGAGAAATATTTCTCAAGTACGTCTGATAATAAGAGTATGAAGATTTCAGAAGTTTCGTTTGTAGTCTGATTAAAACGCTTATTTTGTAATTGCTGTATCTAATTCAATAAAAAAACTCAATGACTTAAAAAAAATGTCGATTAGCTCTAAAAGTATTTCCATTTTACTAGTCTAAACCAACTCGTAGAAATAGTCAAAGAGAGACGGAATCTTACAAGAATGCCATGTTAATTACCTCTATAATAATCACTGCATACTCAAATCACTTTACTGTTACTGACTGTTAGCCTTCGTCAGTTCATTACATGTTAGAATATGAACCAATAATATCTAAGACGCAGCCTGACTACCTTCAGAAGCATCTAGAAGAACTAAATAACACTTAAAACAAAAGAAGCCCCCTTAACCCCAAATAATCCGTATCCAAACAATCAATTTTCCGTCTCGGCACATCCCACAGTGTACCTAAGAGCAATAGAGCCAATCGAGCAGAGTTATTTACTTGGTCGAATCATGCGAATCACGCGAATCACGCGAATCGCCCGAATCACGCCACTTGGTCGACGTGACGAGAATATTGAGTGCCACGGTGTAGTGTTACAGGGAAAGTGCAGTGATATTGTTTTTTGATGATTCCCTTGTTTTACCCTGTTTTAAGGTGTTGGGTTACTGTCAATATTGTGAAGAAATGCGTTGGGAAATATGCTTTGCTGATTGGAAGATATTGTTTTACAATAAGTGGAACAAATCTTGAATGTGTTTCAAATTGTTTTCAGTAATAAAATGTTATTTTTTGTGTGTTTTAACTTATTTTTTTATGTGTTGTAATCATTTAAAAGCTATGACACAAAAATTGTTGAGTTGTTCAAACAAATTCTAAAGAAAAACGTGTATACTGTCTTATTTTTGAAGCAGATCAGAATAAAACACGGCGCTGACATTTTTTTAATGAAATAATGTATAAACAGTGAATAAAAAACTAGTATTTTAATCCTTTAATTCAACAAACAACCAACATAATAAACTACAAAGAAACATAAAGCATCCTTTCAAAAACAAAGACTTTCTTTTTTACTAGTAACTGAATCACAAAAGTTGCACCGTACGGGCGAAACGTGCACACGACAATGCACTCCCGATGCATGCACTGTCAAACACAATTAGTGCTAAATTCGCTTAACGACGTCGCGTCGGCGTTCGCCAGTGAGGCCAATTTTGCCGAGTACGCTTGTTACGTAGAGCCTTTCGTATGGTGAAATCTCGCGAAAGTATTAAACTTGCTGTAGTAGTGTGAAATTTTGAAATTGTATTAGTTTTGTGGCAGCGGATCTTGTTATTTTCATTTTTAGTGGCGAATTTTGGTGGAGAAACATTTCGGGTGTGTTTGGTTTAATGCAGGAAAATTATATTTGTGGACTAATAATAGCGAAAGATATAAGTGGCTTTTTAAAATGATTGATTTATAAGTCTTTAGTGGCGTTTAAGTTGTTGACCGATGTTAAGAGCTTCGGCTGGCTCAAACAACTTTGCAACAAGGTTAAATAGATATAATATTGATACAAAATCAGTGTCAAATTATTTCCAAATAAAAAAGGTTTGTTTGCCACTCTTTCTCGTAAAAGCTACTAAATATGTATTGGTCACACAAACAATACCAATTTAACCCAAAGCAACTTTCAATGCGAACGAAGTCGCGAACAGAAGATAGCTTATATATTTTAAAGCATACTTAACAGTACAACGCTCTCCCATAATTCCTAGCTTTCATCTACTTCAAAACTAGAGTCCCAGCAGTACTTACTTATTTACACTGTGACACTCTTATAAAGTTTTCAGTGCGATTCGTCAGCTAGGTGCAGTCGCAGCCAATTTGCAGAGTGCTCTAAGTGTTTGAACTAAAAATGAAGCCTTTTTGCACCTTTTGCGAAGATTTTTGTACCTTTTTGCTTAGAAATACGTCACTGGGGATGCTAGTTTATGAATATATTTGACTGAATAAAACATTTGTAACGAATGAGACTTTTGGGATTTAAAGTTTTTATTAATTTTGGTTTACTACTTTATGAACTAGAAAATGTTTTGAATAAATAAATAAAACGTGAATTGTTCTTTATATTTCCTCTGTTTGTCTATTTAGAAAACTATTAAACTAGATTACATACTTACAGAGCGTCTGCGGACCACTTTTTTCCTTTAATAACTCTTCATAATAAATAAAAAAAGTTTACTATAATAAATTATAAAAGGATTATACCAGTAAAGATAAAAACAAACATAAGAATTCCCGAAAATTTAAAATTTCCTCATCAAACAAGATTCTATGAATAAATTATAAAACCAAGTAGAATTTAGAATCGACATCAATTAAAAATTAACCCTGCTCGTTAACAACGGCGCCTATTTCTTCAGGGAGAAAGGGTTAATTTTAATGAGCCTACATGTGCCTAATGCGTAGTACAAACATTTGTTATAACCGACCAGATTGGAAAGACCTCTATGAAAACGTTTTCAGGTTTAATATACTCTTATTCATACTTTCACGGTTCAAATTGATTTTTATTTTCGAAGACATGACATGAAAAATTTATGAAAACTGATTATGTTTTGTTCTCTTTATTATTATTTTAAGTCTGAGTTAAATGTTCGTTTAAGTCGTATGAAATTATCCTTACTAATATACTAAAGCAAGATGTATGTACCACTACTGTACATGAAGTTCAAATAAATAAATAAGAGTAGCATTGGCTATGTATTTTTTAATTTCACGAGCAAACTACAAAACCGATAGAGCTGTGACAGGGTGGAATATTACATTACCTACTCAAAATGATTTCTTGTTCGTCATAGTAAAATTGACATAATTATGTAAATTGAATTTTCTAAACCAAGCTTACAATAAGAGTGAGTACCAAATTCCTTGCTTACACTTCAAATAAATCATAATATTTGGGAGGTCTTATCCCTCTGGTTGTTATCACAAGACATGCATACAGCCTCATTGTCTCTTAAACAAACATTCTGATTGAATGAGGTTAGGCTAGTTAGAATCTACGTATTTGATTACAATTCTGACTAAATTATCTGTGTTTGTTGATACGTTTGTATGTTTGTATGTACTTGATGTTTGTTAGTTTGATTATTGAATATGTATGATTTACTAGTTGATACCTGCCTGCAGCTTTGGTAATTATTTATTAGTACCCTATAGGTAGTTTTGTTTTTCTTACTTGTACGTAATGTAAGTATGTATCTAAATTTGATTGAGATCTGTTTAGTGATTTTTGAACACTCTTGTTATAAACTTTTGCGTTTATTTATATTTGGATGATTATTTTTGAACTTGCTTTGTTTAATAATACTCTGCTTGCAACAACTCAGTGTATCGGCCAAAACGTCGAGCAAGTATACATAATAGCGTTTATTCCTGTATTTTTGCTTTATGGCTGTGGAATACATTAATTGATCGCGAGGTCTCGGGTTCAAATAGGTGTCGCAGTATATTTTTGAAATTGGTAAGAGGATTTCAGAAGTGTTTAGTGGATATCAGTCTTTAATAATATTCTTTATAGAATATAAACATAATGGAAAACTTCGTAAACAAAAAATCGAATTTCTTCTCGATAAATGTTATATGATATTTTTATTTGCTCAATTCGCTGTACTAAAATTTGATTCTACGAAATTTGATTCCAATGAAATCAGTAGGTATTATGTTCGATTTCCGATATTACGATTTCTTAGAATACTTGAAGGGAAAATATTATGAACATCTAGGATATTTTTCTGAGAAGTCCTTCAGGAATTTTCCGTCTATATTGTTCATTACCTACTTAATTAGTTATAATGTCATGTAATTTCACGTTCATATACTTAGTATTAGTAACGATATTATTGGTATGTTATATTTAATAACATTTTCTTATTACTAGCCTTAGGCTAAAAAAGATTTTTGTACATGGTATGAATAACTAAGAATGTTGTCAGTTGGTCTATACAATTATATAAAATTACTTCTCCTGACTGACTGATAATCATCGGACAGCCAAAGCTTTAGAAATGAGAAACATGAAATTTGGATATAAACTGCCTTTCATATAATAATACTCATATTTTTATACATTATGTACCAACATAATTGACACTTAAATGAGAGGCTCAGAATTTTGTCGCAATTCTTGCCTTAAAGCCTTTTAAACTAGTGGTAGATAAAAAAAAACAACGAATATAATGATTTAAATAAATAAATGATTCGATTAAATTAAATTATTAAGAGAGATGTGAATTACATAGAGTATCCTTAACCATTCTGACCTATAACACTTTTACCTAAAGATTTCAATCACTCCTAAATTTGCCGCATACAATAAAAGTCCCATAAAAAAATCTCCAATTCAAAACAGACGTGTGGCCAGGTTCCGTACGTACTCATAAAACGGTAGGTAGCATAATGAAACCGTATATCTTTCGTTCAGTAATTCAATTATACGGAGCAATCACACTCGCCCACTGTATAACAGGTGCGTTTTATACTGCCGCCAAAGGAACCCTAGTACTGTTCTTGGTGGTTGGTGCAAATTACAAGATGAAGATGCTAATACTAGTAATTGTTGTAGAAGTGTTGCTACTATTAATCGTATGGTTAGTGGTCAACCTTGTGTCAAATTTGTTCATGCCGCCCGAAACGCGGCTTTTGACGTGGCTTAACGACTTATTCAAAATATGGTAAGCCTGTTAGACATGTGGGTAAGGAACTGCAAAATGTAACCATAGCAGAAAGGTATGTAAGTGGTTAGTTAGATCTCAGATTGGACCTGAAACTGAAGACTCAAAAAATTTAGATTATGTAAATTTGGAATACTTTTGCTTACTAGCTTATAATGATACAATTATCGTGCTTTGCACGCTAGCTGACTTAATTAAGGACATATAACCTTAACAACTATAACAGAGGAATGACGATCAAACTATCTCCAATTTGAAACGTGCACAAACTCCACCTATACTCATTATTATCTTATGTATTTCTATACAAGTAAAACACAAAAACAATCTAAAATATCCTCCTCACACGCTTATAACTCAAGACTTCCACCGCACGAGCTAGTTCGTCCATAAATCGCGGAACCCCCCGGTCTTCACCGCGGCCATTAACAGCCCGAGTTAGATTTTATACCGCCAAGAATAGAGTAAACAAAAGTGGAGCTGAAACACGACACCAACACTACCGAACTACAACTTACTAAGATATTCTTTGACTTTTGATATAAGGAACTGTTCTTGAAAGTGAGACTTGAGCATTCGCTTTATAAAGGAGTTGCTTAGAGATTTGATAAAGATTATACTTACTATTACTAGCATAAGTTGTTGTTTTACGCTTAATGTTTGTTAAAAATGACGTTATAGCAAGGCTTCAGATCGTTTTCTTAAAACAAATCTTGTTTGTGTGGTCGAATCCTTGGGATTTTGTAATATTCAACTATGGTTTGTTTCAATAAAAGTGAGTGCGTAAGATTAATTTAGTATCCATACGCCTAAAGGTTAGCGTTGCATAATTTTTATTCACCATTATAATAATACGGAAATCAGGAAAATTATGACTTGGCTGTCGTATTGGCTGGATAATTAATAATTACAGCTAGAGCACAAGATAACCTTAGCATTCATATGTACATGCAAAAATATATCCTTTCTCATCCAACAAAGCTATAGAAACATTCTCTTTCAGTCTTAAATTATGACAACAAGTACACGATCTTCAATCCTTCTGATCCTACACTGACATACACAGTACATACATCTACCATGAAAAAACAACATACAATAACTCGTGCCTCCCAAAGCACTCGTTTCACAAAATCACTGTGTAAAAAACACGCCGTTGTCTTGTTCCACACCTGATGCTGGATTTATTGTGAGGGTTCGTTGACGAAGGGCCTGGATGTGCACTTGACACCTGCTTACGTACTTGTTTTAATTTGCTATAAACAATGTAGGGGCTTGTGGTTGTTCATGCTCTTTATAGTGGTTGTATGGTATGGCTTTCTTTTAAGCATGTGTGATTATGACTTACGTGTGTTTGTGTATAAGTCATTTGTATTGGTGTTTAAAAATGATAATAAACTATTTGGCATTTTGATTAATAGTCGAATTTTAGTCAATTACGCTTAATGACTCATTGCCTTTTTATCTCTTAATTATTATTAGTAGCTGCTGTTGATTTATGCTTTTTGGCAGGTACAATTTCATTTATAATTGAATTTTAGTCAGCTTAGCATCTGATTCTCAACATTGCTTAGTTTTTTATTAATTATTTATTTCAACGAATAATGACCTGCCAATCAAAGCCTTTTATTTAGTGTTTTTGTATAGACACTGTGACTCTATCTAATTTACGTTATGTGCGTCATGTGCAGCTTTGCGTGGAATAGTACTATAGTGCTTTAAAAACCCTTGCATTTTTAACTATATTTGCAATAATGACGAGCCCTTCGACATAAAGCCACCCTTAAGTTCCCGTCAATATATGTAATTGCAATGAGTCACATAGTGAATCATCAGACTGCCCCCTGAAACATTTATTTTCGAAAAGAATTTCTCGCCCTTCTAGGATCACGCAAATAATTTATTGGTTGGAAATAATAAATTGTGGTTTTGAAAATATTGGTCATAGTAGAAAAAGAACGATACGTAACACCTCATATCATTTAAAAAATCCGATTCAATTTTGTTCTAAATAATTGTGTTTTAAACGTTACGTATTCGTTATTCCTGAAAATTTGGCATTCGTATAAATATTTCTTATTTTAATTAATAATCAAAGTTGATTCCTTTTAATTATTTTTTTTTAATAGTTGGTTTTCATAATCTATATCATCCTTTTGCAACAAAACCTTTTGTTTTAAACGTCCACACTGCATTGCCACAAAATCGTCATTTCCCCAACACCACGTCACAAAACAATGTCACTATTAAAACCAAGAAAACAAACCTATATTTCAAACCACGAGACAGGCTTTACACTCCAAGGTGTAATACCGGGATGTTTTATTTTTCCGTCCAATAACAGATGGACAGAACAATAGTATCGAAGTCGCCAGTTTAATAAAGTGTTCGTGTATTGAGCTTGAGTTTAAAGTTATATTGAGGTTTGTTTGTCCTGTAGGAAAGGAGAAAGCGGTAGGAATAAGATTATTTTATTAGGTAAACTTAGTCTACCTGCTCTAAGAATTTATGTTTCGAAATAATGAAATTGATTGTCATATCCACTCCTGCCGAAAACGAGCTATGATTATTTGTCAGTGATTGAATAAGGAAAATAAAGTAGGCATAGACCCAAAAAGTCCAGAGTTAAATGGTCGATAGTTCAAACTATCATAATCATCATGTCTGCCAAAATACATCCATTGCCGGACATATGCAGCGGGGCAAGAGCCAAAACGAATGTTGATGTTTATTTCTAGATGAGGTACTATGTCAAAAGGAAGTACCAAATTTTAAAATGGAATACAAACATTTCATGATACACTACATCACATATCGTCAAACGACACTTAACTACAGTATACAAAATTCGCGCAAAAAACAAGTTCAAAAGCAAATACTCAGTTTATCCTTAAACACAAGCAACCAAACAAAACGTATCAATGGCACGTGAGCTCAAATTCAGTGCGCGGCCACAAACCGATTAAACCGTAGTACAAAAGGCGATAACCCTTAAATGCTAATGGAGTATAGACCCGTTCAAAGAACACAATACCCGCTAGATAGCACAGTTTAAACAGGTGAAGATTAACAGGTTACGTGAGGCTGTTATCGATATTGACTTTAGTTAATGCTGTGGGGAGTGAAAGTTATGTAGTTTAAAAGGGCGCTGATTTTATGTCATTTGTATGCAGCGAGCACTACTCTTGTAACATTATTAGTGAGGATTTGCAGAAAAAGCGACTACCTCTTCGATATTTTATACTTATTTTTGTAATTTATTTTCATCACCATCATTGCGCAGTCAGATCTATTACAGATGATACAGGTGGCGTCAGTATCAATACAGCGACCCAAGTTTTTTTTGTAATTTCAGTAGTGCTTAACAAATGAAAGCTTTAAATATCGTTGTTTTGACTATATTAGCTCCACGAGAATTAAATAAACGAGATTACTACTGCTTTAGGGTACCTACCTAACTAAGGTGAGTAAACTCAGTGACATTTCAAAGGATATATTCGGTTATCACACCAACTGTATTTTATTTACTTTTACTTAATGTACTAGACATTGTGGGACATTCGAAACATTGAATTACTAAGACCAAGTAAATAAGCATATCGTAATAAATAAAACAAACAACCAGTTTGTTTTATAAAATTCAATTCAAATTCATTTTTATAAAATAAAGTGTTTGTCCAATTTTCCTTCCGTCAACATTTCTTTAAATGGTTCTTTGAAACGGCGTCACCAATTATGGAAGCGTGAAATCGGGTCGTTTGTACCCCGGCATTAAAGGGTTGCAGGTGTTTATTTTGGACTTAACACGGTGTATATTGACTGCGAAGTAACAGGTATACCATTGAGACGGAAATTTTGTTATTTCCTCAAAGGTATCAACGTCAAATAAGGGTTGGTTTTCATCAGTTTTGTTTTGCTTTTCAAATTCAATTTTCGGATGTTTAATTGGAACCTTAGATCTTTGTCAAGCTCATACTGTTTGACACCTTTTTATTAAGTGAATAATTCTATTTGATAACGGATAATGAACTTTAACGCAACCTTCGTATAGCGTATTTAACAAAATATAAATAATTTAGAATACGCCAAGCGAACTATTTACGATAGCTGCTCTATTACTCTCGTTTTATTTAAATATAATATAAATAAATCAAAACGTAATCTAGTGCTTCAATCAATGGTTTTACTATTGTTTTGTAGTATGAAAATAATCAAAGAAATTTAACATTTTTACTTTTATTAACGAATATCCAGTGAACACATGTATCATCAAAACTTTAAACTCTAGTTTAACTTAAACTTAAAAATCGCATTTGCTATTAATTAAAATACCTTCTAACACTTGAACACCAAGTAATCTCAGTAATTCTAAATACACATACTAGAAGCGAGCCCCCAGTTCGCTTGGGAATTAGCTATTAATGGTTAAGTTTGTTTGTCAAACTTGTTGGCAAATAAGTCTGGAGGTAGTCTCGCGAGACCTCACATCAACGGCTTTCAATCGTACAACAACCTCTTAATTAATATACTTGGAAATTATTACATTTTGTAAGCATAAGTTTGTGGTTTTAGGTGGAAATTTGCTGTTGAAAGGTGAACATGCTTGCGACCATATTATGATAGCCAAGTAACCAATGTCGAATGTTGATATACACTAAAATAAATGAAAATTTGTTGATGCAGTTTACTTGTAGCATGAAATACATATGTATAAAAGGCTTTTCTTAGAACCAGAATTAAAGTTTAGGGTACTCATAAAATGATTTTGTACATTTCTACTGGCAATACTATGATGTAAACTGCTCAACCAAGATTTAAGTACAATACTTAAATCTTGGTTGAGAGCTGACGTACGATTTCAAAGTGATATCCTATCCCCAGCGCGATCAAACATGATTAGCAGAGCTTTTTGTCATAAATATTTAAAAACCCCCAATCAATACAAGTAAATCCGACTTTTCTACTTTCAGAAAATTTCAAAAGCAAAAATCTCAAATCCGTATAACGAGGTACACCCTCCCAAAAACACACAATGGCGTCCAAACCCATACAGTTTACAACTCATTATATCTGCGAAACTTGAGCCATTACTTCAAAGGGATGTACTACACTTTCAATATTTGAATAGCAGATTCCCTTCTCAAATAATTACCCAAATTAGGGGAGAGTTTTACGCACGCATAAATAAATGATGAACAAACTTACCTGCTCACCAATAGGGTTGGGTAAGCAAATGTTTGGTGTTCAAAAGATTTTGTCAAGGCAAGGGAAATATTACGACAACTTTTGGGAATACTGATGCATTTTGCCAAACTTTACCATGTACGTAGTTGTGGCAAAATGATGTTCTCAAGTGGGATAAATTAATTAAACCAATTGAAATCAGTACTACTAATAATAATGCAAAATTACAGCGACTGTTTGGACATTACACCACGATTAGCTTTCAAATTCGAAATGAACTATGTTTGCCGGCACTGAAAATTATTCAATTTTATCAAACTAGACCGTCTTTCCATTAAATGTGTTATTACTTAAAATCAGTTTACACATGAAAATGTTTTTTATTTTATACCCTTAATAAGTTAAAGGATCACGATCTATAGAAGCTTTTAAACAAAAAATCAAATACACAAACAAATAAATTGTTCTTCGTATAGTAAAATCTTGCTACATGCGTAAATCGGTAACCCTACATGTTAGTACGTTCCTAAGTTATTCATAGCCCAGAGATTATAAAGTTACAGACGATGCAGTCCCAAGACTCGACCTATTCTTGGTTTTAATACAAATAAACAGGGGGTGCTAGGGGGCGAGGTTCGCTGTATTTTTGTAATTTCCTTTCAATAAAAGTAGGTAATAAAAACACAATATCAATAAAATCGCCAGCTACGAGTTTGAGAACGTGGCAGGTTTTTGACATTTTATGACTAGGTAATTCAAAATATTATTACTTTCAGGTTTATGTAAATTTGAATTAAAATCTTATTTTGCATATTTCGAGCAAAATTATGTATCTAAATATATACGTGAGAAACTCAGAAATTTTGCGAAACTTAAAAAAATGTTCTACAGTGTATTATGTGATGTTATTTAAGAAAAGTTTCACGCGCGTAAACCAATTTATGAAAAAAAAATCCTAATATCTCTTAGACCTCATATCTACAGCCTACTTACACCGCTTGGAACATTTTGAAAACAGTCTAACAGTCTAATTATATTATCGACTAAGGCTCTTAAAAAGTTCTTATTGTGACTATAAACGTCGCCAAAAACAAAGATTAAATTAAATCTAAAATAATAAATCTTTCCACCCAATTAAGGGGAAAACTCATTATTCTATGTATGGAACAATCCCAAAATCCATTTTTGAAAAACAGGTGGGTCCCAAACTAAGTTACGGTGCATGGAGGGTTATTCCCACTTAATCTGCATACGATAATCCGAGGGGAACGCAGCGACATCTGTCCGACATCTGCATAAGTTTGAGAATCGCCCAATTTGAGATGGAAACCTTTTGAATTTATACCCATATAGCGGATAGAACATAAACATACAGGCTGTTGTATATTTTTGCAATTTAAATTAAAACTCTAACATGTTATTGTACTAATTTTCCATCCAAAAAGAGAGGGGTTAGACCATGTGTCCAGATGTGCCTTCTGAAGTTAAAATAATTTTAGAGTTTTTATTTCTGTTAACTAGTCTGAGACTGACGTCTACTAGTTTATTAATGTAACAATATTAGTATACAATTTCTTTATTATTTTGAATATTCTAAAGCAAAGTTGTTGTGGGTTCATTAAAATCATAATTCTTCTTGACTAGACTTGATCGACTAAAATAATACAGACTGCTAAATGGCACCAACTGTAGTGACAAAAAAAGGTCTACCCTCACAAAAAGGCCGCCGTTTTAACCCAAACGCATATTTGTATGAACTCCACATTTTTTATTATTTTCAACAAATAAAAAGACAAGCCATAGAGCGCTCGATCCCCTCTATTATGACGAGTTTTCCCGAATTTTCCCTCAGGTTTTCATTAGCAGGGGGTGCGTTTTAGTGACTTATGCAAACAAAGGAAGGGTGCAAATGATAACAAGTTGCACGGTGCAGCGGCAACGCCTGTTTATTACAATTTATGTGGATACTTGAATAAATTATTTGAGTTTAGGATTTTGGATAAAATATGAATTTTGAGTGATAATTTCTTTGAATATTAGGCTATGATGCTCATTGAACAACAGCTACTAATCACGATTTATAACAAGGTAGTGAGATATTCTTGTCCTTTCACCGGATTCCATTCTTTATAATATACTCCATTTCGTACTCATTAGGTACCTATGTAATGGACAACCATCTTCATCTTCAGATTTTTGCACCTAATCCACGTTCATGCAGGAGTCTTAGTACTTACAAAGATATAAGCGAAAGAGTTAATTTTGAGCCATTTGTAGATAAGTTACAGTTTCTTTTTTTATTTTATACAAAAATCCTAAAACTCTAAGACATAAAGCAAGAATAACATCAAAACAATTTGGCCACCCATCACGTAACATTTATGTAAGAGAAATACATTTTGACGGTACATTCTTCGTCGTTATTTAAGAGGACAGTCGTCTCCTGCACTTTGCACAGTCTAGTGCATCCAGTCGCTCATATTGCAGCCTGTTTCACCCGCGTGCCAAATGTGTTGTATGAAATAACATTATTATATCATTTAACTAAGTTAAAGTAAAGCGGTCCGGTATGACAAGATGTATGGATGTGAATGAAGCAAAGAAAGTATGTAGTCGCGTTCTTTCATTCTTTGCTTACGAAAATGGGAAAAAGCCGTGACTTTGAGTATGTATATTAAAATAAAGCTTTTGTTTATAACTTATTACTAATATTATGAATGCAAACTGTTAATTTTTCACGAAAAATCCACATACGCACATAATTCTGATGTCCTTAGGTACACAGAACATAACCGGCACTAAAACGTACGATACTTTTTACCCCGGAAAATCTTTTTACGCGGAGGAAATTGCGAAACTAGTTATTCATATACTACGTTAAAATTTTGTCATTAATCTCTGTCAATATTTTGAAGCAACAAACACATTTAAAAGCAGCAGAATAGATCGTCATCTTTGATCTCCGAAGCATAGCAATCACCATTCGATTCCGCCTTTTTGCACCTCAAACATTTGAACATTGAACCGCGGAAAACCGCTGAAAATTAATAAAGCGGAACAGTATCGCAAGTTGGACGAAACAATTAACTGAACAATAACGTTTAGGAATTCGGGAGTGCAAAACAAACGGTATTTACTTAAAACTTTGGACACCCTTCCAGTTTTCCCCCTTGCGTCCATCTTGCTGCCCGTGTTTGGTTGTGAGTGTACGGCTTTATGTTATATTTTGAAAAGGAACTATAGGTTTTGTGTTTTGGTTTTTAAGAACCTGCCATCTGCGTTTCGTATTCCAATTCATATGAAATATTTGTCTGATATAATTAATTATGAAGGGCCTATATTGATTTTCTGCAAAAATCTAAGACAAGCTATGCGAAATATAATATATTCTCTTTTAATTATTTTTGAGTAAAGTTACTTATAGGTCTCTAAGCTCTTTAAGCTTTGCCATAATTTTACTTTAGCCAGACTAAAGAAAACCTAATATTTTAAATGATTTAATTGATGAAAATCAAAGCAGACTAGTTCATTCCAAACCAAAGATCAATTTTATTTAGCAAGCAAATTCAATTAAATTAAAAAGTAAACGAAAAAAATTTTAAATCCTGCATCTAATTTGCATCGAACAATATTGTAAAAGCAATAAACAGGTTATTTTCCGAAATAACTGGCTGTTAAGAGTTAGAAAAGTAGAAAGTAGGGGAAATCTTTTTAATGGGGGAAAGTTTAAGGCTTCTTTTTAAGGATTGGACACCTGAAATGTCTAGACGAAAAGAACAGTTTTGTCGTTGAAAAAGTTCGCGAAGTGGGTTTGTTTGGAGGGTAGATAGAAAAAAAATAGTAACAGACTTTTAGTGCTTTTTTCCTTCGATTTCCGGACAGAGGAGCGTTTAGTTGGCTGTTTGAAATAGTTCTTTTTAAGATGTTTTTTTCTTGCGAGGGACGAATTTATTTGAAATGTTGTTGTGTTTGCAGATACTATACTTACTGGACGTTTACTTATGATTGATACTTATGGAGAAATGAATTTACCTGAAACAAAAAAGAATGTAACGTTAGTTTTATTTATAATTTGAAATTTACCTTTACCGTATAATTTCTAGTAGTGACGTTATTTTAACAAAATTACCTTCATCATTCAAGATAAAGATGTCATGAGAGGTGATGTTGCTTATAATAAATAACAGTCCATAGCGTAGATTACTGTTCATGAAAAAAAAACAGGTTTCACAGTTTTACAACCTATCTTCTGAAATCAAAAAAATATTACTCGTTTCTGGTAAATATTATAGTACATTTTCAGCAAAATCAATAAACATTTCAAATAAAACGGAATGACTACAAGTTGCCAATCAAAAGTTAAAAAACATATGTTATAAATATTTTCATTTCGCACTCGTTTTGAGGCGTCATGAAAGTTGTGACCACTTATCATTGCAAACACATACACATACTGACACTCTTATCTCAACGCAATAAAGATAAAATTCGCTTGTCTTAATAGGAGATTAAATGTGGTTTCGATATACAAATCGTTCGAAAACTTTGTTAATTCTTATGCCGTTGGAATAGAGTTCAATTTTCATTGTTTTAAATGTAATGTATTGATGTGTTTGGTTTTGCCGCCGGCTGGTTTCATATCAAAGGCTTGTTACATGAAAAACCGATGAAATTCGTGAGCCTTTCGATTCAGTATCGGGTTTATACAAATACCTTACTTATGTGATGAGTGATGTTTCCGTTAAATAAATGAAATTATGGTTCAGTTGTTTTTGTGTTATATTAAACGAAGTAAGCCTTTTAACTGTAAATGTGTGTGCAAATTGTTACATTTGTTTTCAACCCCGTGGTAATAAAGAAAATATCTGAGATTCATTTGTCTTCATTGCTACCAATGAAGACAAATGAATCTTACTTTCAATTAATAAACCTCTTAAAAGGTCTCCGAAGTAAATAAACATAATAACACTTTTTTAGAACACTTTTAAAGGACACTACACAACAATCTCTTAACAAAGTCTACCAAATCGCACTTTAACTTTACACAATACAAAAATAAATAGCTTGTTTTAAAGTGTACCCCAAACTTTCTAGCTCTTCATAATTGCATAAATAATTCCTAGCAATCCAATACATCCATTAATATTTCAATCAACTTCCCTACAGTCTTCCTAAAACAACAAGAGAAAGTCACATGCCGTCAATTTGTCGCAAGCCCACCCGCGGTACAATTGACCACTTGTACACATCACTCGCCGCTTCCTTTCACAAATACACACAATTATTAGTATTCAATGAGGATGTATTAAGTGGCAACTTGACCAGAGAAGCTCTCGTTGTGTTTGAGAGATAATAATATTGTATTGCACTTTGAGATGAGAGATACATAATCTAATATATAAAATTCTCGCGTCACAGTTTTCGTTACCATACTCCTCCGAAACGGCTTGACCGATTTTCATGAAATTTTGTAAGCATATTGAGTAGGACTGAGTATCGACCAACATCTATTTTTCATGACCCTAAGTGACACTTATTTTTTAATTTTTATGGCAAAACAACGTTTGCCGCGTCAGCTAGTAATATATAGATTTTTGGTGCGATTCTCTTTAATATTTTTGTTTCTTGATGTCTAGTGTCTCTTGGTAAATTGGAGAAACTAGCTGTAGTAACATTGAACTGTTCTGGTGATAAAAGTTTTTTTATTGGCATTCTTAAACGACAGCCCACGAAGTGACGTCTAAACAATTCGTAATTTTCGTTCAATAACCAGGTTCATTATGATCTTAATGTATTTTACTTTAGTAAAAGCACAAAGAAGTAGAATAGGAAGAGGCATCCTCTGGAGGCACTGGATCGTACTTTACATCGTTATACAATGCTTTAAAAATACATTTTTTTTAAGCAAATCTTTTAAAACAGCCGAAGGAATGGGCCTTTAGGTAGTAACTAACTATCTACAAAATATTTTATTATATCCTACTTATTACATAATAAAATGCATACATAAAAGAATCCAAAGCTACCTACACATAACACCTATCCCCCTAAAATTAGGGTTCCTTCGGTTATTACGCGTCGTTGTCAAATGCAAATCAACGGGGGTTCTTTTCAGGGGCTGAAATATGACGGTAATAAACAGTTGGGACGCAGTTCCGTACACCTGACGGCGCATGGTCACCCTATTGGCTAGAAAAGTCCTTAGGCAAACGTTTTTTATGGCCATTGTATGAATATTAAAATCGTAATGAGCCGTAAATTTGATGTATGTGCTAAGAGTTTTCGGTAATTATGATGAAGGTACTATGTTTACTCTTGTGTGAGAGAACCCCTTGCATAATTTATGTGAAATCATTTTTGTCATTAATGTATCAGGTACGTATCTCATTTGTGAAGTAAACTTTTTCATCGCGTAAAATTAAATTTTAAAAAATACCCATTTCTGTTCTTCTGCTGGGCAAGGGTCTCCTTTCGGTATGAGGAAGGAATCTCATATTATGAAAACTAATCAACATCTTAAATAATTTCGTAACTACTACACAATAGATTATTACATTATTGGAACATAATACTGAGGTTATATACCAATAGATCGACTAACGTACGACCTCAACACCAATTATTATTAATAACAGCACCGATAAAATAACTAGAAAAACAAAAACAGTGTATCCCACCCAACAATATTCACACATTTCACCAAAATACGTACAGCCTAATAAAAATAAACGTGCAGTACTAAAGGGCCGATAGCTATTCACACTGGCTGGCAGTAATAAACGTGAATTATCCTTATTAGAGTTATTACTTTTTTAATTTAGACCCGCCATGATGGATTCGACTGTTAATCAAACGCTCAAGGGGACATTCGAAAAATGAAATTCAAAAATATCGCGACTAATTGGATCAAACTTTTTGGATTGTAGATGGCGCTGGATTCGGACCCTTTATGAGTTCCGATTTTGAATTGTTTGATTTTTTTTAAGTCTGCTTTATTTAATGTTCTTTTAATTGAATGACAAGTGTACGAATGAAGCGAGAGAAGTTTATAAGAATCGTACCAAGTGGCATTCTCTGGTCTCTGTTGTACCCATATTACAATGGGAAAAAGGCGTTATTTTATGTTTGTATAATTGCGAATATAGTTACTGTTTAGGTAAATAATAGATTTTTTTAAATTTTAAGTTCAGGTTGGAGGATTTCCTATGACATTTTTATTACGTATTTAAATCACACACTTCCGTATAAAGTAACACAATTCCGGTGTTTAGACGTTCCCAAAACGGGAACAATTGGGGATTTTCCCTGCACTTTAACAATTATCATTTCAAACAAAAGGAGAAATTTAAATTTTAATATAATAACACTTATGTAATGGTAATAAAGGTCATAAAACTTCTAAAACTGTAAAGCGGGTGCGATTAATTCACAAAATTTGCATGACAATTGAGTTAAAACAAACCGCCGCTAGAGGGCGTTAGTGGGCGCAGTTCCGTTCTACCCTCACGTCCCCTTATTATTTGCCGTTGATTTCGTTGAAAATATTTCCTAATTTTATTGTACTTTCGATCGTATTAATGGCTTCCGTTGTAAAGGTTGGGTATGGCTATTTTGGTTCAAATGGCTGTTAGAGATGCGAATGGGTCATTATGATGAGGGCTATTATCTTCCTATTTATTAATAACAATGATTTATGCAATAACATCCCTATATAACCAGATATAGGAAAACCTCGCATCCAAAAGAAAAGAGAGTCATGTAGATGGATCTCAAACGTGATAATCATAAACAAACATCAACAAAAAAAAATAAACAGAATTCCTAATTACTGCGATCTGATTGGTCAAATCAACAATTTTTTACGTCACTTCCTGTTCACCAACCAATAAGAAACGTTCCACACTTATTCAAAAGTCAGCATTGCGTTTCGTATCACGCAAAACTATCATTTGTTAGTTATATCAGAGGGCCTATGACAAATGCTCACCCTAGGCAGTGCGACCCCAGGCAAAGGCAGGGTTAACAAATTTAGTTTTGTTTGTTTGTTTGTAAAAGCCGGAGGGTCAAACCGGTGAAATTAAATGAGGTATAGGTATGAACTGTGTTATTTTTTATTGAAGGGCTTTTCGCTGGTTTGTAGTTCTTTTGTAGGCTTTGTTGTCCCTTTTAGGTATTTGTTTGTGGTTATTAATATGAGAGTATTGTACTGACGTCACTTACAGATTTGAAGAGTACAAGTTTAATAAACTGCTTTATTAAACTTGTACATACTTTGTATTTTGACCAAATATGCTTTTAGTCGTGGGTATAGTTAATCATTGTTTGTATTTATGTAACCACATAAAAATAGGTTTTGATTTTACAAATTTTTGCAGGAGTCTATGAATAAAACCTTATAGTAAAACATGCCCTTTTTAAATTTTCCAAAACAATTCATTAAAACATAATGAAGGCACCTATGAAGTGAAACACCCCACACATGATCATCCACCATCCACAGCTAATATTTCAAAGCATAGTAGTTAAACTCCTTCTGTAATAGATTTCGACACATTCAATCGCTGCATAACACAACATACACACCGAACATTTCCACTACATAATGTAGTACTACCTAGTAGTAGGTATATAACAGCTATATAACCGCTCTATAACCTCAAACCCCATCACAGTTCATTAGCCAGCATCAGCTAACATGTAAACACTGGCGGACAGTCTTGATTATAAACGGCTCTGCAGCCAACAAAGCCTCCGTTATGAAATTAGTGCGACTAAGGATCCTTGCAGACGGATAAATTAGTTTACGCTTCGAGGTAATCTCGTGAAAACTATACTAGAGTCTGACTTTATAGTGGATAATAAAGGAGTTATATTTCATTTAAGAAAATAATTAAGGCTCTAAAAGATGAAAACTTGATGGACAATCAATTACACTTTGGAAAATTTACTTAGAAGTGCAACTGGCATAAAAATATTTAAAATGGTTTTTCATCACGTCTCATAGACCTGTAGACAAATGTGTATAAAGTATATAATGAATAGAAATTTAGTTCTATGAAATACTTGGCGAATCCATTTTCCTAAAATCTACCAGGCACATACAGCCATATTACTCAGCATAAACTAAGTAAGGTAGAGTGCTCACACAAACTGTCTACTCCTAAAGAAAGCTCTTTCATACAGAACACTAATTAAAATAACTTGGACTTTAACTTCACAAGAAACCGTGAATGTCACGAATATCATGTTAAACTTGCAGTCTTCTAACTAATAATTATTTGCTGTAATAGTCTTGCTTCACAAATAAAAGGAAAGTTTGCAATGAACGTAGCCGGATCCAGACAACCAGACAATATTTAATTCAATTAAACTTGCGCAGTCCCTACTTATTATCCAGCGACAAAGGAAAAAAGATTGACAAAAAGAATTCTTAATGAAACACGGTTTTGATATTGTGCATTCCTGATTAAGTGGAAAACATTGTCTTTTTTGTCTCCCTGTTTTTTTCAAAAGAAATATCATAGTGCCTTGTACTTATCATCCATTATTGAAATTAAAAATTAAGGATAATATGCAGACGACATGATGGTAAATGTTTTCGGAATTTGTTAGATAGGTATTTAAAACTTCTAAGTTTAAGCTTTAAAAGCCTTAACGATAAGGCATTTAATTGCTGAAAAGATTCTTGAAGAAAATTTCAATAGAAAATGTTACAGTCAGAAAATTCATCAATTGTTGTGAATATCGTAAGTGGTTTAATTTAAAGTTCCCATTTATCTTAAAGCCCTCATTTCTCTAAACTGTATGTCAAACGACTTGTCATCTAAGCGTGGTATATGACGACTAATAAGTTCCCTCGTTTATTAAGAAACCGCTGCAGCAGTTGCAGTCTCAATAATGACACGTCAGTCGCGCGGTCGGCGCCATGTTGGGCCGCCATCTTGAAATCTTACCAACTGTCATTATTGTCGAACTTCGCTTAGTTCAGCTAGCGAACTTAAGAAATATGGTAAGTATGCGTTTAGGAAGAATTTCATAAGAATTTAATAATCCTAGGTCTCAAATAAATATTTTTACAGCTAATAAAAGGGGAAAATAATTAAATCCGAATAGCTTTGCTCTTTTATAATTCACTAGCTGACCCGCGCAACTTCGCTTGCGTTACATAAGCGTTAAAAATTTTCCCCGTTTTTGAAACATTTTCCACTGGTACTCTGCTCCTATTGGTAGTAGCGTGATGATATATAGCCTATAACCTTCCTCGATAAATGGACTATCTAACACTGAAAGAATTTTTCAAATCGGATCAGTAGTTTCCGAGATTAGCGCGTTCAAACAAACAAACAAACAAACAAACTCTTCAGCTTTATAATATTAGTATAGATATGCAACTGCAAAACACACAAATCAAAAATAGTTACTTTATTTATTGCAAAACTAATTAAAACGCCAAGACCAGATAACAAAGATTTCCCCGAAACGACAACTGTACGAACACATCTTCGCACATCTCAGTTTCTCACTACATAAAGAACTCTCGCGTGACGTGAGATTAAGGTGCAATGTTTAATTACTACGTCAACATCTGTAGCTCGGTTCTCTACTACTATCGACTACCGACAACCGACCTGTCATCGAAAAATTTTTTGTATGAAAATCCGATCAGCGCCTCTGACGGGCGTCGTAGGAAATATTTGGACAATACATTCTAAATGTCAAAATTTCGATACTCGACAGTTCCGACTAGACAGAATCGCGCTACAGATAAAATATTTCCCCGGAACGACAACTGTACGAACACATCTTCGCACATCTCAGTTTCTCACTACATAAAGAACTCTCGCGTGACGTGAGATTAAGGTGCAATGTTTAATTACTACGTCAACATCTGCTAGTGATTGTTCGCGCGAAATAATTCACTCTAACGTTTTATACGAAACAGCCTGTATGTGATTTATATCGTAGTGCAATTAGATGATGGAAATTGTATTATTTTATTATGGTTTTAGTGTGGAGCTGTTAACTGCGTATTAGTTTTGAAATTGTTTTGGTTTTAATGGTATATTAAAGTTAATCTAATTATTAATTCGTTTATAGGTACGTAATGTTACACAGGGCCCATAGAATATAATTATCAGTAAAATGTTACTATTATACGATCAAAACTTGGTAAGTATAGAGGTTTGGATAAATGAATGTTAGGCTCTTGTATTAAAGTTTGTAAACAATTTGTCTTTGGTACCAAGACACTAAATACGATTTGCGTTTACGTGGTTGAAGTCTCAGAAAATTGCTAGCACATTCACCACTTATTAATATAAGCATACCAAACATATCTTGCGCCCAATACACTACCAAAAATCAAAGCACACATTCCGATCCATACAAGAAGTAGCCAGCCATCTAGCAACGAATTTAAACATCCAAAAATCAAATAAAAGAATTCCGTGACAAGAAAAAAAGGTCTTTGAATACAACATAAGAGTTGGCATATATCAAGTGCCCTCACAAATGAAATAGCTACGGGGACAATTTCTCAAGACAGACAGCACTCAGAGGGACACTCAGAGGTCCCGGATCCCTCCTCAGCGTAATCTTGGCGATTATTAAAATCATATATCTTTGGAAAAAGCTGGGGGAATGCAACCCTGATTTCCTTGAAGGGTGCATTCTTACGTGTTTCGATGTTTATTTATAAGTATTAATCTTTATTTATATACATGTCTCGGTTTATGATAAGGTGCTTTAATAGTGATCTACTTTCTCTAGTTAGCTTTGTGGTCGTAAATGTTATATAAAAATATTACTTATGAGTCCGAATAGAAGAATATAATTTAAGGAGTCGTAGGATTAGCTGATTTGTTTGGATTCAAGTTTACCATCATTTTTATGATGGCTCTAGTTGCCCTTGACAGGATATTTTACCCTATATTGATCATGTTAAAACATACGAATTATATTTTTTGATAGATTTTTGATTTTCAGTGGTAAAGAATCGTCGCCTTGCCCACGTTGCGACGATAAAATACTTAAACAGACGGGAATCGAACCTTCTCATAGGAAGTCCCACTCCCTATCATAATATCAGAAACTAATAACATCACGGACAAATCGCACACCCCTTACACAAAGATACGTGCCCTTAATTTATAATCAAGTTTTATAAAATTTTGACGACACCCTTCTTAGTTTGCTTGAAGGTGTACTGCCTACAAAGAAGAAATAGTAAATAAAATTCACGCTATATTTGGGTACATAAACCAAATACATAGCGTGGATTATATCGCACTTGGTATCTATTTTACTAAGTCGTCAATAGATTACGTCAATTCAACAGTTGTTATTATTTTGTCCAAATTGGGAATAAACTCTGATCTAAGATTAACCGCTGAATATTAAGAGAAGTTCTTTTTATATTATTATTTTTTCAAATATAACTCATATGATTATGTTTTTCATGAACGCTAAATATAAAATGATTTCTTATGACAATACCGTACAAATAAGACAGTAACATAAATAAACAAAATAAAATAATAAACTTTTCCTTGTTGCATAAACCCATCCATCACGTAAAGGCAAGCACGCGACGTACAATATTATTCTTACCTTTCATTCCTGCCTCATTCCAGCGTCATTCTTTCATTCCTTCGCTCATTACCATTCATTCTTCACAGATAAGGCAAACGTGGAGGAATGAGTAGCATCGCGAGATTATTGTCAGCTTCGTAATGTTTTGATGAAAGTGATTTACTGAGTAAGTTACATACAATACATACAGCTTTTATTATTGAATAGTATAATATTGTATGCGTCTTTTCAGCTATTCTTGTAATGCGTAGTAAAAATAATGAATAATTTTGTGATAAATAAAAACCATCAGCAATAACAACTCACTTGCATTTCAATAAAAAAAACATTTTGCGTTAAATTGTCGCTGTGTTTTATAAAATAGAACGTTCGTTATCCTAAACTTTATAGTTATTCAAAATATACCAAATTATTGTGTCTAGTAAATTATAACTTTAAATTAATAGATAACTGCTGCGAAATGCTGTACTTATGTAAATTTTCAAGTAAAATAAAATTCTACGGCAATATTTTCACTTCACAAAACCACCGAAAAACATCGTCAATGGTCCTAAAAGGCTTCCAAAACAAATCCTCAAAAGCAATTTCTTTGAGATTCACACGTGTATAGACGCAAGCCATACAAACATGTCTCTTTAATCTCCTCTCGTGTCGTGAAGGTATTATTAGTTTCAGTGGTTCGGAGCGTTCGTGTATTACGCCTGGTAGTTTCTTTGAATGGGACGATCCAATTTAGAAGTTCCGATATTGACTTGTTTGTAATAACTAGTGCGTTGGTTATGATTGCCTGGTAGCTTTGAATAATGTTCGTTAACTGTTAACTATAAATTTTGCGGGAACTATAGTATTCAATAAATGAGTATAATTGAATGTTGAGCTTTTCATACAAGTATTCACATACAAACTTAATATCATGCCAGTTATACTTGAAAGCTTAGGCAGAGGCGTATATAATATAATACACCTACGTTTTTTGCAAGCAGACAAGTATTGAAAGCTCTGAAATTCAAATACGTTGCCTACAATAATAAAAAATATTGCTTGATTACCAATAACTGGTCATGATAAAGGTTGTGTTTAAATTCAGGTGAGAATAACGTTTAAATAAGGTTAAAATCCGGGTAAAAGTAAAGACGATTTTTTTAATCTTCTACTTGAAACTTTTTTAACCAGATTCATCAAAAATAATTACTATAAGTTTATCTGCAAAATCCAGGAAGATAACATATGTTACCCAAAACATATACCACACAGTCCTAATGAAGCCCAACATCCCGTCATTACACAAAAACCTCTAGAGCAGAGGTCACGCGCGTCGTTAGAACGAGCACTGCAATCTGTCGACACTCCTGTCGTCTCATGACAGCCTAGTACCTCCGCCGTTATTACTTAGAAGTACGACTTGAGGAAAATATGCAGTATTTTTTTATACAGCTGTTTGCACATATTTAGGTTTGTTTTCTCGTCTTTCTTCAAGTTTTTGACCACTGTGTAATACTCTTGTAGTCTCATGACAACCTGGTATCTCTACCGTTATTACTTAGAAGTACGATTTGAGATTGACCACTGGATAACATTTATGTAGCATTCTTGTAGCCTCATAGCTTAGTACCACTGCGGCAATTTCCAAAAACTGTTCATAAATCCTATCTCATATAATTTTTCCCGTATGTAAAACCTTTCGTAGCATAAGAATATAATTCTTTTTTTGAAGCAAGTTCAGTTTCTGTACATTTTTATTCTCCACCTCAACAAAACAATAGTCGTCACATTCATCCTTAAACTACGAAGAGACTCAGTTCATAAAGGCTCTTCATATCAGCCAGATGTTACCTCAACGATATTGCTAACTCCTCCTTCAATACGGGGAATAACTCGCCTTTTATTTGAAAACATCCTGCATTGTCTTGAAATTTGACAAGCGAAGTATTGGTGAAGTTTTTGAAATGTTGCAATATTTGAAAGGGTTTTGCGAGGAAGCCTTGTATGGGTCGTGAAACTAAAAAATCGCTAGGTACTAGTAAGTTCGTGGCTATTTCTATGATAAATCTGGGTATAACTAGCAAATTATATCAATCGAAAGACACCACAGACATTAAGAAAGTTCGTACAGATAGGATTCCCGACAACATTTTTTTTGGTTGAGATTTTCTGTCTACTTAACGCGAATTATGTAGTTCATTAGCTAAAATCTTTCGCTTACTCTCTCACGAGCAGGTATTTTAAAAGAAGAAAACATATCAAAAGAATCCCACCAACTTTTACTCACCACACACGAAACCATACACTCCAAATTCCACATTGACATCCTACGCCTAACTTCGACCATAACTTACGTACAACTTTCTCCAAAACGAAACGAAAACAGCACATCGAACTCTACGAAGGTCATTGGGAGGGATTCCCTCAAAAAGTAAAAAAGGTAGGATCGATAGAAGCAGGGTAGGTCGCGGCTGCCGTGAACGGAATAGAAATTAGGGGTTGCCCATATATCAGTCTGTTTCAAGCCGGTGAAACCGCGTCTGGACTCGGAAATCATAGTAAGTTTGGCCCGTCTGGAAAATACTTTGACGTGATCGTAATTTTTGAACAAGTTACAAGAAAAAATAAAATATTTTTAAAAGAAAGGAATTGTCAATACACTGACATGTTAGCTCTACCTTCAAATCGAGTATGTAGGTAGTAGATAGTGCTTCTAAAATAAGCAATGCGGCTGACTGAAATCACCATAAAAAATCACTTAGAATATTCTGTCAATTTTATTACTTTAATTAATTCATTTTCATTAACTTTGTAACGATTCGTGTACAGAAGTCAACCTGTAAAGAATTTTCACATTTTTGTAAAAGCTATTTTTAATTTAACCCGCTACTCGTGTTTCAGTATTTACCGATCACTGAATGCAACGGACTGTAAGTATTCAAATAGTTTCTGAACGTGCCTACATAAATACAGGGTTATTTACTGAAAACGGTAGACAGGAACTACATAAAGTCATAATATTTTAGTACTATTTAACGTTTACTCGTGTTTGATTTGCGTGGCTACTTAATTTTATTTTTGTTTTAAAGGAAGTAGAAATTCGACTTTGAAAATATATTTAGCTTATCTTTACTCCCGCTATTAGAAAATATAATTTTTAAGCAAGTTTAAGGGAACATTTTAGAAGAAAAAAATATCAAAATTTGTCAAAAGCGTGGTCTCCTTCCTCATTACGGGAAGAGACCCTTGCCCAGCAGTGGGACAGTAATAGGTTACTTTTCTTTGTCAAAAACATGAAATCTTGTTGATGTGTAATTTTGTTTTTGACTCTGCTGTAAACTATACTAGAGGTATAAGTAAGTATATATCTTTCCCAATTTTTGCGTCCATATTGTAAACTCAGGCACTCCCATTGTCTCTAAACTTACCTCCACTCCTAACTTATGAACTCCAAAACCAATTTACATTCAAAAACACGAAAATCTAATAAAATAAAATTGCCTTTTGTTTATGTAAAACTGGAATCAGTTTAAATTTAAATTACTTTGTATGCAAATGCATCGCACCCCTGTCTAGGGGTGTTTATAGTGCTTACCCTCCGTTTATAGTGTGCCTAGTGTGTTCGCACCCTAAGAGAAACCAAATATAGTACATCTGTTTGACAGAAAAGCAATTTACTGTAAATCAAGTCAGAAGTTCGATCACTGTATTGTGTCATACAAATATATTGTTTTTTCAGAAATGTATGAATAAAATTTTTATTACGCACAGTGTGATCTTTCGACAAATTTATAAGCCAGAGTAAAGGCACATTTAGACGTAGTAGTCATAATGCAGTCGCAAGTAAATCAATGAGCTGTATCTTACTGAATTTTTAGTTTATCAATTAGTGTATTCGATTTAAGATTTGTTTTAAATTTAATTTTATTTCCTGGCTTTTTATGTTTGTAAATAAGCGTCTTAATTTAAACCACAATGAATATAGGTACAATATAACTCCGATATCTAATGAGGAGACAATTCAATATTATTCACTGTCATTAAACGTGCTGTAATACAAACACTGTGTTCCATGAAACACGGAAAAGATAATGTATGGAGCAATAGAAAAGACCAACAAAAAGTACATTTCTGCAGCAATCTCCCACAAAATAATCCTCTTAAGCAAAATGTATCTTAAACTGTTTCTTCAAAACAAGTAATAAGTGCTTCTCACACGAGAGAACACCATAAGAAACATGACATCTATTAAAAACGTTCCTTTCCACTCCTACAGCTAATTGCGAACTGTGTTCCAGCAAACATAGGAATGAAAGACCGAAGGCAAACATACACTACAAACTTAACCTTTACAGCCAAAAAAAATCTATTGAACCCTATTACAAAGCAATAAGACTTATTTTAGAACGACATTCTAAAAACCAAACGCAAATGTGTAACGTTCTATACAAATTTAAATCTGCAGTTGCAAAAGCAAAGTGACGAATGTTTAGCACCTTATTGCATTGTAATAAGGTCGTGTTTTCTTGTGTAGTTTGTTGTGTAACAGTAAAAGGTTTTGGTAGTTGAGATGTGACAAAGATGAGGGGATGCGTTCCGTTTAATTTTCATTGACAACTGGCGTCATGTTGAGTGCGTAGGTTATTTCGACTTCGATACTCCGAGCCTTTGTTTAAAAAAAGTTACTTGATACTTGGAAATGAAACGGAAGTATCAAGACTAACTAAGTTGAAAGCAAAATATTTTTTTAAAGAAATTTTACGAATTAAGTCATATGATGTCACTAACTATAGAATGACATTGACCATTTCAACGCAAGTCTTTCTTAAAAAAAACGACCATTCTATTCTCCCCAAATTAATATACCTCAACCGTATAATTTCAGCAAGTTCAACCTTCATTTTTTGTCTTATTTAACTCCAGACTGAAGCAAGATAAAGATATATCCTACTAAACACAATTTTTTAGGTAACAAATTACTATCTTCTGCAACAACTTTTCACCCAAAATTTACACACAATCAAACAAATTGTTGCTTACTTACTAAGTTACGTGTATACGAAAAGATCTTATTAGTATATTAGGGTAAACTACCATTCTTTGTAATGTAGTAGTACCACGCCTACACATTACATCAGTACATCTCTGAGGAGTCTGCGAGGAGTGAGGGTGACTGCAGAGCATCTGCACCATTTTTATTAGCTCCCTGTTTATTGTATGTGAAGGATAACATGATGCAGTGCTTGCTTTGTTGTTTCTTAGGTTCTGTTTTGTTGTGTAAAAAGTTTTTGTTGTTCTTTTTTTCTGTTTTTATTAATTATTTTTTAAAACTGGCATAACTAGTAAACATTTACAATTAACCGGTATCTTTCAAAAATACGTATATGTTACAGTCAGGTTTTTGTGTCATTCATTTTTGTTTGTTTGGTTTTTTGGTGTTTTCTTGTTCGGGATTTTATTCTAAGTTATATTTTAAGTTACAAAAATGGATGACAAGAAACAACCAATAACAGAGGGTTCTGGAAGTCGAGAGAAGAGGTCTTTGTTCAGTGACAATGAATGGTGCTAAAAATAAATTCTATGACTAGGTATGTTAGAATATTCGACAAATTATAAGAGCAAAGCCAGTTAAATAATATACCTTAAGTACACAACTTCTCAAGAGTAAACTTTACCATCTTAGCAATGCAGCATCAAGTCTTAAAATAACTTAATAGAGACAATTTCTCATCACATTATGAAGGGGGTACTACAAATAAGTACGCATTACTAGGAGGGGCACCGATCTATAAATAAAGTCTATCCCATCGTCGCTCATTTCTAAAATAGAGACGCAACATGAGCCCAATATGTTTCTAATTATTAATATGTAAAGAGCATTTCAATATTATGGGTTTGGAAGTGCTTTAGAGTAAGTCTTACTAGAAAGTTTACTAAAAAATATAGCGACTGTTGCTCTAATGCTCTTTACACCTTCAAACATAAACCAAGTTTGAAGATTTTTTGATTCAGAAATATGTGTTGGATGCCTAACAATGACTTTCAGTGTTCAAATAAATTCAAATTCAAATGTCCTTCATTTTGTACACTCGTACTAAGTATTTCAAATTGACATACTTATAATTATTTTAACTTTTTAGAAATGCTAGTGATTTGTAAAAAAAGACGGCAAACATTCAGAACCTCCTTTTTTAAAGTTAGTCAATAAGCAATCAAAGTAAATCTAAGACCTGATTCCCGTCTGTCATGCAGCACATTTAAATTGGCATAAATGCTGTATCAAAATCTTAAAAAAATGTGTATAATAAATAATTTTGACTGCCTTTTACGTTGCAGCCAAGAATACCACTTTTCACTCAACCAAGTAAGTGATATAAAAATGCCCTAATAATCGTAACTAACAAACCACATCTGCCTCTTATTCCACTATCCTTCTCCAAACAATCAGTAACAAAATTATCTGAATAAGAACACATGTTAGCCATTAATATCAAAAGCAACAGAGCACGTACATAAGTAGTGTTTTATCTCCACACTGTAAATTGTAGGGATTATCTTAATGCCCCTTCTCTTTACTTCACCTGTAAATATTATTTAGTTAAGTGGTTAGATGTATACGTAATTCGTACGTTTATCTAAATGGATGGAAATTTACACGTTTGCGATGTTTAAGTTTTAATGGGCTTATTATGTGTGGAGAAATATGGAGGGGTTTTGAGTCAGGTCATTGTTAAAATATTAAGAAAAGTTAAAGACCACTCTAGCATAAAGAATGACGGATTTTTACAAACTACAGACCTAAAATTCGCCCGATGGTAATTACAATAACAATTTTTGTTTCCAACTTGTACCAGATCAACTAGATAAAGTTATATTTTCTAAGCTTTTATATACTTGATAGATAGCCTTAAGTTGCTGAGACAATGGTCCTTAAATAGATTTCTCTTCGTATTTGATTACGGAGCTCTGGTAGTGGTATCATCAAGCCTAGAAATCCTTAATACTCCACGTAGAAATAAAAAAAATACCTTAAAGAAAGCCGAAACCAATATCCTCAACAAATCGTCAATAAAAACACCCTCCATACCTTTTTTAATCTTAAACATTCCGACACTTCAATTTGACGGCAACTCGACATAATTAAGATGTCAATGCAACTCGATACTGGCGCACAAAAAGCAATGGAGCCCTTCGCATGGCATCCTTTAATTGTCTATTTTATTTGTCATTTGACACCTATGGCGGCTCCACCCCATGTTTTTTTACGCGCATCGTGACTTGAAGGTGTAATTTTAGAATAAGTTTATGAGAATGCTTGTTCAATTAGTGAAGAGGATTGTCAAATATAGGGCTGAAGATTACGTTCTGTTAGGTTATTGCATACTAAAGTGTGTAAAAGTATTCCTTTCAAACTCGAGAACGTCTTAAGACAAAAACGGTAAAAGTTATTAAAAGGATCAGCTAGCTTGATTTTTTGGAGTTTTAATGCAATCACGTACTGTTTCTGTCCCTTTATTTACTGCTAAAATGTGGCACTGTTTTAATAAAATAAGTGCCGTTAAGACTAACACGAAGACATATTTTTTAAAGGCACCTAATATGATTATTTCTTTATTTTGCAAAAGGAAGATTATTATGTAAAATCGACATGATATTTTTAAGTAAAATCGACTTTACCCTGTTCAATCGTAGAGACAAAGCAGCTACTTTTTACTTTGTAGTGTATACTTAATAAAATATTACCTACCAAAGTTTACAGCCTCAACTTTCTTAAACAAAATTCAAAAATAAGATGTAACCAAACGCAATCACATTTTCATGAACAGTATTTCAATAGAGAATCACCCGGGTATTAAATTCCGTTGAGCGTGTACTCAGTGTCTGATGTCTTATTATTTTTGTTTGAGTGCTTCACTTGGCTGTCAAACGTTCCAAGTGACAGCTGTTTAAATATTTCAACGGATGTATCGTGTGGCACTCAGTTCCATCGATTTCCACTTATGTTAATTGTTCGGTGTCGTTTACGTAGTACTAGATTGAAGTGGATCGATGATATTGTTTGATGGGACTGTGGTATGACAACTGTAGTGCAATTCTCTAAATTTGGTACTACCGAGAGTTGAACATTTAGAATAGTTGTTACGGCGCCTTCTAGAGGCAGCAAATCAGATTTTTATATTTTTTCTCTACAGCTAGTCAGTTGTCGATAATCGATACTCAACACAAGAAACAACACATCGTAAAATAAACAAATTAGAAGAAATTTCGTGATTGAAACTTAGGTTTCGATTTTAATACAAAGTAGATACGATTACGAGTAGTCTATAGGGACTTTCACTGTACCAGAAGTTTTAGGTCCGAATTCTTTTTTTGTAATATAGCAAACAACAGTAGTAGTTTTTTCTCGTCTCTTCATAGTTTCGAATTTGCCTCATGGTAAGCTGGATGTGATGTCAAATGAACACAAAAGAAAATGCTTTTACAAGATCATCTATTTCATTATAAACTATATTAAACAGTTACGTAAAACTTAAGTTATCAATAACGAAAGGTCCTCATAAAAATATAGCCGTCCCTATCTTCGGACGTGAACACATAACTTTTTTATAGTGAAGATAAGGGCGGTCTTCACTGTCTGATCGTCAAACAGCACATGTCTAATGATCTATGTGATAGCGATCACATAAACTTGCCCTTACAGATGCGGGTAGTTTTAAGGGTTGGCTAAGAAGAATATTTTAAGAACGAAAAAGTAACATGTAGAGTGTTTTTTAATAACAATAATATTAATTCGAAAGTGAATAAGAACACGATATAATGGTGCTAAAAATTGAGCTTAACTTCTTCTTACGTGTTTGGATATGTGCAATTTCCACTAAGTTAAATTCTTCAATGCGTGTTCAAGCGAGCTTTTTTGCGCCTAAATATACTTTTTTTGTATTAGTTAATTATTTTTGTTATCTTAAAAATATCGTTTTATGCATCGACTCTAAAGAATCATGGAATGCGTTAAGGTACCTACGATACGTTTTCATAAGTTTCAGTACCTATCAATTATACAAATTGACCTAAAATTCAATTTCCTATAACAATGCCCACAAGATTTTATTAAATTGATTTTCTTCAAGTAAAATAAATACTTTATACAAAAGAATTTGAGCGATCCAGCCCCTATTCGTTCGGTTTATTATTTATAAGTTTTACGAGTTAGGGGACGTAAATAGAATTTGTATTAAGTTCATGGTTAATACTGAGCTTGGAAGATGGTATGGTGTGTTGTAAGCTTATGGCGTTATTGAATCAGGAATGATGTGTTGATTAGATATTTTTATAAAAGAGCTATACTACGAAAATAATATATTTCTGGCAACTTACATTGTAGTAATATTTAGCTACTAAAACTTGTATAACTACCAGAACGAGTAACCGTTTAAAATTAAGATTTTTATTTTAGCGACTAATATTGTTATATCAATTGAATTAAGCAATTGTATTCATGTTAATAGAAAAATTGGGTTTAAGTTTCTTGCCATAAGCGTTAAGTAAAAACCGAAGTTAGGTTTCAAGTCGCAAGTCACTAAGAAAAACATTTTCTGAAGTAGAAATGCTTTCAAAAACTGCTCAAGAAACCACGTTTTCTATTAAACTCTACCTTCGAAATATTTTAAAGTTTAAATCGTCATTGACTTGCAAATTCGGAATAATATTGGATGTGAGGACCGATGAATCGATATAAGATTACCGATTATGAATATTGATGGCAGGACGTGGCGTGTGCGTGAATATCGCACGTGAACGAGATGTGTTATCGATATGTTTATATCGATATTGCGAGTGTATTTTTGTATTAAATATTCGTCTTCATGACTGATGAACTATCGCGATATTCTATACATTTTTGCAATTAATATTCTACTTCATGAGAGACCAACCAGGTTACCTGTCTTGATATAAATTTATAAAACTTCAGACTACCGATAATTCTGTGCAATATGTAAAGTAAAAGTTAGTAAACAAGTAACTAAATACAATCGGGATTCAACACCGTATTCAATGTGTCGATGACGTGCAACTGCAAATACATAGAAATAGGATAGAATATGCAATATAATAGTAGGCAGTAGAAATCACAGTCGCTTGAATAAGAATGGATTTGATTGTACGAATATAATATTATTATTAAAATTATTCTCAAAACAACATTGTTCCTGATTTACGAAGCCGTCAGCCACTTAATCATTGACTTAGCATTTTCTCCTGAAAACATTCAACCTAAACTTTTAATAAACATACCAAATTATGACCACAAACACAATAGTGTTGTGAATTGTATTCGGCTCGTGGGAACCGATGAATCGATGCGAGATTACCGATTATGAATATTGATGTCGATACGTGTGTTGTTTGCAAATGATACCACGTGCCGCTCTGTAATCAATACCGATTCATAAATAGTTTGTTTCACGCGACTACCATTCAAAGTGAATTTGCTGGAAGCTTTTTCTACGAAAGCGTGAAAGTTACAAGGTTTTTGTCGGAATTAAAAATTTGTTTTGCTGACAAAGTACGTTGACATTTTTGAAATTTCTAATGGACCATGCCTTGATTCTAGAAGGCAGTAAATGTAGTCTATGGGTGACTTAATATTTGTCAAAAAAAATATTACCTGGAACCATGTCCTGTAAAAGGTTTGTTAGATTATTTGATACAGATAGTCATATCCCTAGTTAAAATTTCACTGAGTAATAGAAAATCACAGCTCGAGTTTTTGAACTATGACTGTCAAAATGTTATCATTAAGTTAAGAAACTCGAAGCTTTTCGAATTTTGATAGTATGAAAAATAAACATGGAACCTTTCCTATTATTTCATGACTACATCGATACCTAATCTTTTTAATTTTCTATATTAATCGTTTTATGAAACGATTTATTTAAACGTAAACAAAAAAACATCAGTTTACCTAAAACCACAACAAAGCATCATACAATATTTCATACACCCACCATCATCTCATTCCATCCATACATTTTTAAAGCCAACAAACATCATCACAGACAAGGGTCAGACATATCATAGCACATCAAGAATAACAAATCGATGTAGCATCACGCTCATATAAAACAGGGAGCAGCAGAGATAGTGGTGATACTGTAGTACGTGACTAGAGTACAATGGGGAGATTAGGTAATTTATAACGTCTAAAGAAGGGTGAGTTTATTAAATCGTTGCAAGTCGATTTTGGATGCAATATCATTTCTGAGAAAAGTATAAAAAAAAATTATTACACGAAATGTTCTAAACAGACACGATGACAGATTTAATTGTCATTAGGTTTACATTAATTTGTGCGTATTCAATAGTATGAGTTAAAGAAGAATTAAATAAACGCAAGTTTAACTTTTGTCTATTGTCGTAGTAGTTAGCAGTATAAGTTAGTTAAACGACAATCTAACTAACTTATACGGTAAAATAAAAAGCAGGCATAATTTATTTGCACCCAAATGTTACCAAACCAATAATGTTGCTCAACATAATCAAATAACAATCGAATCGGAAAACATTTAAGAGATCACGAAAAGTTTTCAGAGGGAAAAATAACTATAACCTATTAATTTATTCATTAAGTTTACTAAACATACTGAATTTTTGCCTATTTGAGACGTATTCTTTGCAATTCAAACTAAAAAATACAAAAGTAATATTATTCCTAACAAATAACATTAAATAAACCTCTACAAACAAACGGAAATTCAAACAGTATCAGTGTTTTTTAGACCGCAATAATCCTCTTAGTACCCTCTTCGGGAATCGAATTTGCTACCCTCTAAGGTCTTTATGTACCAGATGCTGGTTCTCACGGTATTTGATTGACATTCGGTATATTTTTCTACGGTTCACTCGTTCTATGATGTTTGTGAAAAATTGGTTTCCTTTTTCCAATATTGAAGGTATGAAAGTATATAAAAATGTATTATTTGCACTTGAGTGTGTATAAGTATGTTGTGTGTTTGCTACTATTCAAATAAGTAGCTTTTAGGTATGCAACCAGTTGGCAATGCAATTCTTGTGGAACGAATTGCATCAACATCCATTACTGGTTGCCTTTGAACGTTAACATTACATATTTTCTGTGGTTTATACATACCCCATGGTATTAACCCTATATTGGTCGTATCTGACGTAATGTGTAGTCTCATGTTAGGCTGCGTATAGCCACAAAAATTTATTTAGTATATAATACCTACATAAATTGTCTTAACTGTAACAATAGCTTAAGAAAAGTATCGGTAAATAGAAAATAATTGTCACAGCCATACACAAACTTTTACCCCATACGAAAGATGCCAAATAAGCACAGTGCAAAGTGGCTTTTAGTCAACAAAGGGCCTCCATAACCAATAAATAGATGGTCGGTACGGCCCAAAAAATCCAATTTCAATTCCAGACCCGGACAAATTGGGTCAAATCCATAACGGACTTTGGAACCGTAAATCCTGGAGTTCGTATTTCGGAAAGTTACGGTCGATCGACCAATCGGACGAACGCTTATCGCCAGGAGTGACACCGGCCGATTACCGAACCGTAAATTCAGAAATGGAACTCAACTTCGTTAATTACCGTTGCTTGATACCATCGGATCGGATTCAACCGATTCTAATTTCCGATATAAAATTATGCCAAATTAGGATCGCGTTCTTTTTTAGAATTCGTTGTAAATTGTTCCGGGTTATGTCGGTACATACTTATTTATTATACTCATAAACACAGTATCCTCTCTTTGCTGGAGAGTAAAACTTAAACTCTTTTTACTAAGTTTTAAACGTTCTAAAATTTATTAGAATAAACCAAATAGAGAAAAAAAGTAAATTCTTTAAAAGGTTAGGTAATTTTATAGAATCTAGTCTTTTAATTTTAACATTCGATTAATTTAAATAAAAATATATGCAAAGTAAGTGTTAAATAAAAAACTTAAGTTAGCGATGACTTCGAGCACATCAAAAGCGAAAAGCTAAAAATTCATACCCTTTCATCTGCCATCGAAAACCTTTAATTAAATAATGGAGCCATAACCCAAAACTGCCTTTATAAAACACTCAGATAACGCGAAAGTGGTGGCTGTCACTCGATATAATTCGCCAATAAAATCGATTGTAGTTCTCGATTTAAACGGCTCATTAAATCGAACAGTGCCATAACATCGTTGTGGATGGCATCGATTCGCCATCGAAATTGCTATGGCTTCATCAATTTACACAACAAAGTACAGGGATGGACTTAGGATGTGGGATTTATGAACCTGAAAAAGTGATTTGAATGGCAGATAATCTCAATCTATCTCTTTTTAAATGGATTAAATGCGGCTGTAGAAATGATCTCATTTCAGTGAAATACTCCAACTAACGAGTCGCTGATGTCACATTTTTTGTTTATTTATATCCTTTGCTATAATGATTATTGCATATTTTTCTGATTTCCAGTCACTTGTTCGTATATGCTACATGATGAAGAAAGATTCGAGACATTTTTTTACGAGTAGAAATGTTTTTTATGGTTTAAAACTGAATCTTAAAAACTACTCTGAATCTTTTTCGTGTGGTTTCAATTGTAATAACATAAACTGAACTTTACTTCAGTTTTACTTTCAGAATAACTACAAAAGTATCTCTTTGAACTTACAAGTGGCAGACAGTAAAAGTAATTTCAATTATCGTTATTCTGATAGTCCATTTAACGAACCTCAGCCGTTAAATAAAAAGTTATGAAGACCTCAAACGATTACTGTTATCACTGTTATCATTTAAAGGTCAAGGTCGACATTTTGTAATTATCATTGTTTTAAATCGTTTCGTTATATTGTCTTTGTAAGTACTACCTAATAAGATTCGGTTGGTTTTAATGTGTACTTAAAATATAAGGTACTAGACATTTTTGGGGTCTCATTTTGGATTAAATGTTAACTGTTTAACAGTTTTAGTCTTGCACAACTGATGTTCTTAAAATAAAGAGATGATGAAATACTGAAAATTTGGTTTACCGTTGAGTACAATAGGAAAGTTCACGATATTTAACTCAGAGCTTAATTTAGCCTCTTCTTTTCTACATAATTTATTACTCAATAAAGTAAAATACTTGATATTTTAAGGAATTTGAATACTGCAAATTGCCGATACTACATTCAAATTGGAGTTAAACTTAAAACAGGTGAGGTTGTTACCAAAACTATTATCCCAAATCCATCTCTGTTCCAGCGAAAGTTACCAGTGATTACGGGGAGTTCCGTTAACGAAGCTAATATTCAGATATATACGGATTGTTTGCGAAGGGCAATATTTTAATTGGTGCCGTCTGTTCGTGTAATAACGTCTGTCGTGTCCGCAATCTCGTTAGTGGTTGTTTATTGTACGATTTTTTTGTTGACCATTCTCTCTTTGTGGTTGACGTTTTCGGGGGTGAATTGAAGTTGATATTGCTGGGTAATTTACATAGTAATAGTTTGAAATACAATTATTATCGTTCTGTTACGGTTTTCGTGAACTAAGCTGTTGTTGTGGAGATTCAAGAAGTGAAGATTTACCGTGGCATGGCATGGCATTTATCATAATAATATAGTTACGTCTGCAAAGGATCCTATTTACAATTACATGTGACAAGAAGGGTTCTAAAGTTAATCAGACAAAATGACACTCCGGCAATGAAGGTCTTCACGGTGTACATAAGGTCAATACGCCTTTGAGGCATGTAAGGACTATTTCAAATTTTGTCAAAATCAAAATCAAACCAATATTAAAATTAAAAATTGTCTTCAATTCTTCCCCTTTCTAGCCAAGAGCCTGTATAATGTATAAATCATTGATTCTCGCCTATTTATTTATACAAGTGAATATAATTACCTGGTAATCTCTCGCTGGGCGGCATGGAGCTTGGCAGCGAGGCGCGTGGCGTCTGCCTCCGCGGCGCGCGCCCGCGCCTCCCAGTCGCCGCGCGCGCGTCTCTCGCGCTCCGCATCGCTGCGGGCAGCACCCTCGCGCTGGAAACAAGAACTATAGGTTAGAATAACGCTTAAGACGGAAAAAAAACATGAGTATCCTATACTTATAACTGTAATTTTGATAATACTGTATGGTAAAGCCTGGGCTATTGAGTATCTTAGTTGACTACTATTTGGTAGTATCGTCACCAAGCTAAGCTATACAATTTTTATTCTAAAATTATGTTAATTTATTTGTTACGTCAAAGCAGCAATGTACTGCATAACACTGATTTGAAATTGTCGTCGACTAGTTGTCATATGAGATGCACAAAACGCGTGCTGGTAATTAGTTCCTAAAATTAATTAAGTAAAAATGTATCATCACAATTACATGTTGTAAGTAAGCCATACCAAGTCGGATCCATCCTTTACCAAACACATTTACTCAGGAAAAATACGCGTATGCCGCCGAAAGCGAGCGATTGTAGACAATCCTAGTATTTCGTCAATGTTCAATATGAAGAATGACTATCTATACGTCACGTGCGAGTGACGGACGTTACGTCATCGCACATGTGACGTCACAACGACTGGACCCGTCCAAATTGGATTTTTATCCCGCTCTCTAACACATCACTTGCGCTTCGATAACTGAACGGAGAATAGAACAAGTGCAGTGCAAATGAAGGACTTATTGCGTTTTCGAAAATAAATACTTTGGTAGTTGAATTTAGAAGTTATTTTAATTTTCAGTATAATAGATGTACAGTAATATGGCAATTAGCACATTCATATTGGGGATAATAGCAATCTGACGATATTATAAAACATTTTAACATGCGTGATATTTTTGAAAATTCTAAAAGATTGAAAAAAACTTTTTTTTGGCACCCAGGTAGCATAGCATACCTATATAATTTTTTTGAGATATTATCAAACCTAAGACGAAAATACAAACAAAAGTTAACTAATGGAGACAAAATTCTCGTACACAGGTATACTTTATATCATAAAATATACATATTAGTAGCTTCTGAATAGGAAATTAGCACGCCCTTAGTGGTTGCTTGCTTGGTAAATATTTTCCCAATATTTTAATTGTGATGGCTCGCTCAACAGTAGCGAATAATTCCTTCTCACAATATTCAAGCTTTTAACCAAGATATATCTTTGAAAACTTAATCCATAACAATAACGAGAGCGGAGGAACTCTATCCGCAAAACTACCCTCCATAAATCATTCCCGATAGTTCCGCATTGAATATTATAAAATTTTGTTCAAGGAAATTGAAATTGTTTCAGAATTTGCTTCGGAGAGATAAATGAACATCTCACTGTGTGACAGTTCGACAGTTTACTTCTTTAACTTGTACTTTATTTGAGAAACAAGAAATGATATGCTAACTATGAGCGTTTGGAAAATTGCAAAATGTTAACAATTATAGCAGGGTGTGAAAATTAAAACAGTACATTCTTGGCTACAGCCAGTGAAACTTTAAAAAAATATGATAATGAATATGTTTGTTATAATCTCCAGGTGATATTAAATACAATCATGCGGCTATATTTTATAACTGAATTGAAATTCTCTTGCTGTCTTAGCCTAGATTAGATCCGTCTTTGGCTGGATTAGAAATTTTGAAGTCATGATTCTTAATTTATTTCGGATAGTACAATTTAATATTAAGCTAGGCTAAATAACATATTTTGACAGCAGTTCGAAGACACTTTTTTACATAGGTAGATAGATATATTTAAGAAAGTGCGATCTAATGGTAGGGTGGGCTAAATGGCATACTTGTCAGTAGTGTGAAGTCAATTTCTTAATAAATTTTCTAGGTAATTCACAAAGGTTCTTATTCTTAATCGGCTTCTCTTAAGTCTTCTGTATCCTAAGATTAAAACTACTTAAGCACTATCTTATCCCAACGACATCTAAATACGTTGCACTAAACTTTGTTAACTAGTGGCGAGGTTTCAGCAACAAAGTATTAATGAGTGTATAAATGTATAACCGCTAACCGTAGTTCAGTTACCTGCAGTTAGTTTAGGCGAGATCTTATCTTGTTTGGCCCAAGGTGCAAGGTTCGCTTTTGGTTTGAATCATTTGCCAATTATTTTATACCAGCGTCCGCGATTTTGACCGTGTGAAAAAATCATATGTTTTTATCTAGGTAAAAAATTGTATGTTCAAATTTCAATAAAATCCGTTCAGTCGTTTTTCGTCAATAGGTAAAAGTAATCCAACCTCACAAGCTATTGCATTTATATATTTAGTAGAATAGGGTGTATATTTAATGAATTTCAATTTGTTATTTATGAGATACCTATAAATCAAGTCTATAAGTTTATTATATAGGTACAAGTAGACTAGAAAACTTTCAAGAAGCGATTCAAAAACAATACGCGTTTACGCTTTATGACATCGTTTCAAATACAGTTCACGATGTTCACAAGCTCAGTGTATAACATAACAACGACACGAGTGAGTTATAAAATAAAAAGTTAAAATAGTATAATGAACGTTAAAAAGAACAGTATCATCAAAAGTAAACAAACTACCCACTGTCCGCTCCAACCTTGGACCAACATCCAAACTTTCCAACCAACTTAAAGTTTGATGAAGTTTAAATTGAAAATTAGTCTTGGCCGTATCTTGTTGGCTCCAGTTCATTGGGGCTAAGACCAGCCAACTTTTGTTCCAACGCCGCAAAAATCTGCACCTAGAGATAAGATACTTATCCCAAACTCAAAGGGCCTGAGGACCGAGTTTCAGTTTCAGACGGCCCTTTGAAAACTGATGTATTTTATCGTTCAAAGTTGAGATCCGAGAATTGATAAAGTGGCTATGAATAGGGAAATGATACCGTGAAAGGTTTTTTGAATGTGAAAGACCTGAATGAGAGTTTTAATTATGAGTTATTTTGAGTACGAAACAGATGGTAGATAGGTTTTTAAATTAATATGGTAGTACAAAATATCTGAGGTACAGATTAACTATCTCAATATGCTTGAATAAACCGTTATATAAATCAACAGTATATTTTTGATGTTATATATTTTTTACAGAATAGTTATAAGAATATTGGGTAAGAATATTTTCTCGAAGCACAAAATTGATAGTAGATACGTGAAAGTATGAAAGAACATAATAAAACCAAAACATTATTTTTCCATTCTTCCTAACTTATAAGAAAGTCCCGAAATCCGTTCAGAAAACATTCACGACAATTCACACAGCTTCTCATCTCTCGAGCGTAAATATAAATATAGAACGAACACGAAACAAGGTTCCTTCCCGAACTATTTCAGTTTGGGCATCGGGAGCGGAGTTTCCATATCGGTACTTTAGTGCCTCCTTCGTATTGAGTATGATACTTTAATTTATTTTTAATCCTCTGTAGGTTCTAAAAACTTATATTGGAATTATGAAAAATCACTTTAAAAAAAAGGTATAAATTATTTAAAGAAAGAAGTCTTATGGCTGTGGATAATAGCTTCTGGCATCTTTGGTACTATTAATACTTGTAGAGTACAGTAGTGAAAGTGTGACGTTTAAAATTAAAAACAATATAGTTCCCATCAAATACGTTAGAGGCGCTAATCAGGTTTTCATACAAAATGTCTCTAAAGCGGATAGATAACTAGCTTTCGAGAGTAGTAATGGCGCTACAGTAAAAATAGCATCAAGTATTTATTGTAATTGCTTTAACACCACTTAAAAAGTAAGTTACGTTCATTTGTTTTGGTTCAATTCAGTTTTAATGACACTGTAACGTTAGAAATAAAACATGTGCAGTAATAAGAAAAGAAATTGTAGTTTTAAGACCCGATGTCTTATTAGAGTGTAACTGTACACACAGACACGTGGTTTCATGCTTAATTGTAAAGTATTCTTAGTGAAAAGTTCCGTAAAGTAGTCATCAACGTCGAGTACTAAAATCATCAGCCACTTAATACTTTTGCCAGATCTTAGCTTTTTTATAACAGACGAACAGACGAGAAACATGATAAAATAATAAGCTATTTTGCAACATCCTTTAAAAACAGAATATAACACATTACAGGTTAAACACCCGTGCTACCGGATCTAATTCACTACATAAACAAAACCAAAACTCCCAAAAAACACTAAAAAGTGATTAAAAATTGATTCCTCCATTAGCAAAGAAAACTACAAATTAGTGAAGGAACCCATCCGAGTCGAGTGCACAAAACTCCAAGCGTTTCTTATTTCGGTGACAAATAAAAGAGGTGTAGAAAAGGAAATGGCCGGTTTCGGCTATTTTCGTGTGTTTCCGTCGACGCTCGGCTTACAGGCCGATTTGGACGGGTATTTTTGTTGACTAAGATCTTTAGGACGCGATAGTGAAATGGTTTGACAATTTAGTAGATATATTTGGATAAAGAGTGTAAATTAATTTAAGTGTTCGTGGAAAAGGATTCTTTGTTTATTTTGAGATAGCTGGTTAATACAAATGTTTTAAACCTGAGTAAACGATTTTTTTTAAATAAGTGCCGAAAAAATTCTACACAAATTCTACAATCAAGATTATTTATTCTTTTATCTTATTTACATCTACTTCTAAATAAAATGTTTCTTTATTGCTATTTTTGTTAACCAGAATGTTGTACTTCAGTAACGAAACTACATCCTACAACTACATTCTGATTACACGTCCACGCTGTTTGTACAAAAACATATTTTTTTTACCTTATTTATGCTATTCATATAATTTCTTTTTACCTTATACTACCGAGATCTTCAAATAAAACCCTCAACTACACACGTTACACTCAATAACTGTCGAAGCCCGCCACGTTTCACACCTGTCAACTTGTCAACTGTCAGTTTGACAGGTGTCACGCGTTTGACACGCCCTTGAGCCAACTTCAGACGTGTGGGTAAATACACGAAGGGAAATGAAGTTATTGGTTTGGTTGTAAGGAAGTGTAGTTTGTGAATAAGTTGAGTTGTGCTTTATATAATAACATTGTAATTGAATAATAAACACTTCTTACGTCTCGGTCTTCCTATGCTTCTTTTCAGGAAAAAGTAGCTTGCACCCTTTTTTGGCACAGGAAAAGTCGGATTCAGAGTATATGACAGATTTGTAGAGATAGCATTAGACACACTAAATTTAAAATTTATATAAAAGAAAGACAAACAAGAAATGCGTTTACAATGCTTGGACGAACGAATAAGAACGAGTGGATTTTTATTTTCATTGTATAGTTCATAAAAAGCACGTTAAACCTGACTTATTAAATATTTCGACTATCAATTCACAGTTTTTCTCAGTCAAGCTGTTGCTGAGTAAATTATATCCAGAACATTCTGTAATACTTTCCGAAAACAGTACAAAATAGCAACCAAGCACTTTATCTTCAAAACCTCTCCACCCATCACACAGCACATATTTCAATGTAATTCAATTTTCCGCAGGTAGTTCACTGTATTGTACGGAAGTAGTACAGCGTTCGAATTGATCGCACATACATCTCTATTTAAGACGGAAGCATGTAATTTAAAGCTCATTTTGTAGCGGCGATCTATCAGCGGGTGAGTTGCGACACATGTTACTTTTACTTCGCACTAGGTTAAGTGACTGCAGGGTGTTCATTTTTAGCTAGTAGTAGAGTATTTTTGTTTAGCGATGAAGAAGAAGCATTCAGTATGTTGACTTTGGTGCAGATATTACTAGGCATTTTGGGTAGCATTGAGTCCATATGGAAACCTTGCTGAAAGAATTTTGCCGAAACGTCAAGTTTATAAAAAATAGATCATTTATATTTTCGTCGTGATTTAGACTCGCTAGTACTGAAAAGAGATTGACTAAAATCTCTTTAGATAGTTAGTAATATTAGCAACAGACTTTAAAAGGTTTAGATGAACTCGTGACTACATAATTATTACAGACATAGTTGTTGAAATTATTGTAATCTATAATAATGGATTAACTGCAATTTTTTGGGAAAAAGCATTCACTACGGCAATCGGATTTACTTTAAAATAAAAATCTGTATTCCCTCTTTATATTTCTAAAACCTGCAGTTTTCAAAAGCAGTTTATATACAATATTAATGCACTTTGTATTGAGGTGCAGGCCACGTAGCGGTCGCGTACAGTGTGCACGCGGCATAACGGGCTGCAATGCGCTGGGGCCGGGAGGTATGAGGAAATAGGCGAATATGTGCCACTCCGGCTTGTTTATGTACAATTTAAAATGTGAGAATATGGAGTTAGGGACGATTGTGGAATAAGTAAAGGCTAGTGCAAGCTCGTGAATGGAGGCTGTGAGATTTTATATGATAGCTGCAAGACTTCGCTTAAGATTTTCATCAGAATGTGTATCGCAAGCAAACAATATTAATTTTATTTGTTTTATTAGTCATTTTAACTTTCATAAGGATGCCCTTAAAAAGAAAGTTTATATATAATAAGTTTATATTATATTAGGTTTATCCGGGACTGGGTGGAACAAGTACAGAATATTGCTTAAAATTGCAATAATGTTCGCATTTAGCCCATTTTTGACAGCGACCACTAGGTATGTACCTAGTGGTCGCTGTCAAGAAGAAAATAAGTGTCTAACTAAGCATTAGTTTCTTATAGTTTCTATTTATAATACAACTAGCGGTTGTCCTGTCTACACGACAGAATAACATTGTCCAGCGAACAAAATTGTGAATCTAAACCATTCTCAGATCCCCTTGAACACACACAAAAATGTTCATCAAAATGGTCCAGTCGTTTAAGAGAAGTTCAGTGACATACACACTTACAGAAGGATTGTATATATAAAGATAATAATAGAATGACGAGGACGAAGCGCGAGTTTCTATAACCAATGTCAAAAATCACTTTCCTTACATATTAATCTGTCAAAAATCTTACAAATACACAATAAAATGTCAAAAGCAACCCTCATTTGACTTGTTTAATCTGTAAAAGTACGTTAAACTGTAGCTCGATTCTCTATTACTATCGACTACCGACAACCGAACTGTCATCGAGAAATTTTGTATGAAAATCTGATCAGCGCCTCTGACGGGTGTCGTAGGAAACATTTTGGCAGTACATTCTAAATGTCAAATGTCGATAGCTAGCCGGTTGTCGGTAGTCGATAGTGGTAGAGAATCGAGGCCTGTATCAAAGCTACAATAAACTGCGAGTGGCGTATCTTTTTAAATTAGGTCGCTAGTCGGTAGCTATACGTTTAAAAATAATATCTTCTTCAAGACTCGGTGAGTGGAGGAGACGTTGATTGATTATCTTATAAGAATTATGAAAAAGAAGGTGCTTTTTATGAAAGCATCTTAGGAATATTGCTGTTTTTTATTTTGGGGTATATTTTTGAATTTTTTTTGTTGTGATTGTTCCTGTGACAGTTTCGAAGTTGATTATGCTTTTAATTCTTGTCTAAAAATCTTCATTGTTTTTATATTTACATCTAGGATAGCTTTCTATAATGAGTTTTGCATATAAAACATAGGTTACTAGTTACCACTTAGTTTCATAATATTTGAAGATACTTAACTGTTACTTAGTTCTAAAATGTACTAATAAAAAAGAGTGCCATTAAGTAAACTTATGAACGATTTAGTTATTTCTGTTTCTGACCTACTCATAACGACATGTTTTAAAACAATGAAAACAAATCACAATTTTTCTTTTTCTTATTATTTGTAGACACTACTTCAAACAAGATTAGCACTCTTCCTCACTTCTCAGTCACCCTCAACATGTCAAAGTCAGTAAAACATTCCGTGTTTTTTTCTCCACCCTTAATTCGTCACCAAACATCCCTTATTGACATCCCCGTACTATCGGAGTTTGCTTAGGCGTTAGGTATTAAAGTAAACCCTTCGGAGGACTTCGGAGGGCTTGTGAGGGTGCAAATAGTGTAGACAAATATTTGGAAGGTATTGCAAATCAGTTGTACGCTTGTTTTCAATGTTTATAGTTTGAGGGGAGATGTTGCTTGATGTTTAAAGCTTTGATTTGTATGGTAGTTTGATTTTATTATTATTGGCATAAATTCGCAAAAATGAATCCGATGCTCGTAACAAATTGTACTGACTTATGGCTACCGGGCAACAAAATATAAAGCGAAGTGGTATTCTTTTACTCTATAATTTGTAAAAAAATAAAAAATGACAGTTGTAATGGACTCTGCAATAAAAGGGTTTTAGAATTGCGTTCACAATTCAGTACCCCATTGTTTCTATAAAACGTAGCCAATTTCGTACCCAATTATACCTTATTTTTATGTCAAACGCCATTTAATCGGTCGATTACAAAAATCCTTTGATTACGCCAATGTAGTACAGTCACAATGAAAAAAATATGCAAATTCCTTTTTCAAATCGGGTTTAATGATCAGTGCCCTCTGTCAAACAGGCGCGTGGCGGGCACGTGACTCCGTTTGGACCAATCGTAGGCCATTGTTTGTATGACGTCATCGCCGGCTAGTTCGTGAGAAATGATTTACGATGCTCTACAATAGATGGTAATTAAGTTTTGTAGCCCTTTGCTGTAGATGACAAAAGGTAGTTTATTAAAATGTGCTTTTGTAGGGTCGCTTCATTGACCAATGTAGGTAAAGAGCTTTTTAGAATATTAAATGTTAGGATTAAATAAATTACTTTTTGGTCCTTTAACTAGCCCTTTGCGCCAGCTGATATTATATTTCCCACAACCCCGTTCAACACAATGTAACATTTGAACTGATTTTCAGTAATAACTAAGCGTATGCTTAAAATAAATGAAATACAACGTTCACAATTACTATAATATCTATAGAAATATACAGTGCGAAATGAATTTTTCACTTACGTGATCGCTAAAAATCTCTTCAATTCTATAACGTCATAAGAAAACGTGAAAATTGAATCGTACTAGAACAATTTCAAGTTCTTGTTTTAATTTTCGTAGATTCTTATGTCTAATACAGAGGGTATAAAAATCATTCTATCTTCTCATTATCTCGAATTCATCAGACATGAAACATAATACGGGCAAAGTCATTAGAGCAAAAGTAATCCAATCACAATGCCCTAAGTACAACAGGGCATTAAAAATAGGGCTCACTAAAATCTGCAGCTGTCGAAATCAATAACACGAGATCCCAATTATCTGACTATAATCCTGCCACCCTCAAAATGACTCATCCCCTGTTAAGATTATAGTAATAAATAATTCAATAAATATTTTAGCGTTTGAAAGGCATATTTGCTGCTAATTATTTTGCCTCTTGTACTAAGAGAGTTGGTAAGTTGGCACTTTTTTATATTATTAAGCGAAAACTAGGCGTAGGTAGACTCTCGAATATGCTGATTACCTGACGTTTACTAATACTAATACCATGTTTTTACATTATATCTTTTCATGGATATCTAATAAAAACCAGTAAATAGTGACCCATAATAATCTAAAAAGCAATATATCTGAGATCTTTAACGAGAAATCAAAATAACTGTGTATTAGACTGTAATATATTAATAAATACCTTAACAAGTTAATTTTAATATAACGTTTCCTTAATGGTTTAATTTTGGCGAATAACCCATATCATCTTGAGTTCAAGTAAAACTATCTCACAATCCTATTGTGAGTCTAACAGTGACTGCATGATACTGACGTGTAACTTAACATTAAATATAGCTTGAGCATTCGGCCATTAGACGCGGTCCAAGAGCACGACCAAAAGGGACAGTCAGAATTATAATAGAGCTACCCCATAAAAATGACTCACTCACTCCCTTCAAGGGTAAATATAAATAATTCAATAAATAACTAAATAGCCGGTGCATCGAAGTTTGCACTTAGTACTAATCTTGTTAGATTAATCCTGTAGTTTGTGATACATTGTGTTACATTGCAATGTTAGATAACGTTGGAGTTACTCGTAGTGTTAGAAAAAGCTCTGTTAACTACAAGTCGTGTAGTTTCAAGTTTATTTTTCTTTTACTAGTTTTTTTTTTGTACTCGTAACCGGTATGATAGGATGTATGGATGTGAGTGAAGCAAGGGAAGTTTGAAAGTATCGTACCAAGAGGCGTTCTTTGGTCTCTGCCTACCCCCATGGAGGAAAAAGGCGTGATATTATGTAAATTTATTGTTAAATTACTGGTGATATGTAAAGAAAAATGTTGTATACAGTCGACAATGATAAAAATATGTTTTGTAAAGCACGATATAGAACAAAATAAGCATAAAATATAATGCGGTCTAAGTTATATAACTTTGTTAGAAAAATAAGCATTCAACTTTTCTGTGTGAACAGCTTTACATTTGTATGCGTTTCAAATTTTGCAACATCAACACATTTCAGGAGGGATTTTCTAAGCGACCGGGACATCTAGATGGACCGTGCAAAATTGTTCTGTCAACGCTATTACTATTCGCAACCGCGTTTGTATTTTAAACAGAACAAAGAGAAATACTTGAAAATATTACTAAAGTAGAAGGAGCCTTTAACCAAAGGGGCTATCACGTATCTCAGTTGACAACTATTTAAAAGCCACTATGCTGTACATTGTTGTCTCTCTTAGATTATAAATATTAAGACGTTGCGCCAATGCAGCAATGTACTGAATAGTGATCATCATTGGATGTACACTTGTTATCAACTGAGATACATAACACGCATAGAACCTTTTAATTTATAAAGCTCACGTTAGTTACAATGAACAATAAATTGGACTTAAATCAAGTTTAATAAAATCGCTTTCCAATTATAATCAATATAAAAGGCTAAGCTCAAGCTATGGATAACAGTCAGATAACCTATCTAATGGGTAGTTACCAAACATTTCTAAGCCTGTTTACAACTCAATCTAGTAATAAACTTGCCAAATCCTAGCCACAAAGGACTAATCACCACACAGGATTCGAATCCCAATTCCTAATCAATTCCGGCAGTCAAAACATAGCGCGAAACGCTCGAGGCTTACTTACAAAGCAATGCATCTTCAAACCAAATGAGGTGTGCAATTGTGTGCAATAACTCATAGTGCAGTTTGGTGCAGTGTTTGTGCAAAATTTGTGATGCTATGGAAATTAATGTTTGTGTGGTAATAGAACTTAGACTAGAGATAGAAAGTTTAGTGAAGTTTCCAAGATATGTTTGAATAGTGGTGTCTGTAATTTTCTTTAAACATGCCCTTTTTACTCAGAAAAAGAGAACGAAATTACACATAGATACATAATATCACGCCTGTTTTACCCAAAGGTGTAGGCAAACTAATTTAATGTTATGATCTATAAAGTTAGAAAAAAGTTACTAATTTAGGTATATAAATGTTTGAAAGCAATTTTATGTCTTAGACGATTGAAGTCAATTTGAACATTCGCCAAAAACATCCAAAATAATGTCCCTTAGTGTGACAAAATCTAGACACACTGATTTAAGTTTCTAACATAGCTTAAGTAAAGCTAAAACAGTATCAAACGAGATCAACATCCTACCTTATATAGTCAAAATTATTAGTTCCAATTACACAAACTAATCCAAATACCTTTCAGAATATTCATTACGAATATTATCAAGGAAATCTCTAAAATGAGAAATCCAGTGACGTAACATGGGATCAATTTGTCCGGGTGAGCGGACAAACCGCACCATCCCTTTGACCTCTGATTGAATCGACCAACGACTAATTATCGCGGCATTCCAACTAGTGCAATGTTGACTTTGCTACTCTTAGTTGAAGGGTTATGGGTATTTGTTTTGGGAAGGTTGTTGAAGGTGAAATTAGATTATGTATTGTTATTAAGTTTTAAATTAAAACTAAAACTATTAGCTTTAGATAAACATTTTTTTTTGCTGTATCAGCTAACCTAGGTTTATAAGCTAAGGTATATATTTTTGTGAAACAATTAAATAACGCCCGTAGTTTAATTTACCGTAAGAATTTAAAAAACATGTTGTTCATCTGTATGTCTGTCTTCCTACTTTCCCCTATTTGGAGCGTATTTTTATACCTTTTCACTTTTCATTTCATTGGACACTATATAAAAAATATTAAATTGAATCAGAATCTCGCTAGGTAATGATGGCTTTTCCACGAAATGGGACGAAAATACACCTAGTTATACATAATGGTAACCCATGTCATTTGATTGAACCCTATGTTAAAACATAATTTTTATCCAAAATCTCTCTAGCTATAAATGCAGGTTGCTTTTCAACAAATGGATGAAAAATATACCTTGTTATACATAATAGTATCCCATGTATCCTCTCTACTAAAATATAAGTAAATGTTCACCCTCACGCGGTTATCAAATTGGATCAATTTGACTACCTCGAAGGTTCTTGCTTTAATGAAGCCTCTCCCGAAGCCTTTATTCTATTAGATTTAACTATTAAACACTGTTTCCTTTCAAAGTTCATTTAATATTGCTAAATTAAATATTGACAGCAAAAGCTCTTTGGGTTATGTAAACGAGGAAGTGCCTATTTGATAATGTAACCTTTTCAGTGGAAAATCCTGTAATTTCCGCTTTGGATGGACATGATTTATATATAATTAAATAATAATGGCCCATTGATTTACTTCTGTGTTAATCTATAAATGATTATGTTATTTGTTCCAAATATCATTACTATACATTCAAAAGATTTAGCGTAAAAAATTGTTAGAAAATTTAATGACCCTGAAAAATATTCGGATAGAGAAAATTGGCAAATTAAATATTTTTGTAACCTTTCTGGTTGTTATATCCATTATATTTCGTATTAAGTATCTTAAGTATCAAGATATAACAATTTACAGGCGTTTTGAAATGTATTTTTCTATTCATCACGCGTTTTCTGTGCGTGCCGTGCTCCATTCAAGAGTCTAGCCATCAATGGACGTAAAAACCATAGTTTATGCAACAACGTGCGTTATCAAAACTGTTTACATCAAAATTATGCAGGAATTCTGAGCGTTCGCGTTTCACGTACTTCTGCTTCAGGAATGTTCACGCTAACTAGGGGTTTTCAGGATATTTGTTACTGTGCGTTTTACTTTATATTTTTTCAGATTTCATTCAATTTACTGCATTTAAAGAGAAATGTGATTCCATTTTCTTGTTTATACCAGAGTAATAAATTAATAATATCAAGAACAACATTATAAGGAAATGTTGCCTAGTATATACCAAGAAACTGATGATTGTTGAAAAAAGTCAAATGATTTATTTATGAAAATTGTTACGGAGATTTTTCAACATTCTGTCTATTGCTTACTTAAACATCAAAGTAATCTAGATAGATGAAGGTAAGTTAAAACCTTGGAATTTCAGCACCCTTTTAATATTAAAACCTTTACATCAAATTCTAAAGACCATCCATCCATCACGAACGGTAAAACTTACATTAAAAGCAACTCCAAAATACCTTTCACCAAACCACACTTTACCAAAAACAACTGTCAGAAAAATAAAAGATTATTCCATTCATCCAAAAACATTCTTACACTAAATCCTTCGGAGTTGAATACCCACGGTTTTAGGGGGCCACCTAAGTAGGGGGCACACTATTTACTAAGAATCCCTAGTAAGGGCCATAATCCCTGGAGAGTAGAGATTGCAGAGATGCGAAATGATTAAGAATGGATGTTTTGTTACGTGGGGTATAAATAATTAATTTTGTGTTTTTAATGTGGTGTCTGAGAGTATTTTGTGGACTACCACGAGCATTAGAATAAATTAATCTAAGGTAAGAAGAAAGATTTACTCAATTTCAGTTGCCTTTAAGGGATAATTTGAATTTACTTTAAACTTTCCTCTTATAGTTATAGATTAGATAGGTTTGCAGTCATATAATAGACTTAGAATCCTTTGGAGGCTTTAATGATTATAATTCAAGAAAAATATGGTCTCGGTTTAAATTAGTCTATACAGGGAGTTTATTTAAGTAAGAATTTGGTATAAGAAAACGTCAACTCTTTAAATAAATCATACGACAGGTAGAGTTGAATCTTACTTCCATAAATAAAAAGTTATGAAACATATTAAACTCAAAAGTATAAGTACACAACAAAACAATCTTACATAAATCTCTTCAAAATCCTGAACACGAAAAAACTATTTAATTTCATCTCAACGTGACCAGTGAACTTTTTTGCCGACACTACATCACAAAGTTTGTGAGTGGCTTAAACAAGGCGAGTTGGTCTTTGCGAGACGGCCACGGTTCGATGCTCGTTTTTAACGAGTGCGACAAACTGGGGACTATCCCGGTTTGGATACTAATTGATGATTTTAAGGGACTTTTTTGCCACAGAGATTATCGTAGCCAGTTGTGGATATTTTCTTTGTTTTAAAAGGTAATTTTGTTTTTGGTTTTTGGGATATAGTACGATAGTTATCATTAAGTTTTTTAACATATACGAATAATATTATATATAACATTATTAAGATAGAAAATAAATAAATATAAAGAGTAACTGTGCTAAAAGAAATTTTATGATATTTCTATTAGAAAAATTATGAATTTTCCAGGAATGTGTTAGATATTATTCAATTATAGTTGTCTTTTTTTAAGTTAAACTTTCCCAATATTTGCCTTCATAAAGCTATAGGGGAACAATTCAACATCAATTGTTTCATCATCTGAAACTGGACTTGTCGAAACAAAAGCACTTGTCTTCAAGGAAAAAAGAAAATTTCTGTTCGTTGTCTTATCAGTGTTGATCGAGTTTATCCAGCGATGTGCCCCAATTCTTTTATCTTGCTATTCTGTTTCGTAAAATAAGAAACATTTCAATCACGAAAGTGGCCAGTCACATCAAAAAGGTACAAAGTTACTCACTTAAACAATGATTGTTCGTATTTTAGTAGAAACATGCTGTCCAGGGTATAGCGAAATGAAGGAGAAAGATTATGAAGGCTAACTCCACTACCATGTGAGATTCATATCTTGGAAGAAAGAGAGAGAGTGAGAAAACATGATGATAGGCATAAAGAAAAATATTTGAAGAAGCTTAATCCGCAAGCTGATGTGTACCAAATTTCATGGTAGCATTTAACGGACATGCACTCCAAAACAGTTCCCTTGATTTAAACAAGCATTTGAGTTTGTTTTTTGAATACGAAAGTCACCAAAAATATCATATATTCCCACGAAATACACAAAAAATAATAGATTTTTCTACAAAATCCAACAAAAATATTCGACACATGCACCGTGTGTTCATTCTTCCGAACATAGAACTTGAAACACCTGAACCAAATGCGCACAAATCCAAAAAAGTCGTATGTAACATTGACCACAAACTGAAAAACGAAAGCTAAACACTATCAACTGTATCACACGGTGTGTGACCAGAATAGTTATAAATCTCTCCATCCATGGGGTGGCTGCGATTTACATAGTGGACACCCATAAAGCTGTCGGTGATATATCTAATGTTGCCGTGAAGATATATTGTCGATTTCATTGTAATATTGAACGTAGCGTTTTGTTTTCGTGTCGAGTTTCTCGTGAATTTTGATGTCATAAATGGCTGTGTAGAGTTAAATGTAGAATTTGTTGTAGAATTATGTTTAAAAAGAACCTATAAGATATACGCGAAAAATGTAATTTTTTGTCAGTTAGGTAAGTAGAAAAAAAAACAGACACTGTGATAATAGTAACTAATTTTAAATTCTCCTTAGTGTTACTAGAATATTTTTTTGTGTTGCTTTTACGCTTTTGGCAAGTTGTGAAATATTTAACATTGTGGAACAGCCTAAAATATTAGAAATTTTGTCTTCAAAATACTCTTTATATCACAAAAGCGTACCAAGAATTTGATCTTTAGATTTTTGCTAAAAGCAACTAAAAAGTATTTTTTTATTAAAGAACAAGTGTAGGCGGCAGAAATCGTAGACCTTTAAGAAAAAAAGGTCGCTTCACCGTTCAAAAACTCTTGTAAGCAAAACAAAACGGGTAACCTTTTACAAGTACTAAAGAGCTTTTTTTTTTACTATAAACTTTCTCAGACAAGCTCAACTTTGAAACAACGGAAAGGGTGAAGGAAAACAAAATTGACAGGGTAGTTTTTTTCAGCAGATATTTTTTAGAGAGATAGTTTGTCAAGATTTCATTCCTGAAAAGGAGTATTTTAGTTCCTTTCCCCACTTTATACGCCATTAAATAAATTTGTCTGTGTCATCAAACATAGAAAACATTTTGATCAATGATTACAGTTCAAAAGATTTATAGACAGCATACTTGCACTCAGTAGTTATGAAAGTACATAACACACTGTAATTCACGTAATTTAATTTCGATGTTTTGTTCATCCAACTTTATGCCCTTCATAAAAATCTGAAATCCTTACAATGCAAACAGTACTCAATTTCCATATTTACAAAACCAGGACAATGAAAATCGAAACGAAAAAGTATCCTTTATTTTCGAAATTTTCAATAAATAAATAAAAACCAATAAATGTTAAACAATTGTCCATGGAACGTGCACAAGTTGTAAAAACGAAGGCTTTGGCGCAATTATTTATTGCTCAAGCATAATGTTTCTTTTATACCCTGGGAAAACGCGTATTGGAAATTTTCTATACAAAGTTTTTTCAATATAATTGAATGAATTTATTGAAGAACTATTTCGTTTGGAAATTGCATGTTTATTTCATAGTTTTATATACCTAATTATTTTCTGTTACGGGGTTTGATTTGTTAATAGCTTAACTGTCTCTTTGTCGGCTGTCTGTTTATATAGTAACATTCTTATTTTATCTTTGGCAAATTATTATTGATGTAGTGAGGATTCTTCACTTGGTGTTGTTAAATCAAGCATTTCTCATAAAAAATTGGGCTCAAAAAAAATTGAAATAATGAACACTGATTTTATCGACAGTTGTTCTGTAGCTGGCTTATTAGTAGTAGATTATTGCCACAGTGTTGCAAAAAACGGTTAATCTTCGATGCTAGAAAACTATTGGCGTCATCAGACTTCTGTAACCGTAAGGTACAAAACTAACCTTTCCAAACATTTCAATTAATCCGAGCTAAACTACTCAGTATCAGTTAGCTATCCGAATTTCTCGCAAACAACGTGTCCATTACCGGCAAAGTTAGACAAATAACGTTCAGGATGAAAACAAATTAGTCGCCGGGGGAATTAATTGAATAATTCTCAACTAAACGCCTCAAAACCGGCAGTTGTCGAGTATTGATTTCTAGTGCCCTCGAGTGGTTTGGTGGTACAAGTCACAAGTTTCGGATGACAGAAACTGAAAGCTCGAAGTTAAGGGTGTTTTTATGTAAAAATTACATACACACATAATGTTAAGCGTTTTCTCATAAGGTTAGGCAAATACCAAAGAATGCCACTTGGTATGATCATTACAAATTTAACAATCACTGCAGTCAAATGGTGACCAACTACTGCTATAACGAGTTCTTTACAAATTGACTAATCGTTTTTTCGTTTCTGAATAGATTTGTCTGACGGGAATAAATTATTAAACATTTTTTGTACGTTTAACGGCTAAATCAATCTCTAACCAAGGAGTAATCGAAGAAATATTGCCTATTACTCCTAAACAGTCCTATCCTGGCGTCCAAAGAATCGCTGACCTCTTCTCCTTTACACCCCAAATGATGGCACCCCACAAAAACAAGGGGTGGATTTGCAGAATTAAATAAAAAACTGCACCTCACCGGACATAGAGTGGTGTTAAATCTATTGGATTTTTTTCAGAGACAGCAATTTTTCCTTGGAGCATTATTTGAACGGCTCGCAGGCAGTTTTTCTCGGAATTCGATAAAGATGTTATGTGTTAAGATGACTAAGGGGATTCTAGAAGTGATTTATATAAGTACATTGTATAGGCATTGGGCACTTGCAGTCATCAAAGTATTTTGTAAAGAGAAAAAAATAATTAAAGTAGTTCCTTGGATGCGTTCGTTGCAGTTATAAACACATCTAGTCAATGTTTGGTGAACCTTATCTTCTTGATAAGTCCAATCCGTTTTTTGTTACGTTTTTGTGCAGCTACATTCTAAATATATGCTTCAGTAAATCCACTATCCAACCATCATCATCAACAATAACTAATAGGTACATATAAGCAATCCGATAACATTAGTTTCAGACAGCAAGCAACCACAATTATTGATTCCACATGCATATTTAATTACCTGCAAACCAAGGTATACGTACAGTCGTACACCGTTATTACTCGAAACATCGAGATACGCAAACACACATTGTAAAGCTGCCAACCCTAAATGAACGCGCGTATCGTATGCCGCATCTAATTGGTAATTGAAAACGGCCGCGGCGAGATCAAAGCGTCGCTCGACCAATAAAATGTCACGGCGTCACTCGCGGATTAGGGATGGCACACGTGTCTTATTTCATTACGTGTAGAAAGTTTATTGAAAAGTAATTTGATTGGGATGAAGTTAGTTAGACTTGATAATCTTGTAGAAGGGTGAGATAGTTGAAAAACAAGTTTAGGTTAGAGTTTGTGGATAAACTTTAAGTACTAACTATGTTATGTAGTTTTCAAACAATTTATACACTTTGTTATCACGTTTAAGCCAGCTTAACTAACGAATAAGTTGCGAAGTTAGCTTAATGTAAAGTGAATGTGGTAATTCTTTGGCTAACCCTTTGCAAAAACGACAGGCTTTTTGTTACGTTGGTTGTTTGTATATCATGAACAATAAATGTTACAATTCATAATTCTGATTTCAAAAGCAAAATGTATAAAAGAGCAGCTGACCACTGACAACCGGCCGAATTAAATAATCTTAAGTTTAATAATAACAAACAAAACTGCACAAATGATTATGAACTCTATGTTTAAATATTAGAGTCTATTTTCCCTTGAGGTGTCAGTATTCGACTTGTTTCGTAGTACTGGGTGCATCATGTATAAATCGAATGAATTGCATTTGTACAAACAGAAGGGTGCTTTTAGCCGCCATTGCAAATATTGATTTATTGTGTTAGATTTATAGACGCTTGCGACTGAATGCGTTGGTCAGTTTATGCGCGAAAGCAGAATATGAGAGTTATTTGTGTACGTTACGCCAGCAAGAAAGTGTCACCTAGAGTGATATAAGTAGAACGTATAATTAGTGCGCAATCTGCTGTAAATGTGCGCCGCATAAAAAAATTGTGCGTGTTGTAGTTTTGAAAAAAAAACGTAAAAACGATTCCTGCTGGAGTAACGTTGTTCTAGCAAGAAAATTCTAGACGAATTATCGGAGAGATAAAATACATACATGGGCAGAGAGCTTATATTTGTGCAAGTATGTGCGCCATAAATATAATTTGTGCGTCTTCAGGTTTTCGAGATATTGCGTTTCTCGCTGCAGTAACGTTTTGCGAATTCGTGTATCTCTAAGACCATTTTATGTGCGCCTGTAGAATGAACATACACGAATAGCTCTTAATTAGTGCATATTTGTGACATAATTAGATGCCAGATAATATTTATAATTTTCAAGTAATCGCGCTTTATTGAAAACTTAAAAAAATATTGTAGCGCCTAAATGAGAGGACGTATAAGCTCGCTAAAAACTGTATTCGTTCCATCTTGTTGTTTATAATTACCATAAAAAGTTTCAAAACAGAACCTACAAGCGTTAATGAATAATATTACTAAAAGTCGAAACGACGGCATCATAACTTTGACGCCAACAAACAAGAAACTGGCTCAACCTAAGATGTGTAGATGTAAACCAAAAATTAGTGCATTTATCAAATAATATATAGTAAAAATATCCAGCTTCAACTGTTTCGTGTTAAGTAAATATTAATACCAAACCAAAACAGTTATTCAGCGCAGGTTATCCGACCAAATTCGAATGACTACAAAAAAGCGACGGATTCATACGTATCGATGACCTCCTTTATTAAACGTATTACACCTACACTGTGTTCGTACAGTCACGCTCAAATGTTCGTTGGGAATTATTATTACAATGACCTAATAAAAATATAATATATATATATATATCTAGGTATTAAATGTACTTTCTGATCATATGAAATCAAAGAGCTTGTTGGTTTAAGAAAATATTATTTTTATTATCATACCTAATTATGATTTTATTGTTTGTGTACTTAAGTAAATGAAAAACTGATCTGTGATTTTAAATAATACCAAATGACTATACAAGGTACAAATAGTTTAATTGAACAATGTTTGTTCTAATATTTATAGGTAGAAAATTTGATCTGTGATTTGTTGCCATAATTACTTTAAGAATCATAATTAGGTATGATAATAAAAATAATATTTTCTTAAACCAACAAGCTCTTTGATTTCATATGATCAGAAAGTACATTTAATACCTAGATATATATATATATATTATATTTTTATTAGGTCATTGTAATAATAATTCCCAACGAACATTTGAGCGTGACTGTACGAACACAGTTTAGGTGTAATACGTTTAATAAAGGAGGTCATCGATACGTATGAATCCGTCGCTTTTTTGTAGTCATTCGAATTTGGTCGGATAACCTGCGCTGAATAACTGTTTTGGTTTGGTATTAATATTTACTTAACACGAAACAGTTGAAGCTGGATATTTTTACTATATATTATTTGATAAATGCACTAATTTTTGGTTTACATCTACACATCTTAGGTTGAGCCAGTTTCTTGTTTGTTGGCGTCAAAGTTATGATGCCGTCGTTTCGACTTTTAGTAATATTATTCATTAACGCTTGTAGGTTCTGTTTTGAAACTTTTTATGGTAATTATAAACAACAAGATGGAACGAATACAGTTTTTAGCGAGCTTATACGTCCTCTCATTTAGGCGCTACAATATTTTTTTAAGTTTTCAATAAAGCGCGATTACTTGAAAATTATAAATATTATCTGGCATCTAATTATGTCACAAATATGCACTAATTAAGAGCTATTCGTGTATGTTCATTCTACAGGCGCATATAAAATGGTCTTAGAGATACACGAATTCGCAAAACGTTACTGCAGCGAGAAACGCAATATCTCGAAAACCTGAAGACGCACAAATTATATTTATGGCGCACATACTTGCACAAATATAAGCTCTCTGCCCATGTATGTATTTTATCTCTCCGATAATTCGTCTAGAATTTTCTTGCTAGAACAACGTTACTCCAGCAGGAATCGTTTTTACGTTTTTTTTTCAAAACTACAACACGCACAATTTTTTTATGCGGCGCACATTTACAGCAGATTGCGCACTAATTATACGTTCTACTTATATCACTCTAGGTGACACTTTCTTGCTGGCGTAACGTACACGAGTTATTTATGTAGCGGATTATTGTAGTGATATGCGTTTGAAATTTTGCGGGTAACGGCCGAATAGTCAACGTTTTGACTTAGAAACAAGAATTATTTGCTATAGAAGCAAAAATATTTGTGGTAATATATAAATTAATATTAGTGGTAGACTTTTATAACTTGCTCAAAAAACCCTTCGAGTGTTTTTATTTATTATGGTTAGTAGAGGTAGATAAAAAGGTCAACATGACTGAAAAATTTGCAATATTCGCAAAAAAATGTATATAACGCTTTCTGTTTTTCTTCAATTGATAACAAAAATGGTTAGCGGAGGACCACTACCAATAGACAGAACATCTTAAAACATAGAATTCCACTGTTTTCATAAATACGCAACAACCAAAACAAAATACTGAAATCCGAGTATAAAACACGCCTAAAAAGGCTCAACTATTTCCATCGAACAGTTCCGAGTAAAAAACGGTTGTCTTTAATGAAACAGCTGAACGCTAAGGCAACGTGATCGAGTTACAGTGGAAACAAATTACTGAACACTTTCAACTATCGTTCAACAGATGTTCCACTCTTATTGTTCCTTGTTTTTTGATACTATTTCGAGTTTGAGGTTTCTGTGAATTTTCTAGGTGGTCTATTGTTTTGGTCACTGATTTAAATGGTGATTCTACGGCTGGTGCGTTGATATGAGTGCTGTTACCATGGCAACGAGCTACACTCAAATATTTGAGATCATAAAATCACCACCTTGCCTTTATTTCAATGTAATTTTCTGTTGACATAATTAAATAAACGACGAACACGTGCATCAAAATTGCATTTGTTTGGTACGTTTATCAATTTATCTATGTGCTGTATCATAAGATCTATTTAGATTATAATTTTATGCATTATATATTATGTATCAATCAATATAAAAGTACTTTATGGCCTTAAATTCTTAATGTCAGCCCTGTTTTATAATTCGTTTTATTTCAATAGAACAGTCGGTGCATCTCTTGAAGTAGCGTCAAGTGGTTTTGCAATGGAATTATTGTAAGGACTAGCTGTTATTAAGCATTGCATTGGTAGAATAATTCCGATCTTCAGTTGTCTGAGTAGATACTTATAGAAAATTAGAGTACCAAATATATTGTATGTAACTATGCGACGTTAAAGCTTTTGTTTCAGGTTTTATAGTCAACTAGCTAACCCGCGCTACTTCGCTTGCTTCACATAAGAGAATCATAATTTTCCCCGTTTTTGTAACATTTTTCACTGGTACTCTGCTCCTATTGGCCGTAGGGTGATGATAAAATAATAAATCTTCCTCAATAAATGGGCTATCTAACACTGAAAGAATTTTTCAAATCGGTCCAGTAGTTCCTGAGATTAGCGCGTTCAAACAAACAAACAGACAAACTCTTCAGCTTTATAATATTAGTATAGATTAAAACGACGAAGAAGACCTAGCAAGAAATTGTCTGCCAATGTAAATGTGACATAAGATGTATGGATATAAATGCGACAAGAGAAATTAGATGCCAAGATGCGTTCATTGGTCTTTGCTTACCTCTGTGCATGTAACCTACAACCCAATCTAAACTTCTCGATACTACATTAGCAGTAAATAGCAAACAGCACTATCTCTAATATAAATAAATTTAACCCATTACTGTCCCACTGCTGGGCAAGGGTCTCCTCCCGTAATGAGGGAGGGGTTAGGCCTTGAGTCCATCTCTAATAATAGACTTTTATTCCTTAAAAATAAAATCAAACCTATTGTTTCTAAACTGAAGGTTTTACCGCCTTAATTCTACACGTGGTGATCCTGACCCATGTAATCGAGTGATCGAGTACCCCCCGGATATTGAATTTTCCCGCAGTGCAACGGAAGCCGTCGCGGCTCCTTCTATCCGATTGCTCGACTATCGGTCTGTCAGGCGCCATACTTTTTATCTTGTTGAAACAAAGTTCTGTTTAGTAAACAGTACTTAATGTGGCAAGATTCACTTTGTTTTGATGGTTTTATGAGTGTTATCTTAGAAATGTTTGGTGTTTTCTGGGGAGAACTTTACTTTACAAGATGCATTGTATTTTGAACAGAATATGCCATGTCAACGAGACGAGGTAAATATATTTTGGGCCTGCACCGACTTGCAATCATTACATACGCGCTAACGTAAACAACAGTCTTCAAGGTATTTGAAAATATTCAATTTATTGTCTAGGGGACAAAGATCTCGACTCCCTAAAACAATCTAATTAATGCATCTGTTTTTTCTCATTTCGAAAACATTTTAGGACTTCGTCAACTTCTCAATACCATAATTCAATTGCAAATCGTTTTTTAATCTGTTTACGAAGAAATATCGTCGACACGCGATCACACCGTGACGTCATACATCATAGCACATCATGATCTATTATCACATCACGTGATGACGTCAGCAATTTTACAAATTGCGAACATGATGAATGATTGTATAGGTTTCGCTTTAGGGCGATTGGCGATAATTTTGTCGTTGCGTTTAGAGTGGGGACGTGAGACGGCATAAATAGATTTCTTGGTGATATGTGTGAAAATTGTTGCGAAGGAAATGGAATGGAAGAGTCATTGTACTTATAGAATTGAAATCGTTTGTGGTTCATTTGAAATATCTTTTGTCAAGTTGCAACTGGAAAGCTTCGTTTGGATGAAATTGTTATGTATTAAAAACTTTCGGCTATTAAATAAGCTCAAATAAATTAAAGTTGATACTCCTTAGAGGCCACAGAACAATGCAACGTACTCACGGAAAATGACCGCTCCCGTTGGAAAAACAGTATGTGGTTTCGACTCTCCAAAGAAGGGCCTTTACTACTAAAATAATTACAATACATTACTCAAGCACATTAAACCGAAAAATAATAACATCTTTACTACCCAAATAAAAATAACACATACAATAAATTTCTTTAATACCAGTATCTTCGCCATTTTTGCCATTAAGTATGGCAACACGATTAGCGCGGCACATAATAATGTTGCCAGACAACTGAGTTATGGCTGCCAGTAATGGCCAGAAGAGGAATAAAACGGATAAAACTGCCTGCGCCGATAGCTATTACAATTTTCTTCTATAGGCTCTAGATAAATTGGTTTCTGTACATGCGACGTATTTGCCGGTGACGTATTTGTATAAATTAAAAGATTATCTTAAAAAATCCTTTACGATTCAAAACAAGTCAGGCTAGTTGCGATTAAATAAAACTTTTTAGTTCAGTAAAATTTACACGTGGAATAATTTGATCTTTTTTGCTAATCTCTGCACGCTGTCTCTATATTCTCTCAGGCAATCATTTTCAAAGCACAGTGACGTAGACTTCCTTAAACTAGTTCCTCAATAAGATCAAAATAACATCCTCTATAAAGCTAGATAACATACAATTGTACTACGTTTAGTAAATAGTAAGTACACAATACCTAAGCATAACTTTACCGTGACCGTCGTAAGCTTCAAGCGTAATAATCGAAGAATATATATTTTTTTATATTATACACGTAAATTACACTCGTCCTATATAAAGCAGAAAGCCTATTTGGGAATAGCGATTCTTTCGTCGAAAAGCTTAGTTATAAATGTCTGAAAAAATACGAGATTCAAGAAACCACAAAACCAATTGTATATTTTGCTGAATTCAGTAACACCAAATAAATCAAAATGCAAGGAAAAAAATATATTTCCCTGACAAATAACACTGATTTACAGGCTTTACGCTGAAAATAACTCTTTTTAATGGCACGTGCATCAGTGAAGCGGAAATGTGTGTAATAAAACGGATTTATACCACGATTCGGATTATTTAGATATCTTATAGACGCGTTTTGTCATAATATTTTAGCAAAATATTATAGACGGTTTGAGGTTATGATAGCAACTCGTAAATTAATGTTTCAGCAATCCTAGATGGGTTTAGTTTCGAAATTGGTTTTGTTTTAGATTTTTTATTTATTTAGTCTTATATGAACTGTGCAGAATTCGTTTCCTGAAAATTTTATATAAATATGAAACAGTTCTATAAGCTAAATACTTTCTACAGTACTTTTCATAAACTATGTTAAGTATATACTACAAAAATGAATCAAATCTTTAGATAGTTTCTAACTAAAACAGCACACAATGTACACAGCAAATTAAAATTTCAAAAGCATAACAATTTCGTAGTAAAAATGCCAAAATATACTAACATGATTGACACCGGAGACTCTTGTCTTGTTCAATTTAGATAAGTTGGTGCCCATTCGTAGCCATTAATGACAGTCCTCCCACAACAACTGCTAACAAAACTTCAACCTTATTCTCGTACACATAGAGTCTATTTTACTTGAAAACGTTTATTGAAATATTTGGCACAGTAAAAGACACAAAATGTCTTGGACAATCACTATCACAAAGTCTTTATTTTGAACACAGTCTATAGAGTTAATTGTTAGTTAAGAGCCACTTTGGTACAGTCATTCACGGAAGAGCTGAAACGAAAATTATATTATATTATAGTAGATCCTTTAATATAGAAATAATATTACATTCATAAAATACTTAACAAAAATAAATAAAATATATCATAATAAATATGTTTAAATTAAGAAATAAGATCCCACAAATCATAGTTGCAGTAAATATAAACAAAACTAAATATCAGATCACAATTTACGACCAATTATTTTAAATGGAGACGCTAACCTATGTCTAACATCAATTATATCTTAGAAAATTATGTTTAAAATGGTCTTAATAAATAAGAACTCAATACGGAATATATTTTGAGATAGATAAAAATAAACTATTAAGACTGCCTCTGCGGTCTGCTCGGTAGTGTAACGACTGCTGACCACAAAGACGGGGGTTTGATTCCCAAGTCGGACAAAGTGCTATTAAGCTTTTTTCATTTAGTATAGAATATTTCTTGAATAGAAGCCTGAAGTTTGATAAAGCCCGGTATATTACAATAGACTTTGCCCCTTTACATAGTAAAATCTTTTAATTATCAAAACGCGGGTGCATTCCATACCCCTCTGCTTACATCTTTCTTACAATATGTATGTATTTATTTTGCGATATAAATAAAATATTGCCTCAGAAATGAAATAAAGATGTGTCAATGTTATATCAGTTACGACACGAACCTAAAAAGGTGTTCGTTTCATTCAAGCCCACATCGCGTAGGAGGACCGGTGCGTTTCAAATAATCAATGGACGACTCTCACTTTGCAACTGCAGTTTGTATGAATGGTTTGAATTGTGGATAACTTGTTCAAATTTAACGTTTTGAGAGTTTTATTTGAAAGTTTTTGATGGGAAGTTTTTAGATTTAGTTTTTGGTTTAATTTTGTTTTTATTTTAGCTACATATTAAATTCTGTTGAATTTTGTTATGATTTTACCAATTTTAATTTGTCGTTATATTGCTGTTAGTAAATGCTTAGAATTACTTGAAATATTTGAATTTGATAGAGTATTTTGATTATTAGAATATTTATGACAAATTTTAATCAATTTTTGCGTAAGAAAAATATTAGTATCTCTAATCAAGATTTTGTCTTTAGCGATTGTACATAAAAAGCTAATGAATTGTCAATGGCCTTTTTCAATATTTTAGAAGTTCGAATAATATTTTTAAATATTTGACTTCAAAATTGATAGGATCTTTAAATACTGTAAATAATTTATTTGCAAGATTTGTTTTACCTACATTTTGATATTACAATTGCTATTAATAAACCTACCAACAATACAATTTTGATTCATAACACAACATTTGAAATGCAAAGTTGTAATCTTTGATCTAGACATGTCCGAATGCGCCTATGTTCCTCATTACGCAGTCTGTGCATATAGGGTAGGCAGTAAAACCAGTGAGTCACCGTCCGACCTGCATTCAACAACTGTTTAGTAATCGATAAACTTGCCGTGTTAGATTTGCTAACTGTGATATTATTTGACTGTGTTTGTCTTTTATTTTTAGTTTATTTGTTTTACCTTTTATAATATCTTAATTAATCAGCTTTTACTTGTAAGTGATTGTTACACTTAACTTGTATTTAATGCCTGTTTCTGTGTGTGTACAATTGTTGGTGAATCAATTAAAGAAGTAAAAAATAAAATTTTATATTTATTTCTGAAACTAATGATATTAATATTAACTATTGTTTTAGAAGTTTAATTATTTTCATTAAGGTTTTCACAATATAAAATATAATATGGTATGTTTGCGTGGTATTCATATTAATTTCTATTTTTTTACTAGGGACAAGTAACTAATTTTAGATATTAATTGTACCACGTAGGAGATTTTACAAATGTACATCAATTTATTTATTGTGGGATTCGAACCCACAATCTTTGAAGGCAACGTAATCGTGTAATAACTAGTCATTCGTTGCACCAAATCTTATTTTCTACCAAATATTCTGAATTTTCAGGCCACACCGAGTTCGAAAGTTACATTATAAGCCAGTTAATTTTTTCTCCCTAAAAACTTTAGTCTCAAAATTCATCTGTATGATTGTGTTTGGGTCTTCGTTATCCAGAATTTAATTTAAAAAATACCCATCTAATCCGAATCCCTCTTAATGATACAAAACCGTCATTAGCAGACATGTGCTCGAGTGCATTGTAAACCACAACAGCGATCGATAGCAGTAGTTTTAAATACGCCAAACGAAGGGTTGGGCCCCCATGCCCGGTCTAATATAGATTAGTTCCTACTGATATCTCTGTACCAGATGAGTAGCCGACAGTTTTATGTTTGCTTGGAATATATTTTTGATTATTTTTGTGGATCTGAGTATATGCTCGTTGTGCATATAATCTATACGAATGTATAGCATTTGATCGTTGAGGTTCCTGTTTGTATGCTTGTAATAAATTTCTTCGGATTTGAGTAAAGCGTTTGATACTGTTGTGCAGGAAATTTTGTGATATTATTTAAGTAAATTTTTGGTTTAAGTTATTGTTTTTTTCAGTTGATTTTTATTTGTTTAATTTTATATGTAAATACAGTTAATCTTGAAATTGTAACATATACAATAAAGGAACTAGAACAGAATATTTTCTTGAATTCAGTTATATTAGCTGAGCTTTGTAAGCTTAGAGAATTTCTACATCACACGTTATCGATGTCGGATTGTTTAGAATATTTTTTTACAAATTTTACTATGAAAAACACAATTTTACTTTAATAATTACACTTTTGATTTACGTAAAATGATATATGACATAATGATTTATTTATTTGACATACAAATGTGCAGCTGATTGAATCGTGAAGGACAAAACGTATAAAACACTAACCTTACCAACAATATGTATGGGTGGAATTAAGTCCTTAAACGTTTTATTACTTAACAATCAAGTTGTGTTCAAGTAAACCGTTTAATCGTATCATGTGGGCGACTGATCAATGACATCATACAAAATAAACCAAACAAAAACAGAAAACGAAGGTTAAATACATAAAAACGATATAAAAGTACAAAATAATATAAAAATCCAAGTAAAGAATCACCTTGAAAAATTGATATAAAATAATTTTTGACTCCTTATCGGTCCTTTCACGTTGAAAACTACACGCGAGTTGATAAGAGAACACGTGACGCACGGAGCACGACTAAAGCACTTTCGACAAAAAAACTATGAATCGATACACGAAATGTTTATAAACAGTCTGTGGGAAGGTCACTTTGTCACTGAGAATCGTTCGCGTTTGAGTCTGTTCGAACCAGCGTCTTTCCTACAAGCTCACGCACGTCCTCTCGGCCCGGGTTCCGACCCCATACTGATCGGGAACTACTGGGAACTCTCGCTCACTCCCTTCGACGAAGGGCCAAACTTATTTGGCCTCTTTGTTGTCCCTAAGAGGGGTAAATTATTACGGTTTTGCGATAACATAATAGAATGGTGCACTAAATAATCGAAGGATAACACTTTTTACTGTAATGTTAAATATTGAATTTAGTATACTGCCACATATTTTAGTGGAGGTACGTTATTAATATTTTGGTTATGTGAAAACTGCGTGGGTAAGGTATGATAACTATTTACTGTATAGTGGTTATATCAGCTGACGAAGCACTTTCAATTTTGTTGTGGATATTAGAGGTAGTTTTCGGGGCCTTTTCATAAATATTTTAGGATGTTCGTGTAATAAAATAGTGAAGCATGTTGGTTTAAAATATATCGTCATTTATACACTGAAATTAATGGTCAAAGGTGTACTTACTGTGTGAGAAATGGTGACCATTTCAATATTGATCGTAAGTACAATGGAACTTTTGCTAACGTCTTGTCATAGTCACGAAGTAAGCTATATTTAGATTCATAATAGACGTTTGAAAATCGTTTCTGGGACTACAACTTCAATTGAATTAAATATTCATCTAGGTTAGTACAAGTTAAATATAATTGTATTTGAATAGAGAAATATATTTTAATTTAGTGTTTCATTGACGTAATGCTACGTCATGATGTGATGATAAAGAACCCTTTAATTTAAAAGCTTTATCGCAATATTATTTTTGTAGTTCTCGTCCAAAACTAAAGGAGAATTTTTCATCGACCAAATTATTCCCAAAAAAACTGTGGACGAAAAAAAATGTCCCTAAAAAGTGTGAATTCGAAATAATATTTGAAGTTTCTCTCCACGAACGAATTAAAATACTTTTGCTAGAGCGAAAATGTTTGTCAAAGCAGTCTGTCGCAGAATTATAACAACTTTTATTATTCTCCATGTCTGCTTTCGTAAAATACGTTCAAATTGGAGGGTGCAGTTTTAAAACGAATTAAATTCAGTGAAAGCACTTAGTCTGGTCTAGAGGTCTATTAAATATTGCTTAGTTTCAGTCTAAGAGTCTTGAGCCAATAGAATTGGTAATGCCATGTGCTAGACGACGAAAACTTTCGTTTGTTGTGCTTTTAAAGAATTTATACGTTTGGCGGAAAAGATATTTGATTCAGGGGCTTTCGTATGTTTCTTTAGTTGGTTGTTTTTGAAACTATAGTAGGTTTGTTACTCTTCCAAATTGAATGTATGAACTATTAAGTATCTATAAGTCACAATGATGAAGCTTTAAATTTAGATTAACAATGAATTCATTTATAGAAGAATGCAGCACCTTATATCTTAACTGTTTCATTCAAGTGTTTTGTCTGCAACTTTTACCTGCTTTGAAGTATGTGTGACTAGAATGTTGTAATTCATACCTGTGAACAATACAAAAGACACTGTTAGTACAATTTACTCATATTTCGAAAACTAATAGTACTCTATTTACTAATGTATTTCATGTTACTACCTATATACTTTCTATTAGCTCAGTGAGTTTATTTTAATTGTCCTGCGATAAATATCTAAAACGTTACAAAGTATATACGAGTAAGACGAAATATTGTAGCTCCATCTACATGTATGTTGGTGTGTTTAAATTTTGGCCTATAAAGCTGTCACCACTAACAGCTGTGTGGTCTCTATCACCTAATAATAGATTTAAAACACAACCCTTTAGAAATCTATGGCCACCAGTGAGATTCGAATCTAGGTTTGTATACGGAGACAGAACAGAACTTAAGTACAGCCAAAATTAAATACCCTGAAGTTTGTTGTTAGCTGATTCAAACAAAATCCGAGTTCAATGACCTTTGTATCATGTCAAATGTTTTCTAAACAATATGACAGGTTAGTTTTCTCAACGTTTAGTTTTGTACAAATAATGTGTAATAGAGGTAATACTTTCAATTTGCACGTAACTACTATGATCTTATTTTATGCGGCTGTATCAATAATATAAACAAGTTAATTCTCAATTAGACATTATAATGTATCTATGTACCAATTCATGTACTTTTACAAGCTGTCAATCATTCTTAAAATACTCTTTTAGTTATCAGTTTTTCATTGACCACTATCTTTTATTTAATAACAATGACTCAGTCTTACAAAGTTTATGAATGAATCGTAATCAGCCGGCCTGTGCGGTTGCATGACAAAAATACTTCATACCGTGGGACCCCCACTACACTGCGTTGAGCAATTATTTATACACCAACATGTGCTGACTTACATTTTAAATAAATATGTTGTTTAGTCTACTTGTCGTGTTTTGGTGATTCGTTTTTGTAAGCTCTTTGTCTGTGTGATAATGAGTTTATGAATAGTGAGTACTTTTGAGCTTCTTTGCTCTTAGCTCTTTTGAGAACCAATATTTAGATTTTAGTCTTTATTTAACTGTAATTTTGGAGCGAAAATCTCTTCATCTGCAATATAAATATATACTATTGGATAGATGATGATTGAATGATTTTAACCTTTAACAAAGCTGCGATGATTTTCAAAAATATATTTTAAAACGGTCAAGTACGATATTGCAAGGTAATTTTACATGCCTGAGGATCTTTAAGGAATACAGGGTCTTAGGCCCACACATGGCCAGTTACTGGACACAAGGCATCACCGTGGTCACCACCAAGACCCTATGACCACCATCGCGCTAAAAAAAAACATATTTTATATTGGTTAGACCCTCCCATCTTTGTTCGATACATGAATATTAATTACGATACCAGTAATATTTAGCAATTTCTCTTAAACAACGTTTTGTTGACGCAAAGTCTAGACGAGGCTAATTATATATTCCGAACTACCGATAAGCTTTATCCAATATATCTGTGGATTAGATAAAATACGCGGTTATTGTCTGTCGGCAAATGTTTGAAGAGGATTCTGAATATAAGCTGCACTGACATCGACACTTCAAATAATGTAAAGTCATACCTAATGATGCAAATGAAAATGTTTTTTTTTTGTATGGATTACTCTATTAAATTTATTGTTTTTTTCATGTACGTTTTCCTGTTTTTTAGTGCAATTTTTGAAGACTAACATCAGCATGTAGCAATTAAATATGAGCAGATACGAAGATTTATTTACTCCTTGAAAACGGGATAATAGAACGCATTTTTATTTGATTACTCCGAATTCATAGAAGTTTCGGTTAGTTTGGTACAAATGGAAACTAAACTACAATAATGAAAGCCGTTTTTTATTGTCCAGTTACTTCGCTTGCAGATTAATATTGACGTTTTGACAGAATTTATATAAATTATCTGTTAAAAACTCCAAAACAGGTCGAAACATATTATTTCATTATAAAAATAATGTCTCTTACACCAATCCAACCTATACACTTCTAACAATATTATTATATAGTTTCATCAGTAACACAAAATGCAATTCCCCTCGTGCCAATACGGTCCATCCATCAGGCATCAAGCAGATAAAGCCGGATCGCTCATTACGCCGTAAAGATGGCACAAACTGGCCGATCCATCAACGGCACCTCGCTTTCTGCCATTCACTGGTATTATGCTCGCAAGTAATGAGATCGCTTTGTAATGTCAGAGGTACGGCATTACTTTTAATAGGTATTGTGGTTGATGTTTTTGTCTTTAAATGAAAGACTGTTGGTTGTGGTAATTGGTTCTTATCTAAGACTTTTTTAGACCTAATAAATATAGGTCGCTTGGAAGAACAAGCTTGCACGACTATGTATCTAATTTCTGCTTTCTTATTTCTTTTGAGTGAACAAATCTAATATCTCATTTTAAAAACAGGAAGTTCTGTAAAAAATACAGATACTACAAGATGCTCTTTTTATAAAAGTTACTTGCGGATTGCCTTAATTTCTCTGAAATAGTAGTATTTTTACAGCAATCCTTTGGCGTATAACCGATTACAGCAAATTTGTCTTTGAAAGCACAATAATGAATCTTTTAAATTCAAATCAGTTTCTTGAAAATTCCCACACTAAATAAAGTAATAAAATTACTGGTATCTTTTGAATGAAAATTCCGATATGCATCAACTATTTTATAATAATCATGGCCTTTCTCGAGCCGATCAAAGGATAATAATTTCAATAGATAATTATCTACGCATACATGAGGCTGATGTTGCCGCTTCCGCATTATAAAGATTACTAAATAAAATGGTCCTGGATTGAAAAGTTCAATGACCTTTCTGTACTAATATTTAATTTTGTTTTCTAAATCATCTTTGAGTTGATATTCTCACTTCATTATAGTTTATTATGGGTTTTAGACTAAGTACGAATGAACACATGAAATGCCTGACTTTTTCCGAGGTTCTGTTTTACGGCGTACTTGTACTTTTAGATTCTGGTGACAGCAACAACAACAACTTACTAAACATCGGTTAATCAAAATAGTAGCGGGACTTTTTACATTTGGTGCCTTCGGAATATCTCATCTTACTATTAAGCAGCTATATAAACATCATATACGGAATATTGATAAACATACCTAGCCTATACTTCAAAAATCTGTATTTCGGCAAGTAATCCAAAAATACAAATACCGACGCTATATATTTTCTATTGCAATATCATCAAGCAAAAAGGTTCAACGACCTCCCAAACAGTGTAAAGACGAGTAAAGTAAAATATCACTTAACAAAGTATACTAGAGACTTCACCTATACTAACCTGTCGCGTGTCTCCGTCTGCATTTAATTAAACATGACAGTTGAAACGTTAGCGGTTGCAATGTGAAGTGGGTACAGTTTGAACTGTCATTCTAGTGGTATGTCATCTTGGGAGGTAACTAGGGGTTCTCGAATGGATTTTGGAAATTAAGAAGTTTAGTGCGAGATGTTAAGAAAGCTATTTCTATGGTTTTTGTTTCTTGCTGGTAAATTTATTAGTTTTTTTTTAACATATTACTGTCCCACTGGACAAAGGACTCTTCCCAAACGAGGGAGAAGTTAATCCTTGAGTCCACCACGCTGGCCAAGTGCGGTTTTTTTATGAATATGTTTTTATCAACTAAAGCAACCCATTTTGTAAACTTTGCCTGTAATGTATAAATAGTACAATGGTATGTGCAAGCCCTTGTAATAGTCATATTATTATGATTCTAGGAATTATCTTTGCAAATGTCATCGTTAAACTCCTTGACGCATGTTTTTCACAAAAAATTCTGTACTCAAGTTGAAAATCTGCCTAGGAATTAAAATTTACTCTCTACAATCGAACCAAAAATTTGGCAATTAATAAATAAAACGACTCTCAACATCTCAACTAACACATTTAAAATCTATCCTAATATTTACTACCCGTCTACTAACTTCCAAATTAATATTAATCTCTCGCTCTAATCAAAGGCCGATATAAAACCTCATTGAGTCTAGACTAAAGGCGACTGGAATGTTTAAGGGGTTCCGTACAAAGGCCAGGGTTAGGTATGAAGCACATCTCTATTATATGAGGCAGACGGGCAACGGCCGCGGTATACAGGCTGCGTGGAGCATAGTTTCTGAAGACAGCTGCGATACTTATTAGGTTTGGTGTTAGTATTTTTATTGCTTTTAACAGCTGGGTATCATTTTTGCTGAATATAAGCATAAAGATATCTAATATAAAGCCTTAAAATGTCTAAAAAAAGATAAAAATCCATTCTGCGAACGGATTTTTTATTTCATATCAGTTTTTTGTATTAAATTAACAAATATCCACAAATGAATGAAAATGAATGAATTATTCTAAGTTTTATTTTTATTACGGGTAGAAATTTGATGTAGAGTTTCATTATGGCTCGTCTTTATATGTTGAAACTACGAATTAACTTATTAGGAATCCTTTCTAATATAAATCTAATTGTCCTTATCCCTACGAATAATCTAAAGTTATTACGTGAAATGTAAACAAACTCTTTACTAAAACTACTTTAATATACATTACAAAACTCCTCAAAGAGTATTCTGCACCGAACCTGCTGTATATAAAGACAAAATACGTATTTACCTCTTGCAGGTGGAAATCACCGTCCAGGTGATTTGTTATAGTCATCCTAATGTTTCCCGAACAAATGTACTACGAGTTTCGAACTCGAATGCAAATAATGTCACTATAGTGGAAGGTAATGTGGTCTGATAATTTGGAAGTAGCTTATGCATTTTACCTTAGTTTAGGCATTTTATCTCAAATTATGAGAACTGATGTGATGAACATGATTGTGTTCGGAAATTGACAATTTATTGAGCTAATGTTGATAAAGCGCGAAATTTGCATGGATTGTTCAAATCATTGTTCGCTCAAACGTAAAAGTTTTGTTTACTAGGACAATGTAGTCGATTTTTTCCAATCGGCAGAAAAAAATATGCAAAATATCTAATTGTTTATAAGATCACTATGTATTATACATGTTGAGTAAACACCCAATTAATGTTAACTCACGAATGTTAATTTAAAGCGATATACCTTCGAGAACTCCTAGTACCCACTTAGTCTCTCGTGAGCGTCTCCATAGAGTGTGTACATTACTGTTCGTGTAATATTTTTATTGGAGCGTCAATATATCTTGAAGCGAGACAATTTATGTTAGAAAATATTAGTTTTCGTATTTATCTACTATGTTTAAACAAACTTGTGTTGCGCTTTATAAATCTTGAAGTATTAGTTTGTATTTTAAAATGTTAAAACCAATGGGTTGTGTAATGGTGCAAATATTTTCACGATTAACTAACTTTCTGGCTTTACAGACATACATTTGGTGCCTATTTAGGTGAATGAATTATTAAACCTCGATTTTTTTAAACTTTCTTCTATAGCAGTTCTTTTTCTAAACATCGTTAGACGATAAGATTAGAATGGCTATAACATAATGTTATGGACAAAATTTGAATAAATTTTGTCAATTTCAGGCAAGGCGTCGTTTAACTTTATCATGCAAACTGAAATAAAAACGAATACAGTTTTTTATATCATCTAGGTAAGTGTTGGGATTAAACTCCCCATAAATGTCCCAAAAGTAATTATTCGCAATAACCAATGCGACAAGCCAAGAAAAAAATAGTTGTTTGTATCATCTAGGTAAGTATTAGGATTCAACTGTAAACTGTAAATAAAAGTAAATTTTCGCAATACCTGAAAAATGCTACAAGCGACGAAAAGCCACTTAAAAACGCAGACAGCTCGCAAAGCATGTATCAAACTTATTTATACGATGTTAAGTTTGTGTTTGTAAATATGAACGTCGTCTGATCGGTTTTACATTGGCACTCTCCCTGCTAATGTCATGAATATAAATTGAAACGCGGTGGCAACTATTTGTGCTATCGTTAGTACAGGGGTTTTTATGTGTTCTTTATATTAACGTTGGAAAAAGGAAAATGTACAAACATATGAGTATTCGTAGAGGCTAGTGGTAAGTGTCAGATAACCTTATCTAATGGATAAAGTGAAAATTATTTCGATCAGCTAACAAAACTTCGTTATTCATTCACTTTATGTTAAAGTAAAGACAGAAGTGGTGAAATCGAGGTCTAATGGGGTTTGAAGGCGTATAATAGCTAATGAATACAAGTCTTTATTTTGCATCCTAGGTCTATCTTATACTTAAGCATTTTTTAGAGCAATATTAAATTGACAATGACAGAATGGGCTAAAAAATACGTGGTACATGATAGCAGGTATGTACATTTTTAAACGAATTTCAAATTAATACAGAAGCAGAAAGTGATACGGTTTCAAACAAAATATTGTCGTTATTATATTGGCAATATGTTCAGCAATATTTCTGTCAACGAAACGACCCTCAACTCATCCGAATATCTTCAACAAAAGAGTGAAAAATATATACCATCAATAACAGCCATTAATATAAAACCTTTGTTTACCAACTATTTTTTATATTTTCTCCTACTTTTCATAATTTATGTGGACATTTTTAACCTTTGACATGAGGTTGAACGGCCGGCCTGCCCGGATGGATAGTAATGGAAATTTTATGGAGCCTTTTATGGGTTTTCAAGGGTTTTCTTTCGCGAAACTGTGTGTTTTGTTAAAAAGAAGCGTTTTGAATGAAAATGAGGGACCATGGTGACGAAAACGTTCATGGTTATATTTTATGGTGTGAGTAAAGATGGAAATAATGGGAAAATGTTTGTTTATGTTATGTGCGTGAGGGTTTTTTATGGGAAATGCTGAGCTCGCGAGTTTTGGAAGAATATTCAATCGTGTATGGATTATTGCTACTTTATTTTTGTGTGTTTTGCGATCGATACCGTAAGGGTGGCGTGAATTGAGAAGGAAAAACTCGCTTCTTTGTCTTAGAAAATAATAATATGTTTTATGTACGTAAGTAATTTAATTGGCGAATTTATACGATAGTATAGTTGTTATTTTTAACTATGCAATTACTGAAGTTAGTGCATTCATATACGTATTTTTATGAAACGGAATCCTACTTGGATTAAGTTTCGTATTAAAATATTTTACGCGCACGTTATTTCACGGAATAACAACATTTAAACATTAAAATTTCACTGGAAAATAAAGCTCTGCTTTTAAATAATACTACACTGAAAAGCTCTTGATCCTTTAGCTTGAAGCTACTGAATGCGAATTTCACGTACGAAATACGTCCGAATTCCGAACTCCCAATAATTACAGGCACTCACACGTACATATTAACATATGTACCTATATACTTTGTAAACTGTACTTTGGCACTTCACGAAATGAGTGAAAGGTTGCTATTGGCAACTACGCATGCCTCATTTGCTAGCTATTTCATTACCTCTGTCTGTACCAGGATACGTTTGACGAGGGCCGAACGACCCTAGCTTAAACAACTGTAAAAACAAACTAACTATCCAATTTACAACCTTATTGTAAACAAAATAAGAGTTATACAACTCGCATTCGTAAGTTTGCAAACTTACTTTGAGAGTTTCGATTTCGAATGAAAGTTTGCGCATGCAAATTTGAATCTTGTGGCTTAAGGAATAGGTGTGGTTGTGACTGTTTTAAAATTAGGTTGTATTCTAAAGGCTTCAGGTAATGCTAATATTAATATGTTTGTTTTTGATGTGACCTCAATTATACAGGCGTTTAACGTGAAGCAGAGATTAATGGGGGACTTGTGTTACTGTTGATATGTTTAGTGTTGGGTTGTCGTTCAAAATATGGACGGAGTTTCAATAAATGTATTTCGAAATGGTTGTTTTTATGCGCAAAAATAATAAGGTTAGACAATTTTTATTTAAAAGTTTAGATATACTGACAACGTCATGATAATAACTTACGTTTTTAAACTATTTTTTATCATACATTTCATGAAAGTAAAGAACCTGGTGCTCTTACAAAAAAAATTGGTTTCCTGTTATGAAATAGTACATATTTTAATACTAAAATTATTTTATTTAATAACACAACTTTACATTTATATTATTATGCTATTATACTAAACTAATTAAAATACTTATACTAATACCTACTATACTAATTTACTATACTAGTTATATTAATTTTAATACTTATTATTACTACTACTGAACCTAAACCTCGTGGCCATACTATTGGAATAAAATTGTTTGAAAAATCGTGCCGCAAAGTATTTTTCAACAGATATATCAGTAACTAAACCAACGAATTCCAATAATTCTTCACGAAATCTATCACAAAAAATACGGAACCGATATCAACCATTACAGATGACGTACTTTGAACGAATCAGTACATAACGGCGAAACTTAATCATCTGTAAACTATTCTCTATTCAGAAGCTTGAAATTTTACGAAAAAAGGTCTGGAGAGATATACCGGGGACGAACACCACCAGCATAAGAAGAGCTCTTGAAAAGTATCAATTCACTTCATGTGTCGTGTATATTTTTGTGAAGTCGGGAGGGGTGTGGGAGGTCATCGTATGATGGTTGATGGCACAACAACGACGTGCCCGTTCAACCATTATTTCCACGTGATTAGACGTGTCAATGCCATGGGTGTGAGATAATTTTTAAAAAATAGGCACAGTCAGGTGAATAACGTAGTATTTATTTGCAGTATTCTCAGAGTACTTCCGGGAAAGTACTGTACAAATTGATGAATAACTGTTATTCATATTTTTCATTTAATAGTAGCATTTTGATTACAATGCGAAAGTTGAGGTATTTTTACTATCAAGAAAATATTTGGATTGTTCCTTACAGTGCGACGCAATCGAGTGTGAAATGTTAAATCAAAATTACACTAAGTATATCATAAAAAAATCAGTAAGAGATCACAAAGAAATATAATACTTAAATATGCCAAAAACTAGTTTATAGCAAATTAGGAAACATTAAGAAATCTATCAAAACCTTACCGAACATACAAAACCCTAATATCAACCCCTGAAATAAATACCTACACCCCCACTTACAATAAATACCTACACCCCCACTTACAACTACAAGGAAATCATCAAAAAATCCTGGGTGAATTTTTCGCTAGCATTCTCATGATAAATACGGCATGACTCTTGCAGACGGCAGGCGAGATTAACATGCTTGGAGCTGGCAGCCGCAACTAATGCACGCACTTTATCATACTACATATCTTGGGAAACAATTTTCTTATCGTTTAGTTCGCTTTGGGAAAGACTGGGATTATTTTTCGTGGTTTAATAGTAGGTTTAATGGAGGATTATTTAATGGCTAAGGGTATGAAAGAAAACTTCTTGGCAGAAATTGTGACATCAACGTCTAATAAGTTTTATTTAAAGTGAAATTGATGATGTCTGTTTAATTGAATGCAATTATTAGTAAATGAAAAGGAATAAAATAATATTTCTATTGATATATACATATACTTAGTTACGCATCAAACTTGATATAAATGGTGACAAAGATTTCACTTTTATTTACGTCATTGAAAGAAAATATACAATGTCTAAATCAAGTAAATACATACTAAGGTTATCTTAGTTTAAATATCGGTGCAGGTACAGGCATCTAAATACAACTCCATTCCAAACATTTCTCATTCACTCTGTATTTTTAAGTAAAACGCATCGGTCTAGCGCTTCAGGGTGCACAAACTCATCAAAATGATGAAACGGTCCAGACTCCCTCAGGCAACCGAAATAATACAGGCATCTGGAATAGATCATATCCCATCACTATCAAATAAAATCCATACGTCAGAAAAAAAATAAACCTGTCAAAATGAAAAGTGCAAGCTCATGCTAATAAATTTGGCAAAAATGTCCCCTTTTGACGCGTTTAGGAGTTGAAATAGGGGGCGTAGAGATAAGCTCCCCCTTGCCCCCCGAGCTATGGTATTGAATGGTTACAGGATCAGATTTGTAGAATTTTATGTGTGGTCATGCTTCTAAATAGTGATGAAGCAAATTAGGTGTGAGTTATTGTGATGACTTTGCTGTTGCATCTCTTTCTTTTAATACTAAAAAGACTATTCTTTGCCTCGAATGAAATAATTCAAGAAGGTAGAACTTCCTCTTTTTAATATCATTTTTCATTTTTAAATCTGTAGGAAGCAATGAAATCCAATAATACCGCCGAATCATGCCAAAATCTTACTGGACGCATCCATTCGTGTTCTGTCTGGACGAATAAAAATGTTGTGTTTGTTCAGAAAGTAACAAGTAGTTTTTCAGACTTACGATTAATATCTAAGAAACATTAGAAAACAACAGTCAAAATTGTTTGATTAACTAACCGATAAAATCGGCAGCTTTGAGAAAAGTTTATGTACGTGAAATAACATATCAGTAATATTTATTAAATAAATAAAAACTTTTATCACAACCACACAAATTCTTTAACCAACAAATCTGAACCTTCATAAAACAGTAACTCTTTAATTCCTCTCACAGTCGTGATGTTATCGACGTTTCAGCCTGCGTTCGAACGATAGGGACGCGGGTTCGACTCCCGTCTGATAAGCGTGATGGAGGTGCGCGTGCCTCTGCATATGTTCCCGACATTACATACAAAATACAAACATACAATTTTTATGCAAGCGAAATTCAACCCTAGGTTAGTAACTTTAGGGTTGAAAATGGGGGAGATTGTTTTGGCTATTGACTTAGCTGGGTAGTCATTATTTTTTAGTAACGTTATGAAGGAATGGAGTTATGCAAAATGTGGGAAGTAAGCTGTTTAATGAGGAGTATGAGGATCGATATGTTACTTTAAAAAAAGGAGTGTGTTTTAAAAATCGTGTTGTAAAGACTTGATGTTTTATTGCAGTTCAGATTTTCTTTGATTTTAGAATCTAAATAGAGATGTTTAAACATATACTAAAAATATAGGTAGTTTTGATTCCCTATTTCATCAAAAATTTGTATTTGCTAGAATAATTTAGTATAATCGCACCTAGAAGTAGACACGCCCGACGTAGGCATACTTTCATAAATAAACCTGAAAACATCTCTAGCAAAATCTGAAAACATTCAACCCTAGCTAGGGGGGAAACAGGCATAAAACGTCACAATAATCGGCAATTAAAATAGAAAATTGACTCTCACCCAACTTTCATGAACTTTAATTAAAAAACTACATCAAAATCGTTTTAAAACTGATCGCATAAATCATTTCCGCGTCACGAACTCCTGTTGACTATACAACTATTTTTGATAGTCAACGGGGCCATTTGATAGTCAATAAAGTGATAATTACCGGGGGTCTGTCGATGATCAATCATCATTAGAACGGATAGGGGAGAGTATCAGACCGTTTTTATGAAGGGATCATCAGGATAATTACTTGATTTTTTATCTTAATTAGTTAATTCTGGGTGTTCTTTGGGGCGCACGTATTTGTAACATAGATGGTTTGTCTAGAAAATGTTGTGTGCCACTAACAATGAAGGCAAGGACAGATATTATCAAATGTACCAAATCTTACGATTTAGGAACCGTAACAAAATGTTTCTTACTTGAAGATTTAATCAAACACAAAATTTCTAGAAGATGCAGATATCTTTAGATCAATTCAATAAGTCGCAAAATTGTTTCAATCAAGACAATATACCTATACATACTAGGATATCGGGTATTTGCGCAACAATATCTAATGTATTACGCGAAACCATCACAGCATTGTTATCAAATTATACGCTGCAAGAATGTATCTATCTACTTATATCTATTATCATATTCCTCCCGCCTACAAACAATTAAGTCCCTTCGCAGAATCTTCCGGAATCTGTATCAAAGTCCCTAAACATTCCTCACCAAACGACTAAATCATGAACAACTTAACCGTTCAATGCGTGTAGGTATTATTAAACCCTTTGTTCGAGGGGTAATACCCAGCTGGCAAACTATCCCATCTGATATATGGCTGAATTAATACCCACTTACGGCTTAAGACTTTCCTTAAGTCCATTGTTTTGGAAATTTCTAGTTAAGACAATAGGGTTGGACGGTGAGAAATCGAAGATCTTTGTTCGTGTTAAGTGGTTTATGTCAATTACAGTGCGTGTAAAATCAATTATAATTATATGGACTATTCAGGTATAAATATAATAAGAGTATGCCCCATGGCAGGGTGATTTTAGAATAGTAGATTTTAGAAATTTTACATATCTTAAAAGTAAAATTTAGACTTACTGAACAAGTACAAGAACGTAGTTCTTAATAATCTCAAGCTTACCTGAAAAGAACAATAAGTATTATTAGTACATTATTAATAATTTAAGTCTTAGTTCAAATTATTTACAGATATTTACATTTGCAACTTTTTCTAATGGTCTAATCCTCAGTAACATTCAAAGATTGAAATGATTTAGGTTCAGGTTCGCGCTATAAATTACTTGACACACAAATAAAAATATAATAGTATTACTATTCGCTAAGCCATGCCACAACATCACTATAATGTCTGGGACAATCTTTGATATCTAATACACATTTCACTAATCCTAGAGCTTAAAGGCAATAATATGAGTAGTATTAATACGATGTTTGTACAGCCGGATATACCCGCGGTTAGTTAAGGGTTAACACTGAGCCTTTGTTTGTTTGACGTATCGTCTGAAGGGAGGATAGGTATTTGTTAATTATTCTGTTGAAGGCTAAATTAATGCTTAGATTTTGAATAAATTGTGGCTGTATTATAACTTAAAAAAGCTCAATTTTTGTTGTAAATCTTCTTATAGTGTTAACCCATAATTATGGTTTAGACAAAATCATGGCGTCTGCCGAACAAATTATATTGTAACCAAAATTCAGATCAAACCAAATCATTTATTTGTGAGAAAAATTTGATACAAATTAGTTACTTTTCTCCAGGTCTAGTCAGTACTAATTCATTTTTCAGAAATGATTTTTAATAGTTACTAGGTATGTTTTAGAAGTAAATAAAAGTAGACATAAAATGTGATTCGATTTGAAATAATATATGTGATATTTTATTTATATTATAAACTCTACATAAGTGTCAAAAGAAATATCTTGCTAAGTGTTATGAGATTTCGATAATATCATTCTGAATGGCGATATCAAGTATGTATTGGTCAATTTAAGACATCGAAATCACCAGGTATTTCCCACACCACACTGAGCACGATATATTACTATAATCGTATTAGATCTTGACTATTATCACATTTCACTTTACTGATAATCATCTCATACATGAGATAGAAAAAAATGACTGACACTTAGCAAAATAGTAAAAATAATAATTTTGATAGCCAACTGAGCAAAACACCTTAGACAAAAAAATGTGTCGAAAAGTAAATCAGCCCTTGGTAAAATGTATGTATGCGTACCCAAAAAAATTGTGACGAGCAAAGTCGTGTCTTAAAGTTAGTTCTACTATTTAAGGAAGTGTCAAGTTCGAGATAAACACACATTTCTGATACAAATCTTGTATTTTCTTAATATCTTTTTGTAAATCCCTGTTATCTCTGATATCCGTACATTATGACGCCTTGTAGTGAATGAACCTCTAAAATATCTCTACATTCTTCATTGTGAATTTACTGACATTATGGGTTTAAGCTCCACATTTTGACAAATTTATTTTAAAACACTTTTCAGTAATATTGTTTATTTCTGTGTCTTTCTTAAGAAGTTGTGCAGAATTCGTACTAAATTTCAATGTTCATACCAAAATAACAAGATTGTATTAGATTATGTAACTAATATTTGCTCATTAATTGTGTCGTCGAGATCAAAGAGATACCGTGTTGTTATTATAATAGAATATTTGGTACAAATAGCTTGTGCTTCCTTTGTATCTATTGCTTTGCGCAGTAAACATTATCTCCGATAAATTATTTCAAACAAGCACTGGAAAGTTGTATCTTTAAAAACAGTAAAATTATTAATGGAAGGTTTCTGAAAAATCTAAAAACCTTTTGTTCTACATATAAATATTTAGAAATATATAAAAATAGGGAATGATCCCTGAGAGCCCAAGCCTGCGTCGTTTTAGCAAAGTTGAAATTTTGAGGATTATTACCAAATGTGATGTTATTGTGCTGTAAAATGACGTAGTCCTGGGGGCTCTAGGATCTTGGACTAAAAGAGAGCCAATCAAGTTACGTAAAGGCTCGTAATATTAGCAAGCTTTAACAAGCCTTTTGATGCCAAAAATGCGATATTATTTTGAAGAAACACTACATTTATATTTAACTCCATATTCCAGAACCTTCATAAATGAATACTCCCATGTTTAACTTTAAGAAACGAAGACTGTAGTTAAGATTGTTATATACTACTCAATATTTTACATAAACGTCACCATCTTGGTTCACATTTCAACCGTGTGTTATCATAAAATGATATCATAAAATAAGTTTCTTATGTCATAAAAAATGAGCAAGACTTTATTAGAACGATTTTTACGGCGACACCTACAGTATGATGTTAGCCGCACAAATCGAATCGCATGCCGCGGTTTACGATCAACATTAAATTTGATACCTCGCACTTTTGCCGGGTTTTACTGTTAATCATAAATGAAGGAATTTAATTAAAACGTTTGTCGCAGTCGTGGACTGATTTGAACGGTTTTAAGTGCAATGTTGTATTTGTTTGAAAAATATATTTTGTGGGATGGGGATACTAAAATCACCTAATTAACGTATGTCATATGTGTCTAGCGAAGAAGTATTAATTCCAGCATTCTGAGAACGGTCCCAGTGAACAGCGTTGCGGCCGAGTAATTCAATGCATAGCACACTTTCCATTCTCGTTCTTTTATAGTTTGTACATTGTCATTTTAACTGCACGTTTGGCGCAGTGGTTTAAGCGGTCACCTCGCCGCAACAACCGTAGCGCCGCGTGTGGTGGGTTCGAATCCCACCCGGGACAAATCTTTGTGTGATGAGCACGAGTATTTGTTCTGAGCCTGGATGTCAATTTATCTATATAAGTATGTATTTAGAAGTATATAAGTATGTTTATCAGTTATTTGGTGACCATAGTACAAGCTCTGCTTAGTTTGGAATCGAATGACCGTGTGTGAGTTGTCCAATGATATTTATTTATTTATTTTTGTATAGTTTAGGATAATTTAAATATGATTCATCAAATACGATTGTCAAGAAGTCAAATCATGTTTATGACATGCTTGCGTATCTCATTATTCGTTTACCGACTGGCGAGCACAAACGTTAGATAAATAGGGCTTAGTTTTTTCTAAGGGTTTTTTTTATATTCACTTCACATAATTCTAAGTAGATCAAGAGATAATAAAAAAAATCCTTTATACGCTTTGCTAGGAGCGCTAGCTAATATTACGTAGGTACAAAAGGTAGTAGGAAATCTCTCCTTAGGTGAACAATCTAACTACCGCCACCGTCATAGTACAACTCATGTGACCTGACATCTTTATCTATTGAGCTGAAGACCTGGCGGCTGATAACGATCAAATCTTTGTGATAACATCGATAATCTCACGTTTGTTGTGCGTCAGTTGTGTCACAATTGACTCCTGATTGTCCTAATCTTAGACCACACAGTTGCGTATTAATTCTTTTCCGTGATTTAGTAGCGCCATTCTCTGTACTGCAAAATTAGTCCTACCGCCGCTTTCTAAGTCACATGCCTAGTCGATTATAAGTGTCTTATTGTCAACTAATTCAGAACATAACGTGACATAATTATGATAGCAGATAATTATTTAGGGCCACTTATTGGAGTAGTTAACTTGTAATCTTAGGTTTTAAGTGGTCACGATCACTTGATCTAATTATTTAGCCAGGAAATTATAGATAGCAATATTGATACTCAATTAAATACACGATCTTTAAAATATATGATCCGCCGACCTGCGTGGCTTAGCATGAATTAAAATTTTATCCACAATTTCAGCTGTAAAAGAGACATTACTACAAAAAATAAAGGAGTATAGTAACATGCTGGTCACTAGGTCTCCAACCATTTCTATGCTAAATAGTTTCAAGATTGGATAAGCGACAGACAGATAAACTTTAGAACTTTTTATATTAATACGGATATTTAAAAAAACGTGACTGATCAAAAGTGAGTGTTGAATACACTCAAACATCATCGAAAATCCTCTAAATTGTGAATGGAATGATAATATTATACATATGTACCTTCAAAATATACTACACTTATCGTGTGCAAAAACACTTGAAAACGCAACAATGTAACAGACAATTAAATAAATAATTTATTAATAATTGATAATTTGTTCGTGTTTCCTATAATTTTTGTGTATTGTTGTATATAATCTCGTATTATGGAATCAGAGTTCAAGTGCCGGCGTCATCTCAAACGACACTAATGTCCGATAAGGATTATCACCCGCAGATAAATGTATAAATCTCGAGAATCACAATCATTAGATCTAATACCACCGTGCGTTCAACACAAAAATGACTTTCGTAGTCGAAGCCTCGGAGAAAAAGCAAGAAACGAAGAAAAAGTGCCTTCGAAATATTTGCAGTACGAAATTGTTGAAGAAACGACTACCAATCTTAGGATGGTTACCTAAATATAAGACTGAATATCTTGTTCAAGACTTCATCGCTGGTATTACTGTAGCCCTGACTGCGATTCCTCAAGGTATAGCATACGCAGTCATTGCTGGTCTACCTCCAGAATACGGACTGTACGCGTCTCTCACGGCTGGACTGGTGTACGTATTCTTCGGAAGCTGTTACAATGTCACCGTCGGACCAACTGCTATTCTCTCCGCCATGACAGCTAAATACGTGACGGATTATTCAGCTGACTTCGCTATACTCGCCGCATTTCTCGCAGGAATATGTATTTTACTCCTCGGTGTGCTCAATCTTGGATTTCTGGTTGAATTTATTTCAATGCCAGTGATAAGTGGTTTTACCAACGCTGCCGCGCTCCAAATTGCTTCGTCACAATTAAAGTCCTTCCTTGGATTGAAAGGGACATCTGGAAATTATTTCTCACAGTCTGTGCATAACGTGTACACTAATATAGGTACGATACAACCGTGGGAGCCTTTCTTTGGAACATGCACTATCATTATTTTGGTATTGCTGAAGAAGCTGGGAGAAGGATGTCAACGAACTGATGGTTTCGTCAAAAAAACAAGATGGTTCCTATCGTTATCAAGGAATGCCGTCGTCGTGATCCTTGGCATGATCATTGCTTACTCACTGAAATTAATATACAATTCTGAACCCTTGGTATTGATTGGTGATATCGGAAATGGATTGCCGAAATTTGGCTTACCGCCATTTGGAACCACAATCGGTAATGTGACTTATACTTATGCAGATATGTTCCAAATTCTAGGATATCAATCGCTCGTCTTGCCATTTGTAGCTATTATAGAAACTGTGGCTATAGGGAAAGCGTTTGCTGAAGCTGGTCGAATTGATGCTACACAAGAAATGATCGCAGTTGGACTGTGTAATGTTATTGGGTCTTTTGCACAAAGTATGCCAATCACTGGATCGTTTACCAGAACAGCATTAAACCATTTTTCTGGAGTGAAGACACCGGCTGGTGGACTTGCCAATGTTCTTCTTCTTACAATAGCCTTAACATGTCTGACTGATGCCTTCTATTACATACCAAAGGCTACCTTAGCTGGTCTTATCATCACTGCTATGTTTTCAATGATGGATTACAAGCTCTTCGTGACGTTATGGAGAAACAGCAAACGAGAGATGATACTTTTTGTCGTAACTCTCGTTATGTGTTTATCTTTTGGTTTAGAATATGGTATTGTAACCGGTATTATTTTAGAGGCATTGTTTCTTTTGTACAATGTAGCAAGACCTACAGTAGATGTTGAATTACTAAAGTGTGAGAAAGGAGAATTATTAGTTGTTAATTTGTCTGAAAACATGCCTTATTGTGCCGCTGAATACGTGCGTCAGAGAGTCATGAAAGCATCTTTGACTGCCGCTACTAATTTACCAGTTGTTCTAAACGGTGTTAATTTAAGAAAACTAGATTATACTGCGGCTTATAACTTAATGACTGTTTTGAAAGACTTGGATAAAACGAATCGCGTTGCGTTGTTGAATTTTGATGTAGATGTGAAGAAATTGTGCTTGAATGTTGATTTGCAGTTGCAGAGTAAGTTTGTGTATGCATCTAGTCCGTTAGAGTTGACTGATATTTTTACAAAGGATGTTTGAAATTTAGTGTTAATATTAAATGTTATTAAGTTTAGGAATATGTTAGGTTAAGCTGAGAAAAGTACAAAATAACTATATGTATAATGTGTATATCTATTGTGTTTTATGTTTTTGTGAACAATATTGTGATAAGTTATTGGTGTAAGATAATGTAATGTGGACGTAAATATAAGAATCTATACAAAATATGCTTAAAACTTATGTATTAAGTTAGGTTAATTAGGTTTAAGACATGTCTTAAGATTTTACTTCTAACATTTTGTATAATATACGCTTATCGTTTACATTGTTTTATTTGTAAAATATCTACAAATAAATCTATTCGTTAGTATTTGACGTTTAGACAATGAAAGTTCAATACCATCGCATCGAAAATAGTAATCTCAGTATAATTTTTTCCACCTGTTACAGTCCCAATACTGGGCAAGGGTCTCCACCTGAACAAGAAAGTTCCCAATATACGATGTCAATAAAAAAGATAATCAAGACAGCAGGAAACAATAAAATACGTCAGTCAATCAATAAGTCAAATTGAAACATAACCAGTATTCATCTCATGTGATGTGACATATTACTGTTGAGTAATAGATAAGATTTCTTCATGTCGTCAGTGCCTCGATTCTCTTCTACTATCGACTACCGACAACCGAACTGTCATCGAGAAATTTTGTATGAAAATCTGATCAGCGCCTCTGGCGGGTGTCGTAGGGAACATTTTGGCAGTACATCCTAATTGTCAAAATTTCGATAGCTAGCCGGTTGTCGGTACTCGATAGTTGTACAGAATCGAGGTACAGGAAACAATAACATACGTCAGTCAATCAATAAGTCAAATTGAAACATAATCAGTATTCATCTCATGTGATGTGACATTGTATGTATAACTGTTGAGTAATAGATAAGATTTCTTTATGTCGTCAGATGTCTTTCTACATAACGATAATACTCGTAGATTATCTTATAATGTACTCGGAAATCACTGGGATTTGATTCGTAATGTTCGTATTTCGTATAAATAAATCTAAATCTTATTTAATAGATATCAAATCAGATACAATGAATGGTAGTACATAATACACTTTTATAAATTACACAGATAAAGGATAGTTGGGTAAGGTTAGTTATGTAAATATCAAATATCATTGGACAACTCACACATGGTCATTTAATTCCAAACTAAGCAGAGCTTGTACTATGGTAACCAAATAACTGATAAACATAATAATAACATAGTTATATACTTCTAAATACATACTTATATCGATAAATTGACAACCAGGCTCAGAACAAATACTCATGCTCATCACACAAAGATTTGTCCTGGGTGGGATTCGAACCCACCACACGCGGCGCTACGGTTATTGCGGTGAGATGACCACTTTAACCACTCCGTCAAACGTGCAGTTGTGACTTAAATCATGACTTTTAAAATAAGTTTTAAGTTTGCTTTTATCATAAATTTGTTGCTATGTAAGGTTATCAATAATCTCAGATTAAGATAAACCATTCACAGTTGCAGGCCAGATGTCTAAAATCCTAAATCCTACTATCACCAGGTTTTCCCAGAAAATGCCGAAAACAATGAATAGTCTGTCATTTTCCATTCAAGTTTTTGCAGTCACTCTGACAAGACGTGTTTTATCAATAACTACACTTTCTAAGCATTGTTGAAGATTTGACAGGTATATTTTTGTACCAAATAGATAAAAATGATGAAACAGAAACGTAAAATTAACAATTTAATAGTAGCAATAAAAAGTAATAATATGAATCTAGGAGCTGCTAAAATTAAGGTTTATGTAAACATACCTTTATTCACTTTTACAGTGGTTTTACAACTGGTATACAAAGTTGTAATTACTTATCAGTAATGTTCTTGTCTAGTCGAAATATAATAAAAAGTACTGTTCTTCAATGACACATAAATATTTTCTAATTTGTGTCTTTTTAGAATTTTTCAAACCGGTGTTTTAGGAAACCACTTTATTTTTCTATGTAAATATGAATAGTAGCATGATTTTCCACAGTCGGTACTATTGACAACTAAGTGGTTGAAATTAAATAATTTATTGAAAAAAAAGTTCTTGTTTACTACGCTAGAGGCGTTGATCAGTTTTTCAAACAGTTAGCTGACAGTGTCTAGTATGAAATCGCGCTGCTTTTGTCACATCAACTACACACTTCAAGGTAAACTTACAACAATACAAGTACTTAACGAATTTTCATAAATAAGTCGACAACTCTTGGTCATTTATGTGTGAAATCAACGATTAGAGTGGCTTTAAAAACAAAACTACAAACATTCGTGTGCAAAATAAAAAAATGTATTCTGTACTATAATATTTATATTGATATTTTGTCACGTACTCTATATACGGAAGAACTTAATACTCCCAGTACAAGTGGATAACCTGCACTTATGTGTCTGATAAAATAATCCTACATTGTAACATAGATAAACGAAATCTTGAGAGCGTCGATCATTCCGTGCATTTGTGTCGCGGAGGCAACACGCCTCCAAAATGACTATTATAACAGAAGAAATACGAGATAGACCGTATAGAAGAAAAGCGAAAAAATGCTTGCAGAATACTTGCAGTACTCAAATGTTGAAGAAACGGTTGCCTGTGATTGGATGGCTTCCAAAATACAAAGCTGAGTATATCATTCAAGATTTCATCGCTGGGATTACTGTGGGACTCACTGCTATACCTCAAGGTATCGCATATGCAGTCATCGCTGGACTGTCTCCCGAACATGGACTGTACGCTTCCCTTACGTCTGGAATCGTATACGTGTTCTTCGGAAGCTGTTACAACGTCACTGTTGGACCGACTGCTATCCTTGCCGCCATGACAGCGAGATACGTAACAGATTACTCTGCTGACTTCGCGATCCTCGCCGCATTTCTCGCCGGAGTGTTTATATTACTGCTCGGAGTTTTAAATCTTGGATTTTTGGTGGAATTCATATCGATGCCAGTGATCAGTGGATTTACAAACGCTGCTGCGCTTCAAATTGCCGCGTCGCAATTGAAATCTTATTTTGGATTGAAAGGTTCGTCCGGTAATTATTTCTCGGAGTCAGTGTATAATTTCTTCGTGAACATAAAGACAGCTAAGATTTGGGAGCCTGTGTTAGCAACGAGTACTATTATAATGTTGATATTACTAAAGAAAATGGGAGAAGGTTGTAAACGCACTGATGGATTTTTTAAGAAAACAAGATGGTTCGTTTCTTTGTCAAGAAACGCGGTGGTTGTTGTTGTGGGCATGATTATTGCTTATGTTTTAAAGGTGATATACGACTCCGAGCCTCTTATTTTGATTGGTGATATTGGTAATGGACTACCGACGTTTAGCTGGCCTCCATTCGGAACAGTAGCTGGAAATCAAACTATTAGTTTTATAGAAATGGTACAAATTCTTGGTTTTCAATCGGTTGTTATACCATTCGTGGCAATATTAGAAACAGTGGCTATAGCTAAAGCGTTCGCCGAAGGTGGAAGAATCGATGCTACACAAGAAATGATTGCAATAGGACTTTGCAATATCATTGGATCTTTTGGACAAAGTATGCCAATCACTGGATCCTTTACAAGAACTGCTTTGAACCATGTTTCTGGAGTGAAGACCCCAGCTGGAGGAATCACGAAAGTTCTTCTCTTAGTCATTGCTTTAACTTACTTAACTGATACATTTTACTACATACCAAAGGCATCATTGGCTGGACTAATTATTACTGCTATGTTTTCAATGATGGACTATCAGATATTCGTTAGCTTATGGCAGAATAGTAAAAGGGAACTATTATTATTACTAGCGACCATGATTATGTGTTTGTTCTTTGGATTGGAGTATGGGATAGTTACTGGTATTCTTCTAGAAGCGTTATTCCTTCTGTATAATGTTGCAAGACCAGCAGTTGAAGTGCAACTACTAAAATGTGAAAAAGGTGATCTGATGGTAGTCAATTTGTGTGAGAATGTTTCCTACTGTGCTGCTGAATACGTACGGCAAAAAATATTTAGAGCGACGTCTAAGGCCGTTTCAAATATACCTATAGTTTTGAATGGTGGTAATTTGAAAAAGCTAGATTTTACCGCCGCTTTTAACTTAATGGCTATTATCAAAGATTTGGATAAAACAAATCCAATTATTCTGCTCAATTTTAATGTTGATTTGAAGAAATTGTGTTTGAATATTGATTCAAGTTTTGAAAGCAAATTCGTGTATGCCTCTAGCCCGCTAGAATTGACTGATGTTTTTCCAAAAAATGTCTGAACGAGTGTTAAAATAAACGAGTTTAAAGTTCGTCAATTGATTGAATTCGATTTTTTTATTGAACCATTTCATAGACTTGATATGGAGCTGCAATATGGACATTTGACGTTGCCAAAAATTAACATTAACTAGCAAACAATAAAAAAACATTTGCGAATTAAAGATGGAGATCCATATCATCTTTGATATTTATATATTAAAGGGCAACATGTCTGGTGTAAGGAAGGATACAAGAGACAAGATTAGATAATTTTCTTAAGTATGTTTGATGAATGTTTATCTTAAGTCTTTAATTGTTAACTATGTAATGTACTTTGTTCTAAGATATACAAATGAATAGTTATATTAATGATGTTTGAACTAATGTTTATTATGGTTGATGATGTTAGGTTTATCTTAGGTTATTGTAAGTTGAAAATATACATTTGTATTTATTAACTTGTTTTACTTTCCTTGTTGATATATTATAGATTAATGATTACTTGCAATGACGTCCAACGCCATTACCGATTTATAAAAAAAATTTAACCCACTGCTGGGCAAGGGTCTTTTCCATTACTAAGGGAGGTGTTAGGCCTTTAGTCCACCACGCTGGCTTACGATTGACATAAACAATTTTTACGATATTTTTCTTCACCGATAGAGCAAGTGTTAATCGTATTGAACCATTATTTATTTTTCTGAATTTATTTGAAAAAAGAATATCATTATTTTTTTAATGCCAACACAGCACTGGGCCACTCAATTCAAAAATATCCATAGCCATATTCAAAACCAAATATCCTTTATCTTACATACACAATATAGAAGGTAAAACAATAACGAGGTTCTTAAACGTACTAGGTACTTTGCCATGTGTTAGACCTACTTTAGTATCGTTCATCCATTGATTTGCCTTATTTATTTGAAGTCTTCATATCAATAAAGCCGCTCCAAAATTGCAATTGCCAACTCTAAATCTCAAGTTATCAAACTTCAAATGTTTTAAATGCCTTAGCACCTGTCAATACCTACTGTAGGTATCATGTGACCAAAACATAATCGACTACATTCCATCTGGCTGATTTCTCTGTGACGTGTGGACAGTAGATTACCTCTCGTTTAAATTATCAGACATCACAGATGCTCCGTTATCTAACGACAATATTACTATCTATCCCTACTACTTCTGTGTGTAATCAAGGTTGAACGTTATCTTTGGAGAGCAAGATATGCTAATTTTGTATACCTAGTATAAAAACGGTTGCTCTTATTGAAATTGGGTCCATAGTTGCAGCATTGGACAATGAAATCAATTTGTCTAAAATATTACATCATGTACTTCAAAATTTTACCTCCCACGTAGAATAACTAAACTCATGCTAAATAGTAAGTATGTCACCTATATAATGTGTGACCGATAAAAGTAATCCTTCTGTGCAGCTTGAGATAAAATGATTCAGAGTAACACAATCATTTAGTACAAAACCGCCGCGGATACAACATCACGCGAAAATGTCTATCGAAACCGAACACATCGCTCCTTGAATACAAAAGGGCCACAAATCGAAATCTATAAATTTTACAGGAGAGCCAAAACAAATTTTTGAAACTGTTTTTTTGTAACATTTCATATATTTATTTGTTAAATATAAGATGTTAATATATCATTAGATGCGTATTTTTTAGCTCTATCTTTCTACAAAATAAACTTTGTAATAGCTGTTACCTATTAAGAGAAAAAAGCATATAAGTCCCTTTTGCATTCAAAATTTGAACCAATATTATGAGAAATATGTCAAAAATTTAAACACAGTTTTACAAATAAAAATGGTTAATTGTACTTTTTTGGTAAAAAAACCGTATCAAAAAGTTTAATAATAATGACTAAGTAAAACCATAACTGAATAGACCAGGAAAACATTGTATTAAACAATCTAAATAAAAAAATCTTAACTTTTTATTAAGTAAGTAAAATTATTGAGATCAACTTTGTGCGTAACTTTCATTATTTAGTAAAATTAAACATCAATCATCATCATCAATCAATGGGTAACGTGACGAGTAGACTGAGTGCAGCAGGAGTATTAAAGAAATAAGATAATAGAAAAGGTTTTTGAGTTTTATAAGTCTTTATATTTAGCATTCGTGGATTATTCCAAAGCTTTTGACAGCATTACTCATTCCGCCATAGAATCATCACTCCATCCAAGTCCTACTTAAAGATACTCGTACTATGTAGAATCGAACCTTCATACATCAACCTCATCAAAGCAATAGACAACAATATCATTCCAAAGAAGCGTGAAACAGGGAGACCCGCTATCTCCCAAATTATTTACCAGCACCCTCAGAGAAATTTTCAGGAGCCTGGCGGTGTTATGGCAATCAAAAGCATAGTTGTAAGTGGTAAACAGTTAACAAACAATTGTTTTGTAGATGACATAGTCCTCTTCTCTTTTTCGGCATCGGAACTCGAATCAATGCTCAAAGATCTGAGCACGGCAAACCTTCAGATTGGACTGAGTAAGAACCGTACAAAAACCCAGGTTATGACCAACAACACAAAACGTAGGGTCGAGGTAGACGGGCACGTCATAGACTATGTCGACGAGTACACTTGCTAGGGCCAGATAACCTCTTTTAACAACCGACGGGACAAAGAGTTGGACAAACGTGTCACAAGTGCCTGAAAGAGATCCTGGTCCAGGAAAGAGCTAATGAAGGGTAACCTTCCACTGTCACTGAAGTGAAAGCTCGTCGACATGTTTATACCTACTACCCGTCCTTACCTACGCTGCCCAAACATGGTCCCTTACGGAAAACCAGAAAGAGCCAGAGAGCGATGGAGCATAGTATATTATGCATCAAAAGAACAGATCACGTCCGAAATTCTATACTGCGCTCCCAAACTCGCATAGTCGATGTAAGGGAGAAGACCGCCTGGCTGAAATGGAACTGAGCCGGCCACATTATCCATATGCATTCGGAAAGGTGGACCCGCATATCTACCAACTGGATGCCAGAAGATGGTCATAGCAGACGCGGGAGACTTAAATGGAGATGGCGGGATGACCTAGACGCATTTGAAAAGGACTGCTCGGATCTTGCCCCTGAAAGAGGAATTTGAAAGGAAAGGGTGTCTCTTTACTTTGCCTGCATCAAAATGTATTATTTTATTTTTAAAATTGTAACGAAAACTAAAATTATTATCATACCAAACGGTCATATTTGTGGCCTTCCCATTCTAGCACGCTAAAAATGATTATTTATTCCACAATAATTTAATGCAAAAGGGACGTATTTCAAAATATGGTACTGTTATATTACAAAATATAATAACAAATACTAGTGTTTGAATGCAAAACGGTCGTTTTCAGAAATATGGCACTTTTGTATTACAAAATATGGTTACAAATACTATAGTTAGAATGCAAAAAGGACGTTTTCCAAAATATGGCAGTTTTGTATTGTAAAATATAATCACATTAACTTGAAATTTTGCTCCCAACACAGACATATTTTGGATTGTGGCACTTTTTCATGCAACTGACGAGCATTTGCGTTGAATCTCCGGGCGCAACTCAAAGAGTGGCTGTTTTGCACTGACATTACCTGTCAAAGTGAGCTAATGCAAAAAGGGCAGTAAGTCAGTGCAGCCATAATATAAGCAAAAATGATGAGGGTTTTTTTTTTACTATAAAATATAGTCGGTTCAGGTGTCATTTTTGCAATAAAACGATTTTTATTTTTTTTTGAGTTGTGGCCCTTTTGCATTGAAGGAGCGACATGCCAGATAAGAAACCGTATAGAAGAAGAATAAAGAAATGCCTACAAGACACCTGCAGCGCGAAGACACTGAAGAAGAGAGTACCAGTGCTAGAATGGCTGCCGAAATACAAATTGTCGTATATCATTCAAGATTTCATCGCTGGGATTACTGTGGGACTCACTGCTATACCTCAAGGTATCGCATATGCAGTCATTGCTGGACTACCTCCTGAACACGGACTGTATGCTTCCTTGACTTCTGGTATCGTATATGTGTTGTTTGGAAGCTGTTACAATGTCACTGTGGGACCAACAGCTATTCTCGCAGCCATGACAGCTAAATACGTGACGGACTACTCAGCTGACTTCGCTATCCTCGCTGCATTTCTCGCTGGAGCATTCATGCTTCTACTCGGAGTTCTGAACCTTGGATTTCTAGTGGAGTTCATATCAATGCCAGTGATCAAAGGATTTACGAACGCTGCAGCTCTTCAAATTGCTGCATCGCAGTTGAAATCGTACTTCGGATTACAAGGACCGTCAGGCAATTATTTCGCAGAATCCATGACTTATTTCTTCTACAATATCAAGACGGCAAGACTGTGGGATCCGATATTGGCTACGTGTACAATCATCATGTTAATATTGTTGAAGAAATTGGGTGACGGTTGCAATCGCACGGATGGATTTATCAAAAAGACGAGATGGTTTATTTCTTTATCCAGGAACGCTATTGTCGTGATCGTGGGCATGGTTATCGCTTTCATAATGAAAGTAGTATACGATGCGGAACCATTGATACTAATTGGTGATATTGGTCAAGGACTCCCAACATTTGGCTGGCCTCCTTTCAGCACAGTTGCTAATAACCAAACGTTAAACTTTATAGAAATGGTGAAAGTATTAGGACTCCAATCAGTTGCGATTCCTTTTGTGGCTATTTTAGAGACGGTTGCCATTGCAAAGGCTTTTGCTGTAGGCGGAAGAATTGACGCAACACAAGAATTGATTGCTGTCGGGCTGTGTAATATTGTTGGGTCTTTTGGGCAGAGTATGCCAATCACTGGATCATTCGCAAGGACAGCATTGAACCATATATCTGGAGTCAAAACCCCGGCTGGAGGAATCACGAAAGTCTTACTACTAATTATTGCATTAACATATCTAACTGATACATTTTACTTCATACCAAAAGCATCATTAGCCGGTTTGATCATCACAGCATTATTCTCAATGATCGACTTCAAAATTATAGGTAGTTTTTGGAAGAACAGTAAAAAGGACTTCATATTATTCTTTGCGACAATGAACATATGTTTAATGATGGGTCTGGAATATGGAATTTTGAGTGGGATTATGAAAGAAGCGACGCTCCTACTATACAAAGTGGCAAGACCTTCAATTGAAGTAGAAGTCTTAAAGTCTGATAAGGGAGATGTGACAGTAATAAATCTAGCAGAAAATATACCATATTGTGCTGTGGAACACGTGCGAAGAAAAGTAATGAAAGCTACCGATACAACCGCTTCGAATACGACGATAGTTTTCAATGGTGTTAAACTAAAAAAGCTAGATTTTACTGCCGGTTTCAATTTAATGTCTTTGGTTAAAGATTTGGATACAATTTACAATGTTGTGTTGTTGAATTTTAGTGGTGAAGTGAAAGAATTGTGCTTGAATATTGATTTTAGTTGTCAAAGTAAGTTTGTGAGTGCTTCTGATGTGACGGATTTGACTGATATATTCCCGAAGAGTATTTGATAGTAAAATTGTGTATTATGTAATAAACATATATATTTTGGTTTGCTTTAAGTCTTAATAAGTGCATTCTAACTGTAATGTGAGGATTGAAAGTTTGCTGGCTATATCAGTGCTATAGCTTGTGTATACTTTTTTTATTAATTACTTTAATGTATTTACTACATTTATTGGAGATTGTTTGAATAGTCTTTTTTACCAATATTTCTAGTGGTTGGTTTCTAAACTACTGGTCTTATTTGATCAAATAAAGCATTTAGAATAAGCAATTATTAAAGTGAAAGAATCTAGGTAACACAAACACTTATTTTCTAAAATCAGACATTAGACCTAAATTTGTCAAAAGGAATTATTTTTTATCAGTGGGCGCATGAATCACCTAGTATCTTATATTTATAAAGACCTTGTACTTTCCTGAGATATGGTCTACTTCACGAGCTGAAGTAAGATCAATGTTATCAGTGAAATATTATCTTAAACCTAGTTGTCATCAAACATCTTGATAAACTAATACAATCTCAAATTATCAATTTGAGAAGAATGGAAACATGTGTTATTTATTATTTAAATGTAAGACATTGTAGTAAGATATGATTTAATTATTAATGCTAGGTTTTATGACGATAATATATTTTTATAAATGGAGTTTTTTGTTTTTTCTTTTGTTTATTTTATTTTAAGAATATAAATGATAAAATTGCAATTTTTATTTGAAAAATATATTCTTGGCTGGTTCTTGGTGTATTAACTGTCTAACAGCTGAGCACGAGTCTCTTCTCATATTATCAATCCGGAATCAGGTTAATTTCAGGCTTTAAGATTTTAGTTATCATGTTTTCTTTAGAGATTGTCATAATAAATGATTTCCAGAATAAAACTTTTATTAATAAGAAATTAATTTTTTATTTCTCATATTTCAACTATCTATTAAGAAACAAATTTAAATATTTGTAACAGAAAAAGTAATTTCTCAACTATATTAAAAAACAGTCTTATATATACTATCTGTTTATTAACTGGTTTAGTTAGAACAGAAAAAAATATTTCATGTCTATATCCCTCCTTATATATACATAAAGTTTTCATTTAATTCTCATACACATAACATACAGTCTGAGTAGAAATTTCATTTAAAATTCCCGCTATAACTTTCCATACAACGCAGTCGTTTTAAATTTGTTATTTTGGACGAGCACCAACGTATGCGAGATCACTTTTATTCATTGGCACTGTACAGTCAGCCACATAAAAGTTTTATTAACATTGAGTCTGCATTTTGGTGGTACTTTTACCAGAAAGGTATTGGTGTGAAAGTTTTTTGCGTTTAAAAACTTCTAACTAGATAGAGAAAAATCATAGACAAATATAATAATTTGCGCTTATTTTTCTAGAGTTGCATTTATTTTTTCGTGCTGTAGACAAAAGATTACACATAAAATGACATCCATTGATAAAAAATAATATAAAAAATACTATAATGTAATTTAATGTGGTACCGCACATAGCTAAAAATTGTTACAATGAACACCTAAAAACTGTATGAAATCTTGTGTAGCATTTGCAAAACTAATAAGATTTTTAATGTTACAGGTACAAAATACACCTAAAAACTGTATGAAATTGTATAAAGCATGTGCAAAAGTCCCCAACATTCTATCTTAACTTTGCATTTCAGTTCACTATAATCGTAGTCGTATTTATCGATGCAACTGTACTCTCTCGTAGCCTTGACTTTGCCAAAAATCAGCGTCTAGACAAGAAAACGAGCTGCACTCGTGAATATATTATTTAAATTATGTGAATATTAAGAGGACAGATATGAACGTGTTTTGTGATCTAAGTGATTTATGGGAGGAAATGCAGTAGGAAATGTTACTTGTATTAATAGTATGGAGATGAGGACTCTCTGGAGAGCCTTTTAGGTCCTAAGATTACTGTTACAATGGTAGTAAGGGTTCCTCGGGTTACGTTAAAAATAACTTATTGTAAGCAAGTATATAAAGCAGGTACGTACGGCCTCCCCATCCAAGACAGACGCAACACGATCGATAAGATTTCTTAAATTGGTTTTAATCTTTGACTAGTATTTAGTTACAAGATTGTATTATAATTCTTTTTATTTTAATTGCATTAAATCAAAGTTTGGATAGGAAAAGCTAATCCTTTACTCAACAATAAAACAGTGCAGACTGCAGAAAATTTAAAAACGGTATGCTTATGTTACAATGAAGCAATATCAGTAAAAACCTCACGAAACCAAAAAAATGCATCCATCATCCTTCATGCATCCATCCCGGCTAAGATAGACTTACAATATGTCTAGTATAGAAATACAACGATACATAAATCTAAATAAATAAATTCAAGTCCTATATCCTACAATCACAAACAATATCTATGTACTACAAACCGATAACAAAACCATCACAATAATTAATCCGACCGAATTAAACGCACCCTGTAACAACAAGGGTGTTCAATGCAAGGTACCCACGTTACCTACGTCACAGTGTCAAACGGAACAAAGAGACGCCGGGCGGCGCGCTTGTTTATCGGCGACGCGTCAATCAATGCTTCCGGTAATGACGGAATTTCGGAGTCGTGTTGTGTGGAATGGAATCTATTGGTAATTGTAATGTTTGTGTACTTAAAATCGTAAAGAGAATTGGTATTTAGTACCAAATTGCTAATGCCAATTCAATCAATAAACATTTAGGGCCAAAAATAATTTTGTTTAATTTGAAAAGTATCTAAGATGCAAGAAATATAAACTGTATCATGCAAATAAAGTGCAAAATTTTAGTTTGGTTCCACTGTTACTGTCCATATTTTGAATGTTTGCAAAAAGTGCTTATTTTCAAAGAACCGTTTATCTATAGCACAATTCTCTACTATCGACAACCGGTTAGCTATCGAGAAAATTTGTAGGAAAATCTGATCAGCGCTGCGCGAAAAAGTAAGGTTTTTTAAGCTACTGCCCTAATTCTTAACTTGTCTTTCATTGTTTTTCTCAGAACCAAAACAAACCTAACCTCGATCCGTACCCTAAAAACCTTAAAACACAATAAAACAATAAAATCTCCCTTATTTCCGCACACATCCATACTACGCTCACCGCCGGCGTGGCGCCGTCGTCGCGGAGGGTTCAATACTGAACTGTACTGACATTTCGATGTTCTACAGTAGGTAATGTAGGTATGTCTTCACACTTGCTTCCTGAGGGTTCATTTGATAGGTGTCAAAGTGAATTTCGATATAAGATGAAGGAAGATAAGAAGTGAGGTAAAAAGTTGACAATTTAGGAGATCTAATGGTTGTCTTTCATTGCGCAAGAAGGGCGGAATTCTTACCAACATAGACTATTTCAAATAGGTTAGTTTGCGAAAAAAGATGTTTTAAAAATATGACCAGCGCTCATAGCGGGTGCTGGGTCTTTAAAATGCTCGATAGTGCCGGCTGTGGAAAATTGCACTAAAGATTACCTTAAATCGAGTTAAACGTCCTATAATTGATCAATCCAAAAAGCAGAAACGTAACAGTATTCGCATACAGAAGCAATCAAGATGTATAGATTTGTCTTACTAAAATAAGAGATATGTCAGTAAATGGATCGCATTACTACAAAAACTAGAAAACAATGGCTAATCGATCCCTGAGTATCAAAACAAAGTGAAGGCCGGTCAAAGATCTTACGAAGTTATTAGTATTACAGTTTGTATGAAAGTTCTGGATGTATGCCAAGATATTGTGATGTATCCGTTAATATCGTATATCGGATTTGTCAAGTTGATCGACATCCAATTACTATTTGGATATATTTGTAAGAAATACTGAAACTTTTTCTGTTTACCCAGTTATGAGAATATTTTGATTTGAAATATACCACGACGTAGCCCATGTAGATTTTTAAAGAAACTAAGTACCCTTTGTTCTTTCTCAAAAGTATAGTCTATCACTATGTATCATGAATTTCATATAAATCGAAACATTCATGAATAATTTCCATTACAGGAAAAATCGCCTAAACTTGCTAAAATAAAGATAAAACCTTTCAACATTGAATATTTTTGTTTAATAATTTTACAACCGGAAACTGAAACGAGACATAAATTCATGGCTAAGCTTATCATATATCAAAATAAACTCCATAAATAACTTTCCAATTTAAAGCTGATGAAAATCAATATGTTCCTCGCCTACATTCCACATTTACCTGCAAATACGTGTCTAAATATAAGCCTGGTTTCAAGGTCCGACGTGTGTCCGAATATAGAGCCAGCTTTTATCCGAATGATTAAAATACTAGCCTATGTCTGTGGTTCTACTTAAATTATTTGTTTATCGATTCTGAATTACGATAAGTATTTAATTAATGGTGGTTTTCATCGATTTATCGCATTTTAACAAGTTACTTGAATCGTTTTAAATAGATTGCCGTGGGCCAATGAATATATTTGATGATGGTCTATCAAAAAGATGCTTAAAGTTATTTATTCTTCGTGAGTTTGTCAATGTACTCATAATTATCTTATTGTTGAATAAGAGTCCCAAATTTTATCGAAAAATTCCTTGGTTTTTACTTGAAATAGTAACATTTGTGCGATCATGAATAAAAAGATAACAGAATAATGGTTTTTTTTTCTATGAACGCATTGATTTCAGTCGTCATTATGGTTAAGTCAGCCCATAAATAAAATTACAAATATAATCTACTAGATTAAAATGAACCAGGAACAGTAAGTCTACATTCAGAGCCAATCCATAAAAGCTCCAAAAATAATCTAGCCGGAACTTCAAGGTCTGTTCCGAAACACAGCCGACCTTGAGTGATATTGATTATTGCAGCGAACTGCAGACTCCACGGCACCAGACGTTTTACTCTCACTCTCATTACTGTATTTGAGGGTATAGTTACCGAAGAACGTGTTGGTTAATGTTAAAACTAGCTTACCCGCGCAGCTCTGCACAAGCATTTTTTTTTTCTTTCAAAATTGTCTTTAAAACCTTTCCCGTGTTTTAAAGACAATTTTGCAAAAATAATAAATGATTGAGCCAATCTTGAATTTTGAGCTTAGCAACACATTTCGCGATCCAATTTTATATTAAAAAATAAGTATCCTCTGTCCGTCTCCTAGTCATAAGCTACCTCCCCACCAATTTTCAGCTAAATCCGTTTCGCCGTTCTTGAGTTATAAGTGGTGTTACTATCACCACTTTATTTTATACATACGAGTACATATTTGTATAGATACGTATAAAGTATTGGGTGTTATATTTAACAACAGGTCAATGGGTTCCTGTGTCAAAGCCCCTTGATATATCACGCGCCCCTCCACTAACTAGGTAATCTTTGCTTGTATAATAACTACGTTTATGATAAGACATATAGACTATAGTATCATCTTTACTTCTAACTCTGTGCGGGGTAGCCTGCGCCGGCACCTCAAACAAGCTATAATGTCTTATCACATTTTTTATGTATAAAATTAGGTAGGTACTTAATCCAGCTTTTCCGAAACGGTCAAGCAAATTATAACACATGAGTACATATTTCAAATGCTTTAAAATATGATACTTTAAATTTGAATCATGCAAAGTGAAAGTTTTAAAATAATCTTTAAAATAGTAACCAACCTTTACAACAGCATCGCGAAGTACGAAAACAACATTATATTTATTTAAATTGTGTACATTCGTACCGTAATAGACAAAGGTTTTATTGCTCAAATCTTCCGGCACTTACAGGTCGTTCCCAGGAAGACATTAAGTGCTCGTAATTTTGCTACTTTCTGCCCATTTTAATGAACTATTTTGTATAATAAGATACAGAGTTTATGGACCTGTTTTATTATTGTGATAGGCAGTAATAGAAGTTATATTTTTACACAAAAAAATATATATAAATTCATGAGATTTAACCTTCACAGGTTCTGTCACAAACACACCACGTTCATATATAATAGAATATGCAGAAAAAAATCATTACAACCATGTTTCCAAGGCTTTAGCTTAAATAACTTTCACCAATATTTTTCTCAAGATAAGCTAAGATTTAAAAATATTCTTCACAAAGACTAAAATTAGTTTCGAAAGGTCGAGGCAGTACAATTCTTTTTATAGTTCAGTGCATGTAAATCCAGCGCACCACGAACAATATACAGCAGTATTTTCGGCAATCGGTTACACAACATTCATAACCTTAAATAATTCCCCGGTGGAAAGCCAGGCAAAAACCCATAGTGATGACGTGTACTGGCGTCACATCCGGTCGCGATGAAAAATGGCGCCGGCCGCATTTCCGGTAGCGCACCGATAATGGGTTTACCTTGCATTTTATGGCATTTTGTACTCGTATTGTTTTAGGCTGGATGCCTTTTTTGCCAGGCTAGATTTTTTGCAAAATATCAGCCTATATCTTCTGCGTTTCGACCTAAAAGAGGATTTAACACTTGGTTTCGTAGTAAATTTTTCAGGTGTTCGAAATGGTTTTCCACAAGTCCACTAAAAATAAACAGTGAAACTGTATTTTTTGGATTTGGAGTATTTTATATACATTGACAACGTTAAATATTTTATTTCGTTTACAATGAAAAATAACGTACGGAGGAAACCCTGCGCCAACAATAATGCATTTAGTGGAGTCGTTAAAACACGCGCCTTTAACAGTAACGTCAGTTAGGACAATTACGTGTTCTAAAATAGTATTCTTCGGCCCGGTCGTACTTTAATACTGATTCTTGTCATCAAAAACATGACTACATACGAAACCGTTTCGCGATGTCTCTCCTATGATAGTCGTTATAGATTTGCAAGGGTTATTTGTGTGCAACGCAGCTCAAGAATCATATTCAGAGCAATGAAAGTATAGAAGAGTGGACCATTAACTACTTTTAGCTTTCCCTAAATTCTAAGGGGTTAAGCGTCCCACTAAATCATCTCTGACGGCACTCCGTCGCTACGGCATGCCATTTTTTATGCACCCCGTCGATGCACACATAGCTGTTCATCCCCAATAATGTTAGGGTTGAAATTGGTATTTTATGAACGAAGGAAGCAAGTTATATGGCATAGAAAATTGGTAGACTACTGACGTTTTGAAAATAAGTATGGAAATCTCTTGCTGTAGAATAAATTGCTCGATTGGAAATACCCAGACGGATTTAAACGCTAGACAATTTGAAGTTTAAGTTAGAATTTTAAATAACTTATCCTAACTTTATATAAGTTCAAAACACATATTTTAAGAATTGCGTACACTGGTTTATTTTATATTGTGGCAGTAATGTATCGCCCCTTAAATACAAAATTACAAACTATATATACTTAATTGCGAAGAGCATATCTTTATTGAGCTAGATTAAATAAGAAAGAAATCAAATTAATATTAATAAAATTGTCGGGGACATCGAAACCGAGATGATTTAATTTTTTTTCCCGTTTTTTCCCAGAGGCAAAGCATACAGTGGCAATACACTATTCATCTGCAAATTTTAATATTTATTGCGATTATATACAAACGTCTCCTATTATCCTACTTGTATTAACCCTATAAATAGGAAAGTTTGCAAGGATGGATGTATGATTGTTTGTTACCTTTTCACGCAAAAAACAACTGAATAAATTCTTATGAGATACGCAGATAGTTTATAACCTGGATTAACACATAGGATTGTTGAAGCTTCCGGCAGAAGCTAGTTTTATACAATTTCATCACGAATAGTCCTACTAAAAAGCCTACCAAACCATATACATCATAATCCATTGTTAACCATTAGACAAGATAATCCGGGGCAACCTCGGCGCCACTGTGGCGGGCAATATCGCGAGTGCCGCGATCTGCCAGTGACTTATCGACTCGAGCCGTGGTAAGGGCTATCTTGTAAACACTTTATATATTACTTGCATGTGTTTGATGTATTGAGAATAGGGAGCTGTAGATCTTGGTTTGGTTATTTTCATTTTGTTAATGTTTTCATTAAGAAAAAAAAATACTTATTTCTTCTTAATATAAATGTTGTGCATTTTTCAAGTCAATGATACAATTTTTTGACAAATAAAGAAGTTAAGATTTTGACTCAAATAAACTAATTTAATTGGGACTTTACAGAAAGTACTTCGTTAAGCATATAAATAAACATTATTTTAGACATAAGCAATTCCTATCAATATTTTTTATGCAAAATCGAGACTGTAATTTTTTTACTGTGCTTCTGCCAATACAACCAATATTCAATATCTAAGCCAAAGTAAACAGCCTTCCATTACCACTAAAAAATAAATAAAAAATCACTCTCAAATCGTCCTCCCGTCTATAGCCCACAGCCCCTACTTAAATCCCTTTTATAATTCGAATGGTTCGAGCACAACAACCCTTTCAAGATGCGCTATAAAGCATTCAGATCGACAAAAGCGGGACTTAACTCGCATGCGCGCTCCGGACGTCCTGTGACCGGATGTAATGAGAACTCGTTACAGTAAAACCAGTGGTAGGGGATAGGCTGCGATTAAATGTTTAAATTTTTTAATAATTTAATTAAATATAATATGATATGACTATGTATGGATGTGATTGAGACAAGGGGAGTTTGTAAGGATCGTGCCAAGTGGAGTTATTTGGTTCCTGTCTTCCCCTATGGGCAAAAGGCATGATTTTTTGTTTGTATGTGCGATGTGATAAGCTTTCGTACATTTCAAAGCTATGGAACAATGTTTTGTAAAATATTGATCTTCCGATTATACAATTATCAGAAGAAGAAGCGCAAGACGATTGACAGAAAACTATTTTTTTCTGAATGTTCTCTAATTGAAAAATGTTCTGTTTAATGCGAATACCGATATTTTAATAGAGATGAAGTAGTAGGCAGAAATACCACAACAATAGAAAACGTATTCTGTACATATCCATTTATTAAAGAGCCAGGCTCCAATCATAAAGTTTGTAAAAAAAAGTATTTGAAAAAAGTTTTAAATTTATGTGTCGCTACGAAATTTAAAAAAACCGTCTGGCTTGTACTTCTGCCGTTCAACTGTAACCGGAAGTAGACACGAAGCTTTGGGCGGGCGGCGCCCTGCACGCTTCCGAAATACATTTGCATATGCGACGAAATATTCATGCGTGGGCGGGCCAGCAATTTGTCCTAGCATGGCTCCATGTAATTTTATTAGCCAGACCTAGATAAATCGTCCGAAATAATGCAGGAGATTTTTTTATACCATTCGAGGGTAATTTTAGACTTCAGAATACTTTTCTGTGAAAAATAAATGCTAGTAAATTTATTAATTTTATTGTTGAAGTAATTACCAGTGAGTTGGTGGTATGAAGATTTGTTTTTACCTGAAACAAAATAAAGATACTATTACTATAAATATAAGTTCACAAGATCAAATTCTTTATCCATATGAAAGAACTTTACAGTGGTTTATACCACTGTAAAGTTTAGTAGTGAGAGTAGTTAAGTTATTTTGTAAGGTTTATACCTTAAACGAACTGAAAAGACAACGAAACTAATAACCCAATAGATGGGTGAATGTTCTTTTTGGTTCCCACAAAGTTTTGAACATACAAAATCTTCAACTTCATATGATAGAATGATACACACGCATTTAAGCATCGGAATAATTCTGCTATCTTCTCTTCGGTCATATTTTTGTTCATAACCCAAACAAATGAATACCTTTCACACATAGTATCCAGTTTCCACATGAACCACGGTTCCTGTCCATTCCTCAACATCATGTTATCTCTCTCGCACCATTAGTCAAACGGCGATGAGTTCGGGTTATCAATTATTTATTGCTGCACGTTTCCTTGGAGAAATAACTTACGGCTTCAGAGAACAATGTACTGGGAAGTTAACGTTATGAAGTTATGTTTTGGGAAAATATAGATCTTAGTTTGAAGGTAAAATCAGTTTTAAATATTTTTCTTCCAAAATATTGACTGTTATGTTAACGAAATAAACTACTGTATAGGGGATTCTGCGAATCGATGTAACTACAAAGTTCCCAGGACGTCATCGAAACTGAAATTAAAGCACCAATTTTATAGGAGTTTAATGAGTCCCAGCCTGGGATTTAAGCAGCTACGCCTGAGTGATAGGTATGATACCTCTGCAAAAATTGTTGTACTTTCATTAAGCATTAAAGCAGTGAATTAAAACACGAACTCGGCAAAAAACGCCTTACTACGCAACAAGACTATTTACAACAAATAAAACAAATTCATTGATGAGTGCTAGCCGCGACATACACCATAAACTGTCAAATGCCTACAATTGTTATGTCAAAAACAAAACAAATGAGTTCGAATGTCATCACATTATAACGACAGTTAAGTGAGACGCGTTAACTGAAAATTCGTCGGTTACATCAAAGCTCAATTTCGTTGTCAACGTCGCATTACTAATGTATGTCATCCACCCTTCCGGTGCAACACGTACGGGGTGTTCACTAAACATTGTAAATGGTGGTAAGTATTTAGGTTATATGAACTGCCTAAAGGAAATTGTGTGGAATTATTGTAAAAATGTTGTTGATAGTTGGTAAAATTTTAAAAGATGAAGGATGTACTAAATTTTTGTGTTGACGTAAACAAGGCAATAAGAGCAGTGTCTGCGAATTTGTTTGTTAAAGGTTACAATAACTGTAGCACAATATAACGTATCTCAGAAAACGGAATTTCGTTTTCTATGTAACGTACAATTTACCAAAATGTATAGACATTTTTTCGCTTTACACAGACAAAGCACAACTCAGTCACAATCACAACAGTCGATATCTGATTTCAGCAGTAGTCACATTATATCTGGAACATTTACTATGCATTCCATCTACACTTTTAATCACTGATTTAATTTGCTTGTTATAATGAACACAGTGACTCATATCCCAAAAGCAAATTCAACTCAAAAATTGTACGTAACAAACCGCATATGAACTTCCATTCCCACCACCCTATACCAAAAGACCCACCTTTCGCTTTAATCGCGTTTTGTATAGTTAATAAACAATGAATTTTGTGAACTCGTTACCGGCTGCCGTGGACGAACATCCGTACATACATACATTAAATATACATACATACGTCAATTATTTACTTCTATACGTGTTACTGAAGTTTTATTGTTAAACGGTTATAATTTGACGGGCGAGGGTAAACACTATTAAGGTATCATTACTTAAAGTAGATGGGACTTCAGGGAAATGTTTATAATATTGAAAAAAATATTTTTACTTGAATAGGTCTAATCCAGTTTTTAAAACATACAAAATAATGTGGCATAAAAATACACACAAACCAATTTTAAACTATAAGTTTTATGCAAGGGCTAGTTTTTCCACTGAAGCCTATCTACGGCGGTCTGATTCCATGCTGGGTTGAAAGTCCAGCTCGTCTCTCCATCGTTTACCCAAAAGTTTTTATAATAACCAATGCCTCAAATAATCACTACGGAAACCCAGAACATCTTTGACTATTATTACGAAAATTAACAATCTTAATTTTGACTTCTTCAATCTTACTTACTCAGATACTCAGACTTTATATTTAATTCCTTGATGTACGACATAAGAAAATTAATTTATTCCGCATTAAAACTCACCTAACTGCGTACTTAAAACCCTAACCACAGCCAGTTGGCATATATTTTATTTGCATTATAATACTACAATGTAGTGCATTCTCAAGGGGATCACGCGTACAGACTACAGGATGCAGGAACTGACAGACAAATGTCTAGTCGTACATATTATTATGCTATTTTAATAACAACCCATTCGGAAATCCTTCCTTAGTTATCATATAAGTTATGCAGTTTGTTTTTAGTTTCAGCTGTTGATCCGATTGGTTTGAATGAAAGATATGTTATACTCGAATTTACTAATCCTCTTTGCAGTCCTAATAAGGTCATTTCTAAACTTGAGTGTATTTTATTACTTTTGGAACCACAATAAACGACTATAATAAGGTTCCGTACAGTATTTTTTGTTATCTACATAAGAACTAATAGTCCCGCGGCTGAGGCAAAGATCCATTATCGAGTACATCTGCCTAAAATTTACTTTTGAACAGGCTAAGTATATGCCCTAAACTGGATTTAGGCCATATACTTTGCCCGGCGTTGAACTACGTACGTATTTGTTTAACTAACATTAACCTCGCACCATAAGTCCCGCCAAAAATAAAGAAATAAAATGAACTTCACACTTCTTTTTACACTAGCGTAAGCATTTACCATTATTTATTTCTATTTTCTCCAATTATGCCTCATATTTCTCGTAATTAAGGCTTTAAAGCGAAGGTTTCGTGAGCTTTACACCGCGTTCCAGAGCATTTAGTTCTGCATTTATAATTTGCATTAATTTGAACGTGAAAATAATTCACGAACTCGCATAATTCTTACTACACCGTGACTTTGAAAGTGAAAAGCAAGTTGTTGTGTTGTAAGAGTGTTGACGCTTCTAAGGTACAAGACTACGTCAGATGTTCATAGTTTAAATATATTATTGGTCTGAAAATTACTTACGTCACAAATGGGATAAATATTGCACTTGCCATTGATCCAAATCGTATGCACTGATCTTGTTTAATCAGAGTCTCAATAAATATAATATAACTTATACTAAACTAGCTGACCCGCGCAACTTCGCTTGCGTCACATAAAAGAGGTCATAATTTTTATTTTTTTTTGTAAAATTTTTTACTGGTACTCTGCTCCTATTGGTCGTAGCGTGATGAAATATAGCCACTAATTTTTTTTTTTAAATTGTACCAGTAGTTCCAGAGATTAGCGCGTTCAAACAAACAAACAAACTCTTCAGCTTTATAATATTAGTATAGATTAAGAATGACGCAATAATTATTTTTGGAAATTCTGCCTTAACGGGGGTGAAAAAACGGGTTTTGAAGCTAAATCTATAATAATTAAAGTTGTTTAGCAAGCAAGTGGTCATGATCTCCTGGTAATTGTGAAAAGGTTATAGAGAGTTTTTAGAGTTTATACGAGCCGTTTTTTGTTTTTTAGGCCTAATTCTGATCGGAAAATAGATCCACAGCTACCAGGAGATCATGACTAATTGGTGTTGTTATTTCCATATTCTGTTCTCCTAGCATGTTTAAACACGGTCGAGCGGGATAAAAAGTATCCTATGTCCATCTCCTGGCTCTAAACTACCTCCCTACCAATTTTCAGCCAAATCTGTTCTGCCGTTCTTGAGTTATAAGTGGTGTAACTAACACGACTTTCTTTTATATATATAGAAGATTAAGCAGAACTTGGCAAAGTATTTTAAGACATTTCTATATAACGCCTTAAGGTTTACGGTCAGTGTCTGATAGTGTAATTGAAAGTGAACAAACGTTGGTATGAAAAATTTTACCAAAACTTCACTTACGAGTTAATTACTTTATTAATTAGAACTAAATTGTAGAAAGAAATATTCAACTAAACAACTAAAAAAACTAAACTTGCGTCTCTCCTTAAGGCTTAGTTGCTAACATCTTTTAATTTAATTGAAGAGCAAATTGTTGCACATAACAAGCCGTGATTCATGTTAATTGATAATAATTTACTGAACAAACACGCAGTTACGTTGATATATTGTAATTATTTAGTGTAATGGTCTCTTTATGCGTTTATATCTGTCTTGTCTTGTGTTACAATTAAATATAGCACTGGGTTGAAAAACTAAATCTAAGAATGGGTGACTGTCAACGCTATAATTAATAGGTTACAGGGTAAACTTAGTAAATGTGTATTATGTCACTAAAAAATACTGTTACAGTTTAAAACCTTGAAAGACACTGACACATTAGATCTAAAGAGTCTTTACTCTTAATCTAATCTTTAAGGGTTCTTGATAAAATTTAAGTTAAATAACAAAATACAAAATATCTCGCCTTCCCATGTATATCATCGCGTATTCTTTCAAGTCAATTGTGACTCAGAAGTCAATATGTAATTTATCGGTTACATTACGAGAATGAAAAATATTTTTACATAAAGGGAAGACCGCCTTTAAAAATCTCCTTAACTATTTTTGGAGTTAATAAACATACAAACATAACCCGTTAAGAATCTACTGCTATTACTATTACTAACAAAATTACAGTTTTCCGTACACCATCGGAAAGTAATCCTGAATATTACAGCATTTCTACATACATTAGCTACATAAAATACACGATTACAAACAAAAACCCAAGTACAGACTGCAGCGTTGAGTGGTAAGTTGTAATGGGTTAGTCCGTCCGCGTCCGACTGAAACATTTGATGCTGAAACTTTAATGGTTTTCTAAAGTCTATCGTGTGTACTACGGTTAAATAGTAGTAGCGATTGGAGTATAGAGTTTGTAGTTAGTTAAGCTTGTTAGGGGAATAGTTTTGACGTGAATGAGAAAATGTGTGTGGAAAATCTGTCGTTTGGCAAAATATTTAATGATTATCAAAATAATGACGGCCCTTAGTATTGATTTAATCAAATTGTAATCTGAACCTATGCCACTAAAGAAATTAAATTGATAAATTTATAATTTGGCTGTTAATTATGCGCCAATGGGGTTGTACTTGTAGTCTGGTAACAAATGATTTTTTAATGTTTTACTTTTCAAACGTTCAAACTTTCCCATCAATAAAATATTAGTGATTGATAGTGTGATAAGTATTTGTGTTAAAACGCAAACACAAATCTTGACGTTTCGACGCAAGTTACACAAGCAGTAGCCGAAAACTGACTCCAATATTTTTCGCAAAAAATCTACTTTATAATTTGGTCGCAAATATGTATGTTCGTCAAAAAATAATAACGGAATTTGTAAATCACACTCGATTACAAATTTATTTTCTCACTTTAATCTAAAGTTCAAAATATTATTTTCAGATTCTTTAACCTTCTCTTCATAATTCCATACATCTTCATCATAACACATCGTAAACTCTCATGTCAATATTGTTTCAACTAAGGATAGTTCAACCGATCGATTGGTCTAATATCGCTTGCGGTTGTAGCTCAAATGAGTAATTACCGAACATAATTACTGGATCTCAGAGAACGGCTAGGTATTACAGTATCTGACTACCTATGTAATGAACCAGAGTTAGGTATAATGTAGACAAGGCAAGAGGCAGGTATGCCTTGTCTATTTATTATAAAGCATATTATTATTTTGGCGAACGATAACACTCTATGTAGTAGTCGCGAAACCGAATTTCCTCTAATTTCTGTTAGTGCCTTAGCTAAAAAACCTTACAGAAAGAAACGCAGACTAATAATTTTTATATTAATATTTTAGTATTCATACATAGTTCAAGGAAACCATTAGAGATTGTAATTGTAGTGAAACATTTTAAAGTCCTAGGTATTTTATGAAAATACTGATTTTCCTTCTTAAATATATTTATTGAGTTATCTTTTAAATAAATAAAGGAAAAGTACCGCATATTTAAATCTGTTCAATTTTAAACGTTGACTATACAGAAAATTAAGCTCAGTCCACAACGATATTGATTTTCAATAAATCAGTTAAAAACGTCATTCAAAATATTGACAAAATATTTTCCTCTAAGAAACATACACGTGAAAAATACTGTAAACATCAAACAGTAACACAGCAATTGCGTACTACCCACACGTGGAAACAGTATTCAAAGGGAATGGCGAACTCATTTACGAACCAATTTGTGGGAGCAACGGCTTTGCTGATGCGGGATTCAATAAGTACTTAGACGCTTTAAACAATGTTACTTTGAAACATTTTTATAAGCGAGTAACCACCCTGGGTGTGGTGTAATACGCATTGAATTTCCATGAACGCAATCAGGTATTAGTGTAAGTTCAATCCGAATTTAAGCTTAAAAACCTAACCGGCAGATAAATAGGCTTATAATGTAATAGTATAATACGCTAGACAACTTTTATAAAGGTTAAATTTTGCGAGTATATGTATGCTCTGTATCTATTTCTGTGATAAAAAATATCTACGTAAGTTATGAAGAGTATCTGAATAATTATACTGCTTTAGTCAAAGTTATTAACTAAATGGCAACATTTTACACATAAGGCTCTTTGGAATCGCAATATAATTTTACAGCCATGACCATAGCCCATAAATATTTACGGTATCACCGCCCATTTCCACAAAAAATATTAATTAATAAACGCAAACTTTATATGCAAATATGTAAAAAAATACACTTTAATTCGCCTAATCAAATAGGACTCACGTACCAAAGCAATTACAGAAGACTAAGCGTCATTTTATCGCCCCCCATTCGAAAGTTGGTCGAATTTAGTTAATTTTACACAAGCAATTTTCGCCTTTATTGCATAGAGATAGGGTTCTTAATGAATGTTGTTGAAATTTATAAGGCTATAAAGTATATTCGTTTAGGGAATAGTACCTGTTTTAAGTATAGGTTGCACTGTTGCATTTTAATTTATTCGCTACAGAAGTGTCGGTGATCACGAATGTGTTTCGGTGATGTTTTGGTAATGTAGTGGGATATATCGTGAATACTTAGTGTGAAAAAATAGATAATGTTCTATGGTAGTAACATTGGTAATTCGTTGAATTATGTAGGAATTCAGGTTTCACGTAAAATAAGCAACTCTACTTCTAATTAAAAGTGAATTGGCAACAGAAGCAGTGACACAATACGTATTCACTATACGTTATTTTAATCTTATTTAAAGTAAACTTATAACAGCAATAGTCACTCTATTCGTATGTCATTTACCTCTACCACAAGATATTGAAAAACCTTAATTTAAAAAAAATAATTTACGTCTTTAAAAATCGTAGTCTATGAAATGATAGAAGTGTAAACAGAATTAATTTCAGTAAATAAATATATGCAAATATAAAAGAGTAATATAATATTGTTGGTTATCTGAACGCATGTAAGCAACAGAGCAATCGTAGGTTAATTTGCAAGCGAGCAGAGGGAATAGATACGGTCATTTAACTTAGCCAGCGCGTTGATGATAGTAGTTACGTGTTAACAACTTGGACGTAACTTTAAGTTTGATTTGATTCTATATTCATAAGTATACGGTGCAACAGCTATACACTAACCGCCATATTCATAAAAATATATTAAGTTATGAAAGGCTTATAAGAGTTTTGTTTCTTTCGCTCCTTGGCTAAATGAAAAAGAGAAAACATATTGTAGTAGCTTTTTTACTAAAATAGGTTTATAGTGTTATTGTGAATAAGAGGGTAAAATAATTACAATCTAAAGCCCTACAAATATAATAAAAACTAGTTTTCTCTCGTCGTCAAGATGAAGGAGGTAATTTACTTGATAATAGATCGCTTATATACATGACACATTGGACATACATTACATACTATGATAAACTTTAACACAATCGCTTCTGCTGTGTATATAAACAGTTTTAAGCTCATTTTGCTCTTTATTCGAGCTATTTTACTTATAAACAAACCAATCATCGAAGCTATACGAAAGCATCTCAACAAACACCAATACCGCAAGATCTCACCACATAAGGCCTATATAAACGAGATAAATTAATCAAAACGTTTCTCACAATTTTCCCCGAAATGTACCATAAACGTAATGTACAAGATATTTCAACCACTTACATGAAATTCCCCCGGAAGTGCACAAACGCTAGGCACATTAGAAGCGCGAAATATGAAAATAATACAACGCCACTTCCGGTACAACGCCGTTCACATTCGAATGTCTGTATGTAATTTTAATGGCTGCCACCAACCGCCCAGATTTAATTTTGCGTAAAATTGTGGATACAAGTAATGAGATGACGCGAGTACATGAAAATTATTTTAATTTTATGAGACTGCTTGTACATACAAGCAGTCTCATAAAATTAAAATAATTTTACGTCAGTAGTGGTCATGAAAATATTCAGTGCACAATTTAGACATAGTTTGAGAGTTCACAGTCGTGTCATTGCTAAGTAAGTATATAAAAAATGTAATCTACAGTTTCTAATGCAAAACAGTAAAATTAATTAATAAACACAACAAAATCTATTCTTATGTAATAATTGCGTGTAGGGCACTAGAGTTTCGGTTGCCTTGTATAAGACTGATACAGATCACGATCACATGAATGCTCAGAAAATTATATGTTGTAAGTTGCAACCGAATCTAAGTGGTTTTTAAAGCAAACAATATCTCATAACTTGTACCACACAACAAAACGAGCACATTTTCTGGTAACGCAAATGTTCTTACCGTAATAATGTTGTAATTAGGATCTGAAATATGAAACTGCCACAGCTTGGATTCGAACCAGCGACGATAATGTTTGTTAAATACCTCAAGTGGATAGCTTTGTTATCTGGGTTGATGATCATGAAATAACCTCAAGAGGACTATTCACTTTTGGTAGAGCATACTAGTGTTTCTTTGTCTGGTAGGAGATGCTCTCGAAAAGTAATGAATCGATCCGAACAATGTGTATTTAAGGAATAAAATACTACAAGCAACATCATGACTTCATAACATACTTTTCACCTGAAAAAGCAGTTTTGTATAGATTATGTTTTCCCAGCTACCAAAAAGAGGAAGCTCTTTTTCAATTTATTCAAAATTATCTTATTTTTTTTAAAGGTTATTGCAGGTCATTTTATTTGTCTGTAGAATCGAATTAATTACTCAACAAAAGAAGCGTGTAAGCAGTAATTCCGTTCTTTCACAGCTCAAAATGCTTTTAATCCTACGGAATAGCTACCCGAAAACACAGGCAACAGAGCCACTGCAAAAAACGAATCCATCATCTGAACGCAAGCCGCATTTAAACATGGAGTGAATCTATACAAACATTTGTACCGGCGTCACTTGTCATTTGCGGAAGGGCTCATTTGTAAGGGCATTATTCGCACCTGCGTCCACTGGCCGCGAGGTGGGCGATATAAATTAATATTTGGATTACCAGTCCGGATGGGGACTAAAATTGCGCTGGTGGAAGGAACTGATGTTTTATGTAAGGTTTAAGAAACTATATTCAAATAATTTGTAGTTTCTGCAGAGACACAATTTTTTATACCTTTTCTGTCTTATGAATAGTTGAAGATTACTAAAACTCTCTCCCCTGAGTCCATTAAAAGTCAGGTAATACGAACTATTTTTTATTACGCTGCTTCATTCTGATCAAACCTAAGTCTTGAATGGTATTTAATTCTAACTATTTGGATTTAATTGGGAACTACGGTCTATTTTTGGTCAAATAATATGTGTATGAAAGTGATTCAAGACGTTTTGACACTTGAAATATTGGCGCTCTTTTGTGCTTGTGCTTAAGCACAAAATGTAGCCGCAGTTGAATAACTTACCCCTTCTCATTACGGGAGAAGATCCTTGCCCAGCAATGGAACAAAATTGGGTAAAAGGAGTCGAATCATGTAACCTATTTATGTAGAGATAGTTAACAACTGTCTTACATTTTTATACTCAATCCTGATCGCATCAACTACTTAAAAAGTGCTTACACCAAGTACGTGCGCAAACAATACACTTTTTATACAACGTCTAAGCGCCATCTTAGCTACCCTCCTACGTCACCCCACCGTTCAAGCGGTCAGTGCCCGCCTCTCAGAGTACCACAATATCCCATAAAATATATAATAACATAATTCCGATTCGACATGTGCATTTAAAATTATCATTTTATAACAAAATCCGTTGTGTGGGAGCCAAAGTTTTTATTTTATTTTAAACTTCTGAAAGCGACATTTTAGGATACCAAATTGGGAATAAATCGTCCCCGTAGAGCGAAAAGTCATTAACTCGAGTTAATGATTTCTTTTTTTATGACACCATTAAAATCGCCATATTTTTCTCTAATTTTCTGTCTAATCCTCATACCTGTAGCTATTATAGTTTTTGTTTTATAGAATGTGAAAATTAACCAGGTCAACCCTTTTGAGCTGAAAATAAAATGAGCAAATTAACTAATTTTAGTTAATTAATAATCATTTCTTAGGATTGTATCTCACCCATACTTAAAAAATACCTAAAACGACTTAATTACTTTTCCCTTGAATTATCTCTGCATATTAAAATTATTATTAGCAATTGTAAAATCACTAAATGGATTTAGTTATTTTTCACATCGGTACACGCATTTCATAGTGCGTTAAAAATCACTAACTCCGATCAAAAATTAACTAACTCGAAATTATGTTACACATTTAAAAAACGAAAGTAACTAATTTATTATATTTTGATATTTCCAAGCGTTCAGACAATATTTTCTTAATGTAGTCTATATTAAATAAACTTTGTTATAATTTCCTTCATTTAAGACTATAAACGTAGAGATAGGTTACTGCAATCGTAAGTTATTAATTTTTATATTTTTTAAAACTTTGAACAGCCATATCTCAAAACAAGGTTTTTCGAGTTAATGACTTTTCGCTCTACGGGGACGAAATGTTTGTGAATTTTATTCAATGATAAGTAGTTTGGTAAATAATGGATTGTGTACACATTTTTGGGTAAATGATATCTTTATTGTACAGGGGGATTTCTTTCCAAAACAATATTTTCGTTCCTGGCATCCTGACTCACAAGTAATTTGTGACTTGTTTAGTCTCAAACATGTATATTATATAATGACAGTAAGTACTAAAAAATCTCAATCAGAAATCCAAAAAGCACAACTTTGGCTATAATATAGCCTAAAAATAAAAGGCTAAAATCTTGTCATATGGGCGCATTCTATGAATGTCTTACTGACCTCTCAGAGGCATAAGAACAAGAATTATTAATCGCTCTTCTATAATCCTTCGCTGATCAAAGTTATACCTAGATTATCTACTATGTTTTATATAATTACACCACTGTAATGTTTATTTTTCTTGCTTTCTCTCTTATTTTTTCAGTATTGTAAAATCAAGAATTACAATACAATTCACCTCTTCTTATCTCCTAAAACATCAAGCAAATACAACACCCGTCATCTTCCTTATCTCTCCAGAATCATTCTAATTAAACAAGTAATGCATATATAATGACGTCAGTGTTGCGATCAAAACAGGTGTGTTACGTCCTTAATTAAAAGCCTCGCAGTGCCTCACACGGGAGCTGTTCACTTGAATAAAAGATACGACACGTGTCAACCCTATACTTGTGACGTCATTTGGATAAATATATATTATGTGGGTGACGTTTTGTTGTTGTGTAATTTTGTGTAGTTGTATGATGAACGGTTAAATGGATTCGTAAAGTACTTATAATAATAGTATTTATGCTATGATTTTTAATATCGTATATTCGTGAATAAATTATAATTTATTATTACTTCGCATTCGTAATGAAACAACAATACATACTTACATGAAATCAGGCTTTGCGAAACAATACATACTTGCATAGGAGTAGGCAGTGACCAAAGAACGCAACAAAAAAATTACCATTTTCTAAAAAACAACTATATAGATAGCTAGGTATACTTTGCGGGCCCAAGATTTCAAAAGGAAAAGCTGCAATGCCGGTTATATAATAATGGAAAGGTAGATTTACTTCCTAAACTTAAATCTGGGGGCACGGAAGTGCCCCCGCAAGTCGAGCAAAAAAAAGGCGGCACGGCCGTAACATCGTTTTCTCGAAGCAATTCGGGCTATTTTTGACACCCCTATAATTTCGTTGTGGATAAAACAAGAAGCCTGGATTTTCAGCAACTAATCAGTCATTGTATAAACACGGTATATTTAAAATTTCAGTCAATTTGAACCAGTAGTTTAAGAATGACAACTTGTTAAAATTTTGAATTTTGTCACTCACTGATTCACTGATTCACTGACTCACTGACTCACCGATCATCAAAAGTCTAAGGTACTTCTAGCAGACTTAGAAGCTTAAAATTTAGAATACAAATAGGGTTTAGTGTCTTAATCATGGGAAAAATTTAATATTTTCTAATTTCGGTCCAGTTTTCTAAATACACCAACTGCAACAATAACTTTGTAATCCCATATAAATGTATAAGATTACAAGGTTACATTTGCAGTTAATGAATTATTATTACTGTAGAAAATAAAATAAATAGGTGTAAATAGGTACCTGCTATATGAGGCATAACGGGAGGGGGTAAAGGGTGGGTAAGGGTGTTAAGCCCATGAAACTGAACAACATTCCCGTAAGAAAATATGTTGAATTATGAAAAAAAAAACGTCTTTCCATACAAATTGGACTTATGTTCGCTCTACAAAAAGAAGTGAGATGCCATCAAAAACATTCTGTAAAAACCTCAAGTCTCGCCGTAAAAGGTTGTGAGATCTATATAATACCAAGTCGATTAATCTATTTAGTCTCTACTTAAAGGACCTTCTGTCTTAAGTTATTACGTATGTTATTATCATGCCAATTTAAAAAAAATACCTTTAAAACAAATAGATCGACTTGGTCATCGCAAGAAAACACAAATTCGCCATTATTAACATTTCAGGAGCATTAACTTCTTATCGTGCTGTGTAGTGTGATACAGACTAATAATCAAATCATGCGATGGCCAGGTCGGTCTATTGGTTTTAAAGGTATTTTTTTTAAATTTGCATGATAATAACATACGTAATAACTTAAGACAGAAGGTCCTTTAAGTAGAGACTAAATAGATTAATCGACTTGGTATTATATAGATCTCACAACCTTTTACGGCGAGACTTGAGGTTTTTACAGAATGTTTTTGATGGCATATTTTTGTCAAATAGCAATTTGAAGTATTTGTTTTTTAAATTCTTACGTACTTAAAACATTTTTATCAAACGCATTCAACAACAGCCTGTCATATTATTTTAACGATGTACCCAACACTCAAAAATAATAATATTTGTTTCTAAAAATATGACCCGAACCTGCTATAAACCCCAAACAAGCAAATGTGCCAAAATTTTACATATAACAGCGCAAATGACGTCATATTAACTGACCCGAGGTTCATTAATTTACAGAATTAATTGTACAAAATCTGGTAAAGGTATAACTCTGTTTATTGCGCCTCTGGTGACGCCATTTTGTTTTTATGGACCTCTATCCGACGCGGGATGTTGGTTCAGATATTAATATGGAAATTTGCAGATTTAGCTCTTTTCTGTGGGTTTTGTTTGGGTTATTGTTGGTTCTTGAAGGGTTTCAGGCTAGATGACCGTCGTGTCTATAGGTTTAAATGTATTTTGAAATGTAATAACGGCATAAAATTATCGAATTCTAAATATATTAACTCTACAAGTTTTACCACGATTTTTGTTTATTTGCACGTTCATACACCTCTCATACGCCTGCATTTTGGATTTAAAAGCGTAAAAGTATTACTTAAAATTGAAATTAGTTGTAATAATTCACTCCTAAAAAACTAAGGAGCTTTATCACGTAAAGCACTTATGCTTATTTTGACTACGTTTTCAGTCGAAAACGCGGTGAAAGAATCTCCACCCTTTAAATAAACAAAATCTTATTCACCGTAAAATTCATAAGATTCGCAATTATAAGTTGTATCTGTTTACAAGTTTATTTAAAATAATAACTGGGGAGAAGGGGTTGAACCTGCTACCCTTCGGTCACGCTCATTTACTTCGCAATTATACGCGGAGCATAACTCCGTGTTACGGATGATGAGCCACGTTTCGAGTGTGGTAACTGAAATATTTAATGGTGGTCGAAGGTTTCGGTTTAATGCTACAGAATTAAAAGGATTTTAATTTTAGGGAATAATAAATTATGGCACCCACACAAGTAAAAAATATTGTAGCTGCACAAATTACAATATGAGTAAAAAAATAAACCAATAAAGTCCGAAATTAAATTTGATCACGTTTTAAAAAAGAAAACGAATAGTAAATAACAAATAACGACATGTCCTACCTCCAAATACAATTAAGTATTAAGTATGTTAAATCAATATAGGATACATGCAGAAAAAAATAACAAGTAGAGTCCTCTACTTGTAACAGTAAAAATAAAATCTGTCATAGCAAAAGTATTTAATTCCAATTGTGTTTCCAACATAAAAGTTATGTGACCTGTACCTCGATTCTCTACCACTATCGACTACCGACAACCGGCTAGCTATCAAACTAATTTGACTGACAGTCTGTTTAGCGCGTCTAGCGGGCGCCGTAGAAACTATTTTGACAGTATATTTTAAATGTCACTCTCGATACTCGATGGTTTCGACTGTAGAGAATCGTGCCACTGTAAGAAATACTTTTCTTACAATCAAATGCTATTTACCACATTTCCCTGTACAAGCTATCGTCTTGTACCCTTCTAGGCAAAGTTTGTAATGTTTTGATTTCTAACGACGGGATCACGGGACACATCTAATAATTTCTTACTGCCCTTCTCAAACATACCTTTAAAAAACAAACAATTATCGACCTTATTACTTTCACAATAGAGTTGTAAAGACAAATAAGGAATCCCTCAGATTTAAAGGTATTTGCAAGTTATATCGAATGGAAAAGTTCTACGCAATGCTTGTAAGAAAATGTTATTAATTAAAATTTAAGTTTCTGTTATTTGCTTGAGGCTTTCGTATAGAAAATGTTTTAATAACTCGTACGGGAATGGAACGATTGGAAATGACTTTTGAACTTGGTTGGTTGAGACACTTCATACAAAAAGTGTTTAATTTAAACATGACATGTTTAAACTTTCTTATGAAAATAAAACCAAAATAGCAAGCAAAAAAAGACTGATGACATCTACGAAAGTAGTCTGGGATGATTTTAATGTCATGCATTGGTGACTTTATTCTTGTATTTTTTAAAAAAAAATGTTTATTCTATGTAATGCTCATAGATTTAAAAAACAGCTACGTAAATCGGTTGAGAAATTGTGCCGTAAGTGATGTAGATTCGACCGAGACGAGACCGCGTCCTTTTCAAGTAGCTAAAAACTAGAAACGAAAACCTAAGACTGGAACCCAAACTTCCAACAAAAAAAGGTTTTGTGTCCTACGTAAGAAATCTGTGTCAAGAAAACCTTGAAGTAAAGTAACACAGGCTTCAAAAATACAATAATCCTTTCAGCATCCAGAAATCTCTTGAATAAAACAGCCAGAATCCAGAAACCTTTTTTCCGCAATCCCGCTACAATCCTTGAATCCCGGGGGAATAATATCCCGGAATGGTCCCGGGAGATTTCCATAAGTTCATGTAAATTCTCAACACTACTTAGTTGTAGTAGACTTGTATTTATTCAGAGAAGCCACGCTTTTCATATTCAAAGGCGAGATGCAAATGTTTACGTTACTGCGGATGTTTTATAAATGAATCTTATTATAAGTTATACTTTTGAGGTTTTTTCTGTTCTGTTGTTTGTGAATTAAAAGTTTTTTGTTGTTAATTACAAGTGCCACTAGTTGTTATTGACATCTACTACTTATCGTTTATGGTCAATTGAATTTGTTTAAAAAGATTTTAGTTTTTAATAGTATAGCTAAATGTCAAAGTAACTGGACTACTTTCGCATTTTCCATTTAGAATACATTTTAATCATCGCAATTTTAAAATCGTTAAACGAAATACAGCATTATTTATAAAACTATTTTGAATATCAATCCCTTCCTTCAGCTTAAATTAGAATACCTAAAGCAAGACCTAGACTTAAAACTAATAAAATTATTTAAACAAGAAAAGAAGGCTTTAATTGCATTAGGTTAACCAAATGCGGTTTGCAAACAAAAATCAAATAAACAACAAACAAACAACCGTCGCTCAATCAAGCCGACATTTCCATCAAAATCACCCTTTAACACTCATAATCTGGTCAATATTTAACCTTCAAGGGACGTCTGGTCATAGGTGAAATAATCTCCATGACGTATGACGTACATTTGTTAGAGAATACAACGGACATTTGTATTGGGGGCCTAGATTATGAGGTAGTTTCGTCATTGGTCATTTGTTTTGACTAGAGGGGTGGCTGTATGATTGTGTAGCTGATGGGATGTTAGATAATGTTTAGGGTAGTTTAGTTTAAAGTGTCCTGAGTGGTTCTTACATACAGGGGGTATGTAAATAGAAGAACAGGTATGTACACAGTTTAAAGTTTTGTAAGTTAAAAAAAAATAGGGCAAGATGCGTGTTGTTATTCTACTATAGAATAAACATGCAACGCGAAAGTTTAATGTCATGTTGTAATAATAAATTATAGCTTTAAAAAATATTTTTTTTTGTGTTAGCCTTAGACGCTTACGATCAAATCTTGCATGGTGAGTAACTTTGGAATCTATAAAAAATTAAGACCTAAAAGATCTTTTTAGTATGAATAAACCTTAGAAAACATAATACCATGACACTAGTTATGTGACCATTTACTTAACATAATCAATCACAAGCTTTATTTTCAAAGCCACGCCAGCCAACAAAAATCCCCAATCTTCATTCGAAATAAACGAACAGTCCGAATGAAATACAGCCAAATCTGGCATAAGTGGGTAGGTCTGTAGAACTTAGTTTTATCTAGCTTTTAGTTCTAGGTCGAAATAGATTAACGTTACAAGCCCCGGCTTTTAGCCAAATGATTCATTGCTTCAATCCTATTATCGTTTTTACAGTTTTACTATTCCGTTTAAAGAGAACTGTGATAAGATGACTTTATTTATTTAAGTAAAATTCGTGGCTGCACCCAGTTAAATGGACAATGATGTTTTATTCTAAATCGAGGAAAATTTTACTATATTCTGCAGTAAAGTTACAGGACTAGAATCTAAATAGAATCTGAATTAAATTAAGAATTAGGAAAAAGGACCACCTTTTTTATTTTATTTTATTCGTCAGGGAAACCCGTTGGAATTGATGAAAACGTTCGACCCACCAGCTCGGTCCCCGCTGCACTGGAAACTTAGCAAAGCAAAGAATCAACCTGGAAGCATGATTTTAAAACCGATTCTACATACTAAAGTAAGTTTTTAAAACCCAAGTTTTCCCTAGTCCTTAAGGAAACCAGCAAGATTTTTATAATACCCCTGCTTCGGCGGTATATTCTATTCTTGTAAAACCATACGTTCATTAGCAGTACCAGTTCATTGTGTTCACAGTTGTCATTCTTTCAAACTATAAAATAGTTCCGCTGTAGACCATTGTTTCCGGACCACATCAAAGTGGCTGTGAACTTGTGAACAGAATCAATAAATAGTAAATAAATAACGCGCTGTCTGCACCTGTTAGCGTTTCTATGAAGTACATTTTTGTAGAGTCACTTGGACAACAATTTTATTTTAAAAGTTTGAAAACAGTTGAGCCTTGAGCAATGATTATTTCACATTTAACTTCGCGATTCCGCTCACAGTTGTTACTCGTATAAAAACGAATACTAATCTTACGGTTCCATGACAAGTGAAGTGTCCACATGACACGAGGCGAGCACAGCAAGTTACGCTTTTTGGTCAATAAAATATTATGGACTTTTACTTTTTTCATTTCTAGGTATTGATAGATAGTGGGATTTAACATTAACGTCTTTATGCACAACAACAAAAGCAAAAGGCACGTTTAAAGTTAGCTATAACATCTTTGACGTAACGTTGACCGTAAGTAATAAAACGAAACAAATACTACGATAGAGATAAATACTTGGTTTATAAAAACCTATTATTTCACAGTGATATATTGCAACATACCAATAAATATTTCAATTGCACTAATAAACTATAATTTCTCAAGGGATGTTCAATAACACGTAAATATTGAACATGTCCCAGGACATCGCTACATAATTGTTATTGTTTGCTACAAAATGGCCGCCGTATTTAATGTGTTACAGGAATAAGAAACAATTACAAGATGAGAAGACGTGCTTAAGATCACAAGTGACAAGGATCATACGCACTAGCGTGAAATAACGCTGCGGTTTTGGGAAAGTGCAGCCGGAGGCAGAATATATAGATAGATGAAATTTTCTTTGAGCAATTACTTCTACATTTAATATTTGTCATAGCTATATTTTTTATGACTGTAAAATTAAAGCATAGATCATAGTAATTGGATTCTACTTTATATGATTTGATTTTCAAAGCAGTTTAATCAAGTATTTTTTTAAATCATGTATTATGTTGTTTACTATCTATGTTTGATGCTTTTTAGATATACAAAACCTTCAGATTTTTATTTAACGTGTTGTGTGTGTACATTTATGGGATTTACCTTGCAATTAACAAAAGCTTAAGCCATTAACTCTTTGTCGCTTCTAATATAATATCGTTAAACCAAAAACATCACTATTTTAATTTTAGAAATAAGTTACGAGTTACTTCTTTCAAAAATCAACGTTGGGTCGGCAGCGTGTTTCCAACGTAGTGCGTACGCAACTGAAGGGTCGGCGCAACATAAAGATCTTGTCAGTATCAAGGGTGTCGGGTCAAACCGTCTCTAATTGAATCCCCCAACTTTGATTAGCGGAGACATGTTACGATTATTGCCATACTCGATGCGAGATATCCTGTCTTTAATTAGTAGCCCTTGTTTATAGACTGTATTGTTCTATTTGTTACTTGCTACTACTAACGCTTACTATCTACTGTGAACTATTTGAAGACATCTATCGTATGTTTTTTTTAATGCAGAAAGTACATGCTATATTAATAAGGATTTTTTTTTGTCAGATTTTTTGAAAATTGGTAATTTCTATAAACGGAGTTTACTTTTTCGTGACTCTTACATATTACAGCTTTTTTTTCCTATATTAGCCTCGTACACACAGATTATTGCGTATCAACTTGAACAACAAAACATGGAAGGTTATTTTGGTTGGCGCAATATCCCACGATCTCAATTAGCATCCTTTTTGTCAATACTAAACTAAAAAATTCATAAAACGCTCTTTTTTGAAACCACTTCTAAAATTGCTTGTAGCAACTTGTATCAATGATTTTAAACTTAACCAGTACCAAAATAAATCCATCACTACCACCCATTAGCAACAGAGTAGCGAAACCCTCATCATAACATCAAAAACAAAGATTTATATCCACAGGTGTCACAACTTGCTATCAAAATATAAGACGATCGCAAATATTTGGGTGAGGAATGGCATCCCTGGACACTGGCCAAACTGATTGCAATCCCACACACATTCAACTACCACCCCTAATCACTAATATATAAATCACAAAATCACATAAAACCAAAATGACATTACGTCCTTTTCCAATTAAGAACAATACTTAAAATTAAACAAAGGATAATGAGCTTTAATATCTCAAAAATAAGTCCCAAATTCTAATACGTAGAGGTCCTCAAATCAGTCGTTCTGTAATTCGAATAATTTAAACTTAGAACCTCAGGAGTTAATTGCATTGGTCACGCGCATTCCGGCGCTTGCGTTTGAGGCGCGCGCACGCCGGCTTCGCGGGTAATTAATATCGGGATTAATTCATATGTATGTTTCTTTGACGGTCCGTTCCGCTGCATGTTTGTTGAGGGTAATGACAGGACGATGGACGGAAGAATTAAAATTGTTTTAATTATTATGTTGATGTAAAATTATGTCGACAATTTAGAAGTAATTATAGCAAGATAGTATTTAAAGAAAGTTTTATTGGGTTTTGTGTCTTTTATACATAGATAGAATCACTTTAGGTATAATATAAATTAGAGGTTAATCTCAAATCAAAAAATTCTAATTCTAATATCGAAATTCTTTGAATTCAGTTCTCTACGTCTCCTTTTTTATTCAATAACTTTAGAAATCGTATTTAAATCGTGTTTTCTTTCTACTTACAGAGTAATGACTCTCATTAATTTAATTTGAAGTTGCACTTTTATTAAATTACTAGCTGACCCGCGCAACTTTGCTTGCGGCACATAACAGAGAATGGGTCATAATTTTCTCCGTTTTTGTAACATTTTTTACTGGTACTCTGCTCCTATTGGTCGTAGCGTGATGATATAGCCTATAGCCTTCCTCGATAAATGGGCTATCTAACACTGCAAGAATTTTTCAAATCGGGCCAGTTGTTCCTGAGATTATCGCGTTCAAGCAAACAAACTCTTCAGCTTTATAATATTAGTATAGATTTGCATACGACAAGCTATCAAAACAAATTCCTCGCATCACATTCACGTATCGTATCAACCCTGCTTCAAGCCAGTACCAAGAATGTCAGCTATAAAACGTCTTGCGTCTGTCTTCCACCAGTAAACAATGCACTGAATCACAGACAGAGATCGGAACTTTAATTAGTATGTAACAATGTATACTAGTTCTATTTCAGTTCTGTTTTGTTGAGATATTTGATTGTACGTCGATCTGATGTTGGAATGATGATTTAGTTCGGCATTAGCATTCATTAAAGATGAAAGATGAAGATACATTTATTGCTAATTGTGAACAAAAGATAACTATATTATTTTATATTATTAGATACTATTTTATTAATAACAATGCATGAAAGTTATAAAAAAGAGAAAAACAATTTTTAGCTACATAATATTCGCGAAAAGTAGAGGTTAAATTGCATCAACTATTAATTATTTTTTTAACGTGATACAGGGTTAATCATAAAGCACCTGACAATAATTGACTTGAATTTTTATTTACTTACACATACTAAATGAAAACCCAGCATGTCTTATTGGTAAAAATATTAATTGCATTTGTCAAAGATTTACAGAATCTTTGACGTTTGAACGATAGGAGCTCGATACTATCGAATAAATGTCACGACACAAACTTTTAGACATTAAATTACAAATAAATCATATTGTAATTCGTTGTCTAGCCGAGTGATCCGACACTTAATACCCAACTGTATCAAGTTAGAACGCAAGCAGCATGTGAGATGTTAGAGTAAAGTTCTCGCTATATATCGTCTGCAGGTTTTGCATGAACAACTTATACAATACTAGTAAACAGAAGATTAATTATGTGCCAACTATAACCTATTTATTTAATTGCATCTTCATTCGCCAAAATATTAGTTGCATATGACAAATACTAACTAACGGTCCATTTGACATTTGAACGATACTAGTTCGATACTAACGATCATAATCGCCTCCGACTCGATACTATCGAGTAAATTTCACGAAAATAACCTTACATATTACATTCATTTAATCTACCGAGCAAAAGTCTCCTCCCGAACAAGGGAGGGGTTAGGCCTTGAGTCTACCATGCTGGCCAAGTGCGGGTTGGGAAAAATAATAATACAAATAAATCATATTGTAATTCGTTGTCTAGCCGAGTGATCCGACACTTAATACCCAGCTGTATCTAGTTAGAACGCAGGCAGCATGTGAGATGTTAGAAGTAAAGTTCTCGCTATATATCGTCTGCAGGTTTTGCATGAACAACTTATACAATACTAGTTGGAAGATTTATTGTGTAAACGTGGTTTAAATTAGAGATAATGTGTTTAGTTGTAGCTGGATTTGAAAGGGTTTTTGAGTCTGGGTATGATTAGTAAAAAAAATACAATGAGTGTTAAAATCAAAATCTTATGTTTAAATACAAAAAGTGTGTACCTTTTTCGACTTGTCATTCTCATTTTACTAATGTTTAATACATCACTGAAGCAAAGCAAAGTAAGCTTGAAGGCTAAATCATCGTTATCCATTGCTTCCATAGCCCGATGGCATTGGATAACCGACACGACCAACTCACCGAGGCACAGGGGATCTATGATTTCAACTTCCTAACTACGGGCAACCAAAAGAGTCAAACAGCAGAAAGACAGAACTGTTTGGACCGACTGAGGCTTGGAATCCGACACTTCTGCAGCATACCGTCGCATGTACTAACTATGCCGATATTACACCATATAAATACCATACCTCAAAGACATGAACAGAATGCCCAAGGTTGGTCGACGTCAGACAGACGGCCGGTTAAAAAAACAACCGCCAAACAGCATGTTTTTAAGAAAAAACATGTCGCCCAACCCCGCGTAATAGAGAGAAGGAAGAAAAGATCATGCCATAATAATATGAAAGTCGTAATGTAATGCCTTTTTAAAGCAAGTCTATAACAAAGCTAAAGTAACTCAATATCAGTGGTTTAGTACCCAAATTGTCTTCGCATACACTAGAAGCGCAGTCTCAGCTGTAAACTAAACACAGACAGACGACAAACGGAAGAAGCTGTTTGTTCGAGCCCTGGAGACATCGCGAGTTTTATTCACTACTCATGTACTGTTGATAGTTTTAAGTTAAATGGTTTCAGTTCTAGAAGATCTGTTTCAGTGTCTAGAATGTTCTGTGCATGTGTCAAATGTAAGGAGTAATTCATATTCACATCCTTTAAGGAATACTGTAGAAGAAGGCATTAAAAAAATTACGTTATATTTTTTCTTGTTGAATAAACAATAAGGCAAGTTTTGCCATATACCGGGCAGGTTTTTTTTTGAGCGCTGCTCTTGTATCGCGGGGACTTTTACAAACATACAAACACCGGACACAAAATACAACCAGTTCCAAAACAAATAATTGTTTCGTGTGGGTATCGAACTCCCAACGCAATAGTAGCGGTGTGGCTTTTTAAACCACTGCACCACGGGAGAATATTGCTGACAATATTTCAATTGACCCAGTCATTGTACTTTGCTCTCTTTAAAATTTTTACCTGAAAACCCTGAGATTAGTAGCACTCTTGTAAATTGCCTATCGTACCACAGTGAAACGTTTTTAGACCACAGCAAGATGTTCTAAGTGTCAGTACTATCACAGATTATTATTCCGTTTTTTTTGTCGTATTTAACTTATCGACTCTACAACAATCGCTTAGCAGAATAAAAAAACAGCACCAAAATTGACAAAACTATCAAAATATCCACCATTTCAATAGTTTCAAAGGCAAAACAACAGTTCTATCGCTAAACCGTGACTGTACAAATAAAATACTAGTACATATTTGTGTTAACATTTATTTTGTACATACAAACATGCTACCTTTTGCCTTTGTGGAGCTGTGATCAATCTGTTGGGAATTCGCGTTGATTGCCTGCGTCGAATTGTACCTGGGTATAGTCGTGGGCAATCAAATTGGAAAGAGTTTTAAAGAGACCACGAGATTAATGTTTTCGTAGAATTAAATACATCAAAAATTAACGAACCCTATTATTAATTTATTAAAATATTATTGTACCTCAATCTCTATAGACATTCAAGACAAATAGTTTCTTCGATATAATAAACTCATGATAGCATTTCAACAACCAAAAAAAAGTAACCTTTATACAGTATCACTCAATAGATTTACAATTACATTACACTAGAGCTTAAATATTGCTGCCGGTACAGCCACGTCCAAAATAACGAAGTCAAAACTAGTCAAAAGCAAAGAAAAATTCAAAACGTAATTTCATACTCTTAAATTACGATTTATTTATTCGAAGATGATTTGCTTTATAACAGTGTCTTCATATTCATGTTTGTGAGTGTACATGAATCGTTTTGTTTTGTTCAGTCGATCGATTATCAACGATGCCTCTGATTTGGCAAGCCGTTTGGGAGCTTTTTTCGGCTTTGTGGAGAGGTTTATGGAATTGTGAGTGATTTATTGCGAAATGTTGCTATGGAAATTATCAATCTCTTTAGATTCAAGGTTTAGCACCTTCTTTATATACATTAGACATTATTATTTGAGGGACTCGCTCACTCCAAGTGATTAAAAAAGAGCCCTTTCTTCTTAAACAAATAGCTAATAAAAAATAGTGATTAACTTAACTACTTCACTGCTAACAAAACTTCGACTGAATTATTGTTTTAGGTCTAACAATACAATGGCAATTGTAAAACATATGTGCTCCTACTTTCATTGTGCCTCAATCAAGAAAAAAACCTTTCTGCCGAGACTACCGAAATATAAAAATAGCAGGCTAGATACATACAATTCAAACCAGCAGTAATAATAAACATCACATTTAATAAAAATCCTACACATAATATACCAAAAAAAAGTAACAAAAAAAACACTCTTAAAGTTAATATAGCCGAACATCGGGCAACTAAACTTTACACGAAATAAACAAACAGCCAACATCCTGACAAATATCAATGTAAACTGAATGAGAGTATTACAAGCATTTTCCACTCATTGCCCATCGGACGGTATGAAGCGAAAAATTTGTTCGCCGAATTTTAACAACACCAATTTTAATTGTACTATCGATAGGGGTATTGGAGATGATTAAGGAATTACGCAGATGCGACAGCAAGAGGAAATACTGTTTATTGGTTTTGGAGTATCTAGTAACTATCGCACTTGTACACATAAAGCTATGATGCACACGGGTTTTCAGAACGGTAGCATAATTTTCGTACTATACATCTTTCGACATACGGCCTGTCGTGAATTCTTGAATAAAAATCAGCGCCCCTAGCGAGTATCGTACGAACTATTTTTCCAGTTCATTTTAAAGGTCTAACGTCCGGTTTCTGAGGCAAACTGATGTTGTTTATATGAGATTAAACGCTATTTGTACCTAGCGCTAAATTTACCTCAGAAACCGTGGTAAGTCTCGATAGCACTTACTGTAGAGGATTGCGCTACGGTAAACATATTTTTTAAACGTAACGACCGACCTCCTAGTCAGACCGAGATCAAAAAAACATTGGATAAACAATTAGCTTAACATAACCATTCAGCATTTTCACATCATTAAAATTGATTTGTTGTGTTAAAAAAATACTATAAAAACAAAAAAGACCTGAGTAAGCGTATGCCATAACAGACGAGAAATGGAGTAAAGAAGAATTATATAGTGTCGGATCTGCTTTGCTCAATCTTTTAGTGTTTGCCACAAGGTACGGGATTCCTCGAATCGGTGTATAGGGGGAAGGTTTAATTAATAGAAGCCAAATATTGACAAGTGTCGGTACTGTTAAGGTGCAGTTAATTGTTCGAGTGGCGTATAGTCTACAGTTATTTGTTTGTGTAACAATCGATACAAGTTGTGAATTTGTTATGAGATTGTGATATACCTACGATGTTTCGATATGAGTGATTGTATATTAGTCTGCTAAGTATTATTTTAAAAAGTTGACAAATAAAGCCAAACGTAAATCGATTAAGGTTTGTCAATTTATCTGTATAAGTATGTATTTAGAAGTATGTAGAGGTAAGTATGTTTATCATTTATTTGGTTACTATAGTACAAGCTCTGCTTAGTTTGTAATCAAATGACCGTGTGTGAGTATACCAAACTAAAACCGCATTATTGAATGAAGAATAAGAACTGTTTCAACGCGATATTATCTTTCAGGAAATTAATGAATATTTTGCTTTTTAGTATAGTCAATATCTTAGCCCTCTTACCTGCAGCAAAATATCCTCTAAAAAGGGATTCCACAACAGGTTACGATAATTGCGGTTGCATATTTACTACATGTCATATTTCTATTGGTAAAACAATACTTACTAAATATGCACGCATTTAATTTTCTGCTCCTTAAATTACAATAACAGCCTCACAAGGAAGTCCATAGAAACAGTCTTTAAACATAATTGTTTCAATCTCACAGTTATATTTAACGTTAGGATTACCTCCCCTCCCCTCCAGGGAGGAAGGCAATCGAAAAATTCAATCATTCCCTCTCACTCATAGCAAATCCTTTAAAAGGTTTCAGTCAGTACCTGGTTCTTTCCAAAGATGATTGATTGGTACAACTTGTTTTATCTTTACTTTTGTGAAAGGGTGACAATTTGTTTGTAAAAACAAAATTGGTACATTTTTATGTGTATATATTATGTACTTCTTGAAAAGTATTATATATGTATACTTATAACGTTTAAATTGTTTGTAATACAAGTAGAGAATAGCTCTTGTTTAGTTTACGTTTTACAAACATACAAATAACGGACACAAATTCAACCAGGGGGCTATCACGTATCTCAGTTGACAACTATTTGAAAGCCACTATCCCGTCCATTGTTTTCTCTTTTAGGTTATAGTGATTAATACGTTACGTCAAAGCAGCAATGTAGTGAATAGTAACCATAGATTTGACGTATACTAACTGTCAACTGAGATATACGTGATAGGCCCGCAGATCCGAAACAACTGTTTATGGATCACACGAATATTTGTTTCGGGTAGGAATCAAACCCTATCTGGAGGTCGTTCAGATACACTGGTAGTGGCGTAGCGACGACCTTTACTACTTTACCACGCACGCAGTACTAATATTATATATACGAAAGTCTGTCTGTAACACTTTTGCGACTAAACCACACTGAACCGAGGCTCATGAAATGCAGGATGGTGTTAATTGGAGACTGAATTTTCAAACAAAGGCTTTTTTCAAATTCACCCCTATGTGACTGAAATGGAAGCTGAGTTATTTACGCGAACGGCGCCGCGCGGGTCAACTAGTTATTTATACATAGTTTCATATATGTTTTTGGACAGACTGAAGAGCAAGGTAGTGATTGTATATCTTAGTTGACAAACTCGTGAAGGTTAGTTTGATATACAATATGCAGCATGGTCCAACACCTATTGGTCCAAAAACAAAAACGAATACTTTAGTACAAACTAAGGATAGTAGACTAGAGAGCATATAGTTTGATTATAAAAACTAGTATACCGCTAAACAAACCAGACCGTTGTCTCGCTAGAGTAGTTTTTAGAAGTCTAGACATTAAACGGTGTGGATACGGGATAGAGTGCAGTAGCTCGATTCTCTACTACTATCGACTACCGACAACCGAACTGTCATCGAGAAATTTTGTATGAAAATCTGATCAGCGCCTCTGACGGGTGTCGCAGGAAACATTTTGGCAGTACATTCTAAATGTCAAATGTCGATATCTAGCCCGTTATCGGTAGTCGATAGTGGTAGAGAATCGAGGTACAGATCTAGACCATTAATTAGTATACACGATTGGCATTAGGTATAAAAGCATCATTTTTATTACTATACTGTTAAGTGAGACTATACTTGGTAATCTGTTCCTCTACTTCAGTATAGGTTATCTTACGAAGTGGAATATTTGCTCTTGTACTACACTTATTACACCGTTAGTTTTTAATGGGAGCAAATGACAACGTCGCGGCTCATAACACTCTTATACCAAAAAGCACCCTAAGAGACCTGCCTCACTGGGACTATAGGAATATTATCTGCTTGGAAACGTAGCCAGCGATGCCACCATAGCGTCCGAGTGAGGATTATTTTATAGTTTCCAATAACTTACCTTTATAAGTTTATTCTGCAGTTTGGTGACGGCCATGCGTTCCCTCTGCGTCCTTCTCTTCTCTTCTTCCAACTGAGCCTCCAATTGTTTGATGCGTTTTTCCAAAAGTTCCTGAAACAAACAAAAATACAGTTAAAATGTTTGTTTTGATAAACATGATATTTTCCCATTATTGTCCCACTGCTGGGCTAGGGTCTCGTCCTGTACAAGGGGGAGGTTAAGCCTTAAGTAGGTATTGTCTTACTTCTGTAAGACACCTGACAATGCGACTTTTATAGTTTTAAGTGCTCTCGTTACTGTCATTATGAAATGAAAAAAAGAACTGTCTTAAAATTATTGTCTTTGACAAAACTTTGTCAAACTATAATATAATCAAATTATTATCGTTCAAAAACGTACCTTCAACCCTGAAATGTTTGGACCAAAGGGCAAACAAACACATTTCTTTATTTGTACTGAATTTTAAACTGAATATTTTGTATCAAAACGTACCATACAAACGTACCTATCTTTTAGAAATTCGTAAAATATATTCAGAATCACAAATAAAAAGAAACGTTCAGTTCATTCACACTACCTCGGAGGGTCATTAAACGTCGCCATTTTGTATTTTTTAATTATTTCTACCCTCCTTCTCGTAACTTATGGACATTTTGTTGATTTCGTGCGAAATTAACGACCTGGCTATAATTAGGAGTATTTTAAAGCCAATTTCTACGAGTTTTAGTAGTTCTGACGGTTAATGCACTTCATTTGTAATAAGAAACGATTACTTCCAGTGCATTAAATTAATGAAAAAGTATAGTTAAATGCATTTGATATAAACTTTCATTCTTAAGGGCAAAGTACTCATCATCATCATCATCATCATCTCAGCCAGGAATCGTCCACTGCTGGACAAAGGCCTCCCCCATCGAGTGCCAATAGGACCGATCCTGGGCCGCCCTCATCCATCGGACTCCGGCAACCCTTACCAGGTCGTCGGTCCATCTTGTGGGGGGCCTGCCAACACTACGTAAAGTACTCAGTACGTTGAAATAATTCAGCTTAGAAAACTGTAAGGAATGTCGTATATGTAAGTATAAGCATCCAGGTATAGGTAATCTTATTTATGACGCGAACAAAGCACTACTTTTTTGTTGATATCATAATTTAAAAGGTGCTAAAGCTGATCACTGACATGTATATTCTCACAAACAAAATTCGCTGAAACTTAAGTCACAGTTACTTATGAAATCGAGATATATTATTATCTTTGTGTATTTTAATTTGTTATTCAATTTTATTTTAAGGGCAACCCTTAAAATAATATTTAATAACAAATTAAAATCCTTTCCTTTCTTAGATATATCAACCCCGGCACATTTAGCATTTAAGAAAAAAAATTGAGTAATTTTTTTATTACTTGCTAATAAAAATGAAAGCAAAAAATCAAATAAAAACGTCCCCGTACTTAACAAACGTAGCCATTAAACTTGTCTAAAGTCTACATCGCGGGAAATGGAGCGATCGAGCACAAAGCTAACCGGATGTGACGTCGTTTATCCACTGTCATTAGCCGGAAATGCGCCCAGCGCCCCCTACTGGATGCTATTTCAAATATGCTATACGCGAGATGATTTTCTGGAGTTTGCAATATGGAATTCGAATAATTTTCCAAGTAGCTTGTTCGGTTGTGTGACAAAGTTGCTGTGATCAATCTTAGTTTGAGTTGAAAGGCTTTGTTGTTATTATTATGGTAACAAAAGTGAGATAATTTTATGCTTAGCTTGTCGTATAAAGGATCTGCTTAATAATTAACATATCTAAGAATAAGCACTACTTAATACTTATATTAAAGACTTATAAGACCTACTTATTGAGTCTATCTATAAGAATGGTCATAAATAATAGATAGAATGTTGTATCTTTTAATAAATAAACGTTTTTAACGTACACGCCTGCTACTAAATTCAGTGATTTCAGACTTACAGACTTTTATGTACACAAACATAAGAAATTCTTGGTTTCACTGTATATATTTTTTTGACCTCCACAAAATATAATCACGAAATAAAAACAGTATTCTTGTATTTACATAAAATCTAAATAATACGTGTCAATGATGAAATTCTCTATTATCATTCATTGAGTGTCACTCAAACATAAAGAATGAACTTCCCTAACGTCTCATTAGCAAAGGGCACCGCGTCAACGAAATTCTGCGAACAAAGCCTCGTGAAAATACTAGTGTATAAAGTTAATTTTTGTTTTACGAATTTGGACCTTATGCCGTAGTGATAAGGTCTTGGGGTTGTGTGTTGCTTTTCCGCGATGTTTCAGTGAATAAGAACAATGGAAAATGCGACAGAAAATTTTGATGTAGAGTTTGGTATTTTTTAGATATACCCACATATTTTTTTAAATAATTTTAGTATACTTTTTGAAACTGTGGAATTTTTTGTCTTACTTTTTTATTTCTTTACTCTATGAATGAATATTTTAAGCAACTTTTTGTTAGCAATTATATTACTGAAAGTTTTAATTAAAAGCAATCATAAAAAGTTATAAAAAATTTTCAGTTAAAGTTTTTTTTTACTTTCGCAATCAATTGAAAGCAAAAAATATATTACCTATTCAATTTGGTATCGAAGAAAACTTTTAATTAAGTTTAACATTGAAAAAAGGTTAATAATAAATTATAAAAAGCTTTGGTCTAAAATCAAAATAAGATGATCTACAAAAGTTACTCCTATCACAATTTGCTCCGCTCCATCTAACATCTCCGTAGTTCTACGTTCCGCAGATAGATGGCGTGCAGCGTTACGCATGCGTCAATAAATAATAGTTATGTACGGAGGGGGTGAAATCTTTCGGAATGATCGTCATATTAATGTCCTACGATATTGGCCACTCGAGCTCACCGTGTACCGTTTGTTACTTGCAATTAGCTTTGAAATATTCAGCTGGCTTCAGTATTTTTGTTTGACAGTCAGTGTGACGCACATTTTTTGCGTATAACTTTAAACGAAGCGTTGTAGGTTGACTAAGATCCGAATTTAGTGGATATATGAAGATTTCTATGCTTATTAATCCTTTCATCATTTAGAAACTGATATTTATCTTATAAAATAGTAAATAATGCCGAAAAATTATGATTTGCGTCTCTAATTCCGAAACAAAACAAAATCATGAAACTGCTTTTAATAATAATAATACCGCATATAAATTTTAAAATGACTCAAGGATTTAAATAAGCACTTAAACTAATTTAACTCACCTCAGCATTCAGGGGAGCAGTAAAGAAAAAACTCTCAAGAGTGTACAATTTTCTTGAGAAAACATCTCAAGAGCAAAGTATACGGGCTGTAAGTATCAGTCAATCGTAACCGGTGATTAGTTGAACGATTGATCAGCTCCACACTCGGGTAGCTAATCATTCAACGAGATAACATCGACTGGCTATAGGGGGTGATGTGGAAACATGCCTTCAACTGAAGAATGAAGATGGAAGGTGATTTTTGTTCGAGAAAACTGTAGCGCGATTTTCTACAGTCGATACTATTGAGCGAGCGTTTGATATGTAAAGTTACTGGAAGAAAGTATTTCTTGCGAAATTCTTCAGATCAAAGATCAGTTTTTCGTGTAAGTTTGTTGATAGCTAGTCAATAGAGGCAGAAAACTGCCTCTCTATTTAAAACCATTTTCGACGGTATATAGAGAACATGCACAAATGTCTTCAAAATGCTGATGACGTTTTAAATGTTTTTACTTCTTGATAAGATTAAATATTTATAACAACAATTTAACGATTACTGAATAAAATATATTTGAAGATCTTTTAAGTGTCCTCAGCTTATAGACTAGTAGAGGCCAGAAGCAGTCCTTGCCAGTAAATGCACCTTTTCTACAACTTTGTATAACTACTCATAATTTTTTTAGATGAAGTATATGAACAATCTAAATCGTTTCTGCTACCGTCATACTAATAAACAGCTGTCCCATCCCAATACTCGGATAAAAACCCATAACATGAATGTACAAGCAAAGATGTCAGCCATTCCAATTAAGTACGTAACATCAATATCAGAACAATGTTCCCGGGTCGTCGGCAAGCTTGTATCATTTTTCACGTTCCCGATAAATTCGTCGCCCGCCCTCGTGCCTCGTCGAGATGTCAACTGTAGTGAGAGTACCTGTTTGACGCACTTTTGTTTGTTTCAGTGAAAATAAAAGAATATGTTTTAAATATTGACTTCAAACAGCTGAAAATAGCTCAATGAAGAATTAATTTGAAATACATCTATCTGTCTGTTGGTAGGTATAGTACGATTTTAGGTTTACTTTTTGCACATTATTATGGAATTTTTGAACTACACCAGTCAGTCATTAAGCTACTCACTTAAACTAGTGGAATTGAACTGTAATTAACTGTTCCAAAGTAAGTAAAACTGTACTATCAGATCTATCAGAGACTATGGGTAGGTAACCCAAATAGACGAATACCACAGGATCAAGTCAGTAGTAATAAGTTTAATCATGAACGCCATAATATACACTTTGATCTTATCGTGATATTAAATTGATTTACAACCGCAGTATAGTTAAAATTAAAATAAAAAAATAGTTTTTAAATTCAAAACTCATGTATAAAGTATTTAAAACAAATTATAATTAAAGATTGACACTAATAATGAAACTAACATTAAGCAACTTACAAACATACAAAATGGTAGACTCTCAATAACGATTATTTTAATTTTGATAATAATACAACGAGCTGTATTTATAATAATAATATAACAGCAAGGTATACTAACTCTGTACACTCACTCAGATATAGTTGTCTTTTATTCGCGCCCACAATCGCAGTTCTATTGTACAATTGTGGGCTGTCTTCGCATTGTCTTGCCTCCATTTGTCTACGCTCTTATTGTAACGTAAAATCATTACGGTTTTGCTCTACATGCACCTAAATTAATGGACTGCTTGCGTAGATTGTTTTTGTAGAAAAAATGTTTAGGATAGACTGCTTTATTTTCCATAGTACATAATATATTTGTGAATGTTTTTTTTTAAATCAAACGAATTTGCTGAACAATATTTTTCAAGCATTAATAAAGGATAGAGATTTCAAACATCAAAATGTGGTCATAATTTACGAATGAATTCGGTATTATCACCGAAATGTATGTACGCGCATAACTTTTGAATAACTGAACTAAATTGGATAATTATTTTTTTAGTATGTTTGTAACTATTGGTACGGGGTTTGTATGGGATCGATGGGATCAAAATTCCCACGGGAATGAAATCAACGGAATAAAATTTTACTATTCCCGAAAGAAGTCGGGCCAGTCCGCTAGTAGTGTTATAAATAACAATATATGTATTTGTAAATTCTGACGATGTCAGGCGGATCAATATTCAAAACAATTAAGCATACATAAGCAATTTCCTATACAATACAGTTTAAACATCACTCGGATCATATTAAGTGAAGGGTCTTGACAACGCTACCGTGACCGTACTCGAACCCCCGTACCTCGAGACAATAACGCGAGATTAACCCGGACGAATTAAACCTATGAAACCTTAGTGAGAAAATGTTGAGGGCTCAAGTTATAAGTGACAGGCAAAATTGCAAGAATTACCGTTACAAAAAAAGGTATGTTTCCTCAAATTATGATGTTCGTATTTATTAGCATTTGTTAAAAGTATTGTGTTATTTCTTTTATTGAGATAAGCTTACAAAATAAATCTTGGTAGCAGCGGGAAAGTACTAGGTAATTGTATATTGTATGGGACGGAATGCTTGGAAATTGTGCATATTTTGACAAACCTTTTAACCAATTTTTTGTCCTTCTTTGCGTTACTGTCTACGATGCTGTGGATGGTTGGAATAGAATTGATTTTCCAAGTTCCTTACTTGAAACTTAATTGGTTCCTGAATCTACAGTCAGATACAAAGATTGATTTGACACGCTTCCAGAATGTGCCACACTACAGCTGGCGGACTCATGAGAGAAAATACTTATAAACGTCATATTCCGCTAAACGCTCCTAATACCGCTCCTACCTTGTACCACACAACACACACCCTCTTTCATCGATCATTAGCGGACAATGGCTAATCTAACGCGTAGGGCCACTTCATCACACGAGATCGAGACGATAATTAACGTGTGGTGTCGCTACTCTGCTTATTATGTTACGCTATTTGATGAATTTATTTGGAAAATTCGAGAAAAAAGAGCTTAAAATGCACTTACACTCGGTCTATTTAGCTAATATAATATAACAACATAGCAGAATATAATCAACCTATGTGTAGATTAAAGGGTTTCACAGAAAGTGAGGTCCTAAAAAAGCCACATTATTTATGTCAGATTGGATCTACTATTCACAATCAAACTATAGGCTTTTTTTACTTCTTTCATATAGTTATATATGAAAGAAGTAAAGAGTATAGTTATTAGGTGCATGGAAGGAACCTCCCCTCGGCGCGCCCTGAAATCAGATAGACCGGAATGCAGGATCTATGCTGGCGAAACCTCCCTAAAAATGAGTGAGTTATTGACTACTACAATGATTATGTACCTAAGAAGAACATTTTGTATACGAGACTGTTAAAACATGTTCACTAAATAATTACTATACTAGTATTTAGTCAATCCAATGGTTAAAAACAAAATCGTTCTTTTACAATCATCAATCAAACACAAACGAAGTCAATCTCAAGTCCTATAATTCACATCCAAGTGGCACAAAACGAAGAAGAAAAACGTCTACCACTTAAACTTTAAACCGTTGTAAGTGAGACGGTTCACACTTGACCGGTTCCTAGCGATTAACAGAACGACCGCAGTTTGTAGTGCTTCGTTTTCGCACTTTTTTTTCACTTTTTTCACTCGTTTTTTCACTTTTTTTGCTCTTTTTCCAACAGTTTTTCTTCCATTCCTAACAAAAAGGTGTAATCGCTTGGCGTGTTACTTTTTTAATTTCTTTTCTACAGCGCTTAATTAAAATTGAAAATAATTATAGGGCTTCACTCGAATGACAAATGTTTTTGATTAAATCTTTTTTTGGAGAGAAAATAGAATTGTTTGTTGCTTGATATTTTTCGGTTTAATTTCGTAACAGTACAAATACTTTTTTAAACTTTTTACGCCAAGCGGCAGCTGATGAGCCACAAAGATTTTGGGACAAAAATTGCCTTTGAATCTTCAAGACCATATTTTTTCTGTTATGTTGTCTTCTATACTATATAACTCATAATTATCTTTTTTAGGTCAGATAGTAAAATTGACAAAAAACTGACACACAAAAAATAAGGCTACGTATCCTTATCCATCTCAAAAAATCCTCTATTTAGTTTCATAGCTCCTACTATTTTACTCAAACCATCAATCGTTACGTCAATCACTATTGACTCTAAACAAGTCTATAATTCTTACAAAACCCAGATTGAAATCCCAGTCTTCACTATGCCAGCCATCCACCAATGTCCATTTTCCACCCATTTAGAACATCACCATGCAATTAACAATACTATAAAAGGTCTGGACGATAAATAACGTCCAGGGAACAAAGAACCTCTTTTTTTCAATTTATTTTATTCTAAGGCCTTCCATTGAGATCGTCGAGATTGATGAGTATTTTATTTAGGATTCTATTGCTGACTTGTTTTTACTTATTGGTGGAAATAAATTTGAAACACAATTAATTGATAATGACGATGCTAATTGACTTTTTCTTTACTTTTTATTATGTGTCTGCCTGAGTGCTAAGATTGGTCATCGTAGAAGCAGTGCTTTAATTATCACTGATGTAGTCTATTTATTTTTAATGAATTAATAATGTATTAAAATATGCACTATCTGCACTATACATTCGACAAACATTGTGTTGTTTTGCTGGGTTATTGAAGAATTACTTTGTACAAGTAACGAAATTATACTTTTTCTTGACACTTTACAGTCAACCATAATAAAATTGGACCAAGTTATCAAGATACTCAAATAACACGCTACTTTTATGAAAACTAAACTGACTTATTACAACAAATAGTTATTAGTTCCTTCTTCTATTTGGCATACATTCTAAACCATACAATATCACCAATAAATACAACCACTTGTTCCAGCCGTTATTAATAAGAGTCGGCAATGACTTCAATTTGGGTCAAATGATTCTAATGACGGCGATCAACTATCATATCATTGGACGAGCTGATGAGAAAACTACACACTTCCTAACTGTTTTGGACGCTAAGATGTTGTTTACGATGTTACGGAGTTATGGCGGACACAGACAGTACAAAAATGTATCATGGGAGGCCAGAGGCCACATTTTCTTCCTACAAATGGTTGATCTCACAATCAAACGACGACCAGTAGGATTTTTTGTGACATTACTTAAATCATTACTACAAAAGTAATGCCTTTTTACTATTTAAGTAGTAAAACTTTGACTGCCTCTGTGGCGCAGTGGTTTAGGTCGCCACGCCGATACCACTGAAACGGGAGGTCGTGGGTTCGATTCCCACACGGGACAATTATTTGTGCGATCCACAAATAATTGTTTCGGGTCTGGTTGTGCTTTGTGTCCGTTGTTTGTATGTTTGTAAAAGTCCCCGCGACACAAGAGCAATTCTTAGTGCGGGAGTTGTCTTTAAAAGAAAAGAAAAGAAAAAAAGAAAAAAACTAATACTTTGCAACACGTATTACTTATTAATCACAAGTACATTAATTCTAAAGTTACTTCACCTCAAATGATGTCCTAAAACTCCAAATAAGAACACGGATGTATTCATAGACATATTTAAATTTAACAAATAATCAAATCGGATACAATATATACCTAGTACCTAAACATGTGATAAAGTTATGGCATAGATGTTTTATAGGCCTCAAAGATCAGTTTTTGGGCTAGAACAAGAAACTGAAGTAAATATGTCTAGGTAAAACATGTTTTCCGCAAAAAATCCATGTACAACAAAGACCATACAAAATCATATAAACTAACCCAAAAGCTCTTAACACAATTGGTTAAGTCCACAACGAGACCTAAACCTACATTTCTAAGCTTTTTTCCCTCCTCTCATTAATCTAGACCTTACAAAACAAACACAAAAACAGGCAGCTAGTACAAATAGCTGGTAAAAACAAGGTTCATTTATCTTTACACACACAGGTGTGCTTACGTCACGGGGTAAAGTGGCGCCCTCTCGCGGATACATGAATCTTTGGCAAGAGGTAACTGATGTATGGATGGTTTTAAGACATGGTTTGGACTGAGAGGATGGGGTTGTTTTAAGTTAAGTTTTTTTCTAAAATATTTTGGCAATGTATTTTGGATAGTTTAATATGTACTATCGAACAAACTGAATCATGACCCACCATGTGCTCATTTTCTAAAACACGTCTATATACACGTAGGTCGAAATTGGCTTGAACCTACGTTTCCTTGGTAATGAATTTGTTATCTGTCATTATTGCGATAAATCTTTGTGCGCCAATACAATAATGCTTCGCTACCGTTTTCAACAGGCTCCGTGGCGTAGTGGGTTGATGTTACGACTGCGACGCGTCAGGAGTGGGTTCGATACCCACTTAGGACATGGTTTATCCGGCCATTATAGGAAATAATGTAACTATAAAAATTAAAATAATATAGGGTAACCAGCATAATTATTACCCGGTTAAGGAATTGATACACAATTTTGGTCAAAAGTATCTTTATTTAGTAAAACATTGACATAAACTCTATTATAAACGCAACTTAAATATTCTTTCTAAAAGAACATCAGTCCTTTGTGTTGTGTGTGTTTCAATAACTTTATACTAATTCGATATAAAACACTTAAAAACCAGAAATATTAGCGAATACTGTTAATTCAAATGTGTTATCCTTAACAAATATTGCAACAAACTTACTTTTTCTTTTCGAACTACACACCTGTCGCAAAAACGTCGGACATGAGTTCTATAAATTAAAAATGTTACCAAGATTCTAAAAGTGACATATATGGCAATTAATTTGAACTGGTTACTTTAGAAATTAAAATAAACGTATTATTCCTTAACATTGGCAATCACTGTATGATGGGCAATGACTATAGTGGTTACCCTAATCATTTCACAGATTTCTAAATAACGTGCTATTTGATATTTGACACAAATTGGTTTTTTCGTAGTGAAAAGAGTTTTGACTATTTACATTCTAGATTCAAATTAAGAGTGATTTATCGAAAACGTATCTACGTACTGTAATAACAAAGGTCAAAGTTGTCTGTAGTCGTAATACATCATAACACATTCGTATGCATGTTTAAAATGTCCTAAGTGCAACTTTGACGATAGAGATGAAATTTTTACTGTTTTGACGGTGTCAAGCGAATTATCGGCAAAATGGGTCATGATTCAGTTGGTTCGATAGTACATCAATATGAAATTTAATATGTACGTAAAACGCAGCCCCTCCTATTACTTAACGGTTAACGTGAGAAAACTATTGCATACAAGTATACCTAACTCTACTTACATCTTTGGATATAAACCAACACCTAATATAAATAAGATAAATAAGACTTTATATTGCGTATATAATATACCAAAATGACAGTTAAAATGTACTAAAAAGTGTTCAAAACATAAAAGTAATCTGCAAGAAAACACAAAAAGAATCTCTCCGGCGGGGAATCGAACCCCGGTCTCCCGCGTGACAGGCGGGGATACTGACCACTATACTACCGAAGACTTGTTGATCATCGTCGAAATTACCGTATACATTCAAAAGCGTATGACCTTCATGTAAGTAAGATAACTTTGAATACGATTTTGATAAAATATAGTAAACACACCCAATCATACAATTCATTGTTTACATTTCTGTGATAATAATAATTATTCATTTAATTCGAAGATAAAGTTATATTTGAGCCAAGGATCGTTTGCAAATAAAATATGTGAAGTTGATTAAATAGATTTAATTTTAGACTTCTCAAAAGACCGCACGTACTAGAAATCTAACGGTCTGTGCCCAGCAGTGGGACATAGAATTTGGCTAAATAAATTAAGATCTAGTGCCTGCTATGTGTGGATACCTATTATATTTGTTTGTCTTTTTGTCTGTCATGTAATAAACGTTTTGACGGTTTGCGTTATAGTGTATGAAAGTCAGCGCGTGGAAAAGGTCGATGCAATTCGATCGAAACGTCGGGTAAGCAAATAAGTTATCCTAACCTTTAATTTTCAATCACGTTTAAGACCTGCTGCTAATATTAGATGCAAGAGAGCTAATAGCAAAACACTCACCTTATAATAATAATTGTTTCCATTGCTGTTATTATAGGAATTATTATACGGATTCTGATTATAACAGTTGTTGTAATACATCACAGTAATAATCACAACACAGCAGTTTTCAATGATAGAACACACAAACACACAAACACACGGCCACAAAACTTGTTTGAGATAATATTATTAATAATTTTATCAATACTATAAAATATTATAATCGTGAAATTTATGTTTCGATGGATGTTTGTTACACAATCATGTCAAAACTACTGAACATATGTTGATGAAATTTGGAACCTATATAGTTTATAAACTAGATTAACATATAGCATACTTTTCACTCCGAAAAATATTTAAACTCAGACAAATTTGCGGGTACAAGCTAGAACGAAATATTATTCCTAGAAGACTTTTTTATCAAGCTAATAATATTTTATGATCAATTGATCACGACTGTTTCAAACACTTAATAAGTATCAACTAATCTATACTATCGTTAACGTTTAAAGTCACTACTCATTACTTGACAAAAAAACGTAAGTCTTGGCGTATTTTTTGCTAACATGTTTAATACACGCACATACACTTTAAGAACTTAGTAATTTAATCATCTTTGAAGATCTTTTTGCGTTATAATTTGGTTTGTTTCGTATTTAGCTATTAGTTTTTCCAAAATTATAGCTTTATCTATAATTACGTAACGTAAATTAAAGTATTCACTGCTAAAAGTACTAGTAGAGCTATTCGCGATTAATTTTTGTTTTATATCCTTTTTTAAACAAATCTTTGATGACACTTAAAGTTTTCTTATTTAGCAAAGCACAGTCACCAATTGATTTACTTAAAAGAAGTTACAAAATTTTCTTTCAAAATCAAGCATAAACTATCACTTTAAAGTCCTCTACTCAACAAATATTCTTATATCACAATTTCACTGCGAACATCTGCGCACGCGCGAACAACGTCACTTGTTAAGAACTACGGATGCGCGGGAGTTTGTATATGAACTGAAGCACACTACACAATGACACTCAATTAACATGGATAGAGTAGTGATGGATACAGAGACTACTTGATACTAGTGGAAATATCGAGTAGCGATGGTCACAGACACTTCTTAATGCTAAATGAGTAAACTATGCATGTGACAGTCCCTTTTACCTGTAGGGTAGTAGTAGTAGTAGTATTATCGACAATCTCTCCAACAATTTTGTATGAAAACCTAAGCAGCAGGCAGTAACTAACAGTTGCCGCAGGGAGTATTTTTGCTGTACATTTTAAAAATCAAGCTCTTGATACTCGATAGTACTGTTTGTAAAGAATCGTTCTACTGGTCTACATTCATCAGAGAATATACCTGAGTAAAGAGGATAAGGTAGCTTTTGATAGTCCCTGAAATATACATAGTTGCTGAAATTCAGTATGCCAAACGAGGGGATATCTTAAGTCTTAAAACAGTTTTAGAAAACGTTGAAATAAGAACAAAACATGAACTTTTATGAGTACTTTACCTTTTTTTTAGCAACGCCTTACATAACATTTTCTATAATTTCTATAATCGGATAATACCATCTTCACTATATATTTATAGCTGTCTCTGTACTAACTGTTTGTCTGTTTAAACATTTACATAACGTCCCATTGATATGAACAAGATCATTGTGCACCATTTGTGTTGCTATATTGCATATAATACATACATTAGTACGTTCCTCTATTGTGAGCGCTGTTTATGAGCTGAATCATTTTAGATTGGTGTTTCATTACCGATGATTGACTATTCTATTGGTGTAGGTAGGCTTTTTTTTGGTAAAGAGTTGCTTGTGACTGGTGTACAGATGAACTTTGGATTATCGATTAATTGATCGAATAATGAGATCGACTTCCTCTATCAATTTAAATGTTTTCTTTTAAAGGAGGCTTTGGTGGTTTCGTATGACAAGATGTTTAGATGAGAATGAAGCAAAATAATGTTAGTAGGAATTTAAAGAAGTAACGTTCTTTTATACCATCTATATTATACTCATGTGTAAAAGGCGTGATTTTTCCGAATTTCACATTAAAAATTAAGTTAGTAATATTGGTCATAACAATTTACAACCAGACACAAAACTTGACTACCTAACCGTTGAATCCGCAAAGAATTGGCCCTATGAGTATGAGTAGTTCCACAGCCCAATAAGTAGCCCAAATTATCATGGCAATGATTACCTTGTATTACCCATTGTACAGGATATAAAATTTTTTTCTTAAAATACCTAGTAAGTGTGGGTCAATGTGGTCAAATAACTGCCCAATTTTTCTATGATACTGCTCTCACATATACGATACTTTCCAAAACATATAAATCTAAAGTACTTGAAAACTTCAAAGTTATAACTTAAAGCACACGTCATCGCGTCATCACTTACTAAAGTTACCCCACGAACCCAATTTGACTAATGGAAAAACAAATTTCGCAAATGGAGCCCTTTGATGGTGCACCCGACGTCCCTGCTCATCCTGTTATGTTACGCCTTGATAATACGTTTGTGTCGGATTAGTACGAGAAGGATAATTAGCTGGATTTTTGGATGAGATAAAAATTTGAGGATATGGGTCGCTGAACACAGGATAGGAGTAAACGAAGAGAGATGCAGAATCAAATATACCAAATTAGTTTTATTATTGTTAGTTTTGTAGTATATTTGGTGCTTCGTTGAAATAGTTATTATTTGTGTTCAGTCTATTGCTTGAAGGTTAAGTATTAGGTACCTTTTTGCGGGGGTTAAATCCCTTCCAATACCCGTTTTTCCGGGGGAAATTCGGATTAAGTGGTGTTTCTTTTAAGAAACAACCCCTAAGAAAGGCCCTAGAATCTAAACAACTACTCCAGTGCAAGTAATAGGTAGCTACAATTGTGAAGTCACTAGTAACCCAGAAATGATCATTATCCTAAAGTACGTAATCATAAAGGTGGAGGAAAAATTGAGGACCCGCAATTTGTCATCGTTCTTGCATGAGGATAACGAATATTATAAACCATTATTTAAAAACTACGCTTATTTTATGTTAACTAGAATTGCAAAAGTTTATTTTCGTTGAAATCTCCCTTCATCTATATCTGAAGGGCAAACAAGCAAAATATTTTAAAAACCAATATTTTCATATCACAATTTCCACCCTCGAAAACCATTATCACGCGCATCCCCTAAAAAAATAAGCAACAGCCTTTGCCTATTATTTGTACATAAATCGAGGTACAAAAACACTATTTTGGCCACGGTCCAACGTGTAGGGTACCGGAATTAATTACTGTATGCGCCCGACAGATGGCGTTGGCCGGCAGGTGGGCTGCGTTTATCATACAACGTCTAGGACCATGAATATCAGATTATATGGGGTTTTATTAAAAATTGATGGCGTTTTTGGCGAGTTATTTCCCTTGCGCATTGTGGTATGATTTTGTGTTTAGTTACACATGGGCTTCATTCGTTTTGTCAAATCTGCATGTTGAATGGTCAATGTTCAGGCTTGTTAGGTATGCGGCTTCCAGTTTGTTATAAGCATTAAAATAATTATGAATGTATTTGCAGATTCAGTATTAAGTTAAACAAATTAAGTTTTATAACAGTTATCTATACTATCTATACTAATATTATAAAGCTGAAGAGTTTGTTTGTTTGTTTGAACGCGCTAATCTCAGGAACTACTGGTCCGATTTGAAAAATTCTTTCAGTGTTAGATAGAACATTTATCGAGGAAGGTTATAGGCTAAATATCATCACGGTACTACCAATAGGAGCAGAGTAGCAATAAAAAATGTTACAAAAACGGGAAAAAATTTTGACCCATTCTCTTATGTGACGCAAGCGAAGTTGCGCGGGTCAGCTAGTAAATTATAAACGTTTAAGAAACAAATGAGAATCAAAATTGTTTAAGAGGTTAGATGTCCCTCTATTTTATAGTTGTAGAGAAAAGCACAATCAAGTGTGTGCAAATACAATTAGGAAGTCAAACAACGAGTAGTACAGGTATTTATTACAGTTTTATTTTCTCAATACCGTTGTACTTAGTGTCTATTTTTTGTACTGTATGATTGTGAAAGTCTCCGCGACACAACTGAAATCTTATAGAGGGAATGTATCATATAAAAAAACTATAACAACTCACACGAAATATTTTAGATAAACCAATTTACCGCCCAATTTTAGAGCACGTATTTCAACCACCAACAACCTTTTAAACATCTATAACTCAAACCCACACAAAAACAAAACATTTTCTAAACCAATTATTCATTGTGGATCGATATTTTAATCAAACCACAAAGCATCGACTGTGTCCAATCTGTTAAACGACAGTTATCTGCGTGATTGATTGCATTTGCATGTAAAAAAACGCTGACAAAATTCATCAAAGCCTTCTCTATAGGGCGACAAGGGGTAGGGGAACAATGGACTAATAATGCCGAGGATAGTCCAGGGTAAAGGCACAGTATAAAAATCAAATAATTTTTTGACTAAAAAAATTTTTTGACTGTGGTAAAGGTGAGCTATTTTGGTTCAGGATAAAATAATATCATATAATATTATTGGACAACTCACACACGGTCATTTGATTCCAAACTAAGCAGAGCTTGTACTATGGTAACCAAATAACTGATAAACATACTTATATACTTCTAAATACATACTTATATAGATACATTATCACCCAGGCTCAGAACAAATACTCGTGCTCATCACACAAAGATTTGTCCCGGGTGGGATTCGAACCCACCACACGCGGCGCTACTAATAATGCTATAATGTACGGCTTCAATAATTTTAGACACATTTTTGTTTCAAAAAATGCTAAAAGTACTCCTACCTAGCCTCCTAGTATAAGTAGTCTTCTGGTGACAAATATATTATAAAAAAAATTGGTAACAATGTTGGTAAATCTTGGTTTTCTCTTACATAATACTTAATAATCGTTGAAGTGGTAAAACAAACTGAGAGAGAGTTATAATTTTTCTTTGAAATACGGATGAAAGAAAAACGGCACTGATGATAAAACCATTTTCCTAAACAAAATATTTTATTATTCATACACATAAAGCATAAAAAGCTTATCTTATTCCACTCCACAAAATCTCAAAATGAATTCTGTATAAAAAGTATAAAAAATGTCGTAAAATGAATTCAAGGAGTTTTTATTATGATGCCTGAACATTTTCTTCTAGTCCTTAAATTGTAATATGGGTGTTTGGTCACCTCACACGCACTCTAAAATCGACAAGTATAAGATGAGCTCTGATGTCTCTGTTAAAGTTCTATTTTTAGGCTTATTTTAGAACATTCAAGTGACATGTGGAGGTCAGGGTATATTGGTTGTTTTGCTAATAAAAATGTATACCTATGTTGTTGTCACAGGGTCGTATTTTATGCATTATCTATTGATTACGGGCAGTTAACTTTTATTTTGCTTGTTTATGAGTACGGGACAATCTGAATAAAAAGTTTATTTGATGGACTGACCGCTTTATGGGTAAACGAAAGCTTTGCAATTTGCATGGATATGGTTTGAATTTATTATACCTTTTGAAACATTCCTTTGCTTAATTTTTTTTCGTTACATAATTCTTTACAAACTGATCATATTTTCGAATATTTTAAGGCTCACTTATATAGACAGCCAGGTTTGTTCATCTTCTAGTAAAAAAACGTCTAGACCCTTCTACTATAGCTCGACAACTTAATAGTAACTTAGCCTTAGCATCAAATTTATTTTGTTTTTAAGTATTATGTGTACCTTCGCCACCCTTGAACTTTGCAAACAAGGATTTTCTATAACTAAATTGTTGGACTATTACTTATCTAATAACATATACGTTAATTCCTAGACTAGATATCTGCATAGATAAACATGTTTTTTATTGGCAAACACAGCAGACTTCCGCATTGGAAGGCATTACATGCAATGAAGGATTTTTATAGCCCAAACGAGGAGACGCCAACAATCTCCGAGATTGGATTTCATTCAAAACGCCTCTTATGGAGTCGAACGTCGTGATCTTGTGTCATTTGGTTATGTCAGTGTTACTGAACCCTAGGAATAAGGTTTTAGATATATACTGGTAAAGAGTAAAAAAAAATTGTAATTGTTATGTTTAAATGTTGAATATTGGTTTTTTGATTTGAGTTTTTTTCATGGCGTCTATCTAATGGCTTGTTTCAATATTTAACTTGCAGATATAAAATACCAATGTTGCCTATAAAATCTTAACTAATTTCGGCAGACAGGACTAATTGCCATACAAATTATTGTAGTGTAAGCATAGATTCATTAGGTAATCTACATTTTGCCACTTTTGAACCATGCCTGAAATTACATAATAAAACAAATCACTGCGTTCCTAATCCCAGATTACCTACTTAACATTCTTAAACCCATAAATGAAAAAGAAAAAAATTAAAACCAGCTATCGTTCTACTAAGTACTGTCTTAAAAAAGCAACTGAAAACAATTCCCACAACTTGCAGAACCAGTGTTTAGGCGAAGGCAACAAATCCAGCCAGCCTCTGGACTTCCGGACAAATGAATAGATCGGGATAGCAATCTTTATGGGCTCGTGGCAATGGGCCAAGGAACCACAGAACAAGAGGCCGCGCTCCATGCCAGAGAAGTTTTACTTTATCAGCTCCATAGTGGAAGAGAATACGGATTATTTTTTACGGAATAAAGTGATGTAGTAAACAAATACGTAGATTTTACAGATAGATTATTAGATAAGCATTAAGATTAGATTAACATTAAAAAATACGTGAATAAAACTAAAAGTTCACGGACCCACTACAGTTTTGGTCTGATTATAGTAATGATTAAGTCGGTCTTGGGGTGAATTGAACTGTAAATACCAATAAAGCCATAATTTTTTTTTACGCTAATGTTACTGACAGTTAATTGCTTATTTCTTACAAATCTTACTTAATTACAATAACATACACTTGAACATTTAAAGTGACTACGGAGTTCAATGGACATGGTGGATGGTTATTTTTGAGTAACTGAAATCATATTTCTAGTCAGTCCCTAGATCTTTTTCCAGCAACTACAGAGTAAGATCTTGGATCCACAACAGTTAAAATTTTCTCTAAAATGAACGTAATGTAACATTTGCAAATATCTCCATATGTCCAACAAAACTTCCCCTACTAACTCCAGTACATTTTACACGCATATTCCCCATGTAAGAGGCATTGCAAAATAACATATGTGCCACTTAAGCTAATGTTACACTGGCAGACATCCACAGTGCTCTAATGGGGGATTGTCATTACCTACCTTATGGTACGTTATGGTGCTCTATAAATGGGAATTGGAATAGGTGTAATCTTAGAATAGGCTGTCTACTCTACGCTTAATGTAACTGTCGTGACATATTTGTCTGGTTTGAAGGCACTACACACTATATAATATACTAGCTGACCCGCGCAACTTCGCTTGCGTAACTTAAGAGAGAATGGGTCAAAATTTTCCCCGTTTTTGTAACATTTTTCACTGGTACTCTGTTCCTATTGGTATTAGCGTGATGATATATAGCCTATAACCTTCTTCAATAAATGGACTATCTAACACTGAAAGAATTTTTCAAATCGGACCAGTAGTTCCTGAGATTAGCGCGTTCAAACAAACAAACAAACAAACAAACAAACAAACAAACAAACAAACAAACAAACAAACTCTTCAGCTTTATAATATTAGTATAGATTATGTTTTCATCTGCATAATTCATCATGTGAGTAAATAAAACATCATGGAGAATACACTTAAATAAAAATAAAGTTTAATGACATCATTACAGATGAATGCAATGCATGCATGTTGAATGTCTTTAAGATTCTATATCTACAGTTGGTGTAGGTTCCCAATTAATTCAGACATACTTTATATACAATTAATACGGCTGTATATAGTCAAGCCCCGGCTTACATATTTATTAAAAAAATAGCTTTTACAAAAATCACATTCAATATTCACGTTAATCTAAAAATAATAAAACCAAAAATAAAATTTAGAGGGCCAATTTATTAGAGTCAAAAGAAAAAACAGCAAACAAAACACATATCCAAATGAAAACCAAATTGTATGGAGTTATTCCACTTTCTTGAATAAGATAGAGTCGTTGGGATCGTTTATATTAATCTTTTTCTTCGAACCAGTAACGGATCCAAGAGTGGTGTTCGAAGGCTCGTCGGTGGGCGGCTGCTTCGTACTCCTCATCCTCAAGTCCAGAAGAACAAAGACTATAAACATCATGAATAACACCAAGTAAATCATCCTATGATGATCCTCAAGTACTGATACTAAATAAGAAGCCGGATTCATCGTTTCCTTAAATACTTCCAATCCCATCTGTTAAAATCACCCGTAAGAAATTTTGCTGTATTTTTTTTATTTATCTTTTGCAAATGTTATAATTTTGATAAATTTGACAGCAAAAGAGGAAAATATATTGACATTGTCAATTCGAATTTCTTCTAAAACGGTTTTCTTTGATTGGTTGAAAGAGGTTTTTGTACTATCGGAAGAGTCCACAATGAAAACACACAACTTAATAGGACATTTACGATGTTTCTACGCAAATAAGACATTATAATATATCGTTCAAAGGTTAATAATTCCAATTGATAAACCTAACAAAATATCTGTCTCCAAATTCAGCAGTTTATATCCATTTGGTAACTCCAAACTCCCCGAGAACCATTAAAATTTCTTCCAGTCTATCCAAAGTCACAAATCTCGAGCTCCTTTCACCGCAAGAACCTAGACACGGAGTAAATTGGCCTTAGCCCTACCATTAATATTAATAAAGCTATCATTGACGAAGTGAATGGAGCCCAAAATCTGTAGCCCCTCTCAGACACCACATTATCGGAAAGCGATTTGCATAGTTAAATAGCTGATTGCGACCATGTTCCTTGTAGGTCTAGAATGTGGAATTTTGAGACTGCGGTCAGGAGTAAATTAAACTGTTCTAATGATTCTAAGGATTTTCGACTACCATTTAAGGCGTCTAGTTAGGAGAAATATTACGTTTAGAACACATGAGAGAGAGTGATTCAAAGTCTCTCGAGGATTAGTTAACAAATGTACTTTTATCCAATAATAAAAAATGTCAAAATGAATTTAAATTGATGTTTCATAAACTATGTCCGACATTGTAACGTAACGTAGAAATTAACTTTGTTGAACTAAACAATCTGATAGTGATATACAGTTGCACAGATGTTTTAGTTCATTTGTCATTATAATAAGATTTAGAAATACGCTTTGAAATCCGAAACCATTATAAACACTCAGTCTACATCATTCACAAAACTTTTCAAACCAAAAAACTAAATTACTCTGGCACTTTTACGTCGCCACAATCAGTTCCATCCATCTTCCAATTTCCCCAACTAACCGTGGGAGCGGCCACAAATCCTGGAACCGTTTCCAAGCGTCATAAAGCAAGATGATAATAGAAATTCATTGGTACCACACGAAGGACGATTTGCTCAGAGAATCTCTGCAATTAATTCCATTTAACGTCTCCCATTTGCATGTCTGGATTGCAATAACTTGGTGCAGACGGTTTTTGGGATGTTTGGATTCTAATGTAACAGGAATTTTCATTTTAATATTATGTCTCTCAGAGAATTAAGCAGCTACTACGTTATTGTTCAGCTTAGTACTAATAACTTAACTCAATTAATTTATAAAATACAACCGGTACATTCTGTTAAGTATGTCTTTGTATATAAACAGACCCGAACTTCAGTATTCTTCAGAAAATTATCAAAATATATTAAAATAAATTTTCCATTTTCCATGCAAATCCGAAAACTAAATAGTTGAAATTTGGAGTCGCATACACCATCTTTTGTAGTACATATATGTATACTACATAATATACCAGGGTAGACAACTATTTTGAGGATAAAAATAATGCCACCATTCTAAGGGGGAGAAACATAACGTCTTCTACGTCAGCAATATTTTATCATTTAAGATAAAGCCAAGTCTACTCCCTAAAGACTAGTGACGATAAATAAAATAAAAAAACTTTAAAGCCACTTCATCACGTTATATCCTTCTTTTGAAGACAATCTCGGGAAGGCTTTCAAAAACAATTTAGTCGCGACTAAAAACGTATTACGCTGCATCACTCCAATTATATGTGAGATCAGAGGATTTGAGGGGAAAATATGGCTACCTATGACGTAATGTGTTGATCAAAATATTGTACCATAAAGACTCTTTGAAACTTTGATGTAATGGAAAAGGGGAGTTTTTTCTAATGGAGTAAGTAACTTTTTTGATATTAATGTATCTGTTTTCGAAGAAACCTTTTTTGGTTCGTATGTATGTATCTTTTTTGCCAAGAACTAAAATCCCCATTTTATTTGATGGATGTAGTAATTTTCTTATCGACATAAAAATATTAAGAGATTTCTGGGTACATGTTTTTATATTCCATTAATTTCTAGCACAAATTTAGAATTTTTATTGGTTTAATAGTTAATTCTGGAAGGTCGTAATACGACTTTTTAATTTTAATTCTCTTTAGTCGTGCAGTAGTCAGGTTTATTCAACCAATAAACAAATAAAAAATCCTGGCCAACTTTAACACGAAAACGCTTTCAGAACAGAAGTATTAAAGTTTTAAATGTGCATAAAGATATTACAAAACAAATTGAAAGTTTGAAAGAAAGAAAGATTTTTGACAAGGGTCAGCTGCGACCGTGCACCGGTGACTTCAAATTGAATACGTCCCACAACTACAAAAGTTTTTGAAAGATTTTGCTATGGCTGAATTGGATGCCAAAGTTTGATGTTTGTTTTAAAATATCTTTTGTTTATTTTTCAGAAAGTTTGATTTTAGCTTGCTAGAGAGCATCGTATTTTTTAAATCGTTGTTATGTTTCTGATGTTTCACACCCTTACCTTTCCTACCTCGAAACAGCTTGTCTATTGCAAACGTTAATTTCGGAAAAGTTAGCTAAATACATTACATTAAAATTAAATATCGTTTGAGTAGACCTCCATAAATGCTAAGGTAAATTATTTTCTAATAATCATACTTAAAAAATATTTATTTAAAATAGCGCCACCTACCTTATCGCCGTCGAACTTCTCAGTCGGCTCATCGTATATACGGGCTTCGCGTTTCTCCCGCGAGCCGCGCCGCGCTAGCAGCGGCGTTTGGGGAGGCGACGCTAGCGCCAAACTATTCCTAGCGCTTCCTGGCGGAGACTTTATGAACTCGATCTTCCCACCCTCTACACAAATATTTGGTGTCAAGGGGTACATTGGCGACATAGCTACGTTTGTATTCGCCAAGTGGTTGTAATGATTTTCTTCTAGAGGGAGATTCTTAGGTTTATTTTTCTTGCGATACGTTGAGTCGTATGCAAGAACTTGTGTCTTTTCTTCAGGATGCACTTGCCGCACTTTCCCAGGCGGTCGGTCAGGTGGCTCCGGGGAGACGTTTCCATCCGTCCCCGGACTTTCATCTCTTTCGTTGTTTGATATTCTGTAACAAAAATAAAGACAAAGTTATTTATTTGCAAAGAAAAATATTTTGGTTTAAAAAAAAGTTACATTAAATAAAATCTGGCGGAATAATGCGGAATTATTGAATTGATAAAAAAGGCCGTCGCTTAAAATATTTTTTTTATGCTACGTTAGTACAGTGTTTATTCTAGTAGATGGCGTTAGTAGCGCAAATTACTCAGTAAACATGTAAGAAAAATGAAAATATACATTTTAATCAATATTTATTTTGTTCTTTTTTCATTCGTTTCTTTTAAAATACGTTTTAGACGATATGAGTGAACAAAAAGAGGATTATCATGTTTCTTATAGTAGTTATTCATCAAAACCCTAACTCGCGCTATTGACATTTTTCTTTTCGTAACTATATATACCTTGAGAATCGCTCGCTCATTGGAAGTGTGTTCTTTAGTGTGATGTTACCAATGTACTTAGATCACTAGCTTTCGTTAGAAGGTCTTACAACGTGACGTCACGCGGTCGTTGCAGGCAGAGCACCTTGTAAATTGCGCCGCAGACGATCGCCCGCGCGGCTGCGACGGACTCGCAGCGCACTTTCCTTGGGCTGCCTTACAGAACCTTACGCGGTTTTAGTTAACTCGTTAGCTTAGCTCCGGTTAAATTGAGCACTTCCATACTATGGCGGCGAGAACTCTCGATTGCCAGTTTTTTGGAGCGATTGAAACAGAAATCAATGTAATTAATTAATAGTACACTTAGATATTTTAAACATAGATATTAGTCTACATTACTTGGCAGCATTTTTACTATACTTTTAATTCGCGTATTATTAGGCGAGATTTTGACAGTTATTCGCTTCATTTATCGAAAAGAGGATAGTCTTTTTCAGGCCAATTTCGCTTCTACACGGATGTGTAAGAAGCGAAACTGGCCATCACTTAGTAAAGTTCCGAAAGTTTTGTTTTGAGTCAAGAAGCAAGAAAAACATGGTTTATGAATGCTTTAGAACAACAAAGACTCCTTGACCACCAAAACAAATTCATCTTCTAAGCAACCGATTCAAATTATTAACTTAAACACCTCGGCCCTTAATACTAAACCAGTTTTTATCAAGTAATAACATGATAATCATCTCGAGTAAGATGAGGAAGCTAGCACCTATGTCAACAATGTGGATGTTGTTTACTTAACGTGCTCATTAACAAGAGAACAAGATGTTTAGAATAAGGGAGCGTATTAAATACTATGTTAGGTGGTCGTTTTTGGATAGATGATAGCTAGGTTTATTTTTGCAATGATTACTTTTCAAACTCTTTGTGAGTAAAATGACGCGTGTATTACAAAAATACACGCATAATTTTATGAGGTTACTAGCTGACCCGCGCAACTTCGCTTGCGTCACATAAGAGAGAATGGGTCAGAATTTTCCACGTTTTTGTAACACTTTTTACTGTTACTCTGCTCCTATTGGTCGTAGCGTGATGATATAAAATATCCTTTTTTTTCACGAAAAATATTCTCAAAATTATTTATCTCTTAATATAACGAAATCGCGCTAAGGCATATCTGCCATTAAAACAGTTGCCATGACAACGGAATTTTGTTAATTCAGTGTCATTATAATATTGAATATTCGCGACTTCGTTCGCAACCTGAATTTTCCCGGGAAATGCGTCATTTTCCCGGGGTAAAAAGTAGCCTATGTCCTTTCTCGGGTATCAAAATATCTCCATACCAAATTTCATGCAAATTGGTTTAGTAGTTCAGGCGTGATTAAGTAGCAGACGGACAGACAGACAGAGTTACTTTCGCATTTATAATATTAGTATGGATTTCATATTTTGTATTTAAAGAAGGGTGGACCTATTACAAGTTCCACATGCTACAGCTACACATGTAACGTGGGTTAAGATGATGACAATGATCATCATTGAGTGACTACTGGTATTTTGTACTTTACATATTTTGCTGGGAAACCTTACGAGGGACATGTAAAGTTTCTGGTTTTTGAATTTTGATTCTGAATTTGACTACAAATATGATTGCGATCTAATTGAGATAATCTTTTAATTTAGTTAAAACATAGTTAAAGTTAGACCTTCCACGAACAATCCTTCACGCTGCAGTTATATCAATTTGAATGTTTAATTTGACCTATCGTAGAACTTTAGATTGTCTACCGAGAACCCACAATAATTCACACGCTATCAGGTTGCGAGAATTACTAAACTTAAAGGAATCTTGGTATTCCTATAGGCATTATTGCAGTGGGACAGTCTACGGTTTAAAAAAAGGCATATAGTATGTGGCAAAAGAATATGACATTGATCTTTTAAAACCTGATGTTGATACATGTATACCTAACACATGTTTTAGGACGTAAGGCAAAACTTAAGCAGGAACATCATGTTTTTGTGTTTTTAATTAGCAACAAAAGTAACTTTAATTTCAGAATGTTTGGTACCAGCTAGCTCTACTCCATGCTTAAAAAGTTCTGTGACACTTCGATAGGATTGCAACTTTTTCAATCAGTTTCATATTTTTTTTCTGTGCATAGAAAAAATAAACTAGGACACGGAAATAATAACTTAATTGGTTCTAAAAACGTACTTCAGCCATTTGTAGGTCAGCAAGTACTTACAATAATCTCTTAACATAAACCATGACAAAGCCATGACCGTTTAACACTACCGGTAGTCGGAACAAGCATTAAGTAGGATTAACTAAGGGCGCACCTTCACTTGCGCTTGCTGTGTCCAAACACTTCATTATCAAGGGATTAACTACAAGATTGTGTTCCGCTTTTGTGGCAGAAGTTAGTCTAAGGTCGGCTTTATTTTGTTTGATGTTACTTTGTTTGATGAAAAGGTTATTATGTATGTATATTCCGGTTGGTTGATAAGCCCTTTCATAGCGAAAAAGAAATTTTTAGTTGGTAGTTGGAAATTATTATAAAGAGGTCTATTTATGGATGTTCTTTTAGCTGTACCTAGTAGTTGTTACTATGTAAGAAATGTTAAATACTACATTTCCTCGACTTGGAAAATAGAGAGAAAATTAATAAGTTATAAGTAAATACAATTTTAACTAAAGGATTGACCGAATATACTGAGCACGCACGATTTTTTTGCATTTTTTTGTATAGATTTAACTTAATCATATCGTAAATATTGAGTTATAAGATAAATAAAATCTAAACTAATATTTAGGTCGTCTTTTCCAAACAACTTATTGACATTCGCGCTACTAAATCCTTTTGTCAATCGCCTTTAAATAGTAACAGCAATTCATAACATTTTATATTCAACAACTTAATGACTCCTTCACGGTTAACCATAAATCATTCACTCATAAAACTAATCCGTATCATTCGTTCCATTCAATATAATAGCATGTTTCGTTCACTTAATGTCAATCGTAGCCGTCAAATGAATATATTAATCTGGCAACTCCTGTTTTGAATTATTTAATTATTGTTACACTAATTGCTTTGATTGATGTGTGTGCTGAAGGCCATCCGTATAGATCTACTAGTACAGTTATGTGTTTGTTTGTAGTATCTCAAGGTTAAAACGACTAAACTGATTCTAATAAAAATCAGCAGGGTGATAGATTGAATTCCGGTGAAGGGGACTAAGAAAAATACAAGCGGATAGAGCCCTAGACAAAAGCAACTGATATTTTAAATTTAAAAGTTTGTTTGTTTGTTTAATATACATACAGTGACTGTGTGGCACGATTGTACCTAAATAATTACCAAGAGAAAGACTACTTACTATAAAAATTAAATTTAAAGGGTGAGTAGAGCCGTCCATACAATTTAGTTCCTAATATAATTTGGTTCGTAATCATCAAAAACGTAAAATAAATATTTTCGTGTTTGTGTAAAAAATACGACATTTAAAATGCAAACATCGTGCCAAGCGATATTTTAAAATCGCAGAGTTTACTGAACAAGTGACCTATAAAGTAAAACGTTTGCCAAATCGAGATTAAAATTCGCTGAAAGGAATCTCACGAAGTCCAAGTGACTTGAGAACTTGGTTGGATGTTTAAGAACTTGTCGGATATTTCTTGAATTCGAATGGCATTTTGGAAATAGTTTCAAATGCTGTGACTCTCCATGGCGGCTGTTTGGCAAGGAGAGAGACAGCTTGTAGCGAAATGCGTATAGATGGGTGTAAATAGGTAAGTGAAATTCTTTACATTTTCTAGATAATAAATTACTGATAAAAAAATTATAATTATAAGAATCTAAACTGTGTGAAGCATAAACTTGATTTATTTGTCCGGAATTGCTGTAAGGCAAAGACAAAAAAAGTATTAAAGGATATTTCAAGTAATTAAGGGAAAGAATTTTCACCTAACTACGGCTTATCGTACAAAATGAACCAAATTATGAATCCTTCATCTCATTTGCAATTCACCAGACCGTCATTACAAAACCTAACTTATCTCAACGCATAATCCTAACCTAAAATATTCTGAAATGCAAAACTTTTCTACATTTCCATTCAAATTAGTTCATTCGAACTGTGAAATTGAGCCTAACGCCTCATCAACCGTCGTTTGTTTTTAAACAACTTATTTAGTTCACTCAATTCTAAATTCAAACTGAGGAAGGAAGCATCTTAAAAAATATTAAAAGAAGTTAAGTGTGTCAACTGTCAATGTAATATGAGCTCTATGTGGTAATGTTTGAGTGTAAATTTGAGTGGATGAGAGAGCAATATTTTCGTCATTTTATTTGTTTTATTTTGACGTGTTAGTTTGACCACGTAACATGTGGAAATTAACTCTTTTTGGTTTGTTGTCTTATAATTTAGCGCCAATTTTTATTTTAGGGTCGATTTCCCCCGTTAGGTAACTTTAATGCACGCATAATAAGAACATAATATATGGTAACCAGACGAGTGATAATTCAATGGCTAAGATATTAGACTTGCAATCGTATATCGTTCGAATTCTAAACCTATGCATTAATAGCGTAAAGAGGGTACATTTGAGATTGCTAATATCATAACAATATTAATTACGATCGCTAATGCAAAGGTCGACTTCCAGAATGAAAATTGAATTAGGTACGTCTTCAGTCTATCAAATTATTTGAATACAATACACCTTTATGTAGGTACTGTGTATTTTTTTTAACAAGTTCATACATTTCACAGTTCCATCACGGGTGACAGGGTGACAGATAAAGCGGTCAGCAGCGACATCAAAGGGAAGCCAAACACACTCAGTTCGGGACACGTGTGACGTCACACTTCCTGTTGCGGTTTGTTGACGCTAGATGGCATTAGCATCTGGGTTACTGGGAGAGGGAAACGGAAGTGCTTCGTTTTAAATTTGGAAAGCATTTTAAAAAAAATTGGTAATGTAATTAAAGGAATAGGGGCTTTTTAAAAAGTTTTTTGGCTGCGGGTCAGAATTAAAGAAAAAGTGCTGTTTGCGTTTAATGTTAATGAGAAAATTACTATTGACAAGATGATTGTCGTGGAAATGAAGTATGCAATCAGTCAATCAGCCAGTATACTAATTATCTGATTGACTGATTACTTACTTTCAAAAAGCAGGATTTCTTTAATATTCCTTGGTATGAAATTTACCACATCGACGTTTCTACTATTGGCTTTCCTAAAAACGGCAACGGACGTACGTAATACCACAAATAAACATAACATAACGACAAAAGTTTCGTGTTACACTCTAAAAACTTTTTAACTAATTATGACCAAATTTGGTACATAGAGAGATACTCGTAGTTTAAAACTTAAAATAACACAAAGGATTGACTGATTTGATAACACGCGAACTAAGTCATGACTAGAAACGAATTATACATATATTATGGGCATAAAATATACAAATATAGAAAAAAGTATAGAACACCAAAAGGACGCCATTTTCCGTAAGCTCTTCAACTGTAAAATTGACACTCACTTAACTGTTATTATAGAGTATTCATAACCAGTATCCCAATAACCTATCATTAAGCCGAATCGTAAAAGGACACCACACGAATAAATCATCGAGCCATTCAGCCAACCAACGATCGTTACTCGTTATTGCAACGATAACGATTATCGTTATTACTCGTTATGTCTCGTTATGCATCGTTGTCTGGCTTTAGTGTCACTGGATGATTGCTAGGTGTATTTTTAGAATTTGCAAATGAGTGGTTTATGGGTGCAGTGATGAGTATAAGTTACGGATATATTGCTATACCTTTATAGTGTAAGTATATTCTTTTATCTATTTTTATACTATCATGCAAAAAACTGAAGTGGCTTTTGAATTGTAGCTTTAAAACAAAGCGACCAATTTGAATACGATTTTTGGTTCAATGTAGTTCATTGACAACATTTCCTCAAACAGCATGTTGAAATAACCAAACCTAAAACATATAATTTTTTATCTAGTTTTGGCTATTGCGAATTACGCAATAGCCAAAACTAGATAAAAAATTATATTACGAAAACTAAAAGAATCGCTGCACACTTTCATCCCCACAGACTATTTATGTCGTTGTACAGACAAAACACCTCATTTATTTTCAAAAGCCTTTCGGCTTTCAACTTGAAACAATCTACTAATAACCATATCTTGTTAAGTTTATCGCAACTACACTCGTTATTTATTTCACACGAATGCATCATCTTTTAGGGTTAAAACTAATTAGAACTGTCATGGTAAAAGATAGGTGAAGTAAAAGCGTGCCATTGTTATAAGATGAGTAATTTAGGTATCTCTTGCGTCAAGAGTCTTGACTTTGAAGATTTTCTGGCGTGAAATAGTTTGTTGTGTTGATGCAAACAGCTTATAAATTATTTATTATGATTTTCATGTGTTGCGTTATGTATCAAAATTGCCAAAATTGGTCAAAACCTGCTAAGTCTAAGGCTGTATTTTAAACTCTGTGGTATTTTCGGAAATCATTAACAATCATCAGCGGTCAATTTACTTAAAACCTTATTGTATTTTTTACTGACAATTTCATGAACTATTTTCTTGAAATTTATACATAATTCTTTGCATTTATCATAAACAAACACACATACTGCGAAATATTGTAAAGTAATACACTAGCATTAAACAGTTTTACGTATTTTTTACTTAACAAGCATTTAAAACGCTTTTCAGTAAGCTTTTCATTTCAAAGTACATTTGTATAGAACTCAAAGGTTTCGTTTCTCAATTCAACTGAATGTCAGAGGCGCCCCACATAAGGTCAGGGGCGAAGGCAGAATAACTGCAGCCGCAGGTAGCTTTTGCGTAATACTGCCAGGGTTTCGTTGAATTCTGATTAATTTGATTGATAATATGAATGGATTCTAATTTATGATAATTTTCTATTGAGCTTTGCTGCTTTGTAGCGTCGTGTGAGGCAAATTAATAAAAATAACGATGTTTTTGACAAAAAAATGTCTAATTAGTGATTATCTATCCAATTAAAACTGAAATAAATGATTAAAAATAATAAGAAAAACTTTTTGTCTGTGAACCAAAATATTATTTTTAAAAACTATTATTTTTTTGTATACCCATCATCCAAATCTAAATTGGAATTTGTTTTAATCTCATTTTCATTCACGTTGCAGAAAAAAGCGGTATACAAACTTAAGGTATCAGATGTATGAAATATACCCGTTCATCCATACGCAATTATCAAACTTAAAATTGCGACATTTCTAATACTGTTACCTTTTATGCTTAAAACTCCGAAAAAAGGTGTCATAAATCACGTTTCGCGTAAATTAGCTACAAAAAATTTGACTCCATTACACTCCGTATCACAAAGCAACAGATACAAAAACTAGGTTAGCAGAGCACGATGGTACCACTACCAGCAAAAATAAATGTTCTTCACGATTCAACTTCATAAATCACAGCCGAGACTCGTTTAGCGGACCTTGAGCCAATTACACCCTCACCTACCCCCAGTTTCCACCCTCCATTTCACCCCCTACTTCCCGTTACCGTTTACCGTTGTCGTTCGGCACGATGTGTTTGACGTCATTTTGTGCAGTTGAATTTGATAGCGGTTATGTTTCAGCTTTTTTTTATTCTAGGTAATAAGTTGTCATATCTCCACATAGACATATTTTTATTACTTGTTCTAAACTGTTCATTTAAAAAGCGTTTTGTTTTGTTCGCGTGTGTCATTTGTTCGAGTTAATTCCCATATTCTTTTATACATTAAACATGCAACGCGAGAGTTTAAAAGTTATACTCGTATATTTTTTAAATACTTATATCAATACCTTCTAAACTAATTACTTTATCCACAAATTTTGAAACACATGCAAATGTATTTTCACCAGTTTCACCCCAAAATATGTTGTAAGATTTGGGGGTGAAATTGAAAAACCCAATAAATTACAGTAAACGAAACTAAATTTCAAACTCACTATTAGCCAATTCCCGTATCGTCTTCTACCGCATACCGTGACGTGCAACGTTAAAAAAGATAAAAGCATACACCCCAGATTCCACCCTCCTCATCCCTTTAGAAGGTAAAGGCCATCTGTGGCCTGCAGCAAAGGAAGATTAAACTCCATACTTTTGTAGGAGTTATGTTGACAGATTGTTCGTGTTGCTTGTGACGAGGTTTCTAATGGGAATGTGACTTGGTTTTGTTGCTGATGTAGTTTGTTAGGTATGTGGGCTACGTTTGATCTTTATAATTGTACATGAGATTGAGTATTTATTATTATAAATGCGAAAGTTTGGATGTAGGGATCGAAATTTGTTACATATTCATGGTAAAGCTATTGAACGGATTTAAATAAAATTTGGCAAACAAATAGCTTATAACCTGAATTAGCACATAGAATACTTTTATCCCGGGATTTCTTTTGACGCAGACGAAATCGCAAGGAGAAGCTAGTGCACTAATGTTATTAGTACAATGTTCTCAAGTGCTGAGGTTTGCTTTATGCAATTTTGTTAACTCATTCATATTTATATTATTTATAGTATCGATTTATCTAATCTCCCATGCTTACTCGTTTTGGACGTAATTTTAAACTTGTCAAATACGTCACCAGGCGACTGAAATAGACAAAATTATATATTACCTAATCGAAAAAACATTGATTGAAAAGCCCATTAGAACTTTGTTCGACCCAGGAATCGTACCCATAAAGTCATGATTTACTATCATTATAACTTAATTAACTAGTCAAGTTACTAATTAAATGGAGAGACATTAATACATTTTAAACTCTTGGAAATATTTTAATTTAGTTAATTAAACTGATACGTAACTAATCAAGAATATTTATAGTTAGACTAGTAATTGCCCGCGGAGTTGCTTGTAGGCCATTAGAAATACTTTAAAGGAAGTACGGTGTAAACCTATGATGGGTCATTAATTAAACCATGTGGTATGTTGAATTTAATTTATAATAAGGGTTAAGTATGCTATAAATGTTAAATATGGTTTAATTAAGATTTATTTTTAGTCTGAATATGAACAAGAACAATTTTATAAATGTTTAAACCGCTGGAGATTGGTAGATCACAAGACATAGTTTGATATCTATTGTCTTTTTGCCAGGCTCGGCATAAATACTAACTAAAAACATACAGTTATAATTACTAACTCGGCATAAATACTAGACCAAATAATGTTCTCTTTAAAATACCATGATTTCCGAAATTTTCGGTGCTGCTCTTCTGAGTACAAATTAAATTTGTTTTTATTAATTTAGTACTTTGAAAATTGTTTACTAAAAGCGTCTATACCGTCTTTTCGGGAATATACCAGCAGGCGCGCTTTTGCTCCCAATTAAAAAGATAAACACTATCCCACTGCTGGCCAAGCCTTTTTTCTCTGTGAGATGACTTCACTTTAAGCCCAAAATAGTGCAATAAAACTCTAAAACTGCGATTCAACTCTATTTTCCTTCCACATCTTTATATCTACAAATAAAACCGTTCATTCGTACGTCTGTTGTACAAACACATTGGAATTCCTCGCCAGCTCACTATAAATCAGGATCCTGCATGATTCATAGGATCTAGGTCATTCTAGCTTATGCTATTTTAAGACCTAACTTACCGACAGCTAAGCGTTAAAGATTAATAAGCTAGAATGCGTGAATTGATTTAAATTGTTGTTGGAATAATATTACGGCTGTTTGTCTGAATACATAAGAATAAATAAAGTAACTTATTAACTACTGGTCCGATTTGAAAAATTCTTTCACTGTAAGATAGCCCATTTATTGAGGAAGGCTATAAGCTATATAACATCACGCTAAGGTCATTAGCAGCTGAGTAGCAACGAAAAATGTTACAAAAACGGGGAAAATTTCTCTTATGTGACGCAAACAAGTTGCGCGGGTCAGCTATATACTATACTATGCGATACCTTTTAATAGAACATAACCAGATTTAATGGAATTGATGCTGCTATATTATATTTACATTAAAATACTGGCAATTAAAAAGAGCAACTCGTGAGAAGAAGCGGCAAGAAACTCTCTTGCCGCTTCTTCTCACCAGTAACAGCTTTTCCGAAACGGTGGTAGGTTAAAATAGTATGACGATTGCAAATACTTGTAAAAATTTATTAAATAAAGCATATTTGGTTTTGACTTTACTTACTTTATTTTACTGTTTTACCTGAATGCTTAGTAGGTACTGTTAACCACGAGGTCGAACTAGAACCTTGAAAATGCATTGAAAACAGACTCATAGTCCTTAATGCTGAGAGTAATCTTAGCTTTTAAAAAAATATCTAGTCTAGATAGTAATTACATTCCCTACAGTCCTCTGTAAAAAAGGTACTAAATTACATTATTAAATTAAAAATTAATCTCGCCCGAGTGATTTGTTTGTACCAAGTTCTTAAGAACTGAAGTAAGCTTTAGGCAGCAGACTTAATTGATTTACTGTAGCGAAGTTTTATCAAGTTATTTTAAAGATTAATGTGCTGAAATTGTATTATTCTTTGTTTTCAGAATCAAGGGTAAGTGTAGGTTAGTAACTTGAGACAGAAAGAGAGATCATATTTTCTAATGTTATTGAATGGTAGTATTAAGTAGCTGGTAATAATTCAATGGATAATTATAATGTCATTAATTCGTTTCTTCAACGTAAATACACTTACGTCAAACATAATCCAAGCAGATTTCATTTGTAGTCCAAACGGATTTTCTTATTGTTTTCAGTAATAGATAGTAAAGATTCTAGAGGAAGATTTTAATGTATAATTTATTAAGTTATCCCGATGTAACTCGTTGGGAGTCGAGGTAGGTTGCCGGTGTAATATTATATACTTTGTTACGTTTTTGCTCCAAAGCTATATTTCATTTTGAAATATTTTAGTTAATAGTTCAAAATATTATGTTTTTTACCGTCTATTCTATTCAAGCATGTAAACTCGAGGACAGGAGCTAGTCTTCATTACAGAAATTGACAATATTCAACCCATGCAGTCACATACATAGCCATCTATATAATTAAAACTTGAGATATCACATTTCACAGTTAAACCAGTTTAATTTGAATCTGTCAAAGCTCATAAAAGTAATTAAGATAACACTTTACTCATAAAATAACGCGGTAATAAAGATAATTACTTTGATTGACTATTTAGTTCATAGCTGCAGGCAGTATGTTCATTTTTATGGTACTCGACCAATAATATTTATATCAATTAACTAGGTGACGCTTGCGGATCGGTCCGAATGAAATGGCTTTATTTTCAATCGTTTAAAAAAGTCTTAGACCTGGGATGTTGTATCTAGGTATAGATCAATTCGATGATAGTATAAAGACATTCAGGCATCCCTAGCCTCTGCAGTGTATATTTTCCACACAGTTGCAATATACCAAATTCCTAAACTTAAAAGACATCAGATCAGATGTAGTACATCTACATCGCTATAAATTTATTATTATTAAAACTGTACTTAATAATGTAAAGCTAAAGATTTGAGATTGTTTTTTTTATATTGATTAATCAATTTAATTAAGAAAACGATGTTGTTTGTCGTATGGTTAGTGGTCAACCTAGTGTCAAAGTTTTTCAAGCCGCCCGAGAGGCCTTTGACATGGCTTAAAGAAAACGATGCTATATATCATCACGCTACTACTGAAAAATGTTGTGAAAAATGGAAAACCAAAGTCCACGCGCACGGAAGCGCAAGTTCCTTCTAGTTTTATATAAGTATCTACAGACAGACAGGTTTAATTTTCTATATAAATATTGCGAAATGCTTCTAAAATGACCAAGTTCCAATCAAGTTTAAGATGAATGATCTCAAATTAACGTGTCAAGTTGTATCGTGATACTGATATTACGTTGTAGAGTAAAATATATCTTGTTAGTAGAACAGACACGATGATTATATGATTATACCTATCGTTCAAATATTAAATGTAAAGTTAGGTTTTAGTATTCAATATTTGACTATGAAATTATATGTTATTATATTGATTTTTCGCTCCTGTAGGTTGTAGCATGATGTTAGGGAGCTTATAGCCTTTTTTATGAACGTGGCTATCAAATTATCAGCCTACCCTTTCTTGCTACTATGTTGGAGTCGGCTTCCAGCCTCACCGGATGCAGCTGGATACAAGTACACATAGAGATACAAGTACAGACATAGAGCGACTGCCTATCCGACCTCCACAACCCAGTTACCTGGGTTATAACACGACACCCTTTCGTATGACTGGTTGTCAGACTTTCAAGCTTATGACTACTGTTAAAGACTGCCAAAGATCTTCGAAAATGACTATGCTATCAAATAAAATATTTTTTTAATGCGAGTGTTAGTGCCATTATTTACGAAATTCGTCTAAATAAATCCACTAAAATTACATTTGGATGTCGTATATTAACATAAGCCAATCCGAGATAAACACTATCCTGGACTATTTAATACCCTTGGGTTAAATGACGTTTCGGCCACCTGGCCGTAGTTTTAATCTCAGTATGACAAACTAAACCGAAATATAATATTTTCTTTTTATCTCCGCTAACGGATAGACTGATCGGAAACAAATAGTAAATAATAATTAACATAATTACCATTCGTTGATTGTGTTTCAATAATATTTAAAACTCGCAGATTACTCCAAAACCAGTCTCATCAAAATTACTCAATATTTTCATCAAACCGAATAGTTTTTTAACGAATGTTGATGGTATGGTACCGGAAATGAGGTAGCCGCCATTAGTCCCGGTCCATAGGAATTATATAAGCGGTTAACCATATCCTATGAGCATCATTAATTTCTGTGGTGTTAAATGACCGTATGCCATCCTATGCAGGAAGTTGAAGATGCAAAACCAAGACTGTGTGTAATTCTGGGCCGACGCATATTTCAAAACAGACAAAGTCGTGGATAGCAAGCTTATGACCGCTGCTAGTTTTATATAAGTACGTCGAAAGTTTAAGAAGTTCGAGGTAAAATGGCTGCATTAAACTCTCCTGTACTATTTTATAATACAATGGACTAAGCTAGAGCAGACTGAAGGACAGACGGCATAGGCAAATGTAATTGAGGCGACTAAAAAGTGCCGTAGCTTTTCAGACTGGTTTTTTAAATAGCATCTGTAACTCATATCATATATCAGAATATCAGTCTACTAAATGAAAATACCTTCAGAGTGGAAAAAGACAGTACACTCTTCACGCTCCCAGTAAACGTCTTCAACTTCTACCGATAAATTCCCGTGAAAAATTACCCGTATAACAGCTAACACCCAATTAAACTCCAATTTTACAGCTTCCCAATCAGTTAAGAGTTCGCGATGATAATTCACGCGTAGAGGCTTTCACTCATTAATTCCAAGTAATTTGGTATACAACCTTCAATTATGATAACGCCAAATTAATCGCCTATCCGAATACTCTCTCTTTAATTTAAAATTAACGGATTCACTTCGTTGTTAAAGTTCAAATGATAACCTTATTCGATTGAGAATTCGTTTTGAGAGCGTTCTTAATCCTTTTAAAGATAAGTAATTCGAATTTAGTCTGGTATTGTAGAAGCCTCTTGTAGAAATAATTATAAAATTAACGGGTACAAAATCTAACACAAAAGAATTAATTCACACAAATATTTTTTATTATTTCTAATGGAATCATCGTTCGGTGAGCGCCTGTTTTTTAAAATGCGAGGAGAGTAATTCATATTATTGGAGAATTTCTCTTTTTAATTTTTCTTTTTTATACCGAAACAACTCACGCATTAAGGATTGCTCTTGTGTCGCGGTGACTTGTACAAACATACAAACAACAAACACAAAGTACAACCAGACTCCAAACAATTATTTGTGGATCGCACAAATAATTGTTCCATGTGGGAACCGAACCCACGACCTCCCGATGCAATGGTAGCGGCGTGGTGACCTAAACTCAAGATTGTTCTTAGGTCGCCTCTAGACCATCAATAACATTGCTAGCATAATGTGGCGCATTTTTGACCATTTACATACATGAACATTCAATTTGATTGCTGTGCTATAAAACTGTTTAATTATTGTAGGTCTAGGGGCGTTAAACATTCTCAATGTTCTCATAAAAATACGTACATCTTTATTTAACCGGGGTATCAAACTGGCTACACAGTAGGCGCCCCAATCCCATAAAAGAAACAGTACGCTTCATTTAATTACAATCTTAATATAGCTTCCATTAAATAATGATTAAGTTGGAGAGATAAACTAAATTATTCTCTGTGAATAAAAGTACTGCTGTACTAAAGGTTAAATGAATGCAATAAGTCTTTACTGATTTATTTAAACGATCAAATGGATAAAATGTGAGTTTCAATTACTTTAATATTTACTGAAAAAAAAACATTCTTAAGTAATTTCATCATAGTCTTAAAAAAAGTCTAGTCTTAAAGAATTATCTGTTAGATATTTACGTCGAAAGCGAAGATCGAAAAATCCATACCCACGGTACAGTTTAGCCGATTTTAATCGAAAAATGTTTTGTTGTCGAATTCACAAAAAGTTCATAATTAAAAATGATTTTCTTTCATAGAAAAATACAAATTAACTAAATAATACAACCATAACAGGAGTTATATATAGTACGCCGTTTACTTAGCAAACTTTCACTTCAAAACAGCTTACGTCAAAGTTTTCCATGAATTTTCCGCCGTATATAATGATTATGATTAAATAAACTAACTAGTTGGCTGTAAACAGGGCGTATCAACTTTCTTCAACTACCTACACGGTGTTAACATGCGCGTGAGATTATCTCAGGGGTGGCAAACATTTTGTAAAGAAAATGTATATGAAAAGAAGGAGCTTTGAGTTTTTTGTCTATGTTTTAAACATCTGCATTTCCGAGATAGTATATCTACATCTACAGTATTATACGTAATATTTTATGTAAACTAATTAAAATTAATAATTTAATAATACATGTATTAATCTTAATAATATGTTTCCAAATATACTTGAAAAAAAAACATACATTTTCATTATCAAAATTTCATGTTCTGCTAAAGCAAAATATTTTTTTAATAAAAAAAGTAAAACGTATTTCCTTTTCTCATTTAACACCCTATAAGAACTTTGATGAATATTCATATTCAATATAACTTATATACTTAGGAAATAACGTCAAGAAATCAATTAAATTTCTCGTCTATTACATCTAAAAATAAATTCAATCGGATCTTCGGGCAACGCCTATCAATAAATCGCGACTAATGTTATAAATGCAAATATCTCTATCAGTCTGTCTGTCTGTTTGTTTTCATGCTTAAACCCATGTACCAATTTGCTTATTAAAATTTTGAACAAAGATAGCTTTTGATCCAAGAAAAGACAGATTCATAATCAAAACTGAAAGACAATTTTTATTCCAGAAATCCCACGAGAACGGGAATTATTTGGATTAACTTAATTATATATAATATGAAATTTCCAGTTACAATGTTAGTTACCCTACTCGTCCAAAACAGCTTGACTGATTCTCATGAAATTTTGTTAGCATATTGAGTAGGTCTAAGAATCGGCCAATATCTATTTTTCATACTCCGAAGTAGACAGTATTTTTTTTTAATTATCGCAAATCAACGTTTGCCGGGTCAGCTAGTAAGCTATATAATTGTAGTATACGCGGACAGAGTCAGGTAGTAATATACAAAGATAAAAATACTTTCAAAGATTGATCGCTTCTTCATTGAACTATATAAAGTGCAGTAATTGCGCATCTTACAGGTCATTGCACTTACAATTAAGGTGTACTGTTTATAGACAGCCGTCGATAAAAATATGGACGTTATAAAAAGGCCCTTCAATTGAATATAAGTATGATTTAATATGGTAATAAGGGAGCTTTGTTTTTTATTGATATCGATGCGAGGTTAAGTGGGGTTGGAGGTATACGATATTGTTTTTAGATGAAGATACTTCGATCGTTTAGTTAATATTTCAATAAGAAAGAAATTGGGAATAAGTCTGGCATGAGATCGAAATATCATGTTGGGACTCTTATAGTTAACAATGAAGAATTAGATGTGAGTGCCGCAGTTATAAATAGAGTAATAGTGTAATCATATTGTGTGAAGCCAATTTAAGCGATAATTCAAAGACAAGTATTACTGTTCTAAACGGACTAGATTTCCATTAATTAGAAATGTGTAAAAACTCCTAGTAATTTCCGCATTACACTGTATTACACAAACAAACAATTCACACTATAATAGCAAAGATCTAATATCGCGATAAAATTAAAAATAGACCACAAACATTTAAAGCAACAAAAACTCTACAATCATTCAACCAATTTGCCAACTAAAAGATCATAATCAAACTATCAATTTCCTTGAAAATTGACATAAGCAAAAACAGTTTCTCACGCCTCGAAATTATGATAGATCGATCGATCGAGCAGCCCTGACCTACAGTACCGCAATTCTTTACCACTATCGACTACCGACAACCGGCTAGTTATCGAAAAATGTACGACAATAAGTTCAGCGCCTCTAGCGGGCGTCGTAGAAACTATTTTGGCAGTACATATTAAATGTCATGTGTCTGGTAGTGACAACCGAGTGGTTTAAGTTGGCACCTCCCACGTAAGTGGTCGCAGATTCGGATCCGAGGCACCATACAAATGACTTTTCGAAGTCATGTGTGTATTAGAAATAATTATCACTTAACGCTGAAGGAAAATATCATGATGAAACTTTACGCGCCTAAAAAAATGTTCTTAATAGATTTATTTAGGGCGTGCAAAGTCCTCAACCTGCACTTGGCCAGCGTGGTGGACTCAAGGCCTAACCCCCCCTCGTTTAAGAGGAGACCCTTGCCCAGCAGTGGGACAGTTAGGCGTTAAAAAAAAATTATGTCAAACTTTCCATACTCGATGGTTCTAATAGTAGAAAATCGTGATACAGTTTGTAAGCCCTGCGTTTGCGCAGACCTTCGATCGGTGGTTCCCAACCAGTGGTCCGTGGAAGTCAAAATATTACACTTTATTTTTAATATACTTGCGAAGTGGTCCCTGCTAGCAAGAGTAATATAAAAGTGGTCCCAGACTAAGAAAAGGTTGGGAACCCCTGCCTTAGTTCAGTAACACAGATACGTTATATCGCATGACAAGTTAGGAACGTGCTCGACAAAGCAAATTGTGATGGCTGACTATTTTTACTTGATTTAGCGCGGCCCTTTTGATATTGTTTTGGTTTATAGTTCATTGGTTCATTGAAGCATTGTAAAGGTAATTTTTGATGAGTTTTTGAAGTATAATAAATTATGGTTGGTATTGAGTTTAATGAGCAAGACGATGTTGACGTTTGTCTGTTTGTTCATGGTAATCTTCGAAACGACTCAACAGATTGAAGTAATACTAGGAACTCCATTTTGTGATTTAGTAATCATACTACCTTGGTGGCACACAAGTGATAATGTATCCGAAGGACTGCTGATCACAAGGTCCCGGGTTTGTTTCCCAGGTATTTTTATCATTTATATTAGATTATCGTCAATATTATAGTTTGGTAACGGTAGGTATATGCACCTTCGAGTACTCGTATATCATCTTGCATTGTAATTTGTATGTATGTATTTAGAAATGAAAGCAATTATCAAACAGAGTATTTTTTTAGCATTTCGTTCGATAAAATATCTTAAGAAATCATTGAAGCAGTTATGAGGTTATCTATTTAGAAAGCCAGATAGCCATTTTCTTTGAAAAAATACATTTTATAAAATATAAATTGATACAGTATGGATTGATTGAGAAATGTAAATGTAAATCTATTGCTAGCTTTACATTTATATGATAAAACGTAGATAACAAGCGATAAATATTTAAATTGTTATAATTTCAATATCTAAATGTACATAATAATATATTGAATATGTAAAGAGTAAAGGAATTTCTGTTGAACATTGTTATTTGTGTTTGTTACGTATGTATTTGGAATTATATAAGTTTATATCAGTTATTTGGTTACCAAAGTACAAGCTCTGCTTAGTTTAGATTCAGTTGACCGTGTGTGAGTTGTCCCAAAATATTTATTTATTTACCTATTTGTTATGTTCTGTTGTGTTTCTTAACCAAGAACACATTTTTTTTACAACTACTAGCTGCTTGGCGCAGCTTTGCTCTCGTATTTTCTTAGCATTTTTTTTCATAACAATCTTTCTCGTGTCTTATAGACAATTATTCAAAAACAATAAGTCGAATTGAGTTGTGCTTGAGTTTTGCGCTCAGCAACACATTTTTCGATATTTTTTTATAATTCATTGATACTAACTATCTGTCTACTTAAAATATGTGTAAGTATAGCTAAATCTCTGCCTAATATTACTGAGATTTTAGAACCACGAATTAAATGATAAAAAAAGAAACCGGTGCTAGTTCTCTCGTTTCAATTCTCTTACAAACTTACTAAATGCAAATGCATTGAATGATCGTGATATCTTCCGAATGGTGTGTCCTTCTATTATGAGTTACCTGAAAACAAAGAAATAATGTATTAGTACCATTGTAGGTAGGTATCAACAAATGAATACATACTAAATGTTACGTACTAAGATAAGTAAGATTATTACTTAAACCGAGTGATAGGACTAATAGAACAGTCCAAAAATCTCATTCTGAAACGATACTTTATTCTTATAAAAAATAAAAATAGATTAAAATATTATAAAAAATTGTTGGTAATCTATACTAATATTATAAAGCTGAAGAGTTTGTTTGTTTGTTTGTTTGTTTGATTGTTTGTTTGTTTGTTTGTTTGTTTGAACGCGCTAATCTCAGGAACCACTGGTCCGATTTGAAAAATTATTTCATTGTTAGATAGCCCATTTATCGAGGAAGGCTATAGGCTATATATCATCACGCTACGACCAATAGGAGCAGAGTGCCAGTAAAAAATGTTACGAAGACGGGGAAAAATTTCGCTCATTCTCTAATGTGACGCAAGCGAAGTTGCGCGGGTCAGCTAGTGTTGGTATAAACCATTTATTTGACAAGTCTCTTGTCCAAGTAAGATTAATTTTAAAGAAAATATTTCTCTATATCTGAATAATACATAGATCGTTATAAATCTTAATGAATAAATTAAACTGTAGGCACAAAACTGCGATTGATCGTTAGAGTCTCATCAGTTATTATTACAATAGACTAGAATTCACTAAATTGTGAGCTATCCCTGTCATAAAGAACTAAATTAATTCTATTGTAATTTTTATTTAGTATATTTGCATGTAAATAGTGGACATGAAAAAAAGCTTGACGTCTGAATATTTTTTACGATCGCAATAATATATTTTAGTATGCTTTTAAAGTTTTTATAGCGAATTAATTGCTTTTTTGTGCATTTTTTTTACAAAAGATACCTAACCAAATATAAATTAAATATTATTAATTTTTTAAATTGCCGGCCTCTACTTTAATATATTTAGCTTGTAATAACTGTCTTTCTAATAAACGACCTATAAGCTGATTTCTTATAGCTTTTTGTCTTTTTCAATCTTAAACCGCGTCAAAATTAATTTTAAGAGACGAAACACAGTATAACTAATCAAAACTTACGAGACGTTAATAAATGTCGTTTAAGACAGTTTTAATATAACCCTATAAAAGTTTTACTACTGGGCGTAAGTTTCACAATAATATAATTTTTATGTTTTTACAACAATATTATTATTTAGTAAAGGGTAAAACATAGTTTAATTTTAATTAACTTAAATGAAATCGTGACCAACAAAATAATATATTCCAAGCACGCATAAATTGGTACAACAAACGCAATTTTACATAAGCACACAAAGTTATTTACTACATAAGCTGTTTATATTCTGAATACAACGTTCGTGGCATTTGCTGTTTATTTATTTAAATCGTTTAAAAACAAAAGAGTTGCGCCCTATTTGAAGCGTAATTTATTGAGAAATATGTTATCACGATTTATTTTCAAAATTCCTATGTCACACAACATGGTAAAGAATGTGGGAGCAAATTGGAAAATAATCTTACTTTGTTTTAGTTTCGACAGTAGTCGGAACATCAATAGGTCTGTCAACTAATGTAAATAGCCCTGTTAGTATATAGTCAAGATCTTGAAATCATATCACAATATTGTCTTCTCGAGACCGTAGTATGTGTATTTCATCCATTGCAACATAAAATTAAAACCAACCTCCATTTAAAACAATAACATCAGATTTCATTACTTCTGAATAAGTATCGATTATCTTATCATGTAGAACTTTGTTGTAGAATGTTATCATACATTTGCTGTCAATTCATGTATCGATTAGGTTATCCGACAATTAATCAAGTTAAGAAAGTACTTAAGGATCATACCAAGTGGCGGTCTCTGGTCTCTGCCTACCCCTATGGAAAGACGGTGTGATTTTATGTGTTTTATCCGACATTTATCCATAGCCTATAAAACTGTTACCAAATGTTACTCAAAAAGCTACAACATCCTAAAATCTGAAAACGAAATTGCAATTACGGCATCACTGTAGAGGCCCTGTCCAATCAATTAGAACCCTCGCTGAAATTCAATTACGTGGCTTTGTCAAAGGTAGTGGTGGGTGACAGCTACGATCCCTCTTGATGCTGGTCAAACGGCTTTAGAGATTGTCTAGTCAGTCTGACTGACATTGGGAAAAGTATCAAAGTTATTGGGCTGGAAGTCTATGTATTTGTCACATAAATAAAAAATGAAGTGTAGAGAAAAATATAGAATACGAATGATTGATTTATTTTCTTTTATAAATTATTGGCTTATTAATACTATAGTACCGAGGGTGGAGACTTATACTCAACAATGGGTGGAAAGAGGCTGAATACCTAAATAAATACAAACAAAGAAAGTAGAGAAAATGTAAGGCAATCTATGCATACATACACTCAGTCTCCTTTTAGGACTCGAACAGTCTTTATCCATTGCATAAGTAGATAAAACTTAAAGTTATTTTTGACCTTCAACTGCGAGAGTAACCTGCAAAGATTATAGATTAACACCAAACCAATCCGAACATCAAGCTATCTTAACAGAAGAACGAAGATTTGACTTCAAGTTTCGTACTCTAAAACCGGACTTAAGTCTTAGAAATCCGCGATCGCGTTATCTCATAGAAGTTTCGAGGTTTCGAGATAATTCTTCTCTCCTGGTCCAGTGCACACAATGCAACGATGACGTCACACAGACCGAGATGTGCCATCAACAATGGCAGATTTGTGCGCGTCCTATTTATAGCCCCTCACTATGTAGCGCAGTATTCATAGCGCGGTGAGTAAATCAACGGTTCGCAGAATACCAACGTATTAATAACTTTCTAGCTGATTGACTACTGCGTTTCATATTGAGATTTTATGAGCAGAGTTTAGTTTAAATTGTGTTACTGCATATAATGTCCCCTGATTTTTAGTAATTCAGCTCGCATTTTATATTTTGAGGTGGAGACTTTGTAGCACTTTGATTTCCTGAAGATCCCTTATTTCTCTAAATCGTAATCGTTGTTTTATTTCAAACAAGTGGGTTATACAAAGCTTAACGATATAATCGAAGATTTTATGTTATATCTATGTGGAGATTTCTTTAACTGTTCCTTCTTTGTCGCTAAACAAATAAGACACTGAAATATTAAAAAACCACTTCGAATTGAGCTACGTTTTAAATGAGTTAATGATTTAATTCACTAGATCTTTCGTATGCTTAATAGGTCTTTGTGTCAAAAATATTCAAACATTCCTAAACCTGTTGAAAATATCAGACTATTGCGGAAAATGGGTCCACTTTCATCTCCCAACACTATTTTCGCTAATATTCTTCCACAATAGTCCAAGCAATTTTGTTGATACTTCCCAAGTCTATAGTAAGTTGTCGTAACAATATTACAGAACCACAGTGTCGGTTACCTCCCGATTTCCCGGGAGAGTCTGCAAAATTTACTCCCTGGCAATATTCGGTACTCCCGAACTAAAACTTTTGCCAACAAAGCCCCCAGTTGAGTGTTGCCAGCCTGAGATTTAGACACTTTTATATCTATGAAAATATAAGTAGGTACTTAATTTGAGGTCTAGTAGAAACACTAACTGGAGTAAAAAATAAAAGTATTTTAATACCGTTTAAACATATTTCCCACATCCTTACTATTATTTAAATTGTGATAGTATTTATGGATAAATGAAACAAGGAAGTAAGGATCTGCTCTCTGCCTACCCATATCGAAAAGAGACTCGATTTAATGTATCTTTACTGCTTAATTGATTGAGACGTAGCTAAACTAATAGTACGTAGTTGTACAGTATCTTTTGTGAGAGTAAACAAGTGTATTCTGGGAAAGGATAACTCCTTTTTTCAACAAGAATTATGTTACAATTATTACTTTTTGCAGGTAGTTCAGGGTGTTTTTATATTTTTTTATAAGTTGTTACATGAAGAATAGTCTAAAGTAGTACACAAACAAAACTTTCATTCTCTCACTTTCTGAAGGATTCCTAACGGCGTGGAATGTTTAAAGGTAACGGTGTTCTTACATCATTATTTAATCGGCCATTAGCTTGTCCCTCGTTCTGCACGACACAGTTTTATGGTTTATTTTTATGACTGCATTAACAACCTTATTAATGTGTAAATGCAACTTGATGCCGAAGTTTGATCTTGAGGTCCTGGGTTCAATATCCGTGTTGACACAATGTTATTATGTGAAAAAATGATGAAACTTTAGCATTATAGCATTGTTCTTAATACGATTGTAGTGAAGATATTAACTAGATTTATATTGATTATAATCAATAGAACGGAGCTTGAAATCCCGGTGCAGTAGTGTTTCAATTTAAAGCATTGTATAATTTAAATCCAATAACTATTTTTTTCCTGCGGGACCTAGGAAGATATGCGACAGTGGAACGATTTTTATTAAATTTAAATCTGATTGGAAAAATCAGAGAAGGAATTTTCAAGTCTATTGAATTACTTTCCCGGAGATTTTAAATCTTATTGTAAACTTATTTCACAGAGTTGATCAATAATCAATAACTGTCAAACCGAATGAACATAGTCTGGTTGCCTGTCTCTTACTCTGTCACCACTAAATGGCTGACCGATCTTGATAAAATTAATAGACTGATAGATCTGTTTTGAGGGAAAAATAGACTGTTTTTAAAATCATACGAGCCAGTCTACCGAGAAAAACCATTTAATAAAGATATTACGAAACTACAAAACAATCAACACAATAAAATCCAGAACTCCTCTATTGTGGTTACTATTACAGAATCACACCATTACACTTTCTAGAAAGCCATTAATTCCAGTTTTATACAATAGATGGCAACACGTGTAACACGAGCCTCGTCCCGGAAGAGTCGACCGCAACACCTGGCTGCACAAATGTTGAATGACATCACACGACGTAAGGGATTAGGCAAGGGGGAACTAGTTTTTGGAAATAAAACCTGGGCTTTTATGTGTTCTTTTCTATGCATTTTAATCATGAATAGTCAGTAAAGACTCGCATCTCTAATTTGGCTGAACATTTCCAGTTAAAATATTTAAAAAGAGCATTGCTAGGCAGTTACAGTTGTTTGTATAGGCAGATAATTTCGAAACCTATTTTTAAGATTTATTCCAAATTAAAATGAAGAACTACAAAACTCAATTGCATTTGAAACTAATACATAATATGTATCTACTGATTTTTTTTTATAAACTATATAGGCAGCCTGTACTAGGAAAGACTAGGATAGATGTACGAGTACTCAGTATATAGATTATTTTTATTCTTTAAGTTTTAAATATAACTTTTCTTTTCACGGCAATCAGTTACAAGATGCAATCGCACAGGATGTATTAATTTAACACAACACTTGCATTTATTTTTATATCCTAATGCACGTTGCTATCTAAAATAAGCCATTGCATCCAAACGTGTGTAGTAATTACCCGTGTAACTCTGGTAAGTGTATAAATAAATAGCTATTTCTACCTGGCTAGAAAAAACTGCTTCGATAGTAAGAGAGCTTTATTATTTCATGTTATATTAAATACAAAAATGTCAATATGATATTATTTTTTGTCGTAGGACAGAAAGCCAGAAAGCCTGCGACCACTAGGCATTTTAAGGTAGAATGCGTGTTCGCGTTAATTTCCGTATTCTATTAAACATTTAGAGCTAACAAGAGTCTTAAAGATACCAGTTTTCGTCGATAAGTGATCTGCAATAATTTTTCAATTATGATGAGTGATGACCGGAGCAAAATTAAATGGTTTATTTGACGTGGATTCCACACACATTATATTTTTCTGTCCAGTGATTTTATTTTGTATGTCGACAAAATTTAAATCTTGCATTAATATCATACTATTATTCAATAATTTCGGACAAATAAAATGAAGCGAAGTTTTCATTTTTGCATCACCGTGGATTTAGAACAAAACACAAAAGTTTAGTACTCTTTGTGTCCAAATTCTTTATCACAAATGGCCATATTTTACAAAACACTCTTGTAAAAGTATTCTAAACAGTATTTACGGGGTGCACATTCGCAATCTTTACCCTTAAGTGATTGATAAGAGGCATTAAGAGGCACTCGCGTTTATCACTAACTGATAACGTCGAGTGGTCAATGCGCCATAGTGGTTATTAACGGTCAAAGAATATTTAAATGGTGACGTCATTATGGTCATAAAAATATGTCGTAGTTTATAAAGGAAAAATATCATGACAATCTTGTAATTACTGTGTCGTAAAGTAAGTAGCATAATCTTTGTTAGATAAAATTACAGCTTTTACAAAATATTATTACAATTGACTTAATATTTAAAAACAATTTCGACTGCAACAGAAAAATAACTCTGTTTTATTAATAACATGACGCCTGTTATACCTGAAAAGCATTCTATTTATATTTACCTGAAATAAGTTTTTAATTCACCCCGGGTTCCATATCCCTATAGGCAATGTTAATCCCAAGTTATGAGGAGCCAGCCTTTTGCAGTAAAAACTGTAAAAGTATAGCAATTATTTCAACTTATACAAAAAGTACTTGATACTTTTATCTCATTATTCGTGATTACAGTTGTCACAGTTCTAACTTACAGTTATATTTGATTTCATCAACTACTTGACAAAATCTTCGATCTGACTGACAGTTGAATAAAAGCATTCTGAAATAGTCGTACTATCGAGACGTTCTATCGTTGACAACAATAATATGTTGATAACTTTCAATCATACAGAAACAGATTGGTATCTTCTATGTCAATATATGAGCGTCAATTCGCCATGTCGTCATGCATACAAACATAAAGGTTTAACTAAACCGGAGATTTTTTCTTATACTACTCTGGATTGCTGCTTTAAGGCTAGTAAAGTGTTTGAGATTTTTTCAGATAGGTTTTATAACCTTTTATAATAATCTACATATCTGTCTGATGGTTATTTGAAACAGAATATAAAATTAGCAGTAGGTACAGTTTTCACAAAAAATATAAAATGAATCAACTCAGCAGTTCTAGATTTGGGAACACATCATCTTTGAATCTTGCACGGAAAGGCTTTGATTGTGGAATTTTAACAAGACATTGTATCGTAGGATCAAAGAACTGAGCTTAAAAAAAATCGTGGTTAATAATTTATTATTGTAAATAAAAGGAAGTTAAATTTTGGCGTGTATCATGTGTATACATCATTAGGTACAAAGTATCAAAATATTTTCATCTCAAAATAACTTGCGACAACGCAAAAATGTATACGTCATGGGTAAATTGTTACAGATAGGATACTTTAGGTTTTATGCCTACACGAGTGCTTATCTTACCAACATTTATTACACGTGTAAAGTATACAGTCAGCTACAAAAGTAGCTTAACAATTTCATTACTTTGATAAGTCATCATCAGCCTAGTTTTTTCCAACTATGTTTGAGTTGGCTTCCAGTCTCACTGGATGCAGCAGAATACTAGTACCAACATCCTTCGGTAAGACTGGTTGTCAGACTTTCAAGCTTCTGTCTACTGGTAACGACTATAAAAAATCTTTGAAAATAAAAGCTGGGACCCACAATTCAACGTGTTTTTCGAAACACGGAGAAACTCGGTATGTATAAAATTATTTTTTGATGAAATAATATACATGCCTCAGAATCCAGGGTTTCGAAAGATTGGACTGTGATGAATACTTTTGGTGATGACTGTACCCAGTACCTCTTGTGAGGTCGTTTGTACTTATATGCCTCAATTTTGCAGATAGGTACGACGATGAATTTTAGTATTCTCGTGTTTACTAGAATCTGAAATGGCTTTGAGATACATGAATTAATTCGGAGAATGATTTAAGGCTTTTGAGGAAATATTTGTGGTTGAAACTAATTTCTATGATAGATTAGTTTCGGGTTAGAGTTGTAGTCTTTGTAGGTAGTTAGTTTGTGGTATTGTGAAACTGCGTATTCAAGTAAGCCCATGAAGACTAAAATCGTCGAGTATCGGGTATTTGCGTACGCTTGTGTACAAAGGGTACAGATAATTATGCATTTTGAGTATAAATTAGTCTATCCTAGGAAACAACCACAATGTTCGAAAACATATTACTAATATAATAAAACCTACTTCTACACAAAGAAAGCCGGCAAACTATTACACGAGTCCTTGTTTATGCTCTATGTGGTGTGCATGCGCCGACGTCAACGCATCCCGATGTTATCGCAAACCTCCCCGGACGCGTATGCTTTTATACTCCTTTTACAATATTATCGCCTTCATTATACATACATTACCAGCCAGCTATAAACATCGAAACATCCTTGTATTTACGACCAGTAATGGTTATGAAAATTAAAGTTTACAATTATCTCCTTTTGAGGTTGAGTACAAAACTAGATCTGTTTGTATTTAAGCACTTAAATGACAATGACTATTAGTGTAATAACACTAATAGTCTGTGTGTTTAATCTATAACGGTTTATTTACATCATTCGAGCTGTAAAATTAAATTTTTAAGTCAATATCTTTAAGAAATAATCTTTCACATCCGTTTTGAAAAGGACAGTAAACTTTTTGTTAAATAATCAATGGATTCTGCCAAAAAGTACCACAAATAAAATATACACCTTTAATTTTGGTCACACTTAAATTCAGTAGTGGACACGTTACGTATTAGTCCCTTCATTTTATTACAGAACTTAAGTGTGTCAACATATTTAACGTTTATTTTAAGTGAAAAAGCTTGTGTTACGATAACATCGATTGGTAAAGATTCCAAGAAAATCAATACATATTTATACCAAGTAATTGTCATTTTGTTGCAGTTAAATCATTTCCTCATTATAATTCATATTCCGTTATACGAAAATTTCACGAGAAATCCGCAAATCTTGTAAGTAATAAAATTTACTGGATGTGGGTTATTTATGAGGCTACTTTTTTCATGTTTCCAAGAATAAATGAGGTTCCCTTCGTCATATTTCTTGTAAAATGAGCAAAGTAACTAAGTTTGAGCGATAATCTAAAAAATAAACTCATTTAAACCTGCGGTTAGACTTATACAACCTGAAGTTAAGTTATCTCGGAAATCGGAATGGCGCCGTGCAACACGTAACGCTACTGGTAAATCTAATCAAGTTTTTACGACTGCTGTTATTCGAAGCAGCTGACGGATTTAATAAAACAAATGCGTTCAAATAAGCGTAAAAGTATCCCAAATAAAACTGTCAAGAAATTAGAGGAAAAAATCAAATATGGCGTCCGAAAATGGCAAAGAATCACGTTCAATAATTTCACGATATCATCTTCGATTGTGGTCTGACATTTTTATTTGTACCTTTTTTATTGGGACGTAAAATCGTGTGAGATGGAGGCGATTTCGCTTCGAATCACGGTATAAAGGACTCACGATTGGCCCAGATTGAATATTCATACGACGTCAAAGAACGTTGAACGAAATGTTTGAGCATCTCAATAACCGTTAGTGAAGTGACTGATTTAAATGCACTTTTTAAGTAGGAAATGCAAATGTCGTCTCTGTATAATTAGTCTTTGTGATTGAGTTGAATATTATATTGGGAAAACATTAACTGATTCTTGCGGTTTTCTGCGTATCTCCGTTATAATCATTGGTAATTGAATCTTGCAAGACTACGATTTCTTTACATGTTTCTCAGCTACTATACTCCCCTTCCTATTCCTACAGGGCTCTATTGTTCTTATGCTGGCCGATGCATTTCATGTCAAGAATATTTGACACAATTTAAGCAAAACTTTGTTCACTATTGATACTTTTACATGATTACATGCTCATCCAATCATGAATTAGAAATCCAAACGCAGAGTTTAAGAGTAACTATCATAACTATCTTCCCTTATTCTTAGAGTTAAAAATAACCCATTGCTAATCAACGACATTCTCAAAACGATTTGTTTGTTTATTTTTTTAGCCTACGACGACTTTTTTACCAGAATTTAACCTCTTAATACAAACACACATACATACACAACTTAACAACGGTATCTAAATATTTAGCGACGCAAGCGTAACCTGGGGTCGCGCATTGTGCGTGTAATTACCACGCGCGTGCTCGAGAGCGAGTCGCAGAGAAGCACGGGTCAAGTTGTGTGTACGACAAGGTTGTAGAGTTACTAGATGTGGTATATGTTATTATATTGTATTGGATAGATAGTGAATTAACCTTGTATGGAATGCTTTGAATGACAAATTTTGTTCTGTTTAAAGTTGGTCTTTGTATCCTGGGATAAATTAATTTGGTGAACGATACACACTGCTTGTTATGAAATAAGATAGACAATACGTTTAAGAAAAAAATACTATTGCCGGATTGAGGTTAACTAAAAAGAACAGTTGGTTTGAAATGTAGAGTAAATCGAAAATGGTGTCTTTTGAAATAATAAGGATTCAAATTAAATACTAAGAAAAAAAAACATAATTTTGGGAATTACGCAAAATCTTTATGGACTGCAATAACGATGTAGTAAGTAACACTGAAAAGTAGTTAGTATATTAAAGTAGACTTAAACTGCACCAGGCCTCAAACGGCATAAATTCAGCAAGAATTATAATAATAAAAAAGAATTATAAAAATGAAATAAAATAACATACAAAAAATCGAATTTTATTCGCATGTAAAGAACAAAAATGTTGGCACGGTACTGTATCACGTACAGAATGTCATGTCATTGTGACACGTGGCGCCACCTCGCTACTGAAATATGAACTAAATCTTCACAAATATCACGCAGATCGGTGGAATTTTAATCACAGTAATAAATTGTTGTTCTTCAAATAAACTTGCACGTTTCATTCATAAACATTATAAATACGCTTGCCAACTTTCAAACATTTTTATTTGTGAAATATTTCTTAAAAAAATGTTTTGCTGAAGAACTGGCAGGCAGAAAATTGAAATATGCTTGCATTATTTTAGTTAACGCAGTACTACTTTGCACGAATGAGTAAACATTACTGAGCCAGTGCTAGGTATTGGTCGTCTCCCTAAATGGCAAAATAAGTAAGTTTTGAGTCAACCACCCTGGACCAAGTGCGGGTTGAGAACTTTCTATTCCTATATGAACGTATTTACAAATCTTTCTTCAATATCGTTATACAATTCACTCACGGTCATTTGATTCCAAACTAAGCAGAGCTTGTACTATGGAAATTAAATAACTGATAAATACACTTAGTAGGCTGTATACCTTAGTATACATAAATACATACTTGCATAGATACGTTTACAACCAGGCTCAGAACAGATCTGAACATTATGAAGATTTCTGGACAATATTTATACTTATTTTATGACATTCAGAGTTTGTTTTATGCATGCTTTTTCCGAGCGTAATAATGTAATCCATTGCGAGATAGTAGGTATCGATTTTTAAGATCTATCAATACTTCAATTAAAACCCAAATCTCGACTTTAGTGACTTAAATCAGATTGTCAGTTGACTGATGCAATTTGCAGAAGCACTTTCCAATTTGCAGTCGCAAGCCATCCATCAAATCATCCAATTCGTTTTAACTGTAAAGTTTCAATTTAAAAATGTTCCTATTTGTATTCGCGTCGCATACGATTTTATCTGAAATTCAGCGAAGCGATCATTCGCAGTAACGCAGGCAGCAAGCAATAAAGTATTTTACTTTTTTCATTACTCGATTTTAATTTAAAAATTTTACAAACTTTACCTGCGATTCCGTCCGTTTAAAATTATTTCCCATCATCTCTTGGTTACGTATTTTTATGTCAGGTATCTAACATTTAAATAAAAAAAAATGTTTAAAGTATTTTTAATTCAAATTTCTTTACTTCACTAGTTTACACTTGTACATAGAATGTCACTAAATTGCAAGATACATTAAAATTCGTTCGTGATATTAGGTCATTTAAATCAATCAATGGCTTTTGTCTTCTAAAATTATATTTACAATTCGACAATGTATAGTTACAAGATTAAATCTTTACAATTAAAGTTATATAGTTAGAAATTATTTTTAGAGTAAATATAAAAAATATAAAAATTTCATACATCTTATCTCAGTCGCTTCCAGCAACAGCATTCCTTATCCCTACATCCGTGGTCCATTGTTGTCTAGTTGAAGACTGTCGAGCGAACATTTTCTATTAAGTACCTGCAAGTTCACTGCTATGCATACTATGCGAGGAATTACTTTACTGAGTGAAGAATGTAATCTTTATCTGTAGTCGGGAAAAAGTAAGGGACAAAGGCGATTAGAAATGCAAGTGCCTACCTGCATCAATTGTAGATTCATGGTTACTTTGAAATTAATCTTTGTAGGTTGACCACAAATATAATACCCATTCTAAAAGCATTACTTAATTATATTACCTGTTTACATTACTAGTTTTTTTTGGAAATCTAAGCGAAATATATTACACTATTGCATCTTTTGTAGATCTTTCAAAAGATTTAATAAATCCTACCGTCCGCGTCGTTCTAACTTTGTTCATCGTTTTTTGACGAATTTAACTTTAATTTAATTCAAATTAAAGGACATCATTTTCTTTAAAAACTGTAATCAAAACTACCTATGCTTTAACACTTTACCTGTTAATAAATACCAAGTCTTTTATACAATCTAACAGGATCCTCAAGACATTAAACTTTATATTTCACAATCTCCGATTGTCGCCGTTAAACAAACATAGTTTCAAAACTTGCGAAATAACTCAACCCTATGATTTATTCGTTCGAGATAAACGATTTACTAGCATATAATAATATTAGTGTATATTCTATTCGTTTCTAAGTTTATTTAAGTAAATAGACATGAAAGGTAGACGGAGCAACGCGGAGTGAGTTGTGACGATGCAATTGCGAAGGCTTAGCGAAGGCGAGGCGAAGCAATGCGAAGCAAAACCAAAAATAAGTCAAATCAAAAAATGCCTCTTTAGCCGAGGCGGTAGCCTATACGGCTGCTCATTTGGGTCCATTCCTGGTTTGGAAAAAATCTAGCGGCCTATTCGGTAAGTGGCAATACTATCATCCATCTATTTTTCTATATATCCTCTAGTAAAGATGTTAGTTGTATTAAATTTGCTAATGGTGAAATATCGTGTTATAATCTAATGCAGTAAAATTTCCGGCAGGTGTATGTTTAGGCTTGCTAATCTCGAAAACCACTTAGCAGGTTTCGATTGCGTTTTCACTTGCACAGAGCTGAGTTTCGGGAAATATTATTGCTCTTATCAGAAATATTGATAGGTAAATTACAGGAAGACATTTTGTAGCATTTGTAATATTACTAGTTTTGAATATTTATATTGAATTGCTCAGTAATATTTGTAAATTGTATATTAAGATACTTATTTCCGTATTCACAGAAACATTTGAAGATATTCAATATATGTATATAAAACTCTTCCGTTACTGACTGGCGGACATCTAGTTGATATAAGGTTAAAAACTTTTCATTATGGTTATTCGGTGAATGGTTAGCCATTAAGTAACTTCAAACTTTGAAGGGCTTCGCAAAGGTGAATCAGCCTTCGGGCAAATTTTGCCTCTTTATTTAATAACCAACCTTGTATACTTAATTTGCTTATATTAAAAACCCCGTTTCAACTCGAGTGAAGAATGCAAGGACTCGTTTCATAAATACCTTTGTCGGCTTTTCATTTACCCTAGCCATTACCAACACATTTGTAACAATTAAACGTTGTTCCGCTACGCACCTGTCGCCCAAATCAATCAACTGGCACCATCTGACAGGCGTAAAAAAATACAAAAATTCACCTTCCAATGCCTGCTTAAGTAACTCCAACACACAACGATTTCACACAAAACAAGCAATGGATATAAAGTTACGAAATAGGAACGTGTAAAAAAGCTCCGTTGGTGGCGCACGAGCCGCGCAGCAGCTTGCTGATTGGTCGGCTTTTTATTCCATATTCAAAATGAAGCGAACGCCAGTCGTTTGGTATTCAGTTGCCCTGTAATTATTGTAAAGGACTGACGTGCCTCACACCTGCTGCATTGTTCAAATAAATGCTTTCTTCAACTTTCAATACAGATGTAGAATTTAATAAGAATCATTTAAAGCAACAATGTTCCTTTGAAATTGACTTTAATGTGCTAAGAGGCATTTTAATTTTCTTATTGCAAAACGCTGCAGCGATAATCTTTTTGCGTGTTTTAATAATTGTATGGAATTATTGTTATTAGTAAGCAAAAAATACAGTTAATGCTTGAAGCGAGGTACTCACTTACAATGGTTGGAATAACGGTTTACAACCTTTTTCGCCTGTATAATCAATTTATTAAGAGCTCACAAAAAGGTACGGGTGTATTTTGAAGTTCAATGAAACGATGGAGTAAAAAAGTATAATTTATCATCGTGCGATTATGTGAGAACAATCGCAGGTAGTGGCGGCGCAAGAGATTTATGTGCTCGCGCAGAATGCGTCGCCATGTCGTAGGGCTAGCAAGTGTTATTTCATAAATCATTGCTGTAAAGCTTGATGAAAATATAAATAAACGACAGCGGATTCGCGGTTAACACACTTTTAATTCCTTTTACTAACTTGATTGTCGGAGATTCGTTGTGCATTTGGGAGAAGCTTTGTATGGGAACAAGTAGCAACAAGCTTGTTACAATCGCTAGATACATTTTTTATCATATGCCTATTGCAAATTCATGTTTTAGACTGTTAACTTATCCTTCCCTATTTTACTCAAAACATGATATATTTGTTTAATCAACAAAAGTTTCGTGTTTGTATATTCGGAAGTACTAATGTCTATCAATATCTTACTCATATTATTTACAGATTTTTTGTTACATCCAAACAAATTTCAGATCGTTACTCTAAAAACGACAGTACTCACTATCCTAGAACTAGAGTTCATAGTACAGACATCTGTCATGTATCCAAACATATTGTAAATCGTACACAAAATACACATTAGCCTGACAAAAGAACAAGCCCCTTTACAATATCCAAACAGATGAATAACAGCCCTACTTGGAACAATTCTGGGAGTCGTTTCGTCTCGTATTCGGCCGTTCGGACACAACGCACCTGTACCTCACTTCCTGCAGTAGTTTTTGCTTTAAGACCGTTTCCTGGCTCGGGAGCACCATCGATTTAATGCTAAAGTTTTTGTTTTAAAGAATTTATTGTGTCGTAATTATTTCGCGAAGCATGTTTGTTTAAATGTGATCGTAAAGATTTTACACTCGGATGTGTTTGTGCAATGTTTAATGTTTTTTGTTTGACGATAATTAGTAGATTAATTACGACGTTTTTGACATTATCGTATTGTTTTGGTGTTTCAAAAAACCTTAAACTTGAAAAGGTTACGTGGTTCAGTATTATTGATTTGATAGTTATGATTAAGTATGCAATATATTTTTTTATTTTTTGATGCTGTTATTTCTTGGCACATTCCTCTAGAGTCGCTTTTTCAACTGAATTATTCACCTCAAATTTCTTTATAAGTATTAGATCATTTGATAATCTTTACACACTAAGTACTACTTTTGGTGTGTACGCTATTGAAATATTAAATTTAATCGAGTATTGGAATACCAGCGATACGACTACAAATTTTTTATCGTATAATAAGACTTTATTCCAAAGTCGATCGTTACACCGTATACAGCTGTGACAACATAATCTAACGTTACTACACTGCGAGTATGAGATAATCCGTAGTTATGACAACAAAACAATGTTTAGTAAACTCTCTCTCCACTACGGTCGTCAAAACATATAGTAACGTTTATAAACAAAGAAGTTATCGTAATTTGATTCATTAACATATTTCTCACACAAGATAAAAATATTTTTTTACAGGAAGGAAAGGAGGGTTGATGTAAGACGGTCGAAAAACATCAGCCAAATCGATTAACATCATGTTTTAGAAAATGTTAACATGTTTAATTTAAACATGTTTACTTTTCTACGTGGGATAAAGACAAGATTAAGAAGCTATAGGAAGGATAACATAAAGAATTCTGTCAAGAATACTATCAGTATAGACTCCTTTATTTGTCCTCGTATGCTTGAAATATAACTCGTTAGACCAAAGAACTGCTCGAAGAAATTCTTAACCTTCATGTATGATTAGCGTATATTGAAGATCCATCTAGTTACGTTTTTAAATCTGAAATAGATAAAAGCACCGCATACGAAATGTCAACCGAAGCATCTTTCGTTAAAAAAAGAACTATTGAATTCGGAAATCTGTACCTCGATGCTCTACCACTATCGACTACCGACAACCGGCTAGCTATCGAAATTTTGACATTTAGAATGTACTGCCAAAATGTTTCCTACGACACCCGTCAGAGGCGCTGATCAGATTTTCATAAAAAAATTCTCGATGACAGTTCGGTTGTCGGTATTCGACAGTAGTAGAGAATTGAGGCACTGTCCGTAACAAGCAGCAATACCTTTTGACATATCTATAGTGTACTTATAAACAAAAAATTAACGGTGTTTTGATGTAAAAATCTTACATCACATCCGTAAATCACTTATAACGTTTCGTAAACAGCATTAACGATACATTGAATCCCACGACATCCTCAGTAATGAAACGATTGTAATTACATAATGACGTAACAGCCCTTTTGAACTCTCTTGTTAGAAGCCAAGGTATACAACTAGTATCATTAATCAATGTCTGTATTTTTGTACAAGTGAATTTAATCGCGCATAAGACCCTAAATTGGGTACTAATGATATTTGTTTGTATCTTTTGAAAAACTACTTTATTTTCGTAATATCGGCTATTTTTCATGTTGTTCCACTTTTTATTAATTTGCCGGGACTGACTTTTTAGGTACCCTTCGAAGCACGATGACGCCCAATTCAAATACCACTATGCGGTCACCCATCAATAGAATGACCGCGCCGAAGTTTGCTTAACCCACAGATCGTTTACCGATCGCTTATGTGGTGAGCACAACTTAAACTTACTTGAAATAACTTAGAACTCTACAGTTCTAAGTTATTTCATACAACATAGAAAAATCAAGAAATAAAGTTGGCATGTGTCGTTATCAGAAACATGTTCTAAATATGGAAATGAAATAAACATGACACGATTCCCTAGTTGTCGTTAACACGAAACACCACTTAGCTTTAATTATAATTAACTTATTCGTTGGATATTTCGTTCGTGTAATAACGTGGACTTCGAGGCTCATTTATGTAGAGCCTTTTGTTAAAAGCTGAGATATTATGGTAACACAAGCTTTATTTTTTTATCATTATTTACTAATTTCTGAGCATTAGGCGATTTCTGAAATAAGTTTTTAGTTACAGACTTAGTTCTAACTAAAGTATTCGCTATCTACACGTGGGTACGAAACAGGTGAAATTCATTTTATAGACAATAAAATGTTTGCTTCATTGATTGATTTCCAATAATAAATCTAGAATTTTTGTATGCAAATGTGATAAGCGCCTTTAGCGGTTGCTTAAGCAGGGAATATTTTTTAGCAGTAAGTTTTAGATGTTAATCTCATGAAACTCGCAAGAACCGATTGTAGTTCATGCACATGTTTGAAAATCGTTTTTCCTATTATATTAAACACCAACTGCAAACACTAATATAAAAAATGACATTTCAAACACGCTACTCGAAGTATATAAGCTCATAATCACACTACAAATTTCACTACATATCTTCAAGTACAGTCTAAAGCAAAAACTCTTAACAAAGCCCCAACCGTCAGTGCGTAACACATCTTTATTAATTAAGTATTCATGTAACAGCTGCCGAAGTGTCGATGTAACACAAAGGCCTGCGCACGCGCATGCTAAAACTCTTTCTTAGCTTTGAAGTTAGCGGTCGTGTTTGTGTCGTTTGCAGCTTAATGGTATGTAGTTAAATGTGGATAGGTTAAAAGAGAAGGTGGCAAACTTTATTTTATAGAGGTCTTGTTAAAATTCTGTGTAATATAGTAATAAATGGTAGTTGTTAGCAAAAAACTTGAACTTAATATTTTTTTATTTGAAGTATTGGCATATTTAAACAGACCCACAATTCCATGTTATCACAAAAAATAAATGAAGAACATCTAAGTAACAGCCAGATAATCTAAAAAAAAAAGTGGTCTCTTTTATGAAAAAATCTTACGAATATACTTAATACAAAATTAATTGAATTTATACTTTTACTGTTTTTGACATAAACTGAGCGGGTGGCTTTCTTTCTCCTTTTACGAGTAAGTAATATTACAAAAAATCATAAGCATTTCAGAACTGTCAAAACTTTCAATCAGTCGTAACCAGTGATGCGCAAAAAACGGATGCCACAACGTTATCACAACGATCGTTGTGCTCCGTCACACCTTGTGCTTATATCGTAATATACGGGTACAGTCGTAAGCAAAGATATGTGCACAAACTCACATTTTATTAACTGGCTTTTCAGTAAACGTCATTTTAACTGTCTTAGTGGCTGTGAGGTAAATTTTAAGTCCAGTAAACAGTATTTGTCGATTCACATACATTTCACCTTCTTTTTAACTTTTGACAGATGTTAATACAGTCGTTACAATGTCTTAAACTCGAAATGGGGTGAAGACTTAAATCCTAATCAGAAAAAATAACAAAAAAACTTTGATTTCACTTATCAATCGCCAAGAACTTTTCATTTTTTTACTACAATAACTCAGTCGTCTACAATCAGCAATATTGACGACAGCAACAGAAATTAAGACTATACACACATTTATGCTCATGACTGTATACTATATAGCTATATACCTTTAAAGGCTATAACATAAACATAATATATTATATAGTCCACAACATACCCGCTCTTTTGTTTAACGGTGACATTAAATAAGATTATTACGATTGCTGTAATGTTACGGATGCGTTACACAATGTCACGTTACCTTTTATTGTATGAAGGGTTTGTTTGTTTTGGAGATCTGCAGTTTTAAATGTTGGCTGAGAAACCGAAATATGGCGAATGATCCTTCCAAGTAATCTGCCATTCTATATAGTCCAGTTATTTAATGAAAAAAATGGGGTTATGACAGAGGTTCGTTCGGCGCGAGCGGCAGGCGTACGAGGTGGCAAAGAAATTCGAAAAGAGCATACCCAAATCTATAAATATACCAATTTTCAAAACTCCCGGTTAACTTTCCAGGTAAAACTAGCAAATGACTGGACTAATAAGCGAAGCTAGATGTGTCAAAATAGTAGTTGTAGCAATGCGAATCTTTCTGTTCAAAATATTTTTGTTTGGATATATTGTGTCTCATTTAAACTACATCAATCTACAAGAAGGTCAATTTATAATTTATTTTTTGTCTCAGTAAAGTTATCTGATTCTAGTAGTGTCTCGTAATAACTATTCCATTTCTAATGTATATAAAATATTATTATTACAATGGTATTACATAATAATAAATGAAGTTGTGAAATACCCAAGCAAGCTCTTGACTTTGACAAACCCGCCATTACCATGGCATGACCTGATTATTATTTTATCTTATTTTCTGATCAGTGGTCAACTAAGCGTCAAATTTTTCAAGCTGCTCAACATGCCTTGGCAACTATTATTTGTTATTCTAATCGATGTCAATTGAGACCGCCTTTTACGGAGACACTTAGTTAAATACCTGGTAGCGGTCACCCATCTAAAGTAATCCTCGATAAGGTTGCTTAACGCACTGATCGTTTAAAGACTGGTAAGCGTATTTAGCTATGAGCGTCTCAATAAGGAGGTGAACAGCTAACACTAGCTATTATTCATTTCATTCTAATCTAAAACCACCATACTTCAGCCCGCATGCATTAACCATCCATACTAATATTATAAATGCGAAAGTAACTCTGTCTGTCTGTCTGCTACTCAATCACGCCTAAACTACTGAACCAATTTGCATGAAATTTGGTATGGAGATACATTGATACCCGAGAAAGGACATAGGCTATATATCATCACGCTACGACCAAAAGGAGCAGAGTACCAATAAAAAATGTTACAAAAACGGGGAAACATTTCACCCATTCTCCTTTATTGGACGCAAGCAAAGTTGCGCGGGTCAGCTAGTTTCCCATAAACTTACAAGTAACGTGTCCTATTTATAACAACTAGGCTGTATCGATCGGTGTTTAAACCTGTGTCGTTTACCTGAAACAAAGGAATATTACTTTAATAGAAAAATCAATGGTTTGTTTATAGTTAGTGAGTAAAAATTTTATGATGTTTGTGATCTGGGAATAGAATTGATTGTGATTGAAGAGGATTCTTAATTTAGTGATAGGATTGTTATAAATTATAGTTTTTTAACGACGAATCAAAACCTTGGGGTGCTATGAGCCAATTTAGTATAACTATACTAAATCTGCTCAAACTAATATAGTTGTAGCTTTTGCTTTACTTTTTAATAAATTGTATGCCTTATAAAAGCATAGTCTAAGATTTAACAACAAATTAAATTTTGGTATACTGCTCGTATTTTCATCATTGATGGGACTTTTTCAATAATGTTTATTTACAGTAATACAAAACTAAAGTTTAATTTCGTTCGTACTTTTAACAGCCAACTGAGACTTAAGCATTTACCAAAAGAAAACTAGAATTTAACCAAAATATTGAACTTTACATTTAAATTTACACGCAAATACCATTTTAAAAACTAAATTTCACTTTCATTTCATTCGCGATTCTTTACAATCACACTAACGAACACACGCGAAGAAAAAACAGTTTTTAAATCGCTTTTGTTCTGTCGTATAAATAGTTATCGTGAATGACCGGCATAAATCATGTGGAGACAGAGACGGATCGAGTGCATTAGTCGAGTGGAAATACTTGCAGGTGAGTGCAGTGAGGTACATGTATGTATAAGGTATGTAAAATGGAAGGTATTTAAGAAAGGTTTCTGGGGAGTCTGTGGAAGTTTTTGGAAGTATTTTTGTTCATTTTGTGTAATTTTCACAAGTGCCTTTTCACGTCTGCTTATGAAGTTTACAAGTATTAATAGAAAAACAAAGAGTTAGAGACCGGTGGAGGAGTTTCAAGGAAACCTTTGCCCGACAATCGAACAGTATAGGTTAAAAAAGCAGAAAAACGAATAATGTACTGATTATGGTAATTAACCAATCACCACTTAATGAGAGAAGTAAAAATATGAATAGAATGTCAAAGAAGACCGCTTTAATTCATTTGTTTCAAAAAGATTTACATTCAAATCGACCGCCATAAGATAATAATCGCTGAAACCTACCTACAAGTTTAGTATTCTATAATTATTTTTTATTATTATTATTTAATCCTATAATCCCCGCTTCAACTTTTCAAATCCATACCTGTGTAAAGGTCGTCACCCGATAGCTAACATGCACCCCACGCGCACCGCATGCATTATCAATATGTCACTGATAACACGAATTCATTATCATTTTGATCACATACTCGAGTAACCATGGAGTTTTAAAACGGGTTGTATATTAGGTCGGGGAAAAAGTCTTTTCGCATTATAGTATGTATGAACTTGTAATAAAATCTCTTTGGCTTCAAGAATCACAAATGAGTACACGGTTCATTAGGTTTCTTTCAGTGATCTCGTGAGGTAACCAAATATCGAGCTTTTTTGTGTATTGTACAAGTTCATACATACTATAATGCGAAAAGACTTTTTCCCCGACCTAATATTTCAGTAAGTTAATTGACATACACAAACAATTGCTACACATGTAAATGCAGCTCGATTCTCTACTACTATCGACTACCGACAACTTGCAAGTCATCAAGAAATTTTGTATGAAAATCTGATCAGCGCCTCTAACGGGCGTCGTAGAAACTATTTCGGCAGTACATTTTAAATGTCAAACTTTCGATACTCGAGAGTACCGAATCTAGAGAATTGCGTTATTGTAATGCAAACTTCAACAGCTTTTCTTCACATTTGTAACCTAGCATTTCAACAAACAAATGACTTTTCTTAACACTTATGATGATATTGTTCTACCTTTTTTTTACTTCACAATCATAAAATAGCTCGTTCTATATCTCATATTAATATTATTTTAAAATTGAAATTGCTATTATTTCAAGATGCTATATTAATGACAAAAAGATTTAAATATACAGTGACATTTAACTCCTAAATAACTTTGCATAGTAACTACATACGTAGTTATGACGACAATTGATGGATATTTTTATAGAAGACCACTATAATGAGTTTCAAAATATAAATATAAGCTTATTAAAACAAAAAAATCACATTAGCGAAGCTTCTTTTGTATTTTTTTAAAGATAAAGACGTGCACACACTAGCGAAGCGTTGCATTTCTTAACTGTGCCCCTTTACAACTGTACCTACTTACTTTAGAAATAATTCAAAATCGTGATACCTATTTAATGTATTATCGAGTATGTCGCGCAATTTTAAAATGTAATCGGTTTTGATTTTATGTACCTAAATGAATATGTTCAATAATGTTTGAAAGTGTTGTTACCTTTATTTCCGTGATAACAGTAACTTCTCTGTATCTTGCTCTAGAAAGCCACCACGCTTGAAGGATAAAGGTACAAACCTATCCCGGATCAAAAAAAAATAATATCCTTTCGAGAAAAAAAATTACATCGCTGGCCAAGTTCAAGCTCTAATATTACATTTACATAATTATATTAAATCAAAATAAAAAAGCGACGTGCTCATCGATGTGTATCCAGCTCGACTAACACAAAACCTGTTCTCAAAAACAATGACAATTAATATTCAAGGATAAAATTATAAAATAATAAAATTACTACGTTCCCTCATTATGTATGGAAATAATCGTGATCGTTATCTGCTTGGTACGAGTGGACAATATGGCTTCCGATTACTACAGATTGTTATCGCTTTAACTGTTCCTATGTCTGTTAGATATAATTTAACGGGTGAAAAACTGGTTTTGGGTAGTTCTTAAATGGTTTTTTTAAAGAAAACTTTGTTAGTCATTTCGCAAAAGTGTAATAAATTATTGCGGTAAAAATTTTTTAAACAAACGATTTCTGTTAAGTTCGTCTTGGATAGCTATTAACTATTATAGCTTTACAGCCTATTGCTTGGCAGTTCAAGTGGCCGTCACGCCGCAACAGTGGGTTGTGTACTATTACTATCTGTACAAATTTGAGTCAACGACTTATTCCTAAATTTGGTTGTGCTTTGTAACTTAATTGTTCGTTTGTAAAGACTGCGTAGGAGACAAGTTTTTAAAGAACTACTTTTAATTGAAGTTAATTTATTTTGAACCCAAAATTCGCTGTACATTGTTTTGTCGCTAGAATCTAGATGAACCTTTCACAACATTCAACTCACAAAATTCATATGAAACCTCACAAAAAGACCTTGACAATGTCCTTCAAAGTCTTCATAAATCGTATCACGGCAGGATTCTCTCATGTTTCACCTGACACTCGACACCGGCGCCCCGCGGCGAAGGTCCCGAGTCCCTGCTCCTCAATCTGACCCTGTGTCATGTGCACTTGTTTGTTTTAACAACCAAATACGAAGTTTTAAAGGGAATTTGTTTGTGGTGTTTTTGTTTTTCTGAATTTGATAGATGGTTTTTGGCATTCTAATAATAGTTGCATGTATGATAATGTCGGCTGTTAGGGTATTCTGCAGCGATATAAAAAAAAAATATCAAGCGTAGGTTATAATTGGTTTCTATTGTATGATCTATTGTATCAAATCTTGCACTCACGATAACGTCACTTAACATATCTTTATTTCAATTAGTAATCAATACACGACAGTATCATTTTTAGAAATTCCCATTTGAATAATAGGTTTGCTTGTGTTTGGGAAATGTTTTATTATAATATTTTATAAATCCAACCTTTTTTTCTCCGCTTATAATGTTATTTTTACGTATAGAAAGCAAGCCTATAGCTGCTTATCGAGCTACTAGTAAGAACAAACTGACAACAGCACCATGTCCGACTCGAGAATCAAACTTGAAACAGTAATTTACTCTACTGTTCTGCCGATGAAGACGTAGTCAAGTTCACTACAAATAATATCTATAAAATATACCTTTATAATATGAAACTAGCGCAAGCACTTCCCATTATTATTCTATGTGAAGTGTTCCGATTAAGAACGTACATACTAACTAGATTACATACATTTATCAGACGGTAAGCTACTAATAAATATACGAAATTGTCTACAAAGCACGCCTTTGTTATTAATGTATGCAGTTTATGAATAGGGCTGGTACAATGGTTGATATATTATTGAAAATTGGGTGCATTATTCATAATAAAAGCGAATATTATATTGGAAAATAGCTACAATATTCGTAACATAATAAAATATGGCTGGACTGGTTGGTAGTGTCTGACTGCTGATCATGAAGGTGATGATTTCTCGGGTCAAGCCAAGTGCTGTCGGTATTTTCTAATTTCTATAAGAATATTTGTCACTATTAGTCGGAAACTTAAGAACAAGCCCGGTATATGCCGATAGGCTGGCTCCCAATTACGTAGAACTAACATAATAAATGTAACAAAATAATGTGTATATTTCCATTAAATTCTGCCTACACCTGGTTTTACAGATGTGATGTTATGCACTAGGAGTGTAGTTAGTAGAGTTTTTTTTTTAGTCAACTCCCGCACTAAGATTTGTTCTTGTGACGCGGGGACTTTTACAAACATACAAACAACGGGCACAAAGTACAACCAGACCCGAAACAATTATTTGTGGATCGCACAAATAATTGTCCCGTGTGGGAATCGAACCCACAACCTCCTGACGGCGTGGTGACCTAAACCACTGCGCCACAGAGGAAGTCGAGTCAAGAGAGTAAGTCTTGATAATAAGGGCTTATTTACATATGCCTGTCTTCACCTTCTGGTATAACTGGCGTGATGTTATATACTAGTAGTGTATCCCTGATCCGTCTCAGTTACTCCATAAAAGTTTAATTAACTAGTTTTTGTGTTTCATATCTCAGTTCAGATTAGATCGGTTATAACGGAGGGCACTCGATAAGGAACGATTACTAATAACGTTATCAGCTAACTGTCTTTGAACTTGTAAGCGTTTCGATAAACCGTTGGATAGCTATTAGACATCTATCTGAAATTATTCCAAAGGATATGTCTGGGAACCACTCGACACTCTTGGACTGTTAAGCGGTGTACAGGTTTTTAAAATATTCTATCTATTTATCTATCGTATGGTTAGTGGTCAACCTATTGTCAAAGTTGTTCAAGCCGCCCGAAAGGCCTTCGACATGACTTAACGACTGTTATCTTAATTGAAAACGACCGGGACCGACTTCTTACCTGCCCTCCAAAGCACGGAGACGCTCAGTTCAAATACCACTATGCGGTCACCCATCCTTCGTTTGGGAGAATTCCTTGCCCAGCAGTGGTAGTAGTATTTTGTTAAAAAAAAAATACACTTTGATACTTTATAGATTATTCTGAGATTGTAATTTCATCGCTCGTTTAGTCAAAATGGTGAATAAGCTTTATATAAAATTCATACTCTCGAAGAAAAAATAATAATATTTATAAACTGTGATTGATTATTTTGGTTCTAGATACGCACTATCTACATGTTACCTTCACAATTATACATTTTACGTTTGTACAAATAATATGTAATATCAAATACGAAGGTTAATTCAGGGATTATTATCTCAAAACAAAACATTACCTCGAAAATGATCCAAACTAAAATAATAATATCCTAAACGTTTTCAATAGGATTTCACAAAGTACATTCAAATCCCTAGCTTTAACCGGTGACGTAAATGCAGCGGTGCCAAATTCTAACCAAATGCAGATTGCTATCGGCTTTACTTAATTCAATTCACCGAGAATTTCAATATTGCTGGAATATTATATTCTATTAAAGTAGCAACACTTGGTAAGATAATGCTGGTGAGCTCATTAGGGTTTTGTGCAGGGTTTTTATTTAGTTTACTTGATTTGACAATATTTTAGAAAGTATGTTTGTAACACATTTCTTTGATAATGTTATTATTTTTTAATTACCTTATGTAATTTGGTTCGGTAAGATAAAAACAAAAGTTTTTTTTCCCAGATCGTCTACTTATCTCAACAAAAATATAAGTCTAACATTAAAATATGTCTTAAGAATTCTTCTTACTGTATTACTCCTGTTTGAACACAAAATATTGAAGAATTTGAAGCTCACACCGTATGACAGTTGTGATTGTCTTAAATGTTGTACGATTTGTATAAAAGACGTCTCTGCACCTTACTGTAATTCCTATAACAATACTAAGCTACATTATTTTCTTCACGGCTCTACATTATTTCCTCGCATTAATTCAGGTCATTTGCGTGGCGCGTGCGAGGCGCGGCACTCCGGCACTCCGGCACGACGTGGCTGCCACTCTTCGTAACAGGATTCGATACAGCCTGCACTAAATCATAACATTCATAACGCACGTCTACTGAGGAACGCTTTTATGTTGTTTTGTTGCTTTTCTCGATGAATTTACTTTTGTGAATAGGAGTAGCCATTATCCTTTTGCATGCAGGACGCAAAAAAAAATTATACCTTTTATGTTGTGCTACGTCTTTATCCGGACATTGTGGTCATCGTCGGGGAGGCCTATGTCCAGCAGTAGACATCTACAAGCTCATGCGATGATGATATCTTTACTCAAAAAAAAGTCTACGTACTTATGTCCCAGCTGCATTGTAGAATGCTCCGGAACAAAAAGGTCCAAGAAAATAACAAGCTTAAAATTAGTTTGGTACCATTAGTTGTGTAAGTTACATATTTCAAAAACATATTACAGAAACCATATTCTGTCGTTTTCATTGAACCCAAACCTATAATCGCTTACTAATTTATCAATAACTACAATAAAGAAGGAAAATCATTTCTCTTCGTTCAGTCTTTGAATGTTTACAAGTCGCTAGCTTCAAGAATACGAGTGTATCGATGTGATTAGTCACAGTACACACAGCGACTGGAACGAAATCAAACCTAGCGCACTCTGGCGTAACTTGACCCTTCTAACCCTGTACACTTGTTGAAAGAATAAAGTATAATAGTGAAGAAATAGATTACAGATTTATTCTTTTATGGTTTAGATTTATACGGGAGATTTTCAATACATACAGCGTCTACAATAGCTCCTACCGTACAATTTATTAATATTATATACCATGTCACCTTTAGGTCACCTTGCAGTAAACCGTGGATAGCCAATAGCGTTAGCAGAGTTTCGTAGTATAGCCGAGAGTACTTAGTTTTAGTCGGTAAGAATCCGAAATAACTGGATTCTCAACCCCAAGAGTGTCGGGTAACTTATGGAAGATATCCCCCTGTAAAAAAGGTCAGTATGGAGACGAACATCTCAATCAAAACATACAGTTGTAAGAACTAGGACAAACATAATGCACTGTTTTAAAAGTCAACAAAGCAGTTACATCCATTGTACATTCAAAGTGTTCACGATCGAGCGAGGAATAAATTAGAGTTTAATTGTGAAAGAGAAAGCCAACAATGGCTGATAATTAGCGATAGTGCCGCGAACTTTGATGTTTACTGTTATTGCTTGATCACGATGTTGTTTTTTCAATGATTTCTTTTTCTATTGTTGGTTTGGATTGTTTAGGGTCTGGTCGAATGTAAACAGTTCTTGGTTTTAAACTACTCTTATGTATCATGCTGCATTTGTCAGTTTGTCGTGTATCAAGATAATTGTATTGCAGCGTCACTTATGATTGAATAAAATTTCTGCGTTTGGCCGTCTTAAATTTATTAAAGGTTGAGTTCCTATCAAAAATACCCTAGCTAGATTTTCCTGTCATCCGATTTCTCTATACAACATATATTTTTTTATCAAACTCTTCATCTTTTGTCTATCCGTAACGTCAAACTGTTAAGTTGCTCTCTTCGATTTATGTGACTGACTATAAAAAAATCAATCATAGGGCGAATAGGCACGCAATTTTTTTTCAACGTACGGTCCGAAATAATAACAAATGTTGTATATCAAACCCGACATTATTCAGTTTGTTATCGTCCATCAGAACTATAACTGCTATTGTTAGTTTGTTATACAAGTTTCGTAGTATGTCAATATAGAGGCAATTATCGTAGAGTCTGTACACTATAGAGTAGATAGAGTACGTAGTAATTTCCGCAGAGAGTTCGAAAATGTTGTTCGATTGTACAGGTTATTTCAGTAGTTTGATTGGAAAACTTTTTGTATGGTTAGTAGTTATACTAACTGAAATTCAGGCTGTATTGAAACACCCATAATGTACGTGTTTTATAGTTGAAGTTTTAGCAGGTCTGAAGGTACTAATTGAAAATTTACCTGGAGAAGAGAGTTCTATTTATTCTGCAATATATTGTTAATACAATGATTTAATTGTTTAATAGAACCAAAAGACTAGAATAAATTGGTTGACATAATAATGAGCTCGTTTGGAAAAAAATACCTTACCACGATCCTTAGAATCTATAAATTGAGGCAAACATTTTTTTATCTTTTTTTGATGGATAATTTTCTATAGTAGGTCTATTTTTCCATCACCAGATATCTCATTTGAGGTTCAATGTTGACGTCGCCTGCAAAGTATGGAGTAAACAATCAGCCTTTTAAATCAGCAAAATGATAAGTAGAATTTTGACGTCGCCTGCAGAACTTGTAAAAACAACAATCAGCCTTTTAAAAATTTATAGGTAGGCGCTAAAACACCCACATTTAACACTTCCAGACAGAATCTATAACAGTAAATAACGCAGTATGACAATGTGTCCTATTTATCGTGATGCACAAGGGACGGCCTCACAGTGGTGACCACAAAACACGCCAGACCGCAGCCCGTATGGTTTCTGCGGTCAGACGATGCGCCGACGCGTCACTTTACAAACGCACTCGATACCGTTACGCTTTGTGATAGGGTGTTGGGGTATTGTTGCTTTGTTCCTAGGAGCAGTAGGGGGGGTGTTTTCTTTGATGAAAGATACTTATACGGAAAATTTTCTCTTGTGTTTCACGCCGGCTTGATATTATTATATTAAGTAATGTTTATAATTAATGTTAGATGCATAACATATATGTAGATTTTTTTTTTTGATCAATGTGTAAATAAATACATGTATATGTTACTGTAAAAGCCCGAACTGTGGTATATCCTAAGATTTTCCGGTAAAACCTAAGATTTACCAACTCTCAATGGTAAAAGTCCGAACGTTCTTTTATTTCGAACTTTTACCACCATTTAATTGGCAAATCTTAGGATTTACATAACGACACGGTAAAAGTTGATTATCATGTGTTTGAGCCGTAATATAATGATATTGCTAGGGATATAATTATATGCCGTAATATAGTTATAATGAGAGTTTGAAGATGTCGCCGGAGCCCCGCTTCGCGGGGCTCCTCCTTCTGTGTGGTTTAAAAAAAAATAACCACGAAGGCTGAGGTGGGAGCGAGCGAAGCGAAGCTAACCTAACCTACCCATGTCGGTTTGCCCAAAACTCCTTCTTTATAACTATAAAATTATTTTATATTAGCTACATTTACCTGCCCTTGAGGTATATCCTAAGATTTACCAAGTGAATAGGGGTAAAAGTTCGAAATAAAAGAATTGTTCGGACTTTTACCATTGAGAGTTGGTAAATCTTAGGATATACCGGAAAATCTTAGGATTTACTGTGGTAAATCCTAAGATTTTCCGGTATATCCTAAGTGTCCGGGCTTTTACAGTAACATATATACTCTTTTTTACCCGAATTTAATTTACGGTGTTATGACCTAAACATAATTCAGATTATTATCTGTTGTTTATGTATGTACTGAATAGAGACCAATTAATTTGACATACACTAGATGACAACTGAAATACGTAATACGCATAGTGGAGGGTGGATTCTATTAATTTATAGTAAAAGCCACCCTCATTAGACCTAAAAAATCACGTAAATTAAAAGAAAGAGGGGAATATCGGACAAAGTTAAAAAGGGAATCACAAGATTAGTCATACAAATACTGTATAATACATTCCAGATGCAGCAAAACATCAGATCGTGATCTTCCAATCACACTGTATTCATTAGTTTATCACTTCAAAACAAACGAGTGCTGTGCAGCGCTAAATCAGATCCATAGATCGTTAGCTAATGATTAACAACCGTGGGAGTGCGCAGGCGCAACGCTGGGAAAACTTAGATCAAGCCGGTTTGTGAAGAAAAACTTAGGAACTATTGTAACTGGTTTTGTTTAGACTAAGGTACCTATGCCTTATTGGGAGTTATTTTTTGTTGAGTTATTGATGCTTGTCAGATATAAATAGTAGAACTGCAAGTAAGTAGTTTGTTTTTGAAGATAACTTTTTGTGTTATTTGAAAATGGGAAAAACAAATAGGATTCTTTAGCTCTGCAGCTTTTGAAATAAATAACATGTGGTGATCAACACGTTCAAAATTTTGTATCTCTTTTTAGAACCTTGGCTCCAGTAGACCAGTAATTGGTTAATTCACTTTGAAGCTTTACGAACTTTGCAATAAAATTGCAGGCAAATTGTAATCTTATAAATCCATCCGGGGCAATTAATTGAGCGTTAGTTGAGTAGCCTGCCCACCACACCACACATAATAAATATTAGGCAAAGCATGGATAAATGAGTTAACTACTTTAACTTCAAATATAAAACAACAAGAAATATCAACAAATAATCCACTTATTACAGAATTCCTACAGTTCACACATTCGCGTAGTGTAAAACTAACGCTAGACTTCTATTTCCTAGATAATAAACAAAGCAATTTTATTTGTAAAAATAAAAGCTCGTATCAGTGATCGACACGATCTCGCGTCGTGCGCCAATGATCGGCAAACCTCGGGTATACTCGGCTGTACTCGGCAATTTACTGTCGGAACTTATCACTGGCTAATTGCGTTCAATGGCTTTTTATTGTACTCTCTTTTGTACGAGTAAAATGGGAGAAATTCTAGGAAGTGAAAGATGTAAGGTGTCTAAATCAGCTAGATCTGTGCGACTGATAACGTTTTCATTGATAAAACTGTATATGATTGAATAAGTATGGTGATTTTCAGAAGACCTGGAATTAAAAATAGACCACAATTTTTTTCTTCATATAACTATTTTCACCTCTGGGCGGCTGAAACTAGTGGTTTCGTCTGTCCAGGCTAAAATTATAAAAAAATGATTTATCGGTTTAATTGTAAAAACGCAACAAAAGGCAAACTTCCGCGTTTATAAATATACCTAATAACTGTAAAAATTCTGTGCATATATGGAGAGGACATTTATAAATATGTGGAAATATATATTTACGACTCCGTCTGGTAAAATCTTTAACCACCTGAAAAAGAAGCTAAACATAGGAAATTTCTTCCACAATTTATTTTATCAGTCACTTTATAAGGCGATATAATAAAAGCTATGATCACTTGAACGTAGCATTAAGGTCACAATTTTCACTTGTAAGTCTTCGCACTTAACGGCTAATCTTTTAAAGAGATAAGCTTCTATGTGCAAGGTTTGCAGCTGTTGCAACTTAGTAGTTGTTCAGTACAAGCTAAGTTGACAAGACTAACTCCCGAGATCTGAGGTACATTTAGCGGTAGTTTATCTATTCAATAGCGTTAAAATTCTTACAAAAAAAAACGCTATCGAATAGATAAACTACCGCTAAATATACTCAGAAGCCGGGGGTCAGAGTCAAATTATATCAGGTGTAGTCTAATACGAATAAGGGTGAAGATTCCAAGGAAGGCCTATATTATATTATTATATTGTCATAAAATGTATATATTTAAAAAAAATAAGTGAGCTGTGCGAGGGGCTCCTCTCGGATAGAGAGACGGTTTGGGAACTGGCTTCTCTTAAGAATCTTTTTCAATTTCTGCTTTAAAAATACGGTATGAGTAAATTAGACTATAGATTTCACTATGTTTGTGATAAATAATTTATGTACTAAATCAAACTACAACTTGGTTCTAAAGTCAAATTGACAGACGTCAAATCTGACAGCTGTCAAAATGCCGTTCCATTTTATGTTCAAGCGCCATACAAACAAATGCGACCACACTAACTGTACACTGTACAATCATAAAAGGTAGCAAAAAACAAAAACAAGAAGTTTTTTACCCAACAAAGATGTAATCTTTCAAGGAGATATGACATTAACATTTTTCTAGAGTACTACCGCTTGCCTTATAAAGGAAACGGCACAAATGGTGTAGGTCAAGTTAGTTATATAACTAGTGTAAAAACTTGTAATGACGTCGTCTTAAAGAAATAGCGCGGCTTCGCTTGCCTACAAAGTTGTATACCCTATTTCAGTTATTCATTATGAAAATAAGGTAAAAATAAATAATCTGTAGAAAGAAATAAGTAATGTTGTCTACTTAAAGTAAAAACTTGAAACCTAACTTCACTGGTGTACATAGCATCATGCCGATTAAAGACTGAGACTGAGTTAAATCTCAGGTCTTTAGTTAGCTTCAAACTAAATATTATCAAAATTGGTTCAGTGGTTTCGCCGTGAAAGCGTAACAAACAGACATATCGACTTTCGTATTCATAACATTAGTAAAGAATGCTCGGAGTTTCGTTTAAAATGTGAGATGCATTTTAATACGTGCTTTTTTATGTGTGAAATGTTAAAAGGTGGTTTCGAAATAGATTTATTGTTTGTTTTAGATTTTTTATGGCGGAATAAAATATGCGGTAGATATTTTACGTGTGGTGTAAAAATGTCATGTCGTTATAATATTTCGGATGAGGCACGCGCGGCACATTTAGAACATTTTTTCGTCAACAGATGTTTAGCCAGTTTATTGACTGCCTCTGTGGGGCAGATGGCAGTGTATCGTACTGCTAATCATGAGGATCTAGGTTCGACTTTAGGATCGGGAAAAAGTTATTGGTCGTTTCTAAATGATGTTAGAATATTCCTCAAAGGTAGCCGATATTGGTAACGTATCCGATATTGGGTGTATTTATGCAATCGTGACATTTTGCATGTTTAGCTGGAAAAACTTCTTGAATATATTTACCTTGTAACCTGGAAAAAAATTAATTTGATATTTCCATACGAAAAAGGTGCAAATAAAAATATGACATACGCATTTCTGACGCTGGCTGGACACCCAAGTTCATACACCTCACCTATTAACGTCCATCAAAATCATCTCAAAATAAAACTTTTAATTAAAATATCTTCAATCTTTTACCATAAGGAAGCGATCAGGTTAATCGTCAACGCGATCGTTTCACGGTACTCACGATCAGGACCGGAAGGTGTAAACACAAATTACACTGACCTTCGGTTGACACTGTTTATCGCATTTTTTGAGCTGGCCACACCGGTAAACAAATTAGCCTCGAGATCTGCGTGACTCATGTACAGGGTTGCCATGTTTGCTGGGAAAGGGTGGATATTTATAATATTTTGTTTAAGCTTGATTTGTGAAAAGTCTTTGATACGTAGGTATTCTTTGAATAAATCAGTAAGTAAATCAGTGGCATTTAGGGGTAAGGGTTTTTTAAAGATAATCCCACACTACAGCAAAGAAAATTTTAATAGCAGTATCTGCATTAAAAACGAAACGTATGCGATACCTTAATAAACAACAGATACAACAAAACCTGCTAAACTCTCATATCGAACACAAAAGTCCGTGAGAAGGAGAAACTATAAATTGGTCAGTTTTAGACGCTTTCCTTCCGTAGGCTCTGTTGTAGTTATTCTTGAAATTTATTAACGACGTGCTAAAATTACCTACCCTTAACAACAACAAAACAACAAACCAGAATACGTCAGCCATCTTGAAAACTTAATCAGCACAATATTACTAGCGTCAAATTGTCACCACATTACACAAAACCTAAGTTAAACAGTATGACAGTGATTTACAAAACAAGGCTCGATCTACTTAGTTCCTAAGCCTTAGTAATCTTAAGAATATCCTCCTTGACAACTGACGCGTTGTCACAACACGCACAGGATATTAAACTGTCCACCTTATACCGGTTTTTGTTAGGGCTGTCTTTCTAGCAAGAAAGTAAATTATTTAAAATACGGGGCTATAAGGTCTTAAGAAGAACGATTTTCTACAGTCGTCACTAAAGAGAACCAAAACTTGGCATTTCAAAATGTTCTTCAACTTTTAGTTCCTATGACACCTGCTAGAGGCGCTGATCAAATTTACACAATAAGCTACTTGGTTTTCGATTGTCGATAATGGAAGAAAATTGTCCCTTTGGTCTCTAGGAAGTAATTTAGATTTGTGTTGACCTAAGATTTTGTCGGCTGCGTCTTGAAGAGTGCTCTAGTTTTATCGTATAAATTGTTAGTTTACCTGCAAAAAATGTTAACAAATTTTCTTATGAAAATAGTTTACTTTTGCTGTGGGCGCAATAGTTTAAGTTCTTTATTATGTTACATTATTATGGTTTACGTTAATTTCGTATTTTATGATGCATAAGATATATCAGCATAAATGAGCACACTCGACATGCAGGTTTAATTTCCTTTATATGTTTTTTAATAAAATAAGGACCTTCATATATTATCAGCACTCTCTGGTCAAGATATAATCTCATATGAATCATTGCACCAGACTTTAAAACCTTAAAAATAAATACAAAAAATATTTAAATGTTTCGACAGCCCTGCTTTCGTGTACATGAGTATTAATAATCATATTATATTTTTTTATTTAACTTTTTTACCGCGAGGTGGCGCCAGTGTGGCACGCCTTTGCTTCATATAAAATTTTTATGAACATGTTTAATTAAAAAAGATAATTTCGCGCGCTATTCGCGTTCGATATTTGATGGATGGACGATTTGTTTTTGTTTTTTTTTCGCGGCCATTTCTTTAATGTCTGTCTTTATTTGTGATATTAATAGTAAGTAATTTCACGGCTTTTGTGGGAGTAACTGAACTTAATAAGGATCGTATTTTATTTATTGAAAAATGCAACACTATACTACTTTCTTATTTGAGGTTTTGACCATGTCTTGTTATTCCTATTTTCCATATGTTAATAGATAGACAAAAGTAGAACTAGGATTATTTTTTGATTCTATTTACTAAAAGTCCTGCGGTTATGCCTGAAAATGTGGATGGATATCCACATATTCAGGCATAACCGCAGGACTTTTAACACGCATCTGACTTATTTCAAGAACATGACTGAAATGATCCGTATAACAATTTAAATATCTAGGTGTGTTTACTTTACAATATGTCTGTGCTATCATATTGAACACATCAAATCTCTTACCCTCTTATTCATAAAAATATTTAAACTTATGAAAGGCTTATAAAGTGTTTTGTTTCTTTCACTCCTTAGCGAAATGAAAAAGAAAAAACATATTGTAGTGGTTTTTTAACTAAAATAGGTTTATAGTGTGTTTATGAATAAGAGAGTTACTATTTTACTATTTACACGTTTTTCAATTAAAGTTAAACATCTCAATCTTGTCAGCATATAATCAGACAGGTTATAATACGTGTTATCAAATAGAAAGCGTCGCGTACGTGATTTTTCTCCGTATAGGCCTACTCGATAATTAATTTACTACCTTATTTACTCAAGAACTAGTATAACAAGACCTATTAACGCTTTAATCAAGTTGGTATCAACAGCTCTTATATAAACTGGTTAACTATAATTGAAAATTGAGCTATCTTTACTTTACTAACCCCCGGTTTCTAAGGTACATTAAGCGGTAGTTTATCTGTTTAATAGTGTCAAAACTCATATAAAAAAACTCTATTGAATAGATTTTTATTGTCTTTTATATTCCATTATAACTTGACCTATTAGTGAAAACAATACGCAATATCTGAGAGGTCTTTGTTATTTGGTATGTTACTAGGTCGAAATAAGTAAATATGTTTTCCAATGCATGTGTAGACAAACAGATGGTTTGATATGCATTATCATGATGTGTTTAATGTCCTAATTACTGAGTACACATGTTTTGCATGAAATTATGTATGGGAGTGTGTGACACTAATCATTGGTAAACAAAAGCTTGAAGGAGGACAAAGTTTAAAATCAAATAAAAAAGTTTTGCTAAAACCCGGTAATATACTTAATATAATTTCTTGGTATTCTAAATTACTTAGGTAAATAAATAATTTAACCCATTACTGTCCCACTGCTGGGCAAGGGACTCCACCCGTATTGAGGGAGGGGTTAGGCCTTCAGTACACCACGCTGGCCAAGTGCGGGTTGGGACAACTGGAGAAAAACTAACATCAATCCAGTTAAGGCACGGAGGTCTACAATCTGAACTTCCTAACTCCGGGCAATCTCTGAGAAATTCTTAGCAGAAAAACGCAGAATTTTTTTTTGGTCTGATCTAGGATTCGAACCCGAGACCTCTTGCGCGGCAGTCGGATACACCACCGACCGCGACACAGAGACATTCAAATATTATAATACACGTAGGAATATTACACGTAGATAAAGCCTAGTTAATCTTAAAATCTATCCGCTCAATATAATTTGGCTTTCTTTACTTTCCGATAAGAATCTTTTTACCCAGTTGTACACTTAATAAAGAAATAAAACATACACATTGTTCCACGCAGTGATTTTATTACACGAACTCTCGTATGCAGTTGCATTATCTCACGCATCGGCTTACTGTCATATTATATGCTGAGAACTGTGCAAGGTAAAGGAGGGAAGCGGGAACTCGCAGGGATATTTTGTTATTGCAATTCTATAAATATTGTGTGAGAATTAATTGAGAATGCTGGCGAAGAATTAGCAAAGTTTTAAATTGAAGTATACTGTGCCCCCGTGGAGTAGCCACAGCGCTTTATCAAAATTTTAACTATCAATTAAAAACGCGTAGATGCAATTTATAGAGTACCTATACCAACAGTTAGGTAGGTAACCTTAAAATACCTAGGTCTCCGGCTACTGTAGTTTTGCAGCTAAATACGTAAGTACAAACAATTTTACGTTAATAATAAATACACATACACATAGTTGACCTAAGACAGTAAAGAAAAGGCTTACTAAAGCCCAGCTTCTGAGGTACATTTAGCGGTAGTTGTGTTTTGATGTATGTTGAAGCTCATACTAGAATGACAGAAATTTAAATATATAAACTACCGCTAAATGTATCTCAGAAATCGGGCATAAATGTAATAAAAAGACAGTCGATGACAGATTTAAACATTGGAAGTCATAACTAGCAAGATTATAAACCAATTTGAATGTAAGTACATAAAGTAGAATTGTAATACAACCGCTACATCACACAACTTGCATTCACTCGCATTTCGTAGAAGACTTTCTCATAAAACTCAGTGAAATGTGCATTTTTTACACGCACACGTATTAATGCACATATTGTTCAACGCACGTTCGTACCGCACGAAATAGCCGGTGTTAATAAATATTTACATCATAATGCCTTGCGGTTAGCCGGTTACTTCCTAAATGCGGTAACACTTTGAATTTGAACATCTTTTTCTTTTACAATTAGCTGTCATGAGCAGGGGCTCTAAACATTTTTTTGCAATGACATCTTAATTTTTCTTGTGTAATATGTCAAGCAGGGGTTCTAAACGTTTTTTGCAAAGATGAATGCAATTATAAATATTTTTAAATGCATATTTAGAAGTGCTTTCTTTTGTGCATTAGATAGAGTCATGTTTACGAAATTTTTCGTGTCGTTTTACTTTTACTTCGTCTTTTGCTTGTTAGCTAAGTGATTGTGCTCTGTAATAAGGATTTGTGGTAATCATTGTGAAAGTTTAAAAGTTTAACTTCAAATGCACAACTTTTTTTTTGCCATTTCTGTGACTTATAATGCCCATTAATATCCTAGGAAAATATTTTGAAAACTGTCCAGAATCCTATCACACATTACAGATAGACCAAAACCTAAACTTAAAAACTTAAAATCACGATCATCATGTAGTCTTAAAACCGCTTCGTCTTCTGCTATGCATCATGATTTCTCAGACTTTCTCGCAAAGGTTTCTTTTAGCTGTCTTCCGTCGTATCTAGGTAAGGGATGACAAAAACTCGTCCGGTTGTATCACTCGATTGTATGGAGTCGTCATACTGGCTGGAGAAGTAGATATTTATAGGTATTACTTTTACATATATGTATATACATGGTTTGTATAGAAGTTATCTCATGTGTAGCTCTGGTGTGGAATACAGACTATTTATGTGCTTACCATAGTTTTTACTTCGCGTATGAACCATCGTTTAAAACTATGGGTTCTGAAGACGTTGCTAGATTCATTTCAAAGTTAATAATACTAATTTGTCAATGTCAAGTGTAGGTGCTCAAAACACACGTTTAGGTTTCAGGTCTATGACATAAAACGTGTACACTTATTTAACTTAAGCCCTTAAAAAACTGATAACTGCAAGTAGTTATATTTCTATTTGGGATTTTAATATTCACTCAGCGTTACAAATATAATTACAAAATGTTTAATAAACAGCCAAACTTCCAAACTTGAAACAAAATGTAATTTGCAAGTGTTAATAAATTCTGGTACACATTAAAAATGTGTTTTACATACAACTTTATATACGTATCTACAGTCCACCTATCACATCCTCCACCTTGAAATGTAACAAGAAAAAACAAATGCAATATTCAAATAAAGCTCCCTCTATCACAACTTACAAACCAGGGTATTTTTACAACGGTATCAAATACAAGCAACCAGTCTGTAGATAAGGTAGATAGTCTAATTGACTAGCGAGTTGCAAGTTAATTAAGTATTTAGAAACACGTTTTAATCCCACTGACTCATTGCTACTGGATCTCTTTGCTATTAAATTGATAGTTTAGTGCATTTTTGCGTGGATAGATACATTGATATTAGAATCGACTGGTTTCGTCCCGTGACTGTGTCTGCGTGAAGAAATACTCATCATCATCATCTCAGCCGGGAATCGTCCACTGCTGGACAAAGGCCTCCCCCATCGAGCGCCAATAGGACCGGTCCTGGGCCGTCCTCATCCATCGGACTCCGGCAACCCTTACCAGGTCGTCTTAAGAAATACTCAGGTTAGTAAAAAATAGAGAAAATGCATTGTGCAAAGCACATGCCAAGTTGTAAACTACATGAGTGTCAAATTTCATCAAATTCCATTACAGTAGATTTTACTTAAAACTGTACCAAGCATACATCTTAAACTAGCGGCCCGCCCCGACTTCGCCTGTTTTAAACAGTTATTTAAGAAAAAGGATTTACTACTTTTACACACAAATCTTCCTCTCCAATCGGACTATCTTTTAGATTTAAATATCTAAGCATACAGACATAGGGACAAACGCGGGAAGCGACTTCGCCGTTACTATGTAGTGATTTGTAAAATATATGTTGTCCTGTATGCTTGTTATTGCGAACTGGAGACCTACGTATTGACATGTGTCGGTCGTCTTTCAAGTCACGTCAATGCATTTTTTCAATTAAAGTATTAAAAAATATATTAAGCACCAGCCAGATACACTTACGAGCATAATAAAACCATTATTTCACCCTACACCCAACATTAGCACCACGGTTATTCATAGCAAAACAAGTCAATAAAAAGTACTTCCATTACGGTCCAAGAATAACCTTCAGCTGCCATATTAACGTGGATGTTCGTCCATTTTTCTAATTTTATCATCCAGAGCTAATGCTCTCGTATCTGTGTTTAACGACACACAAATTACCGTTGCAAGCACCTAGATAGGGCATGGCTGTAGTTTGTTGACGCTTTAATACGTGTAATAACACAGGTATCGTAGAAAGCCTGGGTTAGTGTGATGTGTTATTTTTTATTACTTGTTTATAGCAAACGTTATAAATACTATATTGAAAGTATTAAACAAAAAGTAGTTTTTTTGATTTGAACTAGCCCTCCTTTAACAAAGTGCTATATTGATTCGTGGAAGTTTTGAATTGAAACAGCGTTTGATCGATATTGTGATGACAACCGATTGTCATTTTTTTTTTATGAAAGACTGGCCAGCGCCTTTGTCGTCTTCCGCAAATATCAAGCAAGTTATATTCCTAAAGCATCCTTGGAGTGCTGAACAAGTCGATAGACTTGAAATAAATGGCGAAAGCCTTATAAGAAGAACTCCTCAGAGTATCTACTACACAATCGACAATCTTTCTCCTACCAAGCAAAGCTGGCTTTTAGTTACCTAAATTTCATGAACAAAATCAATTACGCAACACATCATCTGCCATGACCCCAAGTCGTAAAACTTTAAACTAAATAATGTAGTTAGTGATGGAACTGAATCACTCCTTGTAACCAACCTTCTAAATCTGGAGTCGCTATAAAGTTTTTACTGCATTCCCTATCTAACCCCTTCTGTAAGACTTGTTACACAGTCTACACACTTATTCGGTTCGGCTTCAATCAAATGTAGATAAATGTTCTGCAAAAATGTCGGTCGACATCCCGCTCCTGAATTGATAAGCCGAATGGTGCCGAAAATGAATATTGTTAAAACCATTTGGCGATTAAAAAGAGTGGCCAGGAGTTTCTTGCCAGTTCTTCTCATTGAACCCTACTTTCCGAACTGGTGAATTCACTCTCTGTATCACTGACCATAATATCATCAGTGTCAGCATTTGACCTGATTGTTTTTCAATTTTATTTTGAATTTAATTTAATATTTAATTGATTTTCAACAAAATCGGAGTTATGCCTGTTTTCACTAAGGCCACTTTGAGGCGCCCATAGCCAGTTGCGCTCACCGGTCGGTAAACGATCTGTGGGTTAAGCAACCATTGGCGCGGTCATTCCATAGATGGGTGACCGCATAGTGGTATTTGAACTGGGTGTCTCCGTGCTTCGGAGGGCACGTTAAAAGTCGGTCCCGGTTGTTGTCTACTAAGATAACAGTCGTTAAGCCACGTCAAAGGCCTCTCGGGCGGCTTGAACAACTTTGACACTAGGTTGACCACTAACCATACGACAAACAAACTAAGGCCACAGAAATATTGCCTAACCGAAGGTGCCGACCCGAATATGTGTGTAGCAAGCCTTACTTTCTGCCATCGATTTTGTGATTAACGTCCCTGTGGATTTATTGGACAAAGTTTCTTCGACTGTTATTTCTCGTAATGTTGGAGAAAGGCGAACGGCAGGTTTATATGAAGAATTCGTACAGCTTATAAAATGTCATGTTTAGGTTTACTTTTTGTTTTAATTGGTAGCTAATATGATAGACAAGCTTATTTTAAAATTCTTATATTTTTAAAAGTTGGGAGGTAAAAGTTATGTCCATTTTTAGAAGCCCCGATAGTTCGCTAAATTGCTCAGATGCTGTCAAAACCACAATCCAAAACAACAACAAATTAGCGGATGCGTAGACGTCAGACGAAAAGTGACGTCTCATGAGATTTTCTTTTTCTTTATTTGTCAACAAATATAAGCCATAGACCAAAAAATATTATTTAACTAAACAAATACTTTCTAATTAATCCGGACTTCTAAAAATAATACTCCCAAATAAAAATAAGTGACTTAGTCCCCTTAATAAGTGGTACAAATTCTGTAACGAAACAACACAAACTTTAAGCTGTACGAAATCTGCCGATCTCCTTTAGTGACTGAAGAAAAATGGCGGCTATCCAGAATTTAAATAATGAATAATGTTTTTTGGAAATCGATGAATTGTGACAGATGGCCAAAAAAGTACTCAAAAACTTTTTTTATAAAGTAAACTAGTTTTTATTGTAAAAATAATTTAATGTTAACATATACATGATCTATGATTTAATTGTCAAGATATTCGTACAAAATATAAAGACTTTCTTAAAATTAAAGATAATAAGATCTTGCTAAAACGCCCGTGTTCACTAAGTTTCTTTTAGCAATTTTTTACCTAGTTAATTTGGTTTACAAGCAAAGTTTTAAGTCCCTCAACGTAACCTAGTTTCATAAATGAAAACATAATTATTTCATAAATCCTTTTAAAACTTTTACAGCGTCTCAAACTCGTTGCAACTAAACTACTTATCTGGAAGTTTCACGAATAAAAAAGGAAAATTGTTAACAGCAGCTGAAAAGTGGGACGATCAAAAACTGCTGCATAATTCACGGCTGACTTGCACTTAGAAATTCACGAGCTCTCTGGAACTCTTGGCTCAGCCTTTGATGTCGATTTTGCCGCGGATTTTGATCTAGACTTGGCTTCGTATAGGATTTTGAGGACACTTTTGGCAGAAAATTCGACGCTTGTTTACTTGAATTTTTGGGTCGTTCTTCTTACTATTTGTTTCTCTTTTTAAACACAATTATAAAGTAAATATCAAGGAGCTGTGAATATTAATTTATTAGGTCTATAAAACAGTGTCACACCCAGTTTTTGCATGACAATAAACTGATGTAATAACGCGTAAACTGAACATTGAACTTTTGTCTTTCACGAAGCCCTTGACTTTTGATTGCCCTTCAGATATAAAAACCGAAGGTTGACTTTGTAATGTCACGCCGATAATCTAAATTTTATAGCTAAATCTATAAATATTATCGAAGAGCCGATCAGAAAAGTCTTTCAAAGAAAATGTTGCCTTAATTTACATTAAGAACAGATTTTACGTTACATTCAAGATACCACTTTTAAGTGATAAAAGTAAAATAGTTCCGAAGCATTTCAATCTAAACAATTCCAATCCTAATTGTGGTCAGAGTAATAGAATTCAATGTACGAATCAAAGTTTAAATCTTGCAGCAGACAATAAGGTGCAATTTCGAACGGCCGCTCGTAAATTTTATTGTTAATTGGACTCCGGCTGTAGAAGTAAAGACTCCTGATGATGCTAAAATGAAAAGAGACTTTATTGATGAAGCAGAAGGTGGGATTTTGTCTGTAGGTATAGAAGATGGTCATACAGTTCTGATCATAAACATGTAACGTAGATCAGAGGTCTTAGACCTACAGCCTTTTAGCATAAATGTTAATTTAATGTGGGTTTTAATTTCAAATTTATATCTGCCGGTGGATAAATTGGATATGACGAGGCTACTGGTTTTGCGTGTTCAGGTTTAATAGATGTTCTTGAGTTATGAGGTGGAAAGGTGGGTACAGACTTATACTGCTATTTCTTGGCAGCCGTTTCAATAACTCCGCAGGGTTTAATAGAAATTATTTTCATTTGTAATTGCTATGAAAGTTTATAATTTAGAAAATGTTCATAAACTGCGTGAAACATTAGTTGTTAGAATACTATTAAATACATGTCACCCTACTAGAGTTCGTATATTATCATTATATTAGATTCTGCATGGTTTCTTAGTCTCTTTACTTTGGCAACAATATAGTTTACTTTTTTGGGAACAGAATAAAGAAAATGTAATACCACACAATAAATCTCATAAAATATTTTATATACATTTAAATAAACGTGACTGCGCCAATACTCTGATACCAAAATCAATATTTTCGAACCAACTTATTCCAACAATAATTTGAAACTCATTTGTATCCCCCTGGAACTACCCATCGACCAGTTTTATCTTCTAACAACATATCACGCAAGTCGCTGCAATCCTACACTATTTACTCTGGTATATATCGCTGATTGTTGGCAGCTCCTCGCATGATCAATTATTGTATCATCAACCACATTGTAAAACTTTTGGCGATTGAAAAGGGTGGCCGTGAGTTTATTGCTAGCTCTTCTCATAAGGCTCTACCCCCTTTCCGAGCTAGTGGTCGATTCAGTAATTGAAACGACTATCATCAGTGTCAATATTTGACCTGAATTAATAAATGATTTTGATTTATTTGTTTCAGTAAAGCATGCCCTAACTGTGATCGCTAAGCACAGTACATAAAGCCACAGATACCTTCACATCACACATTATTCTGAACATTAACATAGTAGTAGTTTGGAAAGGCGTCTACACACGATCCTTGTCTAACGGTGTGGTAACGTAACCCGCCGGCTAGAGTTACTGTCACGGCGCACGCACTCACTTCCGCCTTGTATGTTTGTACTCGCAAATGGAGGATTTTTTGCTGTTGTTTTGAATATTAAGGAAATTAAAAGTATAATTTTTGCCTTACTATTTCGCCTCTTTATCAATCCACGAGCTGACCCGCGCAACTTCGCTTGCGTCACATAAGAGTGAATAGGTCATAATTTTACCCGCTTTTGTAACATTTTTCAATGATACTCTGTTCCTATTGATCATAACGTGATGATAGGTATATACTATACAAACAAACAAACTCTTCAGCTTTATAATATTAGTATAGATAACGTTTCTTCTGCTAAATGATAAGAACACCTCACCTAAGAGTTTCTTTCTATACGAAGCCTCCAATATATGTTCAAAGAGCATAAATACTATTGCAATTCTTGAATAACTCTCGTTCATTACCTGTAACAAAATAAATAATACTTATTAACATAATTTCATACAAAGTAACAATTCAATCAAGAAAATTATCGATTAGGCTGAGAGAAAGGTGTGAAGATATTTGCTAAAGTTTTGCAAAACTATACACTTGACATTGTTCACAGTCGTGAATTGGCGAAAACAAAAAAGTCCTTTTAAATTATACTATCTTTAATGAAAAATACCTTTTGGGATTAAAAAAAACGCTATGAGTTCATACGAATAAGTCGCAAATAGAGTACAAGTTACAATTGCAAGATAATATGCGCCAGAACGTCAAGCAATCCGAATAAATTATAATAATATGATAGTAAGTTAACTCCCAGTATTAATACTATTCATAAAAATAATATTAATGTGATCTTAAATATATTGTTAGAAATATTTACTACATAATATTAACTTAAGTATGCAAGTAAGTCAAACAAGAGAACCGTTAACCAGCCAGCGGTCTCTTTGTAAGTCAATACCTGTGACAAACAACCTTTCCTGTACTTAGTTCAATCTTTGTTGTAAAGACGACAGAATTTGTATTCAGCACTTAATCACTCTTGCCTGCACTCGCGTGATATGCTTTCATAAATTAAATAAAAATTACAGTAACTCGATTCTCTACTACTTTCGACTACCGACAACCGACCTGTCATCGAGAAATTTTGTACAAAAATCTGATCAGCGCCTCTGACGGGCGTCGTAGGAACTATTTTGACAGTACATTCTAAATGTCAAACTTTTGCTATGCGACAGTAACGATTGTACAGAATCGCGCTACAGATTCTTGCACACTTAAAACTTACGAAAACGTAATAAATAACTGCCGTAGACAGAAATTAATTTTACTAATATACCTCAATACGAATGTTTGTAGGAGTGTATGTATGAATGTTTATTATTCTTTCACGCAGTTTAGTCCTATATATTAAGGGCCTACTAATTATAAGCGTATAGCCACATACCGGACACGATACCAACTCCAGGCTACTATTGAGAAATATTCGAATATTCATTAGGAGAGACCTATAATATTTGTCCCGACCCGGGGATCGAACCCGAGATATAGCATTACCAACCGCGCTACAGAGGCAGTCTATATTATTATGTAGTATATTTAAATACGCTTTAAGAATAAAATATGTTTCGTGTAAGTCTCAAAGCTACCAAATTGGAGACAAAGGAGTAGACAAATCTTATAAAATAACTACAAAGGACGAGTAAAATATGTTCATTTCAGCTTTCAGACATGTTTCAGACACACTTTCATGTTATCGCACAAAAGAAAATGTAATTTTCTTCACACAATTTTTATATTTTCTTGAAGGAAATTGCTTTGTGGAATTACTTCGTTACATTTGTAGAGTACTGCTTAGGTTTTTTATTTATTTGTTCTATATATTGACATAATTCTAATATTATAGTTTTGGGTTGGATTGTTTAAGGGCTTAAAGATTTTTTTTTGGGCTTAAGGTTTATAAAACCCTTCCAATTTTACAGCTAAAACAAGGGGAAATCATTCATGACACATTGCATAATGCAGGTATCCCAAGTCGCATTAGCTTCAAGATTAGCTTTAAAAATGCAAGATAAAATGCAAGTACGAAATACATCCAAAGACTGATAGGTAGAGTAATAGATGGAATATTATTATACTTTTCATTTGAAAGATACATGCATAAAATCACGCCTTTTTCCCCTAAGGGGTAGGCAGAGACCAGAGAAAGATATAAATCCAAAACATAAACAAATCAAAACTTTACAATAAATTATCACAACTATCTTCAATCTCCAACCCTATACCTCTTAACATTACATTATGAAATAACAACAGAATAATATTATAATGTCAGCAAGACAAGAACGATGAATGCCGCAATAATAGGAAATATCTTAACATTTAGCTAACCATGTTATTTATTGTTTACATTTAATGCAATCTATACCAATATTATAAAGTTTACGTTTGTTTGTCTAAACGTGTTATGGCCGTATTTCACAATTTCTGGATAAGTTAGTTAGATTATCAAGATAAATATTGAAAGTTATTCTCTAACATTTGCTGTTACTGTATCTATTGTATTTTTATCCGATACCTAATTATTATAAACGTGAAACGTTAATTTATTTTAAAAATAACTGCCACTCGCATGTGGAAAATTTTATGAAGGTGTGAACAAATATGTTCTTGATTTATAGATACAGTTTTGACAAAGACCGACAAAATGAGTGGTGCCTTCTAGGGTGCTAACATAGTAGCCCGACTTTTAAAACCTACATTTAATTTTCATTTTAACACAGCGCCCTAAGAATTACTCTTGTGTCGCGGGGACTTTTACAAACATACACACAACGAACACAAAGCACAATCAGACCCGAAACGATTATTTGTGGATCGCACAAATTAATTGCTCCGTGTGGGAATCAAACCCACGACCTCTCGACGCAATGGTTTCGGCGTGGCGACCTAAACCACTGCGCCACGGAGGCAGTCAAAACGTTTATGTTTCTCAGGTTCCTCTAATACCATGCTTAAAACTTGATACCAGTCTTTGAACACGGTTCTATATGATTTACTTCTAAGTCCCGATTTTTAGGAGTTCGTGACTCCCATTTCTGTTCATTCGCAAGATGCCTATCTTGTCAGTCTGGCCTATACCTTAGAGATTTGAGAGCACTGCAAAGTTGCAAAGTCAAGCCCAGCTTTAAGCCAAGTGTTAGGCAACCCTTAACTTGGTATACTGTTGTAAGTTGTAACAATGTAAACGATCGAGCAATCGTTTATCACTTAGAGACTAAATATATTTATGATATAGCATATATTTACATAGCCAATAGATTATACGCAAAATAGAGACATTATATACAAATCTAATATTATTATTATGCTTGTATATTATGAGGTTATCTGTGTTTATTCATGTCTTAGTTATCAATAAATTTAGATAATGCTGATTGTTCGTTGACTCACACTTTACGATAGTCCGATTTGTATAGTTAAATGGACAATTGTTGCATTCATTTATAGAATTTGGGATAACAATTAGCTCTTATTGATTATAAATAAGTATTACCAGTCACTGTCGTTCTTTTCTTAATAGATAACCAGTGGCCCTTGTCAGTTATTGCCGTTCTTTTCTTAATACGAGTAGATAACCAGTGGCCCGCACCGACTTCGCAAGGTTTAAACAGTTATCTTACAAAAAAATCTATACAACTTTTACCCATAAACCTTCCGTTTGAATCACCTTATCTATTAACAAAACCGCATCAAAATCCGTTGCGTAGTTTTATAGATCTATAGGGTCAGACGCGAAAAGCGACTTTGCTTTATACTATGAAGTGACTTTTCTCTATTTTTTCTGGAATAACTTTGTAGTGTATCCTGTGTAATAAGTCGATAAGTTTGATTTTCATGCAGTTTTGAACAATATATTTGTATGTATTGTTCAAAACTGCCCAGGAAAGGATTTAGTGTATAACTTCATAAGGTTAACCTGCTATCGAAATTGTAACTGGCTGGCCCCGGATTTTAAATATTTTGCAATGAAATACAGAGTTAATAAATACTCAGGTTACCTTTAAACAATAAGGAATTTAATTACAAAACGCATTTTCAACTAAAATCTTGGGCCGATATCCGCGAAATAGTTTCATTGACCGCATTTTGCAGATTTATTCGAGAACGGAATTTATCTAATAAATAACAAAACAATAGTGTTATCGAACTTCAGATCTTTTGGAATTGTTATAAACAGTTTATCCTATTAAGTTTTAGTGGTAATAAGTAACTATAAGTGTTTATTAGGTTATGACAAGTTACTGAGACTTTTGTACTAAATCAAAGTATCTTTGAAATCAAATCAATAATTGAAGTTCTTTTTCAACTTAATCCTAACCGAAATAATTTACAGTTTCGAACGATCTTTGCTTTCAAAGTACAAGAATGCGTTTTATAGTAGATTTGACTTTAAATTTAATATAGCACATTAATTGTATCCTTCAATTTGATACAACTGGAAGCACAAAATTTAAGAATCATTATTATTTTCAAATTACACATTCAGAGACTAACGTAGGTATTCCAATAAGCCATGACTAAAAATATTCACAAACAACATCAGAAGCAAATCCAATTATATTGCACACTACTCCTGGCTAGCTCTTATGTGACAAAACCTATTACTATTATAATCTATACTAATATAATAAAGCTGAAGAGTTTGTTTGTTTGTTTGTTTGAACGCGCTAATCTCAGGAACTACTAGTGCGATTTGAAAAATTCTTTCAGTGTTAGATAGCCCATTTATCGAGGAAGTCTATAGGCTATATAACATCACGCTACGGTCATTAGGAGCGGAGTAGCAACGAAAAATGTTACAAACACGGGGAAAATTTTGACCCATTCTCTTAGGTGACGCAAGCGAAGTTGCGCGGGTCAGCTAGTGTAGTAATATAATAAAATTGCGTGATATAAAGCTAGTATATTTAACACGAGACAATCATAGTGAACGAGGTATAAGAAGTGTCATTATCATTACTGATTCGTCGCAGTACCAGGCAGTAGCAATCTTCACATACTGCGCTGCTATATTTAGACATTGTGTTAGGTTTATTATGAAGGAAAATAACTAGATTCCGGTGTTAGAAAATCATAGTTTTAGAATAAAAGTAATACTTGTTGACTAAATGAAAGAAAAAGAAAACGTGCTAACATAAAAATAATACGTATCTTGTATCGTTGAGGATTTTCGAAAGAAATTGGAATCAGTTCAATTAAAAATAACCTTTTTTCAGTATTAAAATTGGAGCCAACAATCCCGGCTCAATAGAATTTTGGATATGGGTGAATTAATTTAAATATTGACTGTTAATTACCGGAGCATAGAATACTCAATTATTGTCTTAGTGAATGGATGTGTCCCGAAGGGGAACTAAGCAATTACCGGTATTCTAATCAATGTTATAGGCCACTATACAATGACATAGTGTTATTAATTATGCTTGGTTAAATTTTCATCTCAATAAACACAGTTTTTTTTTCTTCTAAGAAATATTTTTTTTATTTTAAACGCAACTTCAGCGCTAAGAATTTTTATTGTGTCGCGAGAACTGTACGGCCGGTTTGTATGTTTGTATAAAACATGCAAACAACGGGCACAAAGTAAAACTCGAATCGAATCTCGTAACTCGGAAATCGATTCCATGTCCTTCTGACGCAGTGGTAGCGGCGGCGTGGTGTACTAAATCACTTGGAGGCAGTCAATTTATAACTTACCCTTTTTTGCAGGCAGGGTAACTATTAGGCACTAACCGGTATCCCAATATTACATGAACATTCACGCGATTATACATTTTAACCAAGTTTACTTTTTGGCACGAGTTCCTATCGTTGCTTCAAGCTGACGGTCTTAAAATGTTAACAACATTTTCCCAAGAATTAAAATTCTAGGCATTTGGGTTACATAAAAAGCTGCGAGGAGGCTTTTAAATACGTATTAAGGCTAATTTGATGATTGTAAGTCAGTGACGAGAGCCAAGATATATGAAAACATTGCACTCATTTTCATTCTGGTCAAGTATCAAGAAATGGGCAACTATATTAAAGTTGCAGTCTAAAATGTGCTTTTGCATTCAACAAATTTACAATGCCTTATAAGGTCAGTTATTAATAAGTCTTAGTAGAATGTGTTTAACTATTGATATGTATCTTGCAATAGCATTTGCAATTCTGGTCGCTTGGTTAGGTTTAGGGATCCAAGACTTTTCCGTAGTAAATTCTCGTGAACTCTTCAGAATGACATATACCCCAATAAGACGGGCGGCTGACTAACTTTTTTAAATTACTCTAGTTTTATACGAGCATTAACTTGGCGTGCATTAGAAACTGTCCAAGAGTGTTTTCGTAACTTTCATGTGTTAAGAATCATTTCTCTGAGACACACATGTCCTTCTGATGTTCACTAAATTTCCAACAGTATATTGACATGTATACCGTGGTAGACATACAAATATAATATGGAAAGCATAAAAAACATAGATTTAAAAACGTAATTGAGTAATTCATGACAAAAGTATCAAGATTGCCTCGTCCCGTCATAACTTACTGCTCATAATTATTACCCATTTAAATTTAAATGCTTAAGCCTCTTTCAAAAAATTAAAAATATTCCACATTTATGTAAAAAACAAAGAATCTAGGAAGTCATTTGCGAATTTGCGATTCTTTTGTAAAAATTCAAGGATAATAATAAAATAGTAATGAGTTCGTCAACTTTTGTATTGTTTTACATTCGACATTCGTATGCAAGTTATCGTGAATATGCAAAATTATTTGCATATTTTCAACTTGGCTTTAATTTTTGTTGCGTGTTTATTTATTTTAATATTTAAATGTTAACTGCTTTAATTTGGTTTTGTTTTTTAAGCTGTACAATGTATATAGTTCTCACATCTGATTATTACTATATGTATTGGAGTAAATAGCTAATTCTAGAAGTATTTGCGAGTAACAATATAACAAATCATTCAGAAGAAATAAAATCTTTCTTTCTCATTCCAGATGTAATAGGTGCCTGCTACGATATAGTAATCGATTGTATTGTATTTTTATATTTATGGAAACAATATATTATAATGAGAAAGTAAATATATCAAGTTTTATACAACTCCGTTTGAACTACGTTTTAAGCTTTTGCTCACTTGTATTTCTACGCATGTCAAAACTTATGGGCTACACTAGAACCCCATATGTCGACATAATCCAGTCAATAAAATCACCACTACTATCGAAAACCCCCTAAACATCCCATTACCCATACTACAAAAAAAAAATCAACAGTAACAAATATCGATTTATTGAAGAGGGCCAACCCTATAATGTGAAGAGGGATGTTCTATTGTGTCAGCCCTGCACACGTGCTGCATCCGAGTGGTGTAAGATAATTGGTAATGACGCGGCCTTTTGTCAATGAGATGAAAGGACATTTTGGATCGATTTGAGCGTATCCGATATTGTACCTTTAGGGGAGGTGAGGGAGTTCTTTAGCGAGATTTTTATGTGTAACTTAGAACAGTAACTGTTTGATGATAAAGCCTCTACTATTAGTAGGTCACATTTGTTTCTTGTGGGATTACGTATAAATGATATAGTTATCACAATGCATAAATGATAAGGTAGATCTTTACCGTTGCGATAGAGGTGTCATCAACGTAGCGAGTTGGTAATAAACGTAGCTTTTAAACCGCAACGCCGGTAATACATTTTCCGCGATAGAAAAACATTCTTTGACGCTACTAAAGAATCACTTAAAATATTGAAATACTACATCGGGCATATTGGTCTGCTGAAAGATTTTTACAAAAGATTAAGGGGAATAATTTATTTAATTAAATATTTGTTTAATTGTTGTTTCGATAATTAAATTAAATCCCAAAGAAACTAAAAAAAACCGTTCAACAATCGCAAATACAATCCAACAAAATAATTGAAACCCGTTTACCTCAAAACGTGTCCGTTTAAAAATAAACTTCCATTTTACATTCAGTAGTGATTCTTTTGTTGGCATCTTGTAGGTATGTGCCAACATAATGAAGTCATTATAGAATGCTTATCAATAAGAACTCGGGTGTCATTGACCCCGGTGCATACGGGCACAGATAAAAAAAGTTCTTTTAAGATTCCGAATTTAGTTTTTTGGTTTTCTTGTCTTGTTTAGTGTTAACAAGCTATTAATAACTGTTTTGGGATCATTTACAAACTTTGTTTCTCGAGTGTTGATAGATTTTAAAACTTTTTTTTTTATGACGCTATCTTGAAAAACAAAACTATTGATCCTTTTTTTTAAGTTTGCATTTTATAATAATTAAGACAAACTTTGGTACACAACTGGCCAACAAAACGTCAATGTTTTAAACAGTCAAACAATATTTTGGGTTACCGTTACAGTCGTGAAGACTCACAATATTGATTACTAAACTTATAATATTGAACTATAATTAGCTGATTTACAAAAACGTAAAAAAGGTAAATAACAAATCGGTGTCATCTTCAAGGAAACTTCAATCTAATAAATATTCAATAACGACCGTAAAAAAAAGAAAAGTTTCGTAATTAAGATACGGAGGTGTCAATTAAAATGATAATAACTAATGTGGGTTCTATCGGTTTTTGAGACCATTAATTTTAATACACGCATTAAGATTCGTAACGGTATGTTATACCCACACGTCCTTGATAGGGTTGAATGGAGTTTATTAAGTCATACGCTGTTTACGACAGTGGAGTACCGAGTTCAGTGCCTGGGTTAGGCAGTTTTAAAGTGGTTTAAGAAAAGCGATTAATGAAACTTGCCATTTAATTAGGTGATTATGATTATATCCACAACTTACTAAAAAATCTCGGGCGTTGTGGATTAATCTGTTTGCTTCTCCGGGAAAGGCAGGCAAAATAAAGATAGCATTTGAGTTTCTATAAGCTTGAAAAGTAATAGGGAGGCTATAAAAAATCAAGTAACAGATTTGTAAAACAAGTCTTATCAATTTTCAACTTTTAATAACCCTGAAATTGCCCTTAATCATATAAACAACATAACTTTACCTTTAAATCAGGGCTCTCACAAAATTACTATTATAAAAACGAAAGTCTAATAACAAAAACTAAAGCAGACTTTTTACCTTCCTTCAAAAACTTACGAGTACAATTTTCCGTTGCAACACCGATCGATCCCTGGATCGGTGACCGGAGTTAACAATGTTTGCACTCGGCAGCACTCAGCGCTTCAGAGAGCACGCAAAGCCTTAAGCTCTAGTAAACAAGTTAGCTCTTGTGTTACTACCTAATAGTTCCTACTCGAACTAACGTTGGATGACTTAAAGCTTGTTTATTTGGATACCAAGTGCCTCTCTATTTATCGTTACTAGTCCAACAACTCAGTAGTCTTGTATGCAAGGTTCGCGATTGGCGATGGAATACAGAGTAGAATAAATTCAGAATTTAGAGGAACAGTGGTCTATGACTGTGGTCTTTTCTTGATGCAGCTACATTATTTGAAATTACTTGGAAGCAATAACTATAATTAAGATAAATTGTGCTCAAGGTATCTCAAGGTTCTCTACTAAATGTCAAACGATACAAGTGATGTAGGTTTGCCTTCGTATATAGGTAAACCATAAAAAAAATCACCAACAAACGTCATTAACTACAAAGTATCCAATAGCAGCAAATTTAAATCATATTCTAAACCAACTTAAGCTTGTTAGCATTCCTTAAAGGGTTTTCTTCAAAGCTTTGGTTTGAAAAGGAAAGCCAAATATGATCAAAAAGGCGAAGAAGTTAGAATTTCAGACATTTTCCGCACCTTACGTCTGAATAAAGAAATGGTGACACATTTTTTGTTAACTCTGCTTATTATTCTAGACAAAACTAAAACCCTTTTGTTACGAGTTACTAAATCACGTACAATTGCTGGAGAAACTATATTTTTTTACGCAGAAGATAGCTCTATAAAAAAGGAATTTTATTTACTTAGTGAAAGTATATATTTTTTTTAAATAAAGTGGCTCTGTAATAAAGGAATTCTATCTACTTACACGACTCAATTTCCTAACTACGGCACACAATTAATAAAGCTCTAAAAAAAACTTTTTCGTAAAGTACATCAACTTTTAGCTACCGTAACACGATTACGCTCAATACTACCTAAATACACAGTTGCTTCCAGTTCTACAAAAAAAAAATATAATCGTAAAACAAAATGTTTCACAAGCAAATCCCGAGTGGTCTGATGATATCACGCTTATGTGTAAGTACATCCTTTCTGCTGACAATGTACTTGCCACTTGTCGACTTATGTAAGGGAAATAATTACCAGCACACAAGGGATAACACACCTTATCACTTTGACACAAGGTGGAGTTTTGCATGAAGGTTGTTTCCATTTTCTAGACCTGTCTAGTACGTACTATGAGTATAAAAAGCTGGATATATGTAAGCACTTGTGTACGTTGAAGGGATGATGGGAGATTCATATACAATGTCTGCTTTTGCTGCAAAGAGATTATTGTGAGGCAAGCTAGCTGTGTAGGTATAAAAACTAAGGGAAAAAGCCTTTGGCGGCAGTGTGATGATTCTATAAGATTTACTATGAGAAAAACCTTAGTTACCGGCCAAAATAAAAAGATTTTTGGGATTGATTTCTTGACTAAATGAGGAGAGTTAGTATAGGATAGCAAACATTTAAAACAGAGTGACTGTAATGCTTAAAGATTAAAATTATTTCTTTTTACGCAAGGGCAAAAGTCTTCTCCCGAATTAAGGGAAGAATTAGGACTTGGGACGCTGGCCCAATGCGATTTAGGTACAAAGCAAAAAAGAAATAAAGCGCGTTTTGTAAATAGTAGATAAGTGTATGGTAGGAAGAAACTGCAATTTCTGTTTAATAAGTTGTCCGACATTTACCACGACCAGCGATCTCTTAAGGACTAGAACTAAATCCTAACTGCAATAACTCTTATCTTCGTCACAGAAGTTCATCATCTCTCCATATTCAACAGTGGTACCCTATAATTAAATCCCTCACTATCTCGCAAGCGACCCAAGAAGTCAGAAACTCCAGCCACTACTACTTTCATTAAGAACAAACTAAAATTAGACGTCGGAAGTAGCAAGAGTCATTAGCAAACGCTCATTATGGCGAACCGCGTTTTTCTTCGGCATAATTTGTCAAGACAAAAGAAAGATAAGAATATCTATACTAATATTATAAAGCTGAAGAGTTTGTTTGTTTGTTTGTTTGAACGCGCTAATCTCAGGAACTACTGATCCGATTTGAAAAATTCTTTCAGTGTTAGATAGCCCATTTATCGAGGAAGGTTATAGGCTATATATCATCACGCTACGACCAATAGGAGCAGAGTATGAGTAAAAAATGTTACAAAAACGGGGAAAAATTTCACCATTCTCTCTTATGTGACGCAAGCGAAGTTGCGCGGGTCAGCTAGTTATTGTAATAAAGAAAGATTTTGTTTACTTCGCTATGTCGCTAATCTTTGTGAGAATATATTTTTTCCTTTACAGGGATTTATCTTCATAAATTACGGAGTACTTTGTGATAAGACTCGACTCAGCTTGGAATAAGATCTAAAGCGGTATAAGATCTAAAGCGGTAATCTGAATGGGCGTATCGTTACTGAAGTAATGACTTAGTACATTACTGAGATAATACATGTACTGAGATAGATTTAAAACTATTTTAAAGAAGTGTCAGTAACAGTGTGTGACTGTATGGATATATTCTTTATTAGAAAGTTAACAGCTTAACCAAAGCATTGTCCACTAATTTTAATAAGTTTGAGAGTGTTTTGTTTGCCTTTCCTTTAACCGATGTATACAACATTTGGTAGAGTATTATTATTACATGAATATTGACTACTATTGATAGCCTGCGTGGCGCAGTGGTTAAGATGGTCGTCACCACTACCAGTTTGTCGGGAGGTCGTGGATTCGATTCCCACGCGCAAATAATATTTGAGCGATCCAGAAAATAGTCTTAGGCGGTCACTAAACTAAAGTTATTTAAAAACTTCCAACTTAAACTCAAAAATACCAAACCTACTAAGCAAGGCCGTTATATAACTTACCTACATCCACAGTTCAAAGATAAAAGTACCGTCTTTTCCCTTATTCACTTCAGGTTCGAACTGACAGATCAATCAAGCGTCTCCCTGCACCATACTTAGCGATTCTCAAGAGTTACTCGCTCTATGTGAGGTGCATCCAAACAGCTTCCAATGAGGCTTTAGTTTATTGAATTGCGGGAGTTTAAACAGTTAAGTTATAGTGGGACTTTTGTGACAAGTTTAGTGGATTGTGTAGTAAGTAAATAGTGGGTGTAATGACTCAGCAGTTCAAAAACTTAAATAAATAAACTACGATGAATGATGAATGAAACAGATGAGCTATTAATACGTTTAAAAATAATATTTACAAAGTAGGTATATTCATTAAAACATCTGGGGGCACGGCAGTGCCCCCGCAAGTCGAGCAAAAAAAGCGGCACGGCCGTACCATACCATCTTTTCTCGAAGCAATTCAGGCCATTTTCGACCCCCTATAATTTCGTTGTGGATAAAACAAGAAGCCTGAATTTTTAGCGACTTATCAGTCATTGTATGAACACGGTATATTGAAAATTTCAGTCAATTTGAACCAGTACTTTAAGAATGCCAACTTGTTAAAGTTTTGAATTTTGTCACTCACTGATTCACTGACTCACTGACTCACCGATCATCAAAAGTCTAAGGCATTTCTAGCAGACTTAGAAGCTTCAAATTTAGAATACAAATAGAATTTAGTATCTTAATCATGGGAAAATTTCAATATTTTCTAATTTCAGTCCAGTTTTCTAAATACATTAACTGCAAGAATAACTTTGTAATCTTATACATTTATATAGGATTACAAGGTTACATTTGCAGTTAATGAATTAATTATTACTGTAGTATAATAGAAAATAATAGGTGTACATAGGTACCTACTGTATGAGGCATAACTTAAAGGTGTTTAGCCCATGAAACTGAACAACATTTCAATAGGAAAATATGTTGAATTATGAAAAAAATAACCGTCTTTCCATACAAATTGGACTTATGTTCGCTTTACAAAAAGAAGTGAGATGCCATCAAAAACATCCTGTAAAAAACCTCAAGTCTCGCAGCGTAAAAAGTGGTGAGATCTATGTAATACCAAGTCGATTAATCTGTTTAGTCTCTACTGAAAGGACCTTCTGTCTTAAGTTATTACATAAGTTATTATCATGCCAATATTAAAAATATTTCACGTTTAAAACAAATAAATCGACTTGGTCATCGCATGAAAACACAAATTCGCTATTAAAATTTCAAGAGCATTAATTTCTTTAAGATACTCATCTCAATTATTATATTCGGAAGGACCCTAGTGAGGATTTCGGTTGCTGGCCCGTCGTGCTGTGCAGTGTGGTACATACTAATAATCAAATTATGCGATGGCCAGGTCGATTTATTTGTTTTAAACGTGAAATATTTTTAATATTGGCATGATAATAACTTATGTAATAACTTAAGACAGAAGGTCCTTTCAGTAGAGACTAAACAGATTAATCGACTTGGTATTACATAGATCTCACCACTTTTTACGCTGCGAGACTTGAGGTTTTTTACAGGATGTTTTTGATGGCATTATTTTTACTAGGCTTATTATAACGAAAAACTAAATAGACTAACGGACAGAAATGAAAATAAAAGATCATTGAAATGAAACAATTGGTTCTCATACAAAGTCTCAATTTCAAAATTGTTATTTTTGAACGTACGAAACGTACTCGACACAAAATATCTTTGCCATCGTATTTGCCGATAGAAACTTAGCCCACGTTTAGCCACGATTGGTAACACGTAACCTTATACATGAATCTTATTTGTACAAATATCAAAGTATTCGTTCAACTATCACATTGCGGATGTCGCGAATCCTACTATGTGGAAAAGAGGGATCTAAATAATACTCATACCTATTAAAATTTACATGGACATACGTTACCGTAATTTAAGAAAAATCACGGAAACTCCTAAGACAACAGGAAGTCATTAACCAAAAAATCTAGATGCAATTACGTAGAGGTCTAAATCAGCGAGGCATCGACATTCAGCAACTGTAACGTCGCTAGTTGGAAACAAAGAGTACATTGTTGCAAACAAGTCATTGTTCTCAAATCATTAGGAAATGCTGATTGTCTACAGGAAGGTAGCTGATCACACTTCCTTGTGGATCTTACGAAATTGACGTTTGTTAGTAGGTACTTGAGTTATGACATAGATTAGGCTCAATTAATGACATGGTAAGACATGTAATGATGGTAGAATTATGAGTTTGCTAAAGGACATCGTAGATTTATTGTGAAACGAACCTTTAGCACGATTGTAACTGTATTTTAAAGGTGCTTATGAGTTTTCTACGATCTTGGTTTATTTTGTACTAAGCTTACCTTAAGCTAGATTTCTTGTTTACTCTATTGTAAAGTTTTTCAAAATATAGAAAGGTATCTGTTCAAGAATAAGCTAATTTAAACACTATTATATTTATACTCTAAATATTTCAAAAGCCAAAAAACCTATTTTAACTTATTGTAAGATTTAAAACGTGGCACATATAACTTAATACTAAAACAAACTAAACTTTTAAAGCTGCATCGATCAACTAAAGGCAAAAATCCCTGACATTTCTAAATATCAATTGCCCAAAATAAGTCATTGGGAACGTGCACAGACAGACCAACAGTTTATCAGATATCGTAGGCGGCAAGATTAATAGCCAATAAATATGTCCATACCGACACACAGCGAGGTATCTCATCGATATTTTATTTATCTATAGCATTGGCTCAATTGACCGGTATTTGATGGTTTTATTTTCACCTTAAGCACTTTTGGATATAGAGTGATAGTTCAAATTTGATGTATTGCGAGTATTTGATAGGAATAGTGGTCTTTGATTGTCCGTTGTCTTACTTTAGCCAAAAGGGAAATATCGTCAAGTAGATTTTTGATACCGAACGTAAGCAATTATTACTCGTATAGTTTATTCATATTTTAGTTAAAGTATTTGAATCTAAGGCTATATACATAAGTTGATGCCAGGAAGCAACGATACCTAGACGCTTTTAAACTTTCTGGTTTCGACACAGTAACCTTATAAACAGCTTATTATAACAGCATGACATGACATAGATCCGGTTAAATCGAATCTTTTTTTTTACCAAAACCTCCTTCAGTTTTACCATTTTACTGATTTTCTTAGTTTTTTATCAAGACAAGGAACTACGATAACATTCAAATGACTAGAAAAGGTATCAACCTTCAATATAAACTAGCAATTTACTCGTAATCAACGAGCCCTCATTATGATTGATCGCAATACTCATAATAGGGGCTAATAAGGCAGCTTGTAAATTTTCCTTTGATGTTTATAGAATGCAAGCATTGTTCCTTTGTCAACAAAGATTGGAGTGAATTAATTTGTTATAATACAATGTGTTTGAATGATCGCCTCGGGGATTCTAGAATGATTGATGTACACACTAGTTTTTGTCTGCGGCACCACCCGTGTTGATGTCTTTTTTGACAGTCGAATATTTATCTGGGATATGATTCTATTTCTGTCTCGTATTGCAACTAATTCGGTGCACACGTTTTCCGTTAAATCTTTAAACTTCGAACAGTACCTCAATTCCCTACCACTATCGACTACCGACAACCGGCCAGCTATCGAAATTTTGACATTAAGAATGTACTGCCAAAATGTTTCCTACGACACCCGTCAGAGGCGCTGATCAGATTTTCATACAAAATTTCTCGATGACAGGTCGGTTGTCGGTAGTCGATAGTAGTAGAGAATCGAGCAACAGTTCTATAGACATAGCTTTCGATTCGAGCATAACATTTTCGCACAAAAAATTCAGCGAGTAAGGATTTGATTAGATATTGATCGGCCCAAAAGAAAAATATTTTAAATGACCTTAGGCATAGAAATTTCAATAAAATGGGGATCAGTTTATATACAACATACTTTTTTAAGAAAGATAGATTTTTGATCAAAATTAAAGCATCTTCAGTTTCTCTCTATTCCACTTTTAACCAGAAATGACTATCTAAAACAAATAAATTCAATGTCTTCTTTAAAATCACTCTCCGTTATGCCCACTAGTCAGAAACAACTTCCCAAGAACAATATTATTCTACTGTCACTTACGAATCATCGTACTTGTTATATTTACACAAACATTGACTTCCCACAGTAAACGGAAAATACACAGATAAAAATACAGTGACATTTTTATTATTTTCTTTAGTGAGTTGTCAACTTGGTTTAGTTGTGGGGTCTCTGAGTTGAGTCAAATAATAGGTAACTTGGATTTTAGTTAAGTAGTTCAAAGGTAAGGATGAATTAAGCTTTGAAAATTACGTCAAATAAGGTAAGGAGTTCTTAGTTCTGTGGTGAACTTTGACTGAAGAAGATATACTTAGTGAAATGTATTATAATTTACCGTATTAGATCGGAATCAAAATCAAAAGCTACTTTTGGAAATTAGATTATTATCAAAAGTGTCAACGTCTTTACCTGAGATTGAACATAAAATAGGGTCCTATTCCGACTCTTCCCCCTGAATTTAAAAAAAACTCGTAATATTACCTTCCAGTAAGGCAGCATCTTAGTATTATTAATAATAATATAATTATTATAAGGTAATTGAGGTGGTTATTTTAATTAAATAATTACTAAACACTGATTAATTCCGCTAATATCTTACAATAGACCGACAAACCCCTCTTGATACTTGAAAACTTACGTATCTTTTAAGTGATTATAAAAGACAATTTACGATAATAAGCGTTGAGCTAGTTGCTCAACTCCTACGCGAATTAATATCACGTGGTGATAAAAATCTTGACATTAGATACCAAAGACCGCGCCTTCAAGAGATGTGTTGTGGCGGGATTAGACAATTAAGGTTGGCATTTTATTTTGAGAGATTATCAATGTTTTACTAAACAATTACGATGTTACTGTAAGGCCTAATGGTGAAAAAAAATACGCTTTCATATAAAAAATATATTATTTGCAAATACTATGATTCTAGTATATTTTTAAACGAATTATGATTTAAATTCACCTATGCCTTATTACTCGAAAATGCGTAAACCGTTAAGAAAATTCTCAAGTATTCGAAAATTCTGAAGATAAAGCTTCTTTACATTTATATTTTTTTATAAAAGATAATTTAGTAGCAGGCCTCTTTCATTACCCGATATCTACAGACAGACAGTCTAGATCAACTTTTACTTTACATTTTTCTTTGATTCGATTACCATTTAAGGGATCAGTCTATTTACGGTAAATATGTTACACCTTATAAAACGATTAATTGGATTAGCAAGCGCAGCAGTTAATAAGAAGCTCAATCATACCGAGAAAAAAATAGTCCTTAACAAAAATACGAATAACAAATCAAAATTACCACGATTCACCGCTAAATTGTATCCAGCATTTTTTCACTTCCCGCAAAACAAGCACAAATTAAGCTAAATAGTGTTAAAATATCTATGAAACCCTAAACAGCTGTGCTCAATATGTAAATCTCCCAATAAAACGGCGCGGACAATAGCGCGATGATGTGGTAACCCTGTAATGTTTACTATCACAACAACCGTCGCCCACGCGCGCTCTCAATGGACCCGCCCGGTGTCGCAATCCGTGATGCGTGTGCGCAAATACACAGGATTAGGAGTTTTGATACTTTTGGCAGGTCAAATTACGTCGCAAAAATTACTAATTTCGTATATTTTCACAAAAAAATATTGAGCATACCTTTGGCCTTGCCTTTCTTCCGTGGCGTCTGAAGACTAGATGTCCACATGACTGAATATTCGTAGCAAGTGTTTATTTGTTTTTCGATAACGAAGGAGGTTTGTTCTATTATCTGGTTGCAACTAACACGGGTATTCATATTGATTTATTACTGTCACTGAATTTGATGACTGTCGGTTTTGAGTGTTGAGTACTGATTTTAACTTAACTTAACTTAATTTAAAGGATTTATAATTACTTTTCTTCCGGTAAAAAATAAACGTATCATAATTATCAGTTACTTTCTAGAACCGAATTTCTTTAAGTATCAAGAAAGTTTAATCTCACGACATAACCCGCGCCAGCCAGTCTAGGGAAGTGATTGTTGTTTTAACGGCCACCATAATATAATAAACGGCCAGTATATGCCCCGAACGTTAGATGTATATCAACTTTATGGTGATATTCTCTTTGGTTTTCAGTTACGACACATAATTTATTGTGGCAATCATTTATCTGTGGTTAAGGGGCGCGAAATTAGTTGTCAAAATATATGACAATATCGAGATTTTATTTCTGTAAATAAAGTTGGTGTTTTGGTTCTCGGGTCATTCAATTCGGGTCCGATAGTCAACTCGGTTTTAACATCATGGTGCGGCGATGTCAAGCGGCATTTTTCTTGAACATTCATCTACACATATTCGGTTTTGCCGCCCGGTTAGGCCGATTGATGCCAAACCGAATATTATATGTGTAGCAAGCAATAGTCAGACAGTGTATGGATAGACTGCATTTCTTAGTTGTACTGATACGTTATAATATCAATAATATTATGAATATAACCTATCATAATCATAATAATTCATAAATAATGATTCAGCATGTCATAGTGTACGTATAAACGACCTATGATCTCTGACAGTCAGTGACGCACTGACGCACTTCATATTAATTAATTGTAGTTAATTGTAAACAAACATCGTATGATTGCAAGTAATAGAAAATTACTAGCATATTTTGTAAACAGTATTATCTCTGCCATTAACTTTACTGTAGTTTCATTTACAAGGTTATAATATATGTATTTTAACTCATCATTTTTTTAAATAGGACATTGGAATATAATTTAATTATAAAGAGCTAATGAATCTAAGATATTATAATGTTAGGGATACGTTTCTCTATTTTGAAACACAACGCCTACACTAAGAATTCATCTTTTGACTAGCTTTTTAGTAAAACCTTTTAGATTTGAGTGTATTGGTGTAAATTCAAAACGAATACGGTCTATGTATGTATGCCTAAAACAAGTTTAAATTAAATTAACATTTGTAAAAACTTGTGTCTTAGCCATTGGTCTACTTCTGCCCTTCCATCATTATCGTCCCACTATTTCTCAATACATTTGACGGTATTACAAAATAGCCCGTCTGGCATAGCAACGTCACCCAGGTTGGCATGAACACGTGCTGTCGCCACGGCATGTGCCAGACAAGAGACGGGCAGTCTGGCACGCGAGTACATCGTGTACTCGGAAATAGAGCTCATGTGTAATTATTTGCTGTTAAGAAATAGAAGGTGTGATTTATATGAAGTGGGTTTTGGTATGTAAAGTTAAAATGAATGATGTAGGGAGTGTGTCTGTGGCTCGGTTGGTAGTGTATAATGTTGGCGGCTCAGGTTCGATCGTCGGGCAAAGTAATTTGGGTCTTTTCTATTGTTATTTAAAACGAAAACAAACAAATTTATTTATATTTACTTAATACCTTTAAAACGTAAACTTTGCAAGACAATGTTTTAGATGAAGAAAATTCGATTAAAACAAACTTCCATCATCACTGTAAAACCAATAATTTAAACTAAATATGTTTATGAGAGAAAATGTTATAATAACGAGTAGCCGTTCACAGGGTAGCAGACAATTTGGTTATTTTCATATAGAACTGTACAAACATCAACTAAAACTCAAACGATATCTGTGTGACTTTAAATTCAATTTCAACCTTTCCTGTCGCGAATATTTCGAGTTGAACAAACATTTACAAAGATATGTCAAGTCCAGTTTTTCATTTAGAATCCAATCTGTTGTGGACCGCAGAATCAATCGGCCCGCCCCATATTGTTTTACCGGAACAAAGAATATTGGAAAACTATACAAAAAACAAAAATGTATTGGAAAAAATATTATTCTTTTGAAATGCAGATGGGATGTTACGCTTGGGGTTTTTTATGGAGATTGTTCAACCACTAACTGAACCAAGTCACTATCACGGCTAAAAAAAGTATAATTTGTAGCCGGTTACAGGATTTGCGGCACTCTGCTTTACACAAGTTTACAGTAATTATCCTATCTGACCAATAAAGAAAAGAAATTTTGCAAAATATTTGCAATAATCCTTCCAACTTTTTAGATGCAAAGAATAACCTAACACGTTTATTATTCTACACCACAAAAATAATGCATCACAACATTTGGCAAAACAAGGATTCACGTTACGAAAAGTGTTTTTTTTTTAATTCAAAAATCCAATTTGCCATCATCACTTTAAAATATCAAAACCAATAAATTTTCATTCTAATATCACACTATATTTCTTAAACGAACACTCAATTCACTGAATCACAATCGACACTACTATAACAATACTATGGCCTATTTCTCACGGGGCAGTCCAAACAATTGGAATTAATTACCACCTCATTGCTCACGTATGTATGTGTATGTATATGCATCACTGTTACTCAAATAATAGCCGCTATTGTGTTATTAAGCCGAATTAATTCATAACACGATTGATAAGGCTTATATATTGAGAGCTTATTTGTAGGTCTGTGTGAGTGAATTTGAATGAACAGTAGTTATTGTTTATAACTAATTATGCATTCGTGAATCAGGTAATCGATTCCAATGAATCAGTCCGAATTTATTAATACCGTGTTAAGATCAAGGTACCTTCTCTTCTATCAAAAGGTTCCTTGCGACCTGTAGCGCGATTCTCTACAGGCAGTACAATCGAGTATCGCGAGTTTGACTTTTAAAATGTAATCCACAAGTAGTTCCTAGGGCGCCCACTGGAGGCGCTGATCTGATTTTCGTACAAAATTTCTCGATAGCCAGCCGGCTGTTGATAGTCGATAGTGGTAGAGCATCGCGCTAGCGAAACCTTACGTTTCTTTAACTCTTAAAGCAATTCTTAGTCTATCATGAAGCCGTTTCACAAACCTTCGAACTCAATGTATGTAAAACATATAATGTCAAGCATTTTACAAAACATATCGCTACTTCGGGGAAGAAAGGGCGTAAAAGCCAAAATAGCAACTTTACAGGGGAGCGAAAAAACTATTTTTTTTTTAATTTTGGAAAATAACTTTTTTTCCAATAGAGTTAAATTCGAATGAATTGGTGATATTTACTTGCATTTAAGTGCTCTTTAATATCAAGAAGCTTAATTTTAAGTAGACCTTATGGTTTAGAAGATAGGATGGATTTACGACCCAAAATTTTAATAATAATGGCTTTTACACCGTCTACAAATACGTACTATAGGACGTAAATCCACAAATATCTATAATGATAACATACATCGTGTCGTATAAACCATCTTTAGGCAGTGAAAAGGTCGTAATGACTGCACCACTTATAACAATTATCGTGAGTAAACCTACAATTATTATAATTTTGTAAGATTTAATGTGGTGAATATTGAAATTAAGGTGCATAGAAGCTCAAAATAATAGCATAATACTTATTATTATCTGATTTATCATAGTTCTATATTACAAAATTTATTATAACAAATTAGGTTACCTACCTGTTAAGTTAAATGCACACGATTCATGAATAGTGAAACAAAAGAAAAGATTTAATTGAATTGAACTTTGATTATTTTCATTAATTTAAATTTTAAGTTAACTGTGATAAATAATTACTATCATCTAATCAAAAGTAAGAAAACGAAACAAAAAACAGAAAAGGAAATAGAAAAAAAAGAAGATTACTAATTATTGTCAATTTGATTTGATTTATGAATGAATAAAACTGATTTGCATCTTAACTAAATTTATTTATATAATACACCAATACCTACCTAGTAGAATAAATTACAAGCATACCATTATTTTATACTATTTTATCAATTTTAGTTAACTTATACGTAATAAATATTGTATTTACGACCAAATATTCTTTCATACTATGGTGATACGCCCTTATTAATTTGAAATAATTAAATAATGTCATATACGTCAATTTTTTTTAATAAAAATGGTTTTAGTGAGAAAAAAATCATGGGGGTAAAAGCCATTTTTTTGGGAATATTGAAATTTTAAATATACAGATCGATAGAGCGTCGAAAACTAAACAAAGTTGCATTATTAACTCGTTTTGGCCAAAAGTGGCTTTTTTTTTTGACTACCTCCGTGGCGCAGTGGTTTAGGTCGCCACGCCGATACCACAGCAACGGGAGGTCGTGGGTTCGATTCCCACACGGGACAATTATTTGTGCGATCCACAAATAATTGTTTCGGGTCTGGTTGTGCTTTGTGTCCGTTGTTTGTATGTTTGTAAAAGTCCCCGCGACACAAGAGCAATTCTTAGTGCGGGAGTTGTCTTTTTTAGAAAAAAAAAAAAAAAAATACGCCCTTTCTTCCCCGAAGTAGCGATATTTAAGTTCAAAACTACTATACCAACAGGGGCACGGTAATTATAATTTACATAAAATATTTGAGGATGACCGCAATACATAATACAGTGAATTGTTTTTGTCTACTCATTCAAAACTAAGTTATTTTAAACGTAGTTTAATTGCTTTTCAAATCGCCTTTTCTATACTAATATTTGAAAACTTTGTTTGTTTATTTTAGAATTATCTCTGAAGTCATTGAACCAATTCTAATTTCGTTCATTGAAAGTCACATTATTTCTCTTTAATATACATTTTATTATATGTTCTTGACTTGATTTGTATATATTTATTTTTCTGTTAAGCTTATTTTTAGTAGTCAATCTAGGGCCTTAGATGTACAGGCTGCGCGCATGCCTTTGATGTGGCCTGAAAGACTATTGTTTCAATTTAATATGTTACAACAGCAAAACGACTTTTAACTCTGCTGAACCACCACTAAGCTTGCACCAATCTACGTAGCGTCCCTGCCTGATTCCGCTTAACCCTGATCGTTTACCAATCACTGCACGCAACTTGGCTAAATTCCGGGATATAAGCCGAAAAATCACCGTAAACTTTTCCATGCGAGGTCGGAGTTTAAAAATAGTTATTTTTTGTCTCACTCTCTCTCTGTCTCTCTCTTTGTCAACGTTCCCCGGCGCCATCGATTAAACGTAGAATTCAAAACATTTTATCTTTAATCTCCAAACTGGTACTAAAATGTTACAACCAAGGTTTGGCATTATTTCGAATAATTGCGTCTGACTAAATATACGGTGTTTACAATTATGCTAAAAGATTGGCCATTAGACTTGCCTTGTTATGTTCATATTTAATTATTAGGTAACCGTAATAGTATACTACAAGAATATAATACATAATAGTGGGATATTTTAACTGTGGAGGCGTATAATTGTGCGCGTAGATTACGCGCACATAGACAAAACTGTAATATTCTATGATAACTACTGATTTCCTTTTCTATTTGCTGGCAGTAGATTATTAATGAAATGGTCCAAATTAAAGAATAAGTACTGCAATTTGGTTTTGGAACGTTGTATTGAAACGATCCTTCCCAGGACACCTCGGTTTTTAAACATATCATTAGTGTTAGTTTAAGCAATTAATAAGGTACCTGCGGGTATTAAGGCCTGTCGGGTAATAAGGCCTAAATAACAAAAAACGTACGAAATACAGTAGTAGACGATCAAGATTACAGTCACACAAGCTCAGAGCGTATACGAGTCGCTGCAAAGTGGCGGACACACTCTTGCACCTCTCCCCCCGGAAATGTCATCGAAATCATTCAGAAGTGCGGTTCAGCAGCACGAATTATAAAAATTGACTCCAGTAAAACGTAAGTTGTTTAGAAAATATCATATTTACAAACCTGTATTGACTGTCCGCTTATTAATTAACGTATGCTTGTCCTTAGATTACCGTTTTAAGAGACTTGTAGTTATAAAAATTATATTATTATTCTTTTCTGTAAATAGGTGGTTGGCGGATATTAAGGCCTATAAAATTTTACAATAGGCCTTATTATACTCCTATTTTTTTAACTGCTATATAAGTAGGAGCGTGTTTTTAAAATGTTTGTTAGTGGGTAGTATATATGTAGTTTATATTTTCAATTTATTTATTATTGTTTTCAGTGCTTACAGTCACGATGCCTCCCAAACGAGCATTGTAGTCAGAAGGCGATCTGACAAAAATAAATCACAAAAAAAAAATATCGGTACGGTCATGCCTGCAAAGAAGATAGAATGGATGATGCAATGATGCAATGTTCGCGATGCTTCAAGTGGTACCACGAAGAATGTGTCGGTTTGACTGCAGAATATACTGATGATTTTCAATGTCCTGATGGATGCGAATAAGGACAATTTATTTAATTTATTAAGACTACTATGCTTTCTATTGCCTTATGTTAATGATTATTGATGTCAAGAATACTAATTTACTTAGTTTAAGTTGATTTTTGAATAGTTTATAGTATAGGCCTTTTTACCTTACCCTATTATAATAAGGCCTAAAGACAGCGTTTTTTTAAAAGTGGTATAATGTATTAGTTTTAAGCTTTAGAAGCTATTTTTTGTTTAAACTCGGTAGTAATATAAGTACATGACTGATTATTATAAAAACTGGTTGATTATATTGGATATTCTTCATTTTATTACAAATCTCCCTTAGCTAGGCCTTAATACCCGCGGGTACCTTATGCCTAACGAAACCTTAACAATTTTCTTGATTTGGTACGTTTATTTGTATACGTACATTTTCGTCTACAACAACGTATCTTATTGTACACCTTAAATCAAATAGTAATAAAAATATTGATACGTTTCAAAACAGCCAAAAATTGGGTATATTTTATAAAAACCCATTGAAATAAAATGTCGCGGAACGGTTAAGTTTCGGATGGAGAATTTCAACAACAAATCAGACAGAAATGATGGAAACTAAACGTGATTAACCAGTAACCCTGTAAAAGTACGATGAATACACAAAAACTACTATTATCTGGCTGATAGATTTGTGAATGAAATGAAACTGTATGAAAACCAAATTCAAACATTTCATAATCATGTAAACATGAAAAACGAACACTTAATAACTTCAAGGACTTCTTCATGAATATGTAAGAAATAATGTCAACGCTTGTGTTTGTGTGTAATGTAGTACAAACTAAATAAATATTTACTCGCCTTATCGGAGCTATGAACAATGTTGAGTAGGTGATTGTTTAACACTAGTACTATAGAGTCAATAGTACGAACATACAGACTCACTCACGGTATAAAATCAACAACAGATATTCACAAAGGTACTACGCTGACAAAAATTTTGGAAAAGTCGTTTCTTTATGCCAGTTACCTAGAATGTGTTGTTTTGTATGCCATAAAAATTTCACGAACAAATATCTAAAAATAAAGAAGTATCCTATCAACACTAACTAAACGTAAACGTACTTTACATTACAAAATTTTCACTTTAAACGCTTCTACTGTAACTTTTTACAAGTCAGCGTAGTTTGTATCTGTAAAAAAGAAACTACTATATTCCTCAGCCATATCTTCCAGTCATACTGCAACTACGCTACGCGATAATCAGTATATTCTCACATGCTCTTTATTCCAAGCGATCAAATAAATCTCAACCAAGTGACCCTGTTATTTAACGACGATCGGACACCATTTAAACGTCGGAAGAAATCCACAAAGATATATAGATAAGGCGTGGCCTGCACTCGTAAATACGCGACCTTACCGATTAGCGAATTCATTAACGTACACTTGACTTACTGAACTTAGCACATTATCTGTTAGTACATCAATTTTAGTGGTTTATTTTGACAATATAGACGTATATTGAGAATTTGCTAACAGTGTTTTTGGTAGTGAAGTTTGAAATTTGCATTACGAAGAACGAACTGTTGTATTTTTTTTAAAGAAGTATAAAATAATAAGAAAAGGTTGCTTGAGAAAGAAATACGATCTCTATAAGTAGTGTATGTCCCCAGCCCGCACTTGGTCAGCGTGGTGGACTCAACGGCAAACCCCTACCTTGTTCTGCCTAACTACTGTTGGTTTGCAGAAGTGCAACAGAAATAGGTTAAAAAAAAGGGAGAGTTAGCTATAACCGGCTAAGGCTAACCATGACTAGATTCACACTCGAAACAAACATAAGAGCACTCCATGTTATTTTTCTAGATCATGCAACAGCCAATTTCATTATACTTTTTTGAAGCTCCCCGAGTCACTAGTATTATACATATTACTATGGTATCTTTTTATTCATAAAACAAATTGCCAACAAAACATTGCTTATTAAATTCCTAAGTAAACCGAACCACACCTCGTTAATCAGTAAACAAACAAAACAATCTGTAAGTCATTGGCACCAGATTGATCATGTCCTAGACACTAGACAGCTGGAAGGTTATCACAACAGATCTGACAAATTGTTCGCGAAGAACCACGTTAACCCGTGTTGCTGATCAAAATACTTGATCAGGGTACGAGGCAAGAATTATCATTGGTAGAATAAATTATGAATTTTGGTATAGCACTTCAGGAATGAAATAAAGGTTAGAATAACTCAAAATGCGTCTTGGTTACTAAATTTTTAGCAGTGGATGCTTTCAGCCGGTAAATAACAATATTCTTGCTCCCTTAAGGTTTTAATAATACTCATACCTCTTTGCGGCTGAATGATCAGTTTACTTCAAGACTTACAATAACTCAAGCTACAGGTAGCGTTTGATAGATTGTTGCCAACGTTTTAGTGTCGACTTTACCTGAAAATAAACAAAACAATTTATTACAATCTTACAACAAAAACAACAAACTTAATGTTAGGAGTTAAAGCACGCGTCAAAGGTTTGAATGAGCAAAGGATTGCTTACTTCCATAGGGGTAGGCAGAGACCAAAGGACGCAACCTGATACGATCCTCACAAACTTCCCTTGCCTCATTTACATTCATACATCTTGTCATACAGAACCGCCGGTTACGAGTACGACGTAACTTTTTTCAAAACCTCATCGATATAATATAATAAGAATTTATTTATACCAGTAGATTCAATCTGATTACCTACTACATTTTACGTTCCCAATAATAAACCGTGGGTTATTCAAACACCTATTTCCATCTCTCTCTAATCCTCGGATCTCTCATTCAAAGCGGATATCTTCCTGGATTTGCGCAGTAAGTCCATTGCGCAACGGTGCGCCTAGGCATTTGAAAACATGCAGTAAATCAGTGCACACGTTATGATGTGTGACGTCACTAACAAGGAACGAACGATATAAATAGAATATTATCTGTTCACTTGTGATTGTAAATATATTGGTGTTATTTGTTATGTTTTGTTTGTATTACGTATGTTGTGATAGACTGATAGATTGATTTTGTGTCGGGAATTGTCGTGATAGATTGTTTTATTGTAATAAAATGCAGTAGTCGCGAATAATGCCTTTGTATTGTTTGACGTGATGCTGAAATGATGACATTACAATATTATTATACTGTTTGAGAATAGACAGGGCTCTGCTTTTGCAAAGAAGCATTTTTTGACATTCATCTCGTTAGTAGCGATGCTATAGATCAAATCTTATAAGTAATGAAAAGATGCGAAAGAAAGTTAGATAGTAGAATACTTTTACATCCAGAACTTCATATTCCCGTTAAAGCTATAAAGTAATAGTATAAAGTATAGTAAGTTATTACACTATTATTAGACACTAGTACATACTCGGGTCTGCCTGCTGTACCTTATGTCACGCAATTTTCTTCAGTTTTAGCCCTTGTTTTATACCAAATGGGATTTTAAGTATCGTTTCGCGATTGCTTGAAATTAAGGATCATTTATAACTTGTAGAGTAAGTATGATTACCTTTCTCCAAGCGTATTAGCAACTCGCGTTCTATAAAAGTAAGTTAATGTGATTTATTGCGTGGCTGAAAGGATTTGGACGAAAAAACGACTAAATTCTTTTACTATCTTCTATAAGTATGAAGGCTTGTGCGTTTGATACTTCGTTAATGGAAAAAGTGTTGAACGGATTTGAAAAAATTGAGAATGTTTATAATATAGAGCTTAATTTACAGTAGCGCCACTCTACAACAGCTTGTACTATCGAGTATCAAGAGTATGACATTCAAAATATACTTAAAATTCAATTTTTGGTTTGCCAGAAGCGCCGATCAGTTTTCATACATTTGTCGATGCCAGTTATCGATAGTCGATAGTAGTAGGAAATAATACATCTGCCGCGTAAGACGTCAGACAAATCCAGATAAAACGCGTTACTTAATTCTTATAAAAGTAATTCTACGTATTTTAAAGTTCTTCATGCATACGACAAACTCATGCCTTCCATCTTAAAGTTACATCTGAATCCAACTCGACCCAGTGGTTAAAAACATTCAAGTTGTTTTCACTAGTTCGTTTGTAACATTTGTATATGTAATTGCACAACAGATCTGGACTGTGTGAAGTCAATGTTTGGCGTCTGTAAATCAGCTTGTGAAATGCTCTTGGTATTTCGGGATAGTTCGAGTGCTATGTTTGGTGGGAGACGGGAAAGTGGTTTATTTACTGAGATGTACGGTGTTTAATTGAAATAGTATCAAGTTTGATAGAAATTCAGGTATTATTCTTAGGAAAAGATTCGTAAAAATCTTCTGAGATAAACAACATACATTTTCATAATGAATTTCACATCATTATGAAAATGTGTTTGTAATAAAAACATTCAGTCTCATCAGAAAAGGCGTAAATAAGGCAAAATGTAGGCACAAAATGGGTGCCACAAGATAGTTGGCATTGAATAGTAAGGCCCAAAAGGTGATGGCGATATGATCTGAAACCAATCATACAAAATTTCTCGATAGCTACCAAGGTGTCGTTGGGCGATAGTTATGAATAATCGCGCTACTAAATGCCTTTCTGAACAAATGATACAAAACACGAATGTCAAAGAGGTTTGATGGTGCAGGGAAGGGGATGTGGTCAGCAGTGGATCTCAAAACCAGGATTAAAAAAATAAAGCTAAGTTTTTTAAAATACCAAATCTCGTAAGTCAGAGGACACAAACTCTCGGTCCGTTTCCACGTGCCGTTTCGTTTTACAACTTTTTAATTTACGTCACACTTGGTGCTTACAGCCATAATTTATGTTTCGCTCAAAGAACCACTTAACTACTTTATGGTTCCAGCATATACTATTATATGATTATATAAGACTTAATGTGGCTAAACAGTGCTAAAATGTGTGTTGTAAAACTTGAAAGCTGTGTATTTGTAAAAGTGCTAATGTTATAACCGGGTTGCTGAGTTTGTGAGTACAACTACATGTATAGGTGTATATTAATACGGAAAGTCTGAAGAACATTTAGATAAATTAAAAATACAATATTTCGGTAACACAGTCGCCGATACAGGGCTGAATATTTAGGAAAGCGAGATACCCTCATTAAAGATTATTTTCTTTCATCGCACATAAAAAGATAAAATAAAAGCTTAAGGGATTACCCATTTTTCAGATCAAAGCATTATCCTTTAATAATATTTTCATCTTAAAACTTATGCTAAAGTAAAGTAACAAAATAATCTCTTTGACGATTTCCTCATATTTTATTTTCGATCACAAACTCAACAATACCAATATTTGTGGCTATTTATACACATAATATATACTAATATTATAAAGCTGAAGAGTTTCTTTGTTTGTTTGTTTGTTTGAACGCGCTAATCTCGGGAACTACTGGTCCGATTTGAAAAATCTTTCAGTGTTAGATAGCTTATTTATCGAGGAAGGCTATAGGCTATATTACATCACGCTACGGTCATTAGGAACGGAGTACCAACCAAAAATGTTACAAAAACGGGAAAAAATTTGACTCATTCTCTTAGGTGACGCAAGCGAAGTTGCGCGGGTCTGCTAGTAAAGCAATAAAACCCGTATTTATTAACAATCCGCACTTATTAACAATCTCGTATATTATTAAGTTATAACAAATAGCCATATGTAAATTCGTTCCCATCACATCATAACTCAATTTATTTCCAAGGTGCGGCCTCAAACCTCACTCTCACTGACTCAGTAGTCAAACTACTATCGTTATCAATCGACTATATTAATTTTATAAGTCCGTCATTATTGATTATGTTTAGTAACTGAAGTTATAAAACTGGTTTTAATTAAGTAATATTATGTAAGATGGGTTCATTGATGTTATGATTACTTAGTATAAAATTGTTGTTTCAGTCTTGATTCTAGGTCGTGGCAAAATAGATTAAAAGGTGCTTATGGCGTAACATTTAAGGTTTTGCTTATCGCAAAGAAAGTCTTGTATTCGATTCTTAATTACTGTCCCACTGCTGGGCTTAGATCTCCTGCCCAATTTAGGGAAGAGTTGCGCCTTGAGTCCGCTACGTTTGTCAAGTGTGAGTTAGGGTCTTTGCACGCCCTCAAAAACGCTTATTTTGAAACAAATTTGATTTAAACGTTTGCCTTATCAGTTTCTTAAAGAAGTGTATAGAATAAAGAAATTGACATATCTTTATTTAAGAACTGAATACGATGACGGGGTTTCCTGTACCTAGAGCGCGAAAAATATGGATAGCCGGCAAATGAAGAAAGGAGTTTAAATAAACAGACTTAATTATGAAAACTTTTTTTTGCAGTATTACACCCTTATTTTTTAAGGGTGATGGTATATTTTCTAAAATTAATTAACAATTCAGTTCAACCAAAGCTTAAGTACAGGTAGATATCTCGTTATGTAAGCTGTAGATAGACCTATGTTAAATTATGTCTAATAATTGATTGACTATGTAGACCTGTTCAATTTTAAAAGCCTGCGGGTAATTGATAACTTGGTAATATTATGTAACATTAAATTATGTCAAACACGGTAATTTATTTACAAAGTTAATACTTTCTTAAGTTTGATATAGTTAGCAGTAATTATTATGCTACTTTTCCTCAAATAAAATAGAAAGGATGTAAACACTGTAACTTATTTCCTTCAAATAAGGTTCAATATTTCGGAGATTAGTCACTGCTTTTGATCGTCATACCTATATGCCTAATTTGATTGCGTTGAAACTTATTACAGGTCACATGGCAATAAATACTATAACACATCAAAGGATCAACCGCGCTCCTAACGCCAGCAGCTGATGGAAACGTGTCGCGTTCAATCCAAGGTCTGATGTGAATCCAAGGCGAGCTATCCATGATCCCGGATGGCAGTTTACGAGATCGCCGATCCAAGAAGTTACGTTCGGTGTAGATATAAATAACATTTCTAATAGACAGTCACTTCCGATAAAATAACGGAACAAAATATCAATATTATAGTCCAATACAAAAAATATGACCAAGTTCTTCACAACTTGATACATCTAAAGATATGAACAGACAACTAACAGACCAGACTAGACTAGAATAGAACATTGTTTGTTGAAAACTAGGTAACTAAGATTATAGACAGATTCACTTTAAGATTTGCAAACAGTGAATGTTTGTATAGGTACAATTTGTTCTACTAAATAGTTATTAGGTTTCTTTTATTCTAGTTATCAGGAACATCGAAATAGGTACTTTCAGTTTGCTAAAAGATAACCTTTCATTTTTGATTTAAGACTTGTATTGTCTTAAGGTATTTGGCCAATATTTACGTATCTCCAGATCTGCAGTTATAGCAAAAAAGAAGGAAAGTAAAATGAACAAGGCATTGATAGTATTAAAAACTAGGTAATTAAGATGATGATAAAATCTTATTTGAAGATAGTTATTTTAAATTAAGATTATATAAGTCTCGCGACGTTTCTTGAGTCGCGTTCTAGCATGATTGCATACAGCATTTTTAGACTGAAATAGCTTTGCCCCTCATGTCGCGTTCAGGCAAGACGAACATCGAAATATTACCTAAATTCAATGAAGATTTTAAGAACTCTTGGAACGATTTAGTTACTTACTGGCATTTCTAAATCTTGTTTGTAGTTTACAAAAAAGAGAGTGATAGGTTTCGAAGCTGAAGAATATGCGAATGCATTCCCGAAGAAAAAAAAATCTCTAAATTTACAAACTGCTATTGTGAAAATAAACATACTTAGCAATTACTACTCTATTTTAATCTAAAAACAATTACAGACTGAAATAATATTTGTAAGACACATAAATTCTGCGTTTCAAATTACGACCTCAGACTAAAACAATGTCTCAAGTCTTTTCAAAATTGAGAGTCATCTCACAATTGGGTTAGTGAAACAATGTCGGAAGATTCAACAATAGTGAATGTACAGTTTTGGCAGCGGGGTTCAAGTTCGGTGCCTGTTCAATGCCAAGGCTGGCACGTGTGCGCCAATTGTAAATCAATATGTTAGATAAATACTTCGACACATTGTTTTGTGAGTATCTTTTGTGAATAATTGAAAAGGTAGACTAGTATCATGAAATTTTGAAGTTTTTTTCATTGGAAGACCACTCCCGCATTAAGAATAAAATTGCTCTTGCGTCACGCGGACTTTTAGAAACATACGAACAACGGACAGAAAGTAGGCCCAGAACCGAATCAATTATTTGTGGATCGCACAAATCCGTTTGGGAATCGAACCCATAATCGCCTGACCCAATGGTAGCGGCGTGTCGACCTTAACTACTGCGCCACGGAGGCAGTCAACAGTACAAACTTACCGCCAAACAAAACGCCAAGCAAACTTCATTTAGTATTTTACTTTTCATTGCCAAAAAGAGTGACATTTTTATACACAAACCATAATTAAATGACACTGCCTAATAACAAAGTCAAACCATAAACTTACATAAAATACAACACATAATGAAGTCATAAAAACACTACTAACGAATATGACGAAACGAAAAGTGAACGTACTATACATACATAAGGCTTTATGCAAATAACTTTATCTAGGCTAGATTATGTCTAACATTGCCCCACTGGTTCGTTAGCTAATCGATAACGGGTAAATGAACTGAGAAAAAGTGATGGTCGATATTTAAATTTGACGTTTGTAGGCCATAGATAAAAAAATGTTTGAAGTTTAGGAACGTGTAGTCTGTTTTTTTTAATTGTTTCTTTTTTTGTTTTGATAAGTATTTATAGTATAAGAAAAGTATTTCAAATGTGGAAGCATGTTCTATAGTTGTGTATTGTAGGTTTCTATTTATATGTCTAAACGGATGTACCGATGTGTACACAATTTGACAGGATTGAGGAGGATGACAGTTTATATTTATATTATATGAAAAACATGGTACACTTTTTATAATGAATATCGTCAACATAACTGCTGATTAAAGAACGTTTTGTTTGCATGTTTGTAAAAGTCCCCTGGACACAAGAGCGATTTATAGTGCAGGAGTTTTCTTTTTAAGAAAAAAAGACTAATAATAATTCTTAAAAAAAATAAGTTCTTAAGAAAAACGGTTTTTAAAATACCGTTTACTGGTGACTTAAACTTCTATGAATAGACATGTCTTGGACGTTTTTCGCTCCTAATAAATTAGGCATGCTGTCCCATTTGAGGGTGTCATTTTTGTGTGCTACTTTTAAAACATTACGCATCTTTAAATATTTACTCCAAGTCTTCTCCAATAACTTAGAAATAGCGTCTACTAGATGATTACAGTCAATGGAGAATGTTACCTAATTTTGATTTTTAGCACTCCATATTCTCGTTTAAAAATAAAAAATACTGGTGAAAGAATTACTTCGATACGTCAATTAGTTTTCGATTTATAAGTAAAACAAGTTGTAACCGCACGACGCTAGCTCTCGGTGACGGTGTGACGTCACTCTACACTTGCTCAGTCTGGCTCACACAGTCCGCTTGCGGTCGCGCGCTCGGTGCGTTGAAATTATTCCTAAATACTTTTTAAAATGTTCAACTCAAATAATAGGAAATCATATGTTGTGCCTAAATGTAATTTAATATTATGTAAGTAAGTACATAAGTAATAATAAATAACTTCATCTTATAATGAAACAATTTCTAACCGGATTGATCGCCAGTTTATTGATTTTACTGTGGCAGGAAAAATGTAAAATCGATAAGTATACGATTATTTCGGTTAAAAACTGTTTCATTATAATATGCAGTGATCGTAAATATTTATCTAACATTATTACTTATTATACCTATGTATAATATACTAGAAGCCGCCCACGACTTCGTCCGCATGGAAACCCTTCCCGCGTAAATCCCGATCCTTCGAGAACTCGAGGATAAAAAGTAGTCTGTGTTATTCTGGGTCTTCAGGTATATATAAAATTTCATCGTAATCGGTTCTGTCAAATTTGCGTGAAAGAGTAACAAACATCCATACATACTTACATACCTACATACTTACATACATACATACATACATATACAAACATACGTACATACATACATACATACCTACATACTTACATACATACATACATATACAAACATACGTACATACATACATACATACCTACATACTTACATACATACCTACATACTTACATACATACATACATATACAAACATACGTACATACATACATACATACCTACATACTTACATACATACCTACATACTTACATACATACATACATATACAAACATACGTACATACATACATACATACCTACATACTTACATACATACATACATATACAAACATACGTACATACATACATACATACCTACATACTTACATACATACCTACATACTTACATACATACATACATATACAAACATACGTACATACATACATACATACCTACATACTTACATACATACCTACATACTTACATACATACATACATATACAAACATACGTACATACATACATACATACATACGTACGTACGTACACACATACATACGTAAATACATACATACAATGACATATGTATGTCATTGTATGTATTACTTATGTACTTATGTATGTACATATATACATTCTCACAAACTTTCAAATTTATAATATTAAGTAGGATTTCGGAAGCAACAAAACCTCTATTTGTTTCACAAATAATTCGGAACCATTATTCCATTTATTTTAGGTACATTATCCGATTGCCCTTTTTAAAATCCTTTATCCATTTTATTAATCGAATAGTATTTACTATTATTATAAGTTATTTTATACATAAGCGGACGAAAACACAACAAAATACTACGCAAACTATTACACCTACAACAACGATTGGCGACTTAATACTAAGCGGGACGCGGCCCGCGCGGCGCGGTAAAGTAGTATGACGTCACAGCCGCTCACGCGGCTGTTAGCGGGACTCGATATTTTTCGAAACTTTGAATGCTTATAAAATCAAAACTATTTGGTATTTTTGACTAAAACAAAAACTAGTTTATATGTATACATACAGGCTATACTGTGTCAAGTTTCAAGCGATTTGGCATACCTAGTAACATTCTCCATTATACATTAAACCGAACTAAATACCATTTAAATTCTTACTTATATTGATTTCAAAATACTAAATGACATAGCCGACATACTACTTACTTCTTCAAACGTAAATGTTGTCACCAAACCTTTTTTCTAAATATTAACATTCAGATAAAAATAAAACATAAAGTGCACGCCATTAAAGAAAACAGATATTAAAAAATATTAATTTCAAAATGGCTTCCGAACCATAGACACCACTTTCTAATCGCAGCGACATTTACGGAGCCATCTTCTTATCGTCGACTCTAATATCGGGGCAAAGGCACAAGCACATTATGCCTATATTTTGTAACGCTAAAAGGTCATACTCCATGGCTATTAAATTGCATCATAAATATCAGCTTTCTATAATTTATTGAACATATTTATGTAATTTTGTTTAGAAATGTCGATTAGGATAAGATTAAACTACGAAACTTAATTTTTAGGATTATTTTCGTAACAATGACCTATGTTGTCAAGAATATAATTGAAATACAGCAGTAGAAAACGAAAGGCTTGATTAATGATTGTTAGAAAATATGTAGATTTCGCCATTTTTTGTTCACTAGTAAGATAAATATTTTTTTACTATTAAGAGGAAATACTAGTCCTATTTGAAAATATTATTAACCTTATGTTTATTGCACTAAAAGTATAAAAATATTCTCCCTTTATACAATTTAAGATAGACTAATCACACAGCAATCAGTATGCTTTGCTACTATAAATTGCTAGTAATCAATCTATCAATATTTAGCTCCTCACTTTGAAAGCAAGACAACAAGACGAAACACATCATAAATAACTAAAAGATTTATCAACAAACAACAAAGTTGCTATATAAAATGAATCGTCTAAGAGAAATGCACTATTCCTATCTAGAGCACCAAAAACCAGCATAATTTGAACTCCACTGTCTTGTTATCCCGAAGAAATTCTCAAGTGCCCTTCTGAAGTACAGAGGTCAAGTGAATCTGGTCTTGTTTTGCAGTTGGCGAGTCTCCAATGTTCATGTTTCACAATTTTATTGCGATATTTTATTATTATGTTGTGTATTAGTGAATTAATGTTACGTGAATGTAATTATCGGTGAAATTAATAATGTAACTATTGTACAGTCGTGATGAAAAGTTATTATTATTTTATGACTGCAACTTTAATGGCAGGAATGAACATTAATAGTAAGTAAATCAGAGAATGTAGGTAGAGACTACGGCATATTATAATTATTATGTATAATACATGGAGATCAAATAATTAAAGGCTATCGATTGGTTGTTAGCCAGACTTACCTACATGCTATATTGAAAATTAGGCCGAAGAAATTTTTGGCTCCAATATTTGGAGCCAAAAATTTCTTCGGCCCTTTTGGTACAAGGGTTTTACATATTTTTGGTACGAGTAGGGTATGATTAGTAACATAAACATCGAAGCAAAAAAAAAATCAGTGTTGACTTAAATAGTCTGCACTTTATCAGCTGCAAAATATGATCTTTTGCAGACGAGAGTTCTCTATGTTTGGTCTATTGCAATCAACCATAAATGTAGATTATAAACTAACTATAACTATCTTATATCTAGGATAGTCAGTCAATCTGTGTATCCCGTTAGACAGGTGGTACGTGCCAGTGACAGTAATTACACACAATTATAAGCAAAACAATCTGACAACTGAGATTAAGATCACGGTCATAAAGAATTACATTCACACTTTGATTCGCTTCAAGGATAAAGTTTTGAGAGGAACTTATTTTTATATTTGTTTTATTCTACTTGGAACTATTGAATTTGAAAGCTTATCATACAATCATATGATAAGGTTCTGACACAATATTTTTATTCAACCGAATGTCGTGGAGTCTAAGTTAAAAACCAAACTTTTGCAATGGATAAGAATATTCGTTTCTATGGTCCTTGATAAGCCTTATTCCTTGATTAAAGAAAAACTGAAATTAAAATTTCCGCAACTAATTACTGGACAATGTCTATAAGAATAGAATTAAGTATTAAATGGACGAAAAACAATATTGTTCAGTTTTCTACCAAAAAAAGACCAAAAAAGAAGACTGTTTTATATACTAACTAAGAAAACACTACAAAGACTAAGAAACAAATTGTAATTAAGAAAAGCTACACAGTATCTAGGTGTTCAAGCGTTGATATAATAATCCAACGTCAATTATTTCTACAAGAATTATAACGTTCAATTTAATTCCTAACAATATTCTAACACCAGTGCCTCGATTCTCTACTACTATCGACTACCGACAACCGACCTGTCATCGAGAAATTTTGTATGAAAATTTGATCAGCGCCTCTGACGGGTGTCGTAGGAAACATTTTGGCAGTACATTCTAAATGTCAAAATTCGATAGCTAGCCGGTTGTCGGTAGTCGATAGTGGTAGAGAATCGAGGTACAGCTGCGCTCAACTGTACCTCGTTATATCAAAATGAACAATTGAAAACGCTGAGCTCGCCTCGCAATAATTTTATTCATTAGCTCCTCGTACAACTAGGGTATATTATTATAAAATTATTATCGTTATATGACAGTGCAGTTGACAGTGGGACAAATTAATAAACGGTTAAAGGCAGTAATGTTTTATTTAAATCTGTTATCTAACAAGCTTTTGCTGCTAAATATGGCACTAGAAAAATGTGAAAGAAAATTTTAAAGACTTAAAATTACGATCGGCTAATTTTGGCAAGTACATAGATAGTTTTTTCATAACTTGATAGTTGCTGGAGCATGATACTTAAACTTTTTATCGGTATCATCATCACAGTAATTATCGCCTTTTTGTACATTTCTTGTACCAACCAGTATTTAGAAGAAAATTATTCTCTACAAAAAATACAACCGATTGGATTCAAGAAATTCGCATTTGTAATTACTCGGCCTGACCTAAAAGTACTAACCTACAAAACTAACATTTTTACTCCACAGTTGTTCAAATAACAGTAACAAATAACTGTTATTCAGCTAGTTATTAGCCCGTGATTTTCGCACGGTGTTCTTTAACGTCCATTTTGTTAAGACACGCCGTTCTTCACAGTTTGGGTTGAAAGCGAGAGCTTTTTATGCTGGACTTCGATGACTCATGTTGCAGACAAATCGATTTCTTTTGATACTTGTTAGGGTCCCGTGAAGGAATGTTACTATACAAATAATAATAAACATATAAGCATATAACGCAATGTATTCTTCGAATTCTTAAATTTATATTTTGGTTGCGACATTGGGTACATCGTAAAAGTTACACTAAATAAATATTAAATAAATATTATTGGACAACTCACACACGGTTATTTGATTCCAAACTAAGCAGAGCTTGTACTATGGTAACCAAATAACTGATAAACATACTTATATACTTCTAAATACATACTTATATAGATACATTAACATCCAGGCTCAGAACAAATACTCGTGCTCATCACACAAAGATTTGTGTGATGAGCACGATTTGATTCAAATGATTCAGTTGTGTGTCTAAAAAATTTCTAATTCATATCAAAAATATATAAATTAAAACATATAAAATCAGTTTCTGTCCAAACTTTGTAAAGTTATATTGTTTAACAAACAAATCGATGTTTCCTTTTAAATCAGTTTTCTTACTGCACATGAAATTGAGAGAGACAAAAGCTGTTTCACTTTTCGACCAATATTTGCACCGCAATAGTGGATTCTGAGGTTTAACAAATCAAATTCTTACTTTAGGTACCCTCTAAAGAATACATTTTTTGCTATATGCACCTGCCGTATAAATCAATTCACGAAATATCCATCCTCACAAAATCCAACTCAATCATGAAGTAGCTAAAGCAAAGTTATTGAACAAGACAGGTCGCTAGTTCCATCTACGTGAGCGTCCATTAGTGACCCCATTTCACTGGCACTTGCGACACAAGATAAGGGGATTAGACATAGTTCCCTATTAACTTAGTTTAATACATTATAGTTTAACTTAATTAAGATGTGCATGCGTAATTAGAAATTTGTTATACATAATAATATTGGGGGAAGTAACTTTTCTACATTAATATTTTTTAGGTGGAGGTATATTATACACACTGCATGACAATGAGTGTTAAATTTGGGAATATACATATAAGTATATATAAATTGACGTTTTGCATATAATCAGGTAATTTTCGTTATTTTAAGGAATAATTATAGTGCAATTATATTCAGAGAGTTATATATTATTATAACTCTACGATAATAATGTTTTTGGCTAGATATACAAATAACTTTGCTTTGTTTCGTCATAATTTTGTTGACCCCTGTCACAAACAAGGAGTAACCCTATGAATTTCTAAGATTTCAGAAAAATCATAGCAACTTTAGAATTGTTCTTTCATTGGTATCGAGGTTTAATAAAAAATGCCTTTAGATATACGGAACCTCTAAATAAAACTACAAGCCAGATACCAAACCGATCGTCCATTTATTTTTTACATCACTTCACAATAGTAGAGTATCAATAAACTATTGAATGGACCTGCCCCAGTTTTGAATAGACGCTGCAGATAATTCACAAAAAACGAGACTGTCTTCTTTCTTTTAACTTGTAAATCGTAAGTACATGGCAAATACCTAAGTGTTCATGTGCTACATTGATTCTGCTGTTTTTTATTTAAACTTTTTTTGTAGTAGCGTAGTAACTGATTCTACGCGTATTTTACTGCTAATGTACTTTAGCGTAATTTCGTTTGTGCACTTGAGTCACGATCGAAGATGCTCCTTTGTTAAAAATATTCCTGTGGCTGACACCACATGAATCATCTACAATAGATGAACACAGGCTGATGATGATGATGATGATGAATTTAGCATATATTATTTATTTTTATTTACTTAATAAAAAATATGTTAAGAAACTGTAATATTGAACTATTATAGTTCTAATTAAAAATGTAAAAGGAATAAACAGTCGTCTGCTTCTTATACGGAGTAAAGAGGTCCCTGAGACAGTCAGTCAGCGACTAGAGCGAATGCAACCTCCGCCGTAACGTCAAGAAAACTAAAATAAATAATGCGTTAGAGATCCCACTCATCAGAATAGAACAGCTAACCTATTAAGTGTAATCATACAATTTATCATTTTAATCATGTGAACCTACATAGTAACTGGAATCAATTGTGTAAGCGTCAAACGTATCGATGACATAACTATCGAGTTATCGACACGTTGACTATCACATCTTATGCACTAATTAACAACGCAAGGTCATTGTTCTAAGTGATTGTGAAACTATTGATTTGTTGTCGTGTCCTTAAATGAGACAATGTGTTACATGACTTTTGTGTTGTAATGTGCCCTTCGGTAGGGCGGGATACTAATTTGTAGCTACTAATAAGCAGGTATGTTTTCGTGGCTTAATGTTTTGTGTATATTAGTAGTTCCCTTTCTTACACATTATACAGAAGTCCAGGATAAGACATTAAAATTTTGCTGTTTTCTTCTAACACTGAGGTAACTGGTTTTTATGTTCTATCAAACCCGTTGGATTTGCTCCTATAAATGTTAAAATAATAATAAATATATCTCCTATAAATGTTAGCTTTGTAAAAGGAGAATTTGCTGTAAAAGTAAAATTTCTCTAATTGCAAAGTTTGTGTCATATATATTTGCAAAGAAATCATTTCGATTCAGTTTATTTTATTGTGCTCTTACCATTCTACAAAAAATACTCTTTTACATTGCTTCTTTTTGTTAGGGCGTAACCAAAATAAATGCTTATTAAGTTTATTTCAGTCTCTAGTAGGTATTTTCCTCCGCCACCGATGTCAGCTAATTTGGTTAAATTTTTGCTCCAAAAATTCCCAGTCCTAAGTAAACCAAATTTTTACAAAATAAATTAGATCCACCCCAATTACAATTACTTGCTTCAAGATTTGTTCAAGCGAAAAAGTGCGAGCAAAAAACCCAAACAAAAAATATTCTCTTATTTCTTTCACCACTGTTTTTAGGTATATTGGACTGGCAGTCTGATTAGGTTAAAAGGCAGAATTTGGAGTACGAGTTATTCTGCAACGTATAGCTGCATATTTTAAGAATAAAGTCCAGTTTTTTTTATATTTGAGAGTATCTACTATCCTTGTACAGTTTTTAACAGAAAGTGGAGGCAGTCAAGACAAAGGACTCAAGATCCTTAGTTACCTGTGCCTCGATTCTCTACTACTATCGACTACCGACAACCGAACTGTCATCGAGAAATTTTGTATGAAAATCTGATCAGCGCCTCTGACGGGTGTCATAGGAAACATTTTGGCAGTACATTCTAAATGTCAAAATTTCGATTGCTATCGAGGTACTGATCGAAAATAATTCTGAGCTTTCTGACGTATACCATGATCAGTTTCGAAACTACACGTTATATTATTGTACTGAGAATATTCTAACAAAAATGATAAATACTTCATGAATCATACAAGACATTGTGATCATTTTACACTATCGCTCAGAGCATAGAAACAGTAAAAAAATCGTCTTCAGATATTAAACAATATGGTGACCCTATTTCAAAGCTATTCAGCATCGAATACAATTAAAGAAGGTACTCTCACAAAGAGTTTTTTATCTACCTTACTAATGTTGCCAACAAAAAATATCTCTATATTTAACTCTGGTAAGCTTCATTGATACCGCTAGATAAATTTTTAATTCCTTTTGTGAATTGACGAGCATATTGATAGGTTTCAAAGATAAGTAGGCCAAGCTATCCTTTGTAAACGATCGCTTTAAACCATTGTTGGAGATTTCATGCAAGTTGAAAAGAAATGAGTTTGAAAGAATTCTAATTTGCTTTTTTTTGTTGTTCAATTTCGCGGATAAAAAACGATGCATATTAGTGTCACTAGTGTCAATTACTATGCAAATATAATTTGTTGTTAAAAGAGTTATTTTGTTGTAATAAAAGGCAAGGTTTTAACTGCATTTAGGCCATAAATGCTGTTAAGCCCTGCCTTTGTTGATTAAATTAAAAAAATATAAAACAATTATAATTAAATAATTTCAACAAACAAAGAATTATAATTAAGGAAAATACTTAAACTTGGTATGTAAACATTTTAATAACGTTTACGTTAACGTTAACGTTTTTCCGTGAACACAAACACAAAGAAACAGACTATAATTTATTTCAACTAATAACGTTTTAAAACTAAACGGTTATCGCAATAACAGTTATTTTGAACAAATAGCAGCATTATTGAAAAAGCTATAACTAAGTTATTACCCAATGATTTTCACTCGAAGCGTTTTAAGTGATACATGTTGCTTTCTACGGGTTTGCCTGTAATTTTGAATGGAAACGTCTATTAAAGAGCCATAACTGCAGCATGATTCATCTATTAGGTAACATTAAGGTAAACGCTGGTTCCATGGAATATGAAGAGAATTTCTATGGGAGATAAGTAATAGTTGTGAGCCGGAACGACGACCTTCCTGATTTATGTGTGCTTATTTTTAGAGAAAGACAAAAGTGATGGATAATGTTCTATACTTATTATTTAAATCAATAAAATAAGTGGCTTTATTCAAAAGAACCTACCTCAAATACTCTGATAACATATTTTGATGATTGCATTTTTTTATTTTTACAATTAATATTTATTACGAATACTAAGGAAGTAAGAGTTTATATTTAATATATAATAACTTTAACGTACACTTGCTAATAAAACATGTTATTAGGTACTTCGTAAAAAAATATTTTAAAATTCAATTATTGTCACCAGAAAAAAGACCACACAAAAATGTATTTTATAAAGCGAAGAAAAATATTATAATTTAACCAAACTTAAAAAAACTCATGTTTATTTTATCTCAAAACAACAAAAATAAACCATAACCAAGACAAATAACAGGCTTTACAATAGACAATTTAGCAACTCGTAAACGCTTATCCACTTCGATACGTTTTATAGATGATATCGATCGACTGACCCGACCGGTTCAGGACCTGAGAGCCAAATTAATGACCCACCAATACAAAATTAACGACCAAAGGAAAATATCGTTTACAAGTTTGTAAAAAGATGTGTTAAAAGGCCGCGAAGAAGGTTTTTTTCGTGTTGCATTTTGTTTAAAGTAAAGAGATTGTGTATTTATTTTTGTAAGGCAGTGTAAATTTGATTTCGAATTGGTTTCAATAAAATTTGTTACTAAAAAGAAGTGGTTTCTGGTTCCCTGATCAGGTAAAAGTAGTTTCTAACTTAGAATATTTGAATAGAGTAGAATTCAATAGAAGCCCAATCCCAATATTTGATAACGTGCCCGGTAAATAGCAATTTATAGGCTCGTCCCCTATTACACAGAACTAACATGGTTAACCGCAAAACGTGGATCTATCTTCTTCCACCTCTGCCTACACCTTCGGGTATAGCAAGCGTAATATTATGTATATTTTTGTAAACTGCGTCCCGTCATATCCAACTACCTTTGACATGGAAAATAAATAAATTAAACCCATTGATATCCCACTGCTGGGCAAAGATCTCCTCCTGTAATGAGGGAGGGGTTAGGCCTTGAGTCCAAAGTTGACTTGGAAGCCTATTTTAAATTCTTTACTTATATATATTTATATTTTATATTCTTACCACCATCAAACAAAAGCAAACCTTTTTCCTCTACTAATCTATGTACATAAAGTTCGATCTATCGTGAACAGCATGTACAATGAAAGACCACACAACTTGTAACTCGATCATACGGGCGAGGACATTCCTTCAACTTGTACACTCAGCAGTTTAACTCGAAAGTGAATGAGTAATTGTGATTATCATTTAATAATTATAGTAATCACTTCCTTTTTAACCCTGGTACTGAGAAAGGTTTGCCTGAATTTACTTTTAAGTATGAGATGGGAAAATAATTACAGGTCTGTAAGTACAAGTATATTGATTAATTAATCGTGTAAAGATTTTAACTGTCCTGAAATTTGAATGGCAGGGTGTTGTGCTGATCACGATATCTCAGGTTGAATTCCAAAATCAAGCAAATTGCAGTGTCCCGGATAAAAAGTAGCCTGGAGATTTTTAACGCGTTCGCTATGATATAGCAATGGCTTAACTTTTGGTAATAAAAAACGTGGTATTAATTATAAATATGGGATCCTGAAAAGGCAGTTTACATTTTTTAAAAGCATAGGGGTGCTGGTGCTGACTAACATTCCATTAATTAGATTAAATTGTAAATTACTTTATATCATCCTCAGCAATATAGTAATAGAAAAATCCGAAATAGCAACAACTAGGTCATAATTTTATCAAAATAGTTGACCGATAACAAAGATAAGTTGATAATAAAGTATCCACGCTCTAACAAGATTTATCATAAGTAATCATACATATTCATACCAGTGTCTATTATTAGTTATGTTTATAGTACGCGCCAAATAGCTCTGTGTGCCTGAATGTGGCAGCAAGTCGCTGCAAGGAACGCCAAAAAGAAATCATGACATGCAATAGAGAAGTTCAAAACTTCGTTCTTACATTGTTCGTTCGTTACTCTAGTTTATTCAACTTAAAGGTCTTATGGAATCAATCGTAGACCATACATTAAAAGCAAGAGACTTAGGAGAGCAGTGTGGGGGTAAATTTTTTGACTTTTCATTCAATCAATACTCATTCGATAGTATTCCTTGCAGGCCACCGAGTCTATTCACAAGAAAATACTATTCTTCGTCTACCTATTTTAAATTAAAAATATAAGTCACTCTGAAAAACTCACGAAATGCGTATCTAATTAGCTATTTCCTGTACTGGCCCATAAAATAAATACTTGTACATTAGCCAATAAATATCACACACACATAGTCTATTGTATTGGTAAACAAATGACTGTGTCGTTTGAAACAATGCTGATATTTCGCAATACAATCAATCATTATAAGTCATTTATAATAAAATGACTTACGAAATTTTATATCGATATTCTTAAAATGTATGAGCATGTAAACGCAATAGAAGTACTGTGTACAGAATCACTTGAGTTGTAAAACTCAACAAAAAATATTCAATTGAAGACTTCTATTAGTTTGACCTGGGGGGCTATCACGTATCTCAGTTGACAACCATTTGAAAGCCACTATGCTGTCCATTGTTTTCTCCCTTAAATTATAGTGATTAATATATTACGTCAAAGCAGCAATGTACTGAATAGTGACCATAGATTTGACGTATAGATACTAGCTGTCAACTGAGATACGTGATAAGCCCGCTGGTCTCTCTCAATTTGGTGACTAAAGACCTATCCTTTCTCTCATTTTAAAAGAAGACCCTTGTCCAACACGGGGACAGTAATGGGCTCAATTTACATACATACAAATCATTTTTTGGGGGTTTTGTCTGCGTAAAGATCATATAACGATTATCTGCGATATTTATAACCGATTATTTCTTACTATCAAATAACCTCTCATGCCAATACTTATAACTTTACTACGTACTATAAATACTTAATTAATTTGTCCCAATAATATAGATTTCCACCAAACAACTACAAAACGGAAACGAACCTAAGAAACGCCTATAACATTCTTAACGAACAATAGCGACGTTCATCGGAACAGACGCAGCCAAATAAAGCCACGTGACGTGAATTAATTACTGAATTACCTGGGATCAAGCCAAGTGCACACATTACTGCGTAAGGTTTTAAAATAAATTGAATATTGTATTTACTAAGAAAGAAAGTAAACGGAGACAAGAGGTAATTGGGTTAATGATTTTTGTTATTGCAAGTGGCGCTGTACTGTGCACACGTCATGTGCAGTAGCTCGATTCTCTACTACTATCGACTACCGACAACCGACCTGTCATCGAGAAATTTTGTATGAAAATCTGATCAGCGCCTCTGACGGGCGTCGTAGGAACTTTATTGGCAGTACATGTTAAATGTCAAAATTCGATAGCTAGCCGGTTGTCGGTAGTCGATAGTGGTAGAGAATAGAGTTACAGTTGCTGTCTTTTACCCAAAAGAAGAAGATGGTCCTAATATTTTGCCGATCAGAATTATTTGGCTGATGCATATTTTCATGGTAGGTACCTAAGTTCTTTATCGATAGTATCGTTATAAAATCTTTATTTTTCGGGATCGTAAGAATAATTTTTGTTTATTATAAACAATCTGTCGCATATTCGACACTTGTCTGTAGGTATTAAACTGGTGTTAAAAACTGAAAGTCTTAGTTATACCAATAGGTTCTAAGATCTAAGAAATCTGAATCACTTCGAATTTACCATTTCCATATAGCATCTGTTACCATAACAGGTGGAATTTTGACAGGTGTTATTATACAATAGTCCATAAGCCGAGAAACTGGCCCTTAGTCTCTTTAAAGTACTTAAACATTTAAAAAGCAAGAATATTTTATACGAACTTTCATTCAACAGAATTCAACATCACATTTCTGCTTTAATGAATGAAAACAATGTAGACCAACAACAAAACTTAAAAAAACACGCAAGCCTCGCATAAAATTGCAAATGGCGAAGTGCTAAACTCTTTTTCTATTCCATTTACTTTTACCTGTGGTTGACATGTGTCATTTATAATTTTGAACCTTATGTCTTCAGTAATAAGAAAGTATAACAACTAAAATTGATGTTGACAGGGGTAAAACTTGTTGGAACGTAGGCTTTAAACACAATTTATTCAACCATCTGTCATTTCTTTCTTACACTGGGGTGAATTATGCTGATCGACGGCCATTTGTAGAATTAAAAAAGTATTAAATTGACATTATGGTCGATGGTTTTTTAAGGTACCGGTGCCATTTTGTCTTGTTTGAAAATAGAATCAGGAAATTACTTATTTAAAATGTAAATTTTTAACTATTGTCTATTTCGTGGAATAAATATTGCCGTTTTATTATTGTAGAATGCGGTAATTTGAATGAAATAGAATACTAATCTATGAATTTAAATCGATTAGCAATCATCTATTTAAATATTTGAAAAATGTGCGAATTCCTAACAACCTACTTAAATCATTAATGTAAATAACGGTTAATTATTATTAGGAACTCACTAAAACGTTACAATGAAGTATTAATAAAATCGTGTCCATGATAGTTGGTAGCAACAAGCAAATCATTTTCTTCATTAAAAAAATTTCAATAACAGCATTTAAATTATAATTAAGAACGAATAATTCTAGACTTAGACAATTTCAAACTCATCTAAAAACAAAGAAGATAGAATAAAAACTAGAAATATTAAATTTAATTAAACAACGTGGGATAAAGATAACATTATCTCAACACACTTAAGACAAGGACAATGACCCCATAAAAAATCCTACACGTCAAATAGAACGCATTCTTAATTTGAAAAGAAAAAAAACATAACCCATTTTCATACCTCTACGAATGGCAAAGGAAATTCTTTTTTTCGTTCCCGCGCAAACTGGTTCGTGCAAAAAAGAAAATGGCGGCCAAATTAACACAATAATGCGAGTTGGTCTCGTGCTGTGTAAAAACTGTGCGCTTTGAAATAGCTGAAGAAATACGAGAATGTTATGAGCTATTACTTTTAATATTTCTACATTATGCTTGCGTTTCTTTTTCATGTGATTTATTTATGGTTGGACGTCTTTTATCTTTTAATCGTTTGTAAGAATTGATTGGAAAGTTTCATGTATTATATTTTATCTATGATATTTTACTAATAAATTAAGTACTTCAAACAAACATCGTTATTAGGTATAATTATATATTAGATATAAAACACATTAAATTTAATTAATTAATAAATTTAGGTCGATATGAGGATGAAACTGGCTAGACTATAATCAACAAAAACGATACGATATAATAAGTATTCGTTGAAATTTTAGTTTGTTTCTTAATACAATGTTATCTATACTAATATTATAAAGCTGAAGAGTTTGTTTGTTTGTTTGTTTGTTTGTTTGAACGCGCTAATCTCGGGAACTACTGGTCCGATTTGAAAAATTCTTTCAGTGTTAGATAGCTCATTTATCGAGGAAGGATATAGGCTATATATCATCACGCTACGACCAATAGGAGCAGAGTACCAGTGAAAAATGTTACAAAAACGGGGAAAATTATGATTCTCTTATGTGACGCAAGCGAAGTTGCGCGGGTCAGCTAGTCCGTTATATACCTATAGTAAATGAATTAATGTCAGTCGAACTATGGTACAGGAATATAAAACTGTCTGCTACATGTCAAAAAATAAAATAGAAAAAGGTCATAAACAAACACCTACAATATTTGACGAAATTTCTTTTTCTTGAACAGCAGGCTCTTTGCCTCCATAATGTTCAGCGGCCTTAAAATCCGTAATAACATTGATATTATTATATTATATTGGTATTAAATATCTGCATGTTTTTATATTAAAGACCCCGTGGGAGGCCTTACAATAGCTGGCAGGATGTTTTGAAAGGCGATACGCGAGCTGACAATATGGAATCCACAATAAAATGCACTGAAGACTTACTCATGGTGATAATTTTAGATATGTTATAGTTATTTTGACAGTTCGCATAATATCGACTAATATTTTGAGCAATAAAATCTGAACGACTCCACCTTTTCATTATGAGTACATTGGATGTTATTATTGCAGTACCGAGAGGGTAAAAATCTAACATTGTGACACTGAAAATCCCGCCGACTCTTACGTCGTTCTGGAATTACTCTCTCTCTTTCTCTCCCTCTCTCTCTCGCTCTCTCTCTGTGTCTTTCTGGCTGTTCATGTCATAAGGTGGTCAGGTCAGCCTTTCTCGTAGTCTCCCTCCACTTCGCCCTATCCTTGACGTCGTCTTCCTCAACCTCACATGCCTACTCACGTCAACACTTCTGTCCACGTGGTCTTGGATCTTCTAGAAAAACTCTTTTGCCATATTACACAGTTAATATAAAAAAAATGGAATACTTATTTGACTACTACCATTTAATATTCTTTGATACGAAAAGCTTAAATACTATTATGTATATCCAGCCAAATTAAGTAACCAAAAGCCTAGTAAGTCAACAAAAAAGCGATATAATAAACGTTTGATGTCAAACCACAGATGATATATGCGTAGTAGGAGTAATAAATAAATGGTGATAAATGACACACTATTAATCGACTGAGCCTGATGTTATTAACCTCAAGGGCGAATGATGAAGATCTACGTAGTAAAATACGATCCAAGTTCTTCTGTGGGAAAGGGATGGTGCTATAGGATATGTATAGCGCTGTCCCTCTCTAGCGATGGGAAATAGCTTCTTCAGTCAGAGTACGGCCCTTGGAAGATTAAGTTGTTGTACTACTTAAATACATCTTTAGAGGATGAAAGCCGACCACTTTTGTAGTACTCACGAAATAATTTTAACGTCGTTACGTATAAATCTAAAGTCTACTCTATCCTAAAGTCTTAACGTAAAATCTTTAGGTACACGCAGTATATGGTTGGCTTTTTCTTTGTAGGAGATAGAAAACATAATTGGCAAAGAATATTTATTTATTTTGTTACAATAAAATGCCTATTTTATAAGTTTAGTATAAGTGTATTACATGTCTAAACTGTTCCAAAACAGCAATATTATTATGTTAACTTGACGTTTATCTCACCTTGAGCCCATAAAGTCTGGCTCATATATTTATAACAATAACGTGAACAGGAAAAATCTGAATAAACTATTTTGATACTAGAAAAATATTCCTTAATATACTGATAAATTATCTATAATTAATTAGTAAACTTTGTTTTACTTAGTTACCAGAAAGTACTAACATTATTTTGGGCTGGTGTAGTAAGTTTGGGTGTGTCTATAAACTATCTTGGTTTATGCTTCGTTAGCTAGTTTTGTTGGCTACTTGTATATCCTCGGGTATTGTTTACTGTAGGTAGTAAAAAACCGGTCAAGTGTGAGTTGGACACACGCACGAAGGGTTCGGAAAATAAGAAGAATTTCGTATGAAAACCTTACTTAAAAAGTATATTAATATTGTTTCAGTATTAGTTCTTAAATTGGCTACGAAAATTATACATCATCTGTGAAAATTGGCACGGTTCATAGGTTACAGTCTGAGGACAGGCAAACAGACATTGGAGTCTTAGTAATAGGGTCCATTTTTTACTCTTTAGATACGGAACCCTAAAAAATAAACGCCTTGGTTCCTGGGAACTGCTCGAGGCGGATTTAATCCTGCAGAATGGATATAGTACGTATTATTTTGGTTTATGTGGAGAAGGAAATTGGTAGTCCTTTTCGTTAACCATGTAGCTGAAAATTGCGATGGGCTGGTTTTCTAGACCTATATTTTGATGGTTTTAGGCATATTTTTGCTACTTAAGGCCTCTCTTGATGTTACTCCTAATATAAGAGTTTATCTTTAAGATTAACACCTAGTCGCTAATTAATTAATAATGTCAAGTTTAAAAATTATTATATTTGGCAGTGGTTTCCTCATGATAGAGTATGTAGGATGATTAGATAATATCTCGAGGAAGGATATTTGTACGGGTAGAACCGAATACATAACCTAGTTAAACGACAAACCTATGTAAACATAATAAATAATTCGATAGAAAATCTGGGTCCTTTATGCAAAATATGTTTATTTATTCAGGCACTCCTCGTTTGAGCCCTTCCTGACCTCGTGTAGGCAGTTAGCTGTACAAAGTAGGTCGTAGTCTTATGTTTGTTTGTTTGTATGTAGACCACAATAGTGTTGAGAACAGAGGTCAATTTTGTAAACTATCGGTACAAGTTCCATGTTTGGGCTCTTGGGAGTATCGGAGTGCGGGATAAGTTTGAAACACTTCCTTGTTCGATGTAGCAATTTGTTGTTTGGTTTGCGTATGTTTTCTTTAGGTGATGAGTTAGAGCCAGTTTCTCGGTTTTGAATAAGTTTCTGATGATCTATCTGTTAAATAAAGTGACAGCAAATGTTTCAAAACAACTGTCAAAAATTAATGTGGTGAAACGGGGCTTTTATTATTGCTAAGATTTGATTAAATGGATCTTATTTGAGTTTTGCGCATTTGTTGTATTTTTTTGTGGCATAGCGTTTTATCATACATATATAAAATGGATATTTCGGATAAAGATCCAGATATGAAAAGTCATATCTTAGCTTTTAACTTATGCAAGTAGATGAGTCTTTTGCGAGAAGTTGTTTCTACACTTTGTAAAAATAATTAAACCTACGAAACTAATAGTAATTAAAAAGGAAAAACAAATAATAAGTAAGGTCATTCACTTGTATATGTACATTAAGTCATTATTATTTGTGAATGAATCAACGAACAGAAGGAAACAAACTAAATACAGCATTATATTTTATACTTTATTTATTTACTTCTAAGAATTACGTAATTGAAGGACGATTATAGGAAATTGCGACGGTACTTTACTTTAAAATGATAACGACTATGTATTTTGTTGCGTTGTAGACTTTACATGAATATAATTATCTAGTTCCCAGACTTATACACAAAGTTATACACAACTGTGCTATGTAATCTTTCGTATATCCACTGAAACGCTTTTAGATGAAAAACTGTATACTTCAGAGATAAGGATCAAGGCAATAATATTTAGCAAAGAAGAAGAAAGGAGAAAAATATTATTTCGACTTCGACGTGGATAGAAGTTATCTTGAGGAATACTGCTGTTGATGTCATATCGCAAAAATGTTACTGATCGGGTCTTATGCGTATAATCTTAATTATAATTAATTAAAAGAAGCAGTTAGAAACCTGAACGATGACTAAGTATTGAATAATAGATAGACATAGTTGAACAGTATGCCTTCTTTGTGGCGTAGTCGGTAGTGTTGATATGTACAGACTGCAGAGCTGATCATAAGATTTCGGATTTGATTCCCGGGTCAGGCAAAGTATTATTGGGCTTATAAAATTATTAGAATACTTTCCAATAGAAGCCCGGAATTTGGTAATGTGCTCATTCAAAGGCAATAATGTGCTTGTGGCAAAAAGTGAATTTATGTATATTATACATCAGATCTATCCCACTATTCACGTTGAATTGACCCGTGATGGGACCCGTGTGGGGGGACAAGTGACACTCTTACTCTTGCCAGTTGTCCCGTTACAGAAAAATCATGGTCTCGTGAAATAGACCTTGTAGATCGGGAGTGATATTATGTATGTTACATACGTTTGTATTACATAATTCCAGTACATTTACAAGAAAACGTTGTTAGTTGTTTTATTTATACAAGTGTGAATGAAGAACACTTTACTTTTTGTGCACGGAATTAGGATCTTCTTTGTACGATCTAAATGTAACATCTGTGAGTAATGTTCTGTCGTAAATAAGTTGCTTTAACGACCAATAACGTTACCGTTAGCAGATGAAACACTGACTTTTAGGTACCGTCAGCAAAATAAGGTGCTGAAAATTTTCAGTTTTAAAATGTATCGTAAGCAAAAATGTGGTGAAAAACTGATACTTTTACTATTCGTTTATTACCTCTATATTGAAGGCGTAGGCAAATATTGAAGTTTTAAAGCTGTACCGTCAGCATATACATTATAGGAGATGAAAACTGAGGATTCTAAACTGTTCATATTTCAGCTTTCTTCCTTCCAGCATAAATCCAGAGGAACTGGAAGCTGACTCCAATATAGTTTGGACAAAGGCTAGACCGATCAATAATAATCTATTCGACCGATTTCGGCCATGGCGACTACTTTGACATCTAATCAAATTTGTGTACTGATGTACAACATAAACTAACATTTTAACCATACATACATCAATAGGTAGATACTTAAAAATGCTTTAGATAACAATGAAGAGAGTTTCAGAATGATTGTTTTTATTTGTTGTTAACTGTACTCAAACAAGTATTTTACCATGAAGGTAACATTCAATACCGATTGGATTATAAAGTATTTATGTAATAATTAATATGTATTTTTTATTTCTTCAATACATATTTACTGCTATTGTGACTAGTATTTACTTCGCAGTAGTTTTATTTACTTGTTTACATCTTGATAACAACTACGTATTACAATTCAGTAACACTACGATGTTAAAAATAAATGTCGGAACAAAATACTTAGGCCCAGTTTCATTACTTCTAAATATCTTTCAGATAACTTATCAGATGGATTTTTGACAGTTGTTTTACTGTCACTTTATCTAGCAAAAAGGTTATCAAACACTTATTTCAAAACTGTGAAACTAGCCTCTAGTATTCTAGTAAATATATCCGTTCTAAATAGTAACTAACACCCACCTTTTAGGTTTCCACCTTCTAATGAATACTCCAAACATGTTGTTAGTATTAGACTCCGACTTCATTCACATCACTACACGTACACAGCACAACACTACGGTTCACAACACGCGAATATACACACACATTTTGTACCGACAAATTTTTAGTTTATTTTAACACAAACGAAAGTAGAAACTACATAATCAACGTTAAAAATAAACATTCCTATTTTAAATTCACTGTTTACTAACACTAAGCGATTATTCGATTACACACTTGTCAAATAGTCGAATCAACAATCGATTTGATAGCATTCGATTTTTGAATACTAAATGCGGAACAGATAGAAAAATGTTGAATGTTTTTTTTCGACAGCGCGGAGAACACACGTGCGGCCCGCGCAAGCGATGCACGGCGACTGAGTGGCTCATGAAGTCATGACTCCCGGTTGCATTGCAATATTGCAGCTGGTGTATATCCCGGCTTTGTATTAATAAATTTTAGATGTCAACCGCTTTGCGTGGTAGCTGGTTAAACTTGCTAGTTGTTAGCCTGAATGGGATAGTGTCATTGCCTTTAGTTCGCCAGATGTAGGAAGGAAATTACGGCAACACTGACTTTTGGTATGAATTTATTATGCGTTAAATTGCGGTGTAAATCAATGAGATTTATCTGTACGGTAATCTTGTAACATAAATTAATGAGTTGATAAAATTTGTATGGCGTAAAACGTTTGGAAATGATACAAATCTTGAGGTTATAAGTCAAAGAGACATCAAACGTATTTCATCAATCCTTTTTCCTTAGAACTGGGTAAATGTAATACGGCTGAGGTCTCAACGGACAGGGAAATATAAGATAAGCCCGTGCCCTACTTTCGAAGTAGGTATTTGGGTGTATTCGTGAACTGTATCTATCAGCACTCGTCCCAAGGGCTCTTGTAAAATGATGAGTAGGGTTGGCCTGGCCCAATTTTTTACGCCATTTCCCTTTTCAGATAAGATGGAATGCGTTTGGACAGGTTATTTTGTAGGAACAATTCTTGTAGAACAAATTCAATTACCTTTAATCCTAAATACAATTCCGCAAACATTATAAAGATAGGTTTTATGCAGGTCAAAGGTATTCCAAGATGTTGTTCTAATTTAAATCAATTTACAGGTCCGCAGTAACTGATAGTTACACTAACTAAGCTTAATAAGGCATAGAAAGAAAACAAACACTGTCAACATTAATTTTTCAATAGATTTCCTTTAAAAATCCCCAGGTGAAATCTTTTGTAGCATGCCATAATACTTGAAATAATAACTATATAAAGCACAGATACCCAAATTACCAATAAACTTTATACTTACATACATTTACATATTCCGAGAAACGCAATCTCAAAACTCATTCACGGTTCACTAACATACAAAGTATCGTATAATTCGTAAAGACAAGCTTACAATACAATGTAATATTGTATGAGCAATACCTTTTTACGACTGAAGCAAATACGTTGAAATTTAATTAAACTCCACAATAATAATTTACTAAAATATTTGCAGTTACGAGCAATACAAATCATTGAGACCTTTGTCTAAAACTAATAAAGGGGATTTATGCAAATCGTTCATAGAAATTGATGTAATAGTCCCCAAAGATTCGTAATTTAACAAAAGATCAAAGGTACCTTCTAAGAAATAGCAATGTGCAATATCAATCTATTACAATAATTATGAAACTTCATAAAAATCTAATAATTAATTTGAATTAAGGGATAATAATGTAATAACGTCGTCTTGTGCAGATATTTTCGACACACTGCAGCGCAAAGGCCTTCTCCCGTTTACACTAGTGACCTGTCGTAAAAATCATATCATCCTGTTTCATGCCCTTCATCCTAGTCTTACCAACAAATTACATTGAGTCCTCAACCCAATTTTCTAAAATAGGTCTTCTAACACTTCTTGTTCCTGCTTTTCTACACCACTCCGATGAACCTGCATACATATAACTACCACTTTTATGGCTGTACAAATAATATTATGAATACCTAACACATTCAACTACTGGGCCTTTCCAAATCCTTCAAAAATATTCCCTAAAACCCCAACGTATATATAACCGCCATAGCAACACTACCGTGACCTACTTCCCGCCAGGATCGAATAAACATACCTGCAGAACGCGAGAGATTCATTCCATCTACACCGTTATCTCGCGATTAGACGATTATCACAACCAGTTGCGACACTAATTGCCCAATTAGTCGATTTTGATGTGTCAACCTCTACAATCTACATCGATAAACCAATTAGTCGACTAAAAGTCGAATTAAGAACGCTTGGAGATTTGTGATATTTCGTAATTTTAAACTTTCTTTTCTTAGTTATTTCAATCCGGTGAACACTACCCAAAAATATTTGACGTATTTTAGCGCTATTTAAATTGATAATAAATTCAACTTTAAAGCTCGTTCACTGCGTCAGAATCGAAGCGTACGTAAGGATTTGTTGCTTTGTATTAATTTCTATGATGCTGCGTCCACAAGATCGCGATTTTGACGGCATAGGAATTAATACAAAATGACAGATCCTTGCAATCTGTACGTTCTGTATGTGAACGTGAACGTTCAGCTAAACGTGTCTTATGAGGTACTTATTGAGACGTAGAATAAGCAACTACATATCTATAGATCCAACTTTTTAACTATTAACTGCCAGCTCTTTAAATAAGAAATTATAAACAAATTACACGTCAGTTTACTTATAATGTTTAGCAACTAGTTATAACTTAACGGGTTGTCATCACCGTTTAGTTACCTGTTACTATGCAATCTTACCACTTGCTTCGAAGAGTTAAGCAATGTGATTATGTTACAATGTACACAAGCGTCCAAGACGTCGGTCCAAGGCATTTAAAGCGATGCTAAAAGGCTCTATGTACCGAAGCGTAGATGTAAATCTTATAGCCTGACCACTTAGTAGAGAACCTTATATACAAAGTGCGCTGGTGGATGAGGTTTACAATATTTTGAATTAAAACGTCTCTTATACAAACCTAGGCAATGGATATAGATTTATTATGTGTGGACATCTAAATAATACAGCGAAGCCACTGACGTGGGCGCTGCAATCATGAGTAAGTAAATAAATCTCAATTACGCATAATTTTAATCGAACTTCCCAAGACACTCTACTAAGTGGTCGGACTATAGCAGTCCGCAAAAGGGTTTGCAAGAAAAAATGGGTAAGAAATGTTTATCTCCTTTGACTAATGGTGTGGTCCATATCTTGTATTGTAGCTAGTAAAAAAATGCCACAAATACGCTTTCATATATGGGTTTTCTAACCTCCACATATACATGATTGGAAAAGCTTCACAAACCAGAAAAAAATACTATTTTATAAGACCTTTAGAAGCAGGAAAAGTGAGATTATCGCCCTCTATGCATTAAAATTTCGTTACATATCTAGGTACTTTATAAAAATAAGTTAGTTAAAGTGCAAGTAAATAATGAAGCAAGTGACTCTCTTACACAAATAAAAGGTATGTTTTCAAATAACGAAATCGCACTGGCCATAAATAGTAACAAACATAAAATCAATTTGATTCGTTCAAAGCATTTCGACCTTGAACTTGAGTAAATCGTAGTTTTTTACACTGGCAATTATTGTGCACTTGTTTTATCTGTGATTCGTATTTAATTGCGACCATAATGTTCAATTTCACTTCGAGAAAGTTTTTTATTACTTTGAACTTTAGTTTGTTACGTTGTTTTATTAAGTTGTATTTTGTTTTATGAGGAAAAGTCATTGTTTTCTCTGCTGGAGAAATTCTAACTGATATTGAATTTGAATCTATGTAAACTTTGCTTTTGAAAAGCTTAACTCTTTTCGAAAAGCTTGACTACCAAAGTCCCAATTCTTTATGGATAGACCTTATTAATATTAACTTCTGAATGCTATCGTTATTAGTAGGTATTTATCTTGAAGTGCAGGTCTAGGCTGCCGCTGCTATCAAGTTTCGAATATTGCACTTGTTAAACCGCGAAAAATCAAATATGTATGATATTGATGCCGATTTAAAAATCTACGAGAAAGACTTCTACCGATTAATTAGAGTCTTAAACTACTCAGCTACACTTCCGTACTTCAAAAATTCATAGTCTCACAATCTATTACACATACTTAAATCAAAAGATAAGTTTGAAACAGACAAGCAACGTTCATTGTGTAGACGTGTTTATAGTGAGCTTCAAAATATTTGTGAATTTAGTGCCCCTGTGATGTATCGCGTCTGGCAAACGTTTGATGTAGCTAAAGTTACCCGTTCTGTTTAGTCATGCGATTGTATGGATTTTTTTGGACTATGATGCTCTGCAGCGACTGTAAATCAAGTGGCATATTGTCTATATTAATGTAGTATAGAGTTTGATATAAGTAAATATATGTTTTAAAGTATGACTTCCTTTTACATTGTATTTGACGTAGGTATTATGCAGTGTCTTCATAAAATTACAGTTAAAAGTATTCCTTAATTTTGTTTTTTTTAAGCCTGTGTCTATGTCCCACTGCTGAGCAAAGGGATATTTAGTAACATTTAAAAGACACACAATTTGGTATTGAAGTAGCTCACATTATTTAGCAGGAAGTAAATACTCTACGGCAGAGGTAAATTAGGAATACGTGCATAAAAGTCAAATCATTTTATTGAAAGAGCCATAGAGGTTTTTTTTCTGTTGAACGACTTGGTTGAGCGGAATTTTGACGGACTCTTAGGATAGACAATAGATAAAATAGTCTTATTATAATATTTCTATAACAAATTGCTAGAACACACACGGCGTTCCCCGATGTGCGTTTACTCCAGACGTCTAAAGCGTGCGTAGCCAAAGGGCACAAGTAAATCAGTGATGTCTACGAACACTAAGCAACAAAATAGTACCTACCCTGGGGCTTACACGCATGTAGGATATTACAAACATGAACATTACATTATATTATTATTTTCTTCTTTCGTTTTTAAAAGACAACACCCGCACTAAGAATTGCTCTTGTGTCGCGGTGACTTTTACAAACATACAAACAACGGACACAAAGTACAAACAGACCCGAAACAATTATTTGTGGATCGCACAAGTAATTGTTCCGTGCGGAAATCAAACCCATGGCCTCTCGATGCAATAGTAGCGGCGTGGCGACTTAAACCACTGTGCCACCGAGGCAGTCACATTTTATTCCCGATAACATCATGCTACCGTTAACTAAAAGAATAAGTAGAACCAAGTAAAGTGTATTTAAGAAGGAAATTTGATATATTTCGACATTGAATTGATGTGATGGGCAAACCAGAATCGGAAGCACAAATTCATACTTTAATGACTTGGCAAATTAATAATATGTGTATAAATGAATCCCCTGGTCACGCCATTACGCGTAGACCGATTTCACTAATTCTATTTTTTTATAATCCTTGAAGTACGGGGATGCTTCCCACGGAAAAAAAATTGAAAAAAGTATTATTTATTTATTTATTTATTAAAAATCGGCTGTTATGAAGTTTGCGGGGACAGCTAGTAAGAAATGATTATGAGGTCATAAACTTTCATGAGGGCATTAAAATTATGGCAATTCTTTATTGAAATACGTGACTTTACTACTTTACACACATGAAACATAATATCACTCTTTTTTCCCATAGTGGTAGGCAGAGACGAGAGTAGACGTAGTTAGAACCACGTTTTATCATCTTAAAACGGCTACAATAGTAATTCTTAGCATTCTGATATCTAGCATTGAAAACCAAATTGTCTTCTTTAGTACTCAGCTATCATTGCTAGTCAAAGCTACGGAACGCTCGTAAAATGGCGTCTTCATCTCATAGTAACCATTCACTTTCTAATATAAATACATAAATATTTTGAGAGCTAAACGTTATCTGAACATGTAACAATCTCTTATGTAATAAACGACGAGGTTTAATCAATTCTCTCCAGATTAAACGACTCGTAGCGAATTTAATTATCAACAGTAAACTGTTGCTATTGTTGCGTGTTATTCCTTGAACATAACTCTCTCTCTTAATTTTTGTATGGAACTCTCTCTCTCTCTCTCTCTCTCTCTCTCTTTCTCTTTTACTCCTCGTACAGCATTCTCTGTCTCTCTCTTCTTTACTATCCATCCTATATGCTAGTGGGGTTAGCCTTCTTTATCTTTCTCCTCCACCTCGCTCTATCCTCCGACATTGTCTTTGGAAACCTCATTCATGTCTTTTTGCACTATACTTTCCTTTTACAGAACTATTTATACTATAAGCAATGACCAAATTTCGGCTGATGAGTTCCTTAAAAATTAATCTTAATTACATAAAACATCTCTTCATAGTAGATTGAAGTACCTAGTTTTTTTAGTCCAAAGGACTGTGCCGATTGAAATCATTACAAGCTTTTTACAACAAATGCATTACGAGTATAAAAGTATGCTAAGAATATCGCGACATTAAACTTAATTAAATCAAACATTATGCAAAATAAATCAGAGTCGAATTCCTCACAAATTACATAAAAACATTTAAAACATTAAGGTGAAAACATTTCATAAAATTCTTACCGCCATACTTCTTCAAGAATGTTAAAAAAGCAAACAATTTTACAAAACCCAAGCTTTTAAGTTCCGTTTCAAATTGTGGTGTAGCAACACCTGACATTTTCGTAATAGCAACCCCGACGCGCCGGCGGCGTGCTGTGCCCGCGCCGGTTCAAAGTTAGAGGAAAGTAGGCAATTTTATGGCAACCCCGTTATGTTGGTAGATTGCCAGGTATGCGTTTGTTTTGATTCCCAGGACTCTTACCTAGAACAAAAAGAAAATATACTTTAAGTACATCAAATAAATAAAGGACGACATCAAGAATAAGTCAATCTTATGTAATATCTCAATAGTCATCAAAATTCTTTTGATATTCTCATAAAGAACTTACGAATAATTTTGTCGCACAAGCAACAAATTACAAGAAGTATGTTAAGAAAAGGCGATTTCTGCCATTTTTTTATGTCAAAGTATTTTACTTTCGCATCGAAATCAGAATTCGAAAGCCTCTTTTCCTCGTTTGATGTAAAACTATCCAATAATGGAACTTTCATGTCAAAACATTCTTCGAGAAAAATGTGAAACATGTCTTTCTGTTTACAAGATTCCATTGCTATGAAATTGTATTACATTTTTTATGAGCGATGTCTCTTATCTGTCAAAGTGACGGTTGCGAGATTAATCGTCGGAATGTGTCACATACAGAAAAAGCTTCAGCATTCCTTCTTTGCCGGAAATTCGCTTATGCATACAACATTAGCCCAGAAATCTGATAGCCTAGTTTTCAGAGCATATGCAATTTTTCGTCATGCATATTTCCGGCATCCTAAATTGCATACCATAACTTTAATTCCATACGATTGTTTAATACCTCATTCAACAGTTATACCACAAAAAACATAGGTCTAAGCTTTATCAATACAAAACTTTATGAACTAACAAAAACCCTAACCATTTTTCTTTTAAAGATCATTCGAAGAAAAACGGGAGTGAAATGGCGTAACCGTTTTTTGTACCCAGTTTTACAACAAAAACTTTCCTACCTTTAAAACAAATAAACCTTTAAACATAAAAAAGTAATATAAGACTGGCCATAAAATATTTTGCTTAGTAACCTGAATGTAAATAAAATGGAACTAAAAAGGTTGGTAGCCGTGAGAAAACTGTCGCGTTACATTACTGCCTACGTCAGCGGCAGACAGGCTGTCGACGCGAATACCTGTGCCTGCAAAAAACTAACTTTGTCTTTAGAAAGGCCTGGGAAAATGGGACGCTTGATAGAATTTTAAAAAGTTTCGCCTTCGTTTTATTTTATGAAGTAGCTCGTAGATTGGATAGCGATTGGGGAATTGATTGGAACTTTAGTTTAAATACCAAAGTACTTTGGTTTTTTAGGTGGAAGATATCAAATTCTAGACTGTTCGAATTTAGATAATAGAAATACTTTAAAAGAGTTTTAGGAGTCAGTAGTCTTAATCTAGAATCATAAAAAGAGAAATGTTATTTTAAGAAGAATAAAGATATTTTAGTCTGAAAGATTTTCATAACAAAAACAGCCACTATTGCCTAATTTATTTATAACATCGAATATTCCGTCTATAACCTCACAATTCTTTTTTCCAATGGCAACGTTTTTACATTGAAATTGTGAGTGTGTTCCCCGGGGTAAAGAAATTGTGTTATCTCAAGGCACGTGCTTGGAATCCAGTACTTTGATTGTTTATTTGCTACACGCAATACTGGTAACACTGAAAATGTTGGCAATACAGCTTTGCATGCCGTCGTTTGCTTTTTTCTGTTCGAAAATTGAATTTTCTTTGGAACTTTTTTGGCGTTTATTTTATTGCGCGGGAATTTGGTTGTGTTATGAAATCAGCTGTTGTTAAGGCGCCATTTTTAGAGAATCAACTAAACTCTTTACGGTTTTCAGCTGAATATCAGTAAAGTACAAAGAAAAATATAAAGAGTGAAAAGATAGTAACAGCGATATTGTGAAAGCTCTTTTTTTCGGCATGTGGCGCGAACACAATCCATATTTCACGCAACACACGCCGTGTGAGCCAGTATTTTCTTAATCCATTCAACTGTCTATAGCTTAGTTTATAAGTAAGCTATAGACAGTTAATACTATAGAAGTAATAATTCTAAAGTAAGCTAAATACAGCTATGAGAATTAGATCATAGATGACAATTCTTTACAAATCTCTGTGACACAGAATCAATGAAACAATAGCTCGTGAACGTCAAAATTTCGATAATTTATAAAAACTTAAATATCTACTCAGATGTAGGGCCGGAGCCCTCACTGGTTAAAAAAGTTTTTTTATCAGCATTTTACTATTGATCAATTACTGCACAAAGTTTTGAACTAGATAGGATAGACCATAATTACTCAACACTGAAAACATGCGTGATTGATCTCAGGGAGAAATTGTTACGACTTCATACAAACTCTACATATGAGAGTCTACCAAGCCATATGCATCTGTACCTTACCTACTTTTATGAAAAATACAGTAACGATATCAAAACACCACAGCGAGAGGTCGTAAACTCTCTTTATCGTACATTAGCTATGTCCCAGTTACGCCCAGATATGGGAATATAGGCCTAAGATTATGGTACTGGGAGAATTATGATGATCACCAAGCCTTGTACAAAGAACGTTCTGTTGGTAGCCTTGGGTCCTTCGTGAGGTTGTCTCGTAAGGTAAGGGTGTCAATCTAAACTATGATAACTTTTCTGATATACGCAAATGAAAAATATGGAATAGTATTAAAGATACTAAATTATGGTAACTTTCTTGATACACGCAAATGAAAAATATGAAATAGTATTTTAAAGTTCTTTAACACACTTCTTTAAGGCATTCAAGATTTGCAACTGGCCAGCGTGGTGGACTCAAAGCCTAACCCTTTTTCGTTGTGGAAGTATACCCTTACTTAGTAGTGAGACAGTAATTAATTAAACATTTGGTAGGAGAAACTAGAATAATTCACCTTTTGAAAAATAATTAGTCCTGTTTTCCGGCTATCGAAAATGGATAACATCTGCGGGTTATTTTATAATCGGGATCTAGAGCAAGTTGCTAATTTTTTCGTAATGTCGGTTGCTTGTCTATACTCTTCATTAAACTATGATAAGTAATGGTTTGTGATACCAATATAATTCTATAGAGATCGTAGTAACGTTCACTATTAGAAAACATGGAATACAACCATAACATTCGCACCAAACAAACCAACTTCAACTTCTTTTCAGCTTAAATTTGGTTGCTTTTGTTTAACAATTTTCACAACACTACAAAAATAACTTCTACACCCAATTACAGTGCCCGGAGACTTAAAATAAACAAGCCTTTACTGTATAAAGTTAAGGAATCGAAACTCGCCGTAGCTCTAGTATTTTTATTAGGAGGTAAAAATATAAAATGTAGGAGGTATAACGGTAATATTTTGTGAGGAAACTGGGTCGCGCGGAAGCCTTCGTGGAGGGATTAAATAAGGCTTAGGGATGGCGATGCATAACTTTAACTTTTCACGTATTTTGGCCAGTTTCATCTTAGAAACGGAATTGTGGATTTGGAGGATTAGATCGTGGAATTGGCTGCTAGGGTTCTTAAATGGGTGTATGAGATTGTGAGAATAAGAACTTATGTATGGTAGAAAATATTTTTTTTTCTACCAGTGAGTTTCCGTGCTAGTCAATATGGTAACATGACATGTAAAGTGCTAATCGTATACGTCTAGATACTCTCTATTTACATGGTCAAAATTAGTTTCGGATTTGAGGTCTTATACCTTACGAAGATGACAAAATAACCTGTGCCCGCTCAATATTTCGAGAACGCTACAAATACAAATTATCGTCAGTAAATGATTTGAAAATGTGTCTTTATTATGCTTTGACGGCTGTTTCATTGATCTGATTTCTGTTTTTCGAAAAACTTTGAAGTACCTAGTATAAAAAAGAGATACCTAGTATGAAAGAATAGCAGCATAATCATTTATTTTCAAAAATCAACCCTTAATGGGCCCAATGGGGTGCGAAAGTTGTATCAGATAATTTGAAAAACTGTCCTAGTTTGTCAACCCTGCGATACAGAGTTTTCCAGGCGTCGTCAACTATAAGTTTAATGTAACTCACTTGGGTGGAGTTGCGCTCTGCGGTACATTCTGCACCTCGTTCCATACTTTTCATTTTATCTGATATTCTTCAAGGCTAGACCTAATATAAAATCGTGAATAAGTACATATGAGCTGTATTTTTAAATAAAAGTTTTGCTCTAGATTTCTTCTTTGTTAGTTAACGAGGAGTAACTTACTACTTTACTTTTTAAAGGTAGTTTACCTTTGAGGTCTGGGTAGTGTATACTACTATTGACAGGGCCTCGGGTTCTATTCCCGGGTCGTGTAAAGTGTTATTTTGCTTTTCTTATTTATATTGGAATATTACCAATAGTAGCGGAGTTGGGTATCGGTTTATTGCAGTAGGCTTGCCCCCTATTACATGAGACTGAAATTGTTAATATCGAAACGAGAGTGTATTTCATACATTTCTGTCTAGTCACCTCCGAGTAAAACAAGCGAGATACATATTTGTTATTATAACCAATACCTATAATCATCACTTTAAACAATAAATCAGTACTAAAACCACATTAATAACATAAACAAACAACAATTTGAAACAATTTAGCTGTTATGGTACAGTGCCGTGGCACCGCTGGTCGCAGGTTCGACGCTCGGCCGGTCACGATACCTCGTTACAGCCAATTGCCGGCGATCACGACTAGGTTCAAAGAAAAAATATATTATTTACGAGTTTATAAAGTTCAATGAACTTTCTATGTTTGTATGTTTGTATAAATGGTTTCATTTGTATGATATGTATGAATTATGTAAATTAGTATGTTGTGGTTAATTTTCAGTATATGAGCATGTTGAGAGAATGAATATGTAAAGAATGTTACTTGACTTATAAGATAGTGCGAAAAACATATATATTATTAACTAGCTGACACGCGCAACTTCGCTTGCGTTACATAAGCGTTAAAAATTTTCCCCGTTTTTGTAACATTTTTCACTGGTACTCTGCTCCTTTTGGTAGTAGCGTGATGATATATAGCCTATAACCTTCCTCGATAAATGGACTATCTAACACTGAAAGAATTTTTCAAATCGGACCCGTAGTTCCGGAGATTAGCGCGTTCAAACAAACAAACAAACAAACTCTTCAGCTTTATAATATTAGTATAGATGTAACATATTTTCAACACAGTTTACGTACGCAATCCTAATTATATAATTTGCTTAGATTAAAAATTAAAGATTTAATATCGATTTTCTTTGCGTAATATAAAGTCATCTCTGAAACTGTTGCAATTATTGAATATATATACCTATTATATAGTATCTGTACTATAATAGAAGCAAATCAGTTAGTTACATTATAATCATGTTTTACTTTCAGTATACAAAAATATAGGAATATCTCTGGAACTTTTGAATTGAATAAGTATAGAAATGTAAGAACAGAAAGAAAACAAACAAAATTATGCTATTCTGTGTTACATAGATATAATCTAGGTATCTAGTCAGAAAACTACGGTTAGGAACTATTCCTCAAATCTGATAAAAAAGTAGCTATACACTAAAGTTTAATTTTATCACTAGGTCAAAATACTATATAAATTTCCGTCCGTCCATCGCTTGTTTAAGCATGTCGTATTGTACGAGATCAAACAGACAGACAAGTGTATTTACGACTGACGTACAACTTCATATTATTCCATCTGATTTGTAGCGTTTTATAAATAAATAATCCTTAGTTTTACGTGTAGGTAGATAAAATAGCAGTTGGCTGGATAGAATTTAGCAAGGTATTGCGAATATTATGTAGTATCTTAAGTTGAGTTATGTAGACCATTTAAAAAACGGTTTATATAAACATTGGTTTCAAAAATCTGATTAGAATCACTCACGACGTTGGTATGAAAAAAAACAAAAAAATACAAACTTATTTAAGCTAAGGTAGATTGTAAGGGAATGCTTAAGGCATTTACTCCGGTTTTTGAGTACATTTAGCGATAATTTATCTAATCAATAGCGTTTTTTTTTAATAAGTTTAAACGCTATTGAATAGACAAACTACCGCTAACTGTACCTCAGAAACCGGGGGTTAGTCTGCCTATATACTTTTTGTATAAAATTAAAACATAAATAAAAAACGAAATTCCGATCCCATCGGTTATGGTAAGTATATGTATAATATTTTTCTATTCCCATCCCACAATACTGTTACGAATCAGCTATTAGAACAAAAAACAAACATTTCCTAACAACATTATCACTGAGAAATGCAATATAAATCACGTCGACATACTTAATTTACTAACTATTTTTAACAAAAGCGCGTCAGACGATAAGATAGCGCATTCTATAAAATACAAATTTCTTACTTTGTTCGTTTCAGATACCAGTTCGTAATTTTAATAAGTTAGATATGAGCATCGGTGGTTCAGTGGTAGAATGCTCGCCTGCCACGCGGGCGGCCCGGGTTCGATTCCCGGCCGATGCAATCTCTTTTTGGCATTTCTAAATTTATTTTCTAACGTTATTATCACAGGAAACTGTTTAATTCGTATATTTTTTCCTATTTTACGAGCCCAAAGTTTATTAATGTTCTTTTATATAATCAAATTATTTTGTAAAACAACATCAAAAGAATTCCATAAAATTAGAATTCTACACGATGTCGACCTTCTGAGAACGGTAAAATTAAAAATACCTTCATCTAAATTCAATCTTATTTTCTTACTTATAAAGTCTGCATTTCATTGATCTCAAATTAGATGAGGTTCGTAAAATACTGCTCAATTGAATATCAACAAACACGACTGAGCATATTTAGGGCCTACTGTATTATTGAAATTAGTTTAAACACGCACATTAGTTGAAGACATATTTGACACCTTTAAAAGTTTGTTTCGTCATTCGTAACCTGATTTTCAAGCAGCTGATGATGCTTTTTGTTAAGTAGGAAGATTGTATAGATGGTTTCTTTTTTGTGTTTGTACTTACTTAGTATTTTTTCTCGCGATGCTATTATAACGACTTAATAGATGTTATGGTTTTGCAGAAAAACCGAGTAAAAAGCATATTTTGTTGTAGATATGTGAAATGTACATTTGCGACAACATCGTAAATTATTGATGAAGAAATTAGGCATCATTTTTGATGTAAATCATAATGAAACAAATTGTTGCAGTTATAAAATACGTATATAAATTTTATAAATAACAGAAAATGTTATATATTTCCTGAATATCAGTATAAATACCATCGATAATAATCACTAGGTTAGTTTTACCAATGAAAGTTATAAAATGTTACAACACTCTGCACATTTGATACCTCTTCACAAATTTACCAGAATCTGAACTAGCTGAACTCTTTTTACCCTTAAATACACCTAGTCATATCTACCTCAGGAAGCCTACACAACACCACAGTCCATATTGAGCAGTTAACTTAAGTTTCATCATACAAGTGTGTGCTGGATCTCAAGCCCGCGGAACGATCTGAGTGAGGCAAGCTGCCGCAGTCAATCGTGTCAAGCCAGACTGATGCTATGATAAGAGTATTGTACGAAACAGTAGCGTGACCGGCTTGGTAATGTCTATCAGATCAACAAGTGTAATCGGTTAATAACCTTTTAAAATATAACGATCAAGAGAACTGAGTAGGAGATTTCTTAAGGAATTTTGAGATTGGAGGAATATTTTCTCTTCTACTTAAGTTAATTTTTGAACTTATTACATACGCTTTTCTTCCACAGGGGTAGGTAGAGACCAAAGAACGCCACTTAGCACGATCCTTACTTTTTAAGTATACCTGTATTTATGCTTAAATTTAAGAACTTGCAATAAAAAGGGGCATTTCAGGATAAGAAAATCTAAACATTAGTAAATAATGTTATCAAAATCAAAACATTTCGTCATGGACACCAGATTTCCTTTACTATTATATTGTTGAGAAATATAATGCCTTAATTTTGGCTAATGTTTTAATATTTGCATAATTCTTAATTAATATAATCCTCGATCTAATAAAATTTCACAGTCTAATCTTCGGATTTGTCTCTTAAAAATAAAAAATAGAATGCTTTGATATTTATTGTATAATTACACATATTGTAAGTTCAAAATGCTCAAGTTATGAAAGGAACGCTATAGCACAGAAACTCCACTAAAATGGCTGGCAACTGACGGACATAAAAACAAAGAAGGAAATTGCGAATACCTGTTCACTCAGTTTATTGCCCTGAAGGACATGCCGTTAAATAACATAACTGTTAAGTAAAACATGCCGTTTTACCTTTAAATACCAATTAATTATAACTATTATAATTTCACCTGCTTTTTGTATCATATAAAAAATCATAACGTTAATCTTCACATACGATGATACGACAAACCAATCAAATTGCAACTTTATTTCTTGTGTTGTAAGGTAAATAATGCTTTGTATGGTATGAGTTGCGATATTCCAAATTTATGGCAAAATTGAATGAAAACCACTCACATCGATTACATTTCGCGCGTCCCACGTTCGAGTGTTTTGCAATGCACGCAATACATTGAATGTTATAGGTTAATTTGAAACGATCATACGCCAAATTGAGCTGTCATGGAAAGCGTATAAACTGACAGCAGCTGTCACGAACCTTTGATCTGAGTTCGTGTATTGATTTGTGAGTGGGACTGATCGTGAGCAGATGGGATACTTTGATGGGAAATAACTGTAATTCAGTTCAGCTGGGCTCTGTTATGGTGTTACAGTTAACTGAATGTTTTTTCTCTTTTCGTAATATTTACATGTTTTTTCTTCTGTGGATCATGAATTTATTCTAATACTGAATTAGTCTACATAATAATAATTGATCATTGTTGTGTTCAAATCATGATACTAAAACATATGAATGACATTAACTATTGTAACCTTCCTTGAGAAGTCAGACCTTACACGTGGTGACAATTATGCATCACACGCGTAACCAAACAGACTCACCTACTAGTTTATGTAGGATTGCCAGATCCATGCTTATCGTTTCCGGGACATTTCTAGGGCCACGTACGGAATCAGAGGCTTGGTCTCCGGTCCGAGAGACTACATTAAGTAGAAATGACAAAAAAAAAAAGTTAGAAAAAACAAGTATTATTTCATTCCGGGTCAGCAAAACAAATTACGAGACACGGGACAACACACGAAATTACGGGACGATCCCAGAAAACCCGGCCATCTGGAAAACCCTATGTAGAGGACAAGAAACGTGACATCACTATGTCATATTGCTTGCACTAAATGTACTAGTTTCAAATACTACGCACTAGGCTGTTTTTGAAGGCCGCTGATGCATGTCTATACTTCTATTTACAAATAATAATATGATTCTGAATAGTTTATTTGTTTGTCTGTTTGTTTGTTTGAATACTTTAATCTCAGGATCTACTGTTTGGAATAGAAAAAATATATTCGATTTTAATAATCAATTACGTAAGGCAGGCTAGTATTTAACACTACGATATGACTTATAGGAGTTGAAAAAAAAGAAAAAAAAATGTGAAAATGGGAAAACTATAGTCCACACGGATGAGGTCACTGACCTGGGGCTCGTCCAATGTACATATATGCAAAATTTTAGATTTTTGCTATTAAAACACCAAAGCGATTTTGATATATGAGCGACAAATAGTCTAAAGTTTAGATTATTACATATAATACTTTATACCCTGTCATCTTTTCGGGCAAAGTCGTCGGCACTAGCTAGTAATAACCTAGTGCGTACAAACAAATTATTGCTGACTCTAAGTCGGTAAAGTTGCGACAACTGCAGTATCAAATAGAACGTACGTGTTGGAATATTACAGACGTGTGACTTTACACGGGCGTTTTATTCCGCTAACACAGCGTTTTAGTGGCATTTGAGATTCTAATAAAGGTTTTATATAGTTTCTGACTGTGGTTTTGCTTGCGTGGAATATTTTTATTATGTATTTTTGTCTAAAATGAGGTAGGTATATTTCTTTTCACAAAGTATAAACAAAATAAAACAACAAAATGCTGCCAGTTAAATAAACATCGACTTAGTAATTAACAGACGGACAGGTATTTATTATAGAAAACAAACAAAATACTAGTTAATACCCGCGACTTCATCCTTGTACATTTAACTAGATAAAATGTATTCACCGATAAGAAACGAAAATTGTAGATTTTCAATCTAACCTTGCAACCTGAAAATATCTCAAAATGCTTAGACATTTATTTTAACCGACAATCAGACTTATCGTGGTTAAAATTAAGATAATAACAATATAGAAGTTTAATCCCAGACTAAAGCCTTCCTTCTAATTTTCACATATACAGAAACAACACATAAAACGAGAGAGGGGTCACTACTCGAGATACGGGTACATTATACAACAAGACGCGGCGAGTGGGAGGACCAAATAGTACCAATTTACTGAATTGAAGACAATAAGGTCACGCAGATGAGCCGATCATTTGCATCTAATGAACTCTGAATGTGACAACTTTATACCTACTTTTTGACGTTTTGAAAACTTGTGAAACGGTAAGTGTTTGGTGTGTTTTATCCAGAAATTATTTTTATAACTTTTTTTTGTGTATAACCATAACTTCAGAAGTTTGTTTATACCCAATTACCTACTTATATATTTCTGCTAGGACATAAGTATTACTTTGTAACTTTCGCACCCTTCAGTCAATAAACGATTAGAGGATCAAGAAACTTTTGTCGCGTGTTCCAGAGATAGGTGATCACTTTGATAGAATTCGGTCTGATCACCAGTTCACCATTTGTCAATAACTATATTAGCAACTTATAAACATCTAATACCTTTAAACGTGAACACTATGACTTACGACAAAAAAAAACAGTTTTCGCTACTTTCGTTCTTATTTAAGTATCACACCAATATCTTCAAATTCACAATCAACACAAAAGCTCAACAACCAAAACCTAAGTATACCTAGCTCCATTGAACGAAACGAAGCGAGCAAGTTCCACCCACGCTCCCGGTGAATAATATCGTCTATATCCCACAGTTAATCCAGTAACGGGACGCTCCGTTCGTATGCAGATGATAACTGACCTAAATGCTGCACCTGCTTACTATGCGAGTGCAACTAAGTTGTCTTTGAAAACGAAGATCTGGAATTAACTGCACGTTTGGCGCAGTGGTTAAAGTGGTCACCTCGCCGTAATAACCGAAGCGCCACGTGTGGTGGGTTTGAATCCCACCCGGGCAAATCTTTGTGTGATTAGCACGAGTATTTGTTCTGAGCCTGGATGTTAATGTATCTATATAAGTATGTATTTAGGCGCATATAAGTATGTTTATTAGTTATTTGGTAACCATAGTAGGTCTGCTTAGTTTGGAATCAAATGACCGTGTGTGAATTGTCTAATGATTCGACAAAAATAACATTCGCCATAATAATAATTATTATATTAGGTTATCTTCGTCGGACATATATTCGGAACTGGCATATTTAGTTGCCACTTCCGCATATGCCTTTTAAGCCAGAAACGTAAGTCTTAAAAATTCACCCCAACACCAACTTAATCAGCTGCAATCGACGAATACAGGCCAATGTTGATGACATATAAACGAAAAAATAAAACAGAAAACTATTGCCGTTTATCTATACTTCTGAATCAGTCTAAGACTAATGATTCATACAATAACGAAAGAACTACAGTTAGTCCACAATGACATTAATACAAAAAAGTGCCCAATCACTAAAATATCCCTAGCTCTACTCACCACGTGGTGGTCTCACACGATCAGTCAGCATCTAAATCTGTTGCCTAGCACTAGCATGCTGACAACTCATCTAGGTCACTGGGAAACTATATATCTATAGAATAACTAAATATAGCAAGGTATTACAGAACACATTCTTATAGTACAGGCATGATCATAAATATGTCAGCATCGTCTCTTTATATATTTTTTGCCAATGAAATGGTCTTACGATTTCTTGACTGCTAAAGTTATAAAGTAAGAAAAGTAAAGTAGTTCTTGGTATTATATGGTCTGTAATTCAGATCACTTTTTCATATCCGATATGGTCTAGTGGCTAGGATACCTGGCTCTCACCCAGGAGGCTCGGGTTCGATTCCCGGTATCGGAAGTCGTATTTTTGCCATATCTTTCAGTACTAACTTGTAATATAATTATTTTTATTAATGCGTTAGTCTGCGAATGCTTAGTTTGAAGATTGAATAAGTATAGCATTGATTGAACATTTGTATAAAATGACTGAAATGTAATGAAAATTGTGGAAAATAACGGGAAATCGAGTGTTGTCCGGAATCCGACTTGGAGCAGAAAAATATTTTGCAGTTATGCTAGTTAAAACAACACCAAAATATTACCTACCTATCAAACTAATCGGTGATAAAAACAAAAGAAAACCGACAGTAAAAGTATTGCCCGTTATCACAAAAAGTATAAAAGAGTTAGTTTAAAACAATAAACAGCTGGTGGCAGTCGATCTCAGTCACGCCTCAGTTGGTTCACGGCTGGTTGCGGCTGGTTGCCCACGGTTGCCCATCACTGACCGGTAACCAGGAACAGAATAACGGGGTGGATAGTAGAATACCCCAGTTTGTAATGGTTTAATAGTGTGTGAAATATTACTATGAATTTCATCAAATTACACACCAAAAAGTAGTTTTTTGTATTTGCTAGTTAAAATGTTCATATTATTATCTTTAGATTAATACATCCGTGTCGAGAAATATTCATTTCTATTTCTAGCATATAGGCGGATTATACCAACTGATTGTGTTAATCGTAGAGGTCAATATAACCTGCACCGAAACGTCAAGCAATCCAAAAAATGCGCGATCTGTATCAAAATTTAACTACGAGTCACGAAAACTTAAAATAAACGATAGTACCTAAGTTGTGAATATTATAATAGTTATTGAACTCATTTTCAAGCAATTGTCTCTTCCAAGAATGAGAGAGGGGCTAAGTCTTGCGTCCAGTATAAAGACTACTCGACAGATTAGTATCGAATTCAAGCCATAGGATAAGCACCAGCTTTTAAACAAAATACGCAACATTAGTAACGGATTACCAAGTTAAAAGTTATGAGGTATCAAACATTAGAAACAAAAAAATGCAGTCTACTTAACAACATCCTCTTTTTAAAAGTCGGTTAAATAGCCCTCTATTACTTACCAATTACAACACTTAACAAACTAATAAAATAACTAAATAATATTTATTACAAACTTGACCGAGCGGAACTGTTTGTAGGTTACATACGAATTAAGTGTTTAAGTGATTTGTAGTTATACAGCTTCCGTTAGATTTTCACATGTTACTTGTACTGCCCCGCCCCCTCGTGTCATGGTGTGAAGATATATGGAGTTGTTAATTTTCGTTGATATATGGGGAGGAGTCACGCATGTGAAACTTTTTTTAGTGGATATGACCAGCTGATTTGAAACTGTTGAGTTTTTGTTTTGCAATTAAAATTTACAACTGTCAATAAACACGTTTTTACATTTTCTGTGAGTTTTAAAGTAAAATATGATATTCTTCTGTTTTGGAAAGTTTGCAGCTGTATGAAACAGAACACCGTCAGCTGCATAAGCCAACGGGCCACCAATATTCTAAATTATAAATTTTGCTTACGCAAATTTGGCATAATATTTACCAAATTGTTGGACCATACCTGCCTCCCAGATAGTCGGCGACAAAAATAAAACGCACAAGAAACTGAAAACAAAGATCTCCATTTAATAACGACGAACGCAAACTTTTTTCTAAAAAGAGAAAATGTTCTCCGCTCCGTTTCACATTACAACGCCAGCGTTCATTGTGTTGATGCGCATGCGCATGCGTTGTGCGAAACGTTAACATAATTCGAACACGTTATGCAAAAGTTTTAGCTAAAAGACTTGTAATTTTTGTTTTTGTCATTGTAGCTGTTTATTTGAAGCATTTTAGAACAATGAGTTAAAATATATGCAAAATAGAAATACTTTTGTAAGCTAATAAGGTGTTTACAGTCTATGTGTATTTTGTAAACTTGACCAAAATGCTAACACCTCAGTGCCTATAAGCAAACTACAATATGTTGACCTGAAAAGGTATACAATTATCTCAAATGTCATTTAAGTTCTAAATAACTACTAACTGTAGCATAAACTCAGTTATCTCTTATGTATCCCGGTAGGTTTTATTTAAAAGCAGGTTGATTTTTTTTTATTCACCTTTCTGTATTTTCATAACTATAACACTCCCTTTGATGGCTATTGACCAATGATACCATTAAATATTTGTGATTTCAAGTCAAATCTAAAATTTTGTTGAAAAACTACTTTTTTTATTTTATGATTAGGTACCTTGGAAATTATTATCTAAAGCTGAAGAGTTTGTTTGTTTGTTTGAATCCGCTAATCTCAGGAACTACTGGTCCGATTTGAAAAAATATTTTAGTGTTAGATAGCCTATTTATCGAGGAACGCTATAGGCTATATATCATCACGCTACAACCAATAGGAGCAGAGTACCAGTAAAAAATGTTACAAAAACGAGGAAAATTTCAACCATTCTCTCTTATGTGACGCAAGCGAAGTTGCGCGGGTCAGCTAGTAAAACAATAAAGCACATCGTAGCAACACAATGTCCATAGCAACAAGCATGGTAACAGTATGACAGGTTACTCGTCTCCCTCTGCTGATTCTACTGTACTACTGATAAGTGTAACTGATAGCCACCTTCCTGTAGGCCTAGTCATATTATGTGATTAGAGATTACGTTTGTTGTTTCTTTACGAGATATTTATGTGGTAATGACTGCGAGATATAATTGTTGAGTTCAGGAAAGAGTTTTCTTTTGAAATAGATGTTGAATATTTTTAGCTAGGAAAGGTATTTAGAGAAAAGGTTTTGCAATCCAGAAGCAATGTGTATTTAATATGGTTTGTGTGTGTAAAAATATCGTCGATCGCATGAAGTACAATAATATCAATAAACGTTTAGGAAAAGGTGAGAAATTTATAATCTTAGGAATAAAGGGTAAAAAATGCTAGATTTATAGCAACTTAAGATCTAAAAGATTTTTCGACCATCAAACGCTTGATAAAGCCTTACCTCTCACACCCGTAGTATTTTCTAAAGTTAGTCTTCATAGAGCATGAAATGTTAATATTTCAAGGAAAAATAAAAACTACATAGGTAATATACATATACATATATTCTTGCATTCGTCTGTCAAAGCCTAAAGCGACACATAAAGTTAATAAATGCAAATGTATGCTGTATCCACGCCACGTTACTAAGAAGTGTGTGACGAAATCTCATTACAATAAAAATACATTAATTATAATATGAAAAACGCTTTTTCTTAGAGCATTGCTCTCGAGTTTATAAGTAAAATGTTCCCGTTTTCATGGTGTAGGGCTGTCAATTGTGTAGAGTGACACTGAAAAGTAATTGTGAATGGTTTTCTTTCTCGCGTCTTTAGTTGATCGTGATTTGAGTACGTATTTGTGGTTAAACCCGCATAGTTTGAGATAATATATCCAGATAACGAATTTTACGTTTTTTTGCAGAAAACTCGATTCGAAACGTATTAAAATGAATTCTGAACTACAGTAGGTACTACTTGTTCCTTATAGAAACATTTAACTACCATTTTTGTCAGAGTAATAATAAATTGTTGATGCAATTTGCTGCTGAAATAAAATGATAGTTTTGTTTTAAAAGTCATTATTGTAACCAATAGAAAATAGCATAGTGTTAACAGTTTAAGAGGCAACCCTATAGCTAAACAACCATTGGCCGTCGACGTCATTGTCACTGTCACACAATATAGTTCACGGTCAACTAATTTTCAACTCTAATCCCCAACAATAAGGTCTATTATGTACTTAACAAACTACTTTACATACTAATACATGTTTTCGTGTTTCACCGCGTTCAAACATTTGCTCTAACTACTTGTAATTCCAAGGTTTTGTGTTGTTAATTTGTCTGGGACATACAGACTAATATGTAGCATAACATAACATAACATCACAACTGTTCTACCCGAGGGTCTTCTTTTTCTTATCGTATGGTTAGTGGTCAAGCCGCCCATAGGCCTTTGATGTGGCTTAACGACTGTTATCTTAATTGACAACAACCGGGACTGACTTTTTACGTGCCCTCCAAAGCACGTAGACGCCCAGTTCAAATACCACTATGCGGTCACCCATCTATGGTATGAACGCGTCAAGGTTTACTTAACTCACAGATCGTTTGCCGACCGGTGAGTGCAACCGGCTATGGGCGCCTCTTAAAATCTGAGGGTATAAGTAGAGGTGTACGAAATATGTCCACGATTTTTCTATAGTTAGGTATAGTACGTTTCTAATATTAGTATAGGTAGAAAAACTACACAATAAACACCTCCCACGCAAGTAGTCGCAGGTTCGAATCCGAGGCAACACACCAATGACTTTTCGAAGTTATGTGTGTATTAGAATTAATAATCACTTGCTCTAACGGTGAAGGAAAACATCGTGAGGAAACCTTGCGTGCCTAATATTTGTTTAATACATTTATTGAGGGCATGCAAAGTCCCCAACCCGCACTTGGCTAGCGTGGTGGACTTAAGACCTAGCCCATCTCCCTCATTTGGGAGGAGACTTCTACCCTGCAGTGGGACAGTAATGGGTCAAAAAAAACAAAAGTATCTAAAGTCCACCACACCACAGACTAAACAATAACTTAAAGTCTAAACTATAGCCTATAACCATTTCCAATATAATCCAAGTAAGACATTGGCCCGTATATCGCTAACAAGCATGCTAATAGCTATTAGCATGGGCAGGTGTTCATGCAGGAAGCACTAATTAGATAGTGCAATTATACCTGAACATCTAATCTCACAAATTGTTATCTTTTATGGGAAATGCTGGGATAGTTAGTTAGGTTTCTATTCTGAGATATGATAACGGGAGTAGAGAAGGTAAGATTAAGGAAATTTCTATTAGGTAGAGTTATTTGAATAGAATAAGATTAGATTTTGACTTAGTAAGATTTCTAGACTAGGAACTGAATTCGGAAAAGCTGTCTTTCAGCAGAATATTTTATAGAAAATCTGGCAATCACTTCTGCCAAAGAAAAAGTGCAAAGACAGATTTTTGTTGAACTTATAAAGTGATTTTAACTGAAAAATTGCCTTAACAAGTAATCGTTTTTGCCTCTGATCTTAGCTAACATGCGCTTTTTTGTTATTCCCTGGGAAAAATATTTAAAAGACTTTCATAAACTTTACCAATGCTTAAATAAATACAAACGATTACGGTTAGTACGGTTACTGTGATAACCTGCGGAGAAAAAGAAAACGCCTTTTCCGTATCAGTTATTTATGCAAATGAAGAACACCATGTAATTTCAAACACAGTTCTTCTATCATTCTAAAGGCGTACCTAGTCATAGGACGGAAACAAGTCGTAAAACTTACCGGTTGAATGTGGAACCATCAATGATGCGTTTATCTGTAAACTGGATACAGCCGACAGTTTTCAGCACACGACAAAATATACTATTGGACAACTCATATGAGGATTTGTTTCCAAAGTAGAGCTTGTACTATGGTATAACATGCTATGGTGATCAAATAACTGCTAAACAAACTTATATACTTCTAAATACATTCGAATTTGGATAACTTAGCGACCAGGCCCAGTAGCTCGAATCTCTGTTACTATCGACTACCGACAACTAACCCGTCATCGAAAAATTTTGTATGGAAATCTGATCAGCGCCTCTAGCGGGTGCATAGACACAATTTTTGAAGTATATTTAAATGCCAAACTCTCTGGACTCGATAGTACCATCTGAATAGAATCGCGCTACCGAATAGATACTTGATACAAATATTTGTGATCAGCACTTTTATCATCAAATATTTGTCCCGAGTGGGATTGGAAGCCACTACACGCAGCGCTACAGCTATTGCGGCGACAAAACCACGTTAACCAATGCGCCAAACGTGCAGTTAAACTAATTATTTTATACATTAATACTTAGCTAATCACACCTGCTACCTAGTGCAGCCTACGTTTCGCCATTAACAATGATAGTCCCATGAAATATGGCGGGCCTATTGCGATTTACCACGTTGGCACGAGGCACGTTACCATACTCTGGGCAACTATTAAGAAATATTCTAATATAAATTGGAAAAAGACCAATAACACTTTGGCTGAACTGAATCAAACCCGATACCTCGTGATTACCAGTCAGTCATCAACACTACGGAACCCGCCACAGAGACAGTTTGTAGAACCATCAATGATGTATTTATCTTTAAACTAGATTCAGCCGCAAGTTTTCAGTACGAGGTAAGGAGAATGGGCACTTCTGGGCGGTCGGCGGCCATTAATGAAAGTAGTGTCAAATTAAAGTAATGATAACTAGGAACAACTTTTACTAAGAACGTTTCGTTGCAATCCTTTTAGGTAACAATATATTTACATGTAAATATAATAGAATTTCATAGAACATAATAACGATTATTTCGTGTCTGTAATGCATTGAACGTTGTGTAATAACGTTACATCTTCTTATAAACAACAACCGTAACAATATGAATAGACAAAGAGCAGCATTCCAACGTATCACCGGCGATCAGCCTTTTTTCGACGATTTTACTAATCTGTCAGAAGATGATGATGATGTATGAAGTGAAGTAAGCTCGTAGTTAGTATGCTATCTATCTATCTATTATATGGTTAACCTAGTGTCAAAGTTGTTCAAGCCACCCGAAAGGCCTTTAACATGGCTTAACGACTGTTATCTTAGTTGACAACAAACGAGACCGACATTTTACGTGCCCTCCGAAGCACAGAGACGCTCAGTTCAAATACCACTATGCGGTCACCCATCTATAGAATGACCGCGCCAACGCTGCTTAACCCACAGATCGTATACCGACCAGTGAGCGCAACTGGCTATGAACGCCTCGTTATTGAGCTGAGCATTCAAGACAGACTTCTTCTAATAAGAAGAAGATCATGAACAACAGATAAGTCGTCTCAGTGAATATGTTATAGAAGAGCAAGATGTTTACTTCTTACGATATTTATATATTTACTTGTTATGATAGTTCGAATATTAATAATGTCTATATTTGTATGCAATATAAGAAATAGTACTTTTTATTTAATCTCCGAATATAAGCCAAAATATGTTTTATACTTTTAAAAGTGCTCAAATACAAAAATGTATTTTATTCGTCATATAAGTGCGTCGCGGCAATAAAACTTCTACACAGTAATTATAGGACCAAACTACATTAAAAAATACCAAAATCAAGTTTGGCCGCGGATCGCCCAGGCTCCATACTATTTTGCCCATTCTCCTTTATTAAATCCCCTGCAGTAATTTACTTTGATATTGATTTTATTGTCGTCGCAGTTCAAGGCCTTGAAATGAGCGGTTTTATTAATGGTAGAACGATGTTCTTCGCATATATTCTGTGGAGTTAAAGGGAGTGATCCCTGATATGATTTTAGCTAGTAGACTACAGATGGACAGTTAAAGTCATAATTAAGCTGGTGATGGTCTGTCGTATTGACGATCAATCACTGACTTCTATGCATCTTGTACTACCCTCACAGTCTAATATTATTATTTGATACTAGGAACTTTAAAATAGATTTTTGCAGCTTTGAAAAGTAATCGCAAGTATTTGTGGTTGGAGGCATTGTTTTTTTTTTCAAGAAACAGTGATTTTGCCTTTACCTACCTCTACCTCTTTTTTAGAAACTTACTTTTAGCATATTGAATCCACTGACTTAAAACAGCTATCTTAGATAAACTACCAAAGTCGAAAAAGAAACTAAACTAGACGTATTTCTACTAAGGAACCAAGTCTTGTTTGTTATATATGTAATATACATAACAAACAAGATTTACACATAAGTTAATGCTCAATAAACATGGTAAAAAGGAAGAGATTGCTCGACCTCAGTTGCCGCCATGTTGTCGTCATATTGCCACGGTTGCCACGCTTCACGTACTATCGCCTTATCGGTCGATTCCTGATTGAGGCTTCATCAATATTTATGTAGTGCAAGCGTGTGACGTGGCTACACTACTTAATGGCTGATATTGTATTGATTTTCTAGTGTACGAAGAAGTGTGGTATTGTAGTTAGCAATTAGCACAATTATATATTAAGTTATATGCCTGAAAATCTTTGTAAAGATCCATACTAAGTAAGTTCTTTGGTCTCTGCCTACTCTTATTAGAAAAAGGCGTGATATTATGTTTGTATGTATGAATGAAAATACGAGGAGATTGGTAAGAGTCAGGCTGTATGTAAGTTCAACAATCATAGCCGTAGACGTTCCTTAGATTGGTCATAATATTTACGTTGTTTATTATGGTTCATGGGTTCTCGCCTTTTTAGGCACTTATTAGTTTGATCTTACGATGTTTATCTTTATATAACGGAAGAAAAGAAAATACATATACATATGACAAAAAAAAAAGAAAAATATTCTGAATACGTTTCCAAATTGGGATACTTAGCGAAGACTATACATGTAGAGTCTACTCACTATCAAAATCATACGAATTTCTGGCAAATATACTTCTCTAAGAAAATAGATTAAAACATTAATTTGCTAAGCTTCAAGACTTATGTACAATACCGTATAATACTTTTTATCCTTACTTCGTTCCGGTTCACTGGTAACGGCATAGATCACAGTCGTTTGTAGATAAAATTAAATACTTACGTAATCGTGAGGAAGTGTTGAAACCTTGAAGTTTTGTAGATATGGTGCTTGGTTTGCAAGCCTTCGCGTATAGGTGACAATGTTTAAATGTTAATTGTGTTATGGCTAATGTTAGGCTGATAAATACTGGTTCATAGATGACAAAAAGAGGTAAGTATGGATCTTTAATACCCACATAGGGTACTTATTACCTGGATTTACTTTAATTACTCGGTATTATCTAGCTTTTAATGAAAGACAAATGATTAACTGGCAAAACTTGACGAAAACTTGACGTGCGAAGCTAGTAAAATTTTGATAATCATAAAGCCTGCTATACTTTCTAGGCATTTCAAGATTTTTTATTCACGTTAAAATCTTTTTACCTTTGCTTGAATAAACCAAAGTTAGTTAGTTATAACCCCTCAGCTATTTTCATGCCAGGTTTTTATATTTAAAAGTGTGTCATATTTATACTAGGTAGGTAGTTTACTAAATATGATAAGTTTTCCATCATCTACAAGTTACGATAAAAAAAAACAAGTCACAGTACTAAGTATCAAAACTACTTACAATGACATCACCGTCACGGCTTATTTCGTAAACAAGTGTGTTCAAGAAGAGGCTTTGAACGAGAATGATGGTGACATAATACTTAAAAGGTTATGTCGAGTGGTCAACAAACTTCACTTGCCTACTAGCTACTGTAGCTCAATTATAATACTATAAAATATCGACAACTGGCTAGCTATCGAGACAGCTATACTAATATTATAAAGCTGAAGAGTTTGTTTGTTTATTTGTTTGTTTGAACGCGCTAATCTCAGGATCAGGAACTACTGGTCAGATTTGGATTTTTTTTCGGTGTTAGATAGTCCATTTATCGAGCAAGGCTATAGGCTATATATCATCAAGCTACGACCAATAGAAGCAGGGTACCAGAGAAAATGTTACAAAAAGGGGGAAAATTTAGACCCATTCTCTGTTATGAGACGCGATTGACATTGCGCAGGTCAGCTAGTATTGTTAGAAAATTTGATTAGTGCCTCGAGCGGCCGCCTTAGTAACAATTTTTGCAGTACATTTAAAATGTCAAACTCTCGATTCTCGATGGTTCAGATTGTAGAGAATTGTGCTACTGTTTGGTAGTAATAGCATTAATAAAGTCATATCAATCAAGATAATATTTGTCAGTTTAATTGTGAAGGGTAGGTGAAGGTGTCTTTATGTGGAGAGTAATGAAACGTTAATGGTCTTAATTCTGACGACACTTCATTTTATGTGGCGTTCAAGATATTTTTTTTATTTTACTAACTTAATTACACCAGCTAGCGAAGACCTGGTAACAGGGGAAACTTAAGAAAAAGCCACGTATTAGTAAAAATAAAACTAATAATAACATAAAATCATTTAGACAGAATTAAGTAAATTTTGACTTATTATTGCATTGAATTATTCTATCTTACTGATGACAGAAATGAATATCTTTAAACGATCAATTGATCATTTTTTACTATTTGTCAACAACATATAGAAGTCAACATATGGATTGTCTCTATTGAAATTGAAGGTTTAAGAGTAACTCAATATTGGGTACGCTTTTCCACATCATTATTTTCCCTACAATAACAACAGCACGCAGAAACAATGATCCGTGAATAACGTATAGCCGCGAGCCGCACAGTAATTTACGTGGTGACAGCAACACTGCAACGACAATCAATAGTTTTAAATTATTGCTCTATTAGTATCGCACAGGTAGATATATTGAGGTAGTGAATTAAATACTTAGTTGTGATGTAATAAGAAGTAGTTTAGTACTGTCATCCTGGTTTGATAAAAGGCTATCTAGATTTCTCGAAGGTATATAGGGTATCGGACCCTTGGTGCAGTTGAATGCATTAAAGACACATTCAGTAATGAGTACCTTTTGGTCTGCCCTTTTCACTGATGCAATGTAAAAGAAACAGATTTTCTTGAAAACTATTTCTTTTACAATGGATTATCCATTGAGCCACCAGATTTTCAGGTTCTGAAGTCAGTTGTGGTTGAACTGAATTCGAGCAATTTGTTTAAAAATACATTAGTAATATATTCATACTCAACTGTTAGCACAATTTTACAAAATAATAAATCTCGTTGAAACATTTTTATTACAATCAAATCAAGCAACTGTATAGTCTACAGTCTAATCAGTCACTTAGTATCAGAAACAAAGAGGTTGGCTACTTCCGTAGAACGACAAAAACTTAATTCAAATTCTAAACATAGGCACAGCTAATGACAAAAACTAGCAGCGGTACAATCACTATAACCCTGCAACACTTGAGGGTACTATCGATCTACTAATACGTATAATATTATGTAACTTTTTAAATATATCGCCTCATAACGACAGATCCTTAAAAAGTCAGTGTACATGCAAGCAGAAAACAGATGCAGAGATGACCAACATTTTTTATATTTTTTTAAAAATTGCTACTGGGAAGTCTATTGCAGCAATAGTGGTATTCTGCTGTCTAAGTATCGATTATTTATTTAGACAACCCCTCCTAAAAATTCTAAACTTAAGAATAAGCCCCTTGCCCATCAATAGAAATAGAATTTTTTACTGTTCAAATTTCAATTTGTATTAAAACTAGTTAAAACTTAAAATCCAAAAAACATATAGGTACCTCAAATCTTTTAACACTACTAAATACATGCACACATACACATACTCGATCACTGGTAGTGGCAAACTATCTAGTACCTGCAGTAACTAAACGTGCATTGAAATATCTTTGATATTTCTCAATCGTAAAGGGTTGTAAATTAACAATGTATTAAATTGCATACGAGATTGCATTCTGTGTAAGGAGCATCCATGCCTATTGCCCGAGGGTAGAGCCAGCAATCACGGTTGTAACAACTAAAAAGGCAATACAAACCCTGCAGCAAATTATAATAAAGATAAAGTTTATTTCATAAATAGAGATGTAATAGAGTAACGAAAAGTATCCGATACTAGTCCTCCGATACTATTTAATATGAATAAATGTGTGTATCCGAAAATCCGAAAAAAATATAATTTATTTTTTCTTCATCTCTATTTTTATTAAATCGGTATTTGCAACCATATTACTAATATCTGCCAAAATCAATCCTTCAAAAAGTTTAATATCCGAAACTTGGGATCTCGAATATCCGATAGTGTCACTGAAATGATATCGGATACGGGTATCATATGGTTCAGAAATAAATACCGGATTATCCGGAATTATAGATACGAAAGACTTCTGATTAAAAATATCCGTAGATAGTATCCGAATTTTTATAATCATATTCATATACCGGAACAGGGAATCTTATTATACAAACGTAACTTCTTAAACAAATATGAAATGGAGAATATTTTGAAGAAAATATTCTTTGAGATAAAATATTTTTTACTTCTGTAGGCAGTTTGCGCTGATATTAAAATGAGAGAATTTTTCATTAGAACATTTTATGTTTATGAAGTGGCTTTTATATTTGAGAACGCTCTTAATAGCAGAGAGGCCTCTGTATAAAAAAGATCTAAGAATATTAAAATGTAGCAAAAAGTACAACGCATTTAAATCGTATTTCTTTAGACTAATCTCTCAAAATCAAATCATTTAATCTCACAGTTATAACGGTAGCGTGGTTGTAGAAACTATAGGATATCAAAAGTTTGACATTTAAAATATACTGAAAGAATAGTTTTTACGGCGTCCGGTAGAGGCGCTGATCAATTTTATGTTCAAATTTTTTCGACAGTCAGCCGATTGTCGACAGTCGATCGAGTAGAGAATCGCGCTACTGGTGAATTACACATCAGTTATGAAGCTCAAAGACCTATAGAGCTTAAAAGGGCTTATTTATTTTCGAAATAAATAGTTACACATTTATTAAAGGTGTAAGGCAAAGATATAAACGAGTTTCCAGCTCATTAGGATCTTACTCACTTATTTAAATCACTTTTAATGGCTATTCAAATTAAAATTCTATTAGACGAATCATTTGACACGACTATTTCAACACAAAACAATCATTTGTTTTTTAATCTCTTTATAACGTTAAAAATCATAGACATTTTAAACATTCTTTAAAATTCAATGCAATAACAAAACGTAACTACTCCCCACAGATAAATGTAACAATTCAAATTGAACACCAAAAGCGAACATGCATATTAAAAGTAAAAACACTGGTATAGGGTGACCACCCACCGTGCATTATACTCGATGCTAAGCCACTGAGCTTTACAAATAGAGGGCCAATTTCCAATTAAAATCACTGCAGGTGGTCGCCGCCAGAGGGCAGCACTAGAAAAATAGATTGCTCCGGCTCCCAAGACCCGCGGCCGACAGTCACTGGTTGATGAAATAAAAAAACCCTAATAACGTTGTCAAATTAAAAATATTCCAATAATTAGTTGATGTTTTAGTCGTTTTTCGTTACATTGTCCCAACGGCCGGTTCGAATGGATATCGTAGAACAAAAAGAGCAATGGAATGCGTTTATTACTTTACGTAATTTTTGTATCGGGTTGAGTAATTTGTGTGATACTTGTAACTAATTAAAGGTATAACTTTACCGTAGATTATGTTTCCAACAAGAATTTCTTGAGCCATGGATATTAAGGATAGACGTTTACGCCATGGTCCCAAAATAAAATAAAAATAAATAGTTTTAATGTTTTCTAATATTTTGAATCGGTTCTGTTTTCCATAATCGTTCTGTTTACCATAAATCGGTAAACGATCTGAGGGTTAAGCAACCTTTGGCGCGATCATTTTATAGACGGGTGACCGCTTAGTGGTATGTGAGCTAGGTGTCTCCGTGCTTCGGGTACATAAAATGTCGGTCCCGGTTGTTGTCTACTAAAATAACAGTCGTTATGCCATGTCAAAGGCCTTTAAGGTTTGAACAACTTACCCCTAGTATCTGAGGTACATTTAGCGGTAGTTTATCTATTCAATAGCACTTAACTATAAAAAAACACTATTGAATAGATAAACTATCGTTAAAAGTACTTAGAAACCGCGGGTAAATCAATTCATATGATGACTGAATTCCGTAAAACTTATTTACAATATTAACGGAAAACTTTAAGAAAGTGAAAACATGTAACAATTGAGATTATACTTACCCATAACCATTTCTTTTTAGAATGTGTTATGAAAATAACTAGAAAGTCCATACATATGTATAAATGTGATAGTTAGTGAAACCATGGTGCTATTAACCTGGTGTCATTGTGTTCATAAACCGTAGCGACGATGTAGTTACCGTTTGTCTGGTTTACCTACTATTTTATATAAAAAAATTGTAGGAATTGCACAGTATGAAAGGTATAGGAAAACAACATAATAATTTACGTGAATGCTAAAGGAATATGTCTGGTAGAGCAGGGATATACTCCGTTCTTATGGAAGCGGGGTTGATTGAAATAGGGGTTAAACAAAATATTTTGGACATATAACCCTTCCTTTTTAAGACTTTAATATGTAGTTGCAGTTTTTCTATGGTAGATGCTATCGCAAAGAATGCTGATAACAATGCGGAAACTAATAGGATTTTGATTTAAATATCACTCAGATAAGTATTTTTTCGAGTAATATTCTGTAACTATCCCAAAATGCTATACAATATCATCTAGATTTGTCCCCTAAAACAGTTGATTTAATATTACACCAAGAATTTATTAACATTTTCCTTAACAACATTGAACAAATCGATAACATGACATAAACAATTTTCTATGTCTAGTGCACTATTTACAAGTGCCGTGGCGCCAATCATATTATCAGTAACACGATGTCTGATAACGCACTGATAACCGACCTCTCGTACATAACAACCTATATACCTATATATTTCTAATACCTACACTTTTTGATAATATAGGCTTATTTTGCTTGAGACCAATTTTGTTGAAATGATAGAGTATGTAAGAGATGGTATCGCGTTTTGTTAGAGATTATTGAATTGTAAGATCATTATCTTTGCATTTTGCGAAACGATAAGATTTCACTCTACACAGTGACTTCATATAACCAAAATTAAGTTAATAGAACAGTATCACGATTTTCTACAATCGGTACTGACGAGTATCAAAAGTTTGACATTTAAAATGTACTGCCAAAATAGTTCCTACTACGCCCGTCAGGGGCACTAATCAGATTTTCATACAAAACTTCTCGATGACTTAAGCCAGTTGTCGGTAGTCGATAGTAGTAGAGAATAGAGTTACTGTATTTTGTTGCTAAAATTGCGTAAAACAAAGACATATTCTCGGAAATGTACAATGCGACTATGGTATATTAAGACCACAACTTCTAACTTTATAGTAATTGAGAGAAATGCAATATTTGTGGTTTTACGGAACCGCTTCATGTATGAAGGTCTGTTAAAGTTTGCCGACAGACTTTCAAATTCTATACTGCAATCGCAAATCGCAAACGTAATATCAAGAGAGTCCTATTTATCTTCAAAAACCGGCTTTTAGGGAAGGTCGCGCAACGCCAGAACAGACAAATATATAGAAAAACACTCGGCCAATGAAGTTACGCCCGACGCATCTTCCGTCAGATATGAACCTTCCCTTATAAACTCAACTTAAACTAAAACAAAAACTGCCTTAAACATTTGAGTGAAGCCTTACAACCTGTCGATATAACTTTACCTTTCGTGTATATAACTCTTGGGAATGTGACATATGCTTATGAGCCGTCAGCTGTTCACAACAGCCATGTTTCAAACTTTTTTATTTGTCCTTGTCTTTACTTGTTCGTGCTTTTATAGGTTGGCTTGTTCTATAAATTATAGATATTTTGGTTGTTATGAAATATAACCTAGAAAGTACAAATAATTTATCTATTATTGGCTTGATGACGCACGTAGGTGATATAGTTTTCTCTTTTGTTACAAGAGAATAATTATCAAGGTAGGAATACTCTTTTATAATATTTTGTTTCTTATAGCGGAATACGTCAATGTGTACTCATTCTAAGCCGTTTATAATATCCATCCCATGTAACCGAAAGTATACGTTTTGACACAAGATAGATAAATAACCATATACCCTAGGCAACCATTAAGAACTTATAGACAACAAAATGCCACTAAAAAAACGTTTGCCGTACTTGAAAATTTAACAATTTGAAAACAGTTTTTTTTATCTACAGTATAATATGTCTTATACATAACAATTTTCTTTATACATGAGATAAAAAATAAGCCAATTAACCGATACTATCTCCTCACAAAACGAATAATATTTTACCATAATATCAGCCAGTTAATCTCTGAAACCAACGTTATTCATACATTCGAGAGCAATACCTATTACAAGGAGACTTATAAATCTTCTAAATTCTTCTACATAAATCAAGTATATAACAATAGGCAACAAATCAATGCGATAAATACTCGAATAGTTTCGTAAAGTATGGTCGATATGCGGGCAGAAATTATTTATTACTAATAGTTATAAGTCTGTGGTGTAATGGCAGCTATAAAGCTATATTATGTAGTTATTGTCCGCTTTTATATAGCTTTGAATGGATAATCTAGATCAGCAATTTGATTCAGTACTTTACGTTTGCTGTTTATTGGACTGTATATTAAGAGCATTTATATACTACACACAGGGTTTGATATTATATGCAAACTTCGCCCTAATAATCGCATTTCCTTAATTACTCTGAATCCAATTCAAGTTCCAAGTTTCGAGTCGAAAATCCCAAATTGTTTTTGATTTGAAACTCAGTACTCATATAATACCCGATCCTTCCTTAATTAATTTGTTCCCCACTGTTTTCCGTTTTTAACATTGATGCTGAAATGATCCATGCATAATATCATGCATGTTTTACCCGAAAGCTTAGTTAAACGCATACAAAATAAACCCACGTTTTGCCATTAAAATTATTAGTCCCACGTTATAAAGGGGAAACCTATTGCCATTTACAAAATTCGGGCTACTTTTGAGTTTGAGTTATATACGTTTTCATTCCTAAAATTCTTCATTCTGTTTACGAATCAAGTAAATTCCATAAAATAATCCATATACCCAATTTCGCACTAAGCCTTGCTATTTTAGATGCAAATTACTCAATATCTCATAGATAGTTAGTATATTATAGCTTTCACTGGAACTTCTCAAGTGACCCATATTCCCGAAGCCCTCTTCGTTTTATGATAAAACACGATGTTATCGCACCACACTTTCTCTCCAATGATCTCTGTATTAGCAATAAACGTTCGTAAACATCGCCTACATTGTACAATGTGTGCCGATCTTACTAAAATGGTGTTGCATCTCTTTCTAACTTACTAAAGTAAGCGAGACAGAAGATGTTAAAACTCAAAGATTGTTGGAAATGTGTAGGATGACCTTATCTTTGTTGAAAATGTGAAATTAGTTGACATTTTACTTTATGATTGAGACATCATTTAAAACTTTTTAAACCAATAAATCTTTTCGGAATGTTTCTATCTTTGATATAATAAGTTACGATTTTCAATCATCCGGATATCCATGATGGTTTTTCAAGCCCATAAAGTACAGAAAGTAACACGTGATCAACTTGACGTCGACATTATTCTATGCTAATACCATTTTTGAAGTGACATCAAAAATCTTTCGGATAAAACGAATCATGACCCCAACCAATAACATTAGTATCAAATGGCCTATGTCTGATGACCATATCAATTATCCATTATAGTATTGTAAGTAGTAGAGAGAGTAGAAGTGAGCTGTATAAATAAATAGATCGATGGCAATAAAAAGCTGTAATTTGCAAATGTTTAGAATATTGCAATCAACAACAATTTAGCACAATATTTACCAACAGTTTCAATGCATTAATAACAAAGGCTATTATAATTAGCATATTTACCGTTTTGCGGTGATGCAGTTTGTTAACAGACTATCATAATTGTAACAATCACCATTATTACCAGTTAAACAGATCATTAATACGAAATAGAACGACCACAAATTCGTTCACGTTTTTCAATTCCTTTTTTTTTTTAAAGGCAACTCTCTCATTATGAATTGCTCTTGTGTCGCGGGTACCTTTACAAACGTACAAACAACGGACACAAAGTACAACCAGACCCGAAACAATTATTTGTGGATCGCACAAACAATTGTTCCGTGTGGGAATCGAACCCACGACCTCCCGACGTCGCGGCGACACCACGGAGGCAGTCCAGTTCCAATAAAAAACATTACCATGCATTATGACTGTTAATGTATATAAGATTATTTGTAGCACTTAATTACAGCTAATTATGGTCCCATATATGGTCCAAATCCAAATAGTCTCGATCTAAATTCTAAACCGTTTATTAAAAAATATCAATGTTGCAATGCTTACGATTATTTAGGCATTATAAAGACTGATTTAGAAAGAAAATATGAGGGCTGATCCTCATGTTTTCTGCTTCGGGTATCATTCTAGCATCAAGACAATAAAATAAACGATATTCATGTTAATCTATTCATATAATAAATGCGAGTTTGTGCATATCTATAGTAGATATGCACAAGCTTGCACGACGAAACTGCTCAACAGATTTTCATAAAAATTGGGACTTAGATAGTTGAAGACTAAAAAAAGTGTATTATGAAATATTTTTATCACCGCGGTCGCGTGCAATTTGTAATGACCGAAATAACAAACCTTTTAATAAGTTAATTAAACAAAGTGTTTTTGGGAAGGGCCCGCCGTGACATAATTATGTATGTCACCGTTATGACATAAATCAAATGCACGGGGAATTAGGGAAATTAAAAGATAGACGACTTTTAGTAATAATATCGTAACATCCAAGTGATAAAACGTTACTCAAACTTAAGTGTCGGTTAGAAGCATTTAACTCACTACAATTCTTGTCATAACAAAGACAGCTTGATGTTTAAGCTTTTACTAAAAATCGAGCGACGTGTGAGTAGTATTTTTTTCTAAATAAAGACAGCTCTCGCGCTTAGAATTGCCCTTGTGTTGCAGGGACTTCTACAAACATACAAACAATGGGCACAAAGTACAACCAGACCTCAAATGCCACTGCGCCATGGAGGCCGTCCGTCATTAGTTGGACTCAAGAACAATAATTTTATCAATCAACCTAAAAACAAAACACTATCCCCATAAAACACTTAACCTCTTTTATTCTAATTCAGTATGATGTCACATGATGTAATACTTTGTACTGAACACACATATTAAATAGTCAGTAGGGAGCTAAAACACATGTCATATCGTGTACGTGTAATTGCTTTAGCTATTTCTACTTCAACATAAATGTTTTCATGAAAATTGTTTCTATACTAATTTAATCAAGCTAAAGTGTTATTCTTTTGTTTACTTTCGTGTTTGTAATACTGAAACTACCAGTCGAATTATTTCAAATTTATTAAAAAGGAAAATATTTTTAAGCATTGAAAATGCCTAAAACATATTCACTGCTTGCTTACCCAGTCGCGAAAAGCAATACCAACAAAAATAGTTATTGATAGACCATTTTGACTTAGTAATCTTAGATAGCAATATATCTGTAATCTTTGATAGATCATTGATTTAAACATCACATTCCAACCTACGGAAGCCCGAAGAAGTATAAGCTTCAGGAATAGGATAGGATACAGCAAATCCTTCAAACGGTAAAAAATATAATAACTATAACTACATGTACATCACACTATTAACATGGTTAAAACTATGAACGTTATAACATGACTATTAAATTTTTTAAATTCGATTTTCTATTTTTACTATACCATTGTTCTCATAGTAACGTTACAACGCGTCGCTTTTACTCCATCAGTCATAATCAATTTCCTTAGCCTCTATCTATGCAATAAGTCATCGACCTGTTATCTCGTCTATTTGCATACAGTCTAGTCTACGAATAGGCCACCCCATCGCTTCCTGTTGTTTGATTATGTTAGAATAAGGCCCCGTTCTTATAGCAAACAACATTTTACTATGCATAAGGTTCACGTGCATAGATTTATGTGACAAGTTCAATATTTGATCATATTGGTCATTTCTATCAAGTAAAATGATAAATGGTGTAAATATGCTTTATTTGAAAACTCGACATTTCAATCGTCTTTCATTCGTCGCTTAAATAGTGTCTAGCCTATGACCGAAATGATCAACCGTGTATGCTGGCTAAGCCACTTCAGAATAGTTGTACTACTTCTTTTTTCATTGTCCCGTTGCTGTGTAAGGGTCTCTACCCGATCAAGGGAGGGCTATGGCCTTGAATCCACCACATTGCTCAATTAAGGTTTAAAGATCTTGAATGCCCTAAGAAATGTTATAAACAAATTTTAGGCATGCAAGGTTTCATCACGATGTTTCTTTCACCGTTAAAGCCTGTGATGAATATTTCTAAAATACACAATATTATCGGTAGTTACAAAACAGCCTAGCAACCATACTAGTCCATGCGGATTGAAAAGACTTCAAACTTGACACGTTTCAACAAAGAACAAATACGGAGCTATCGTGCTACCCTGTGAGACCATCTCCGCTTTTCACTTTATTTCTAAAGGCAGTGTCTCAAAAGCCTGTAATTTATCTTATTCACACACTTTTCTTGTGCTAACACAACAATGATTGCAGTAAATGAATGTTTTGCTTTCACAACTTCTTTTATTCCGTGTGTAAGTCAATCGTACGCTTCAAAGAAATCTAACAGGAATTTTGTTTATGACTGTTTAAAGACTTTCGTTCTCATTTGATTTGCCTATTCAGTAAATGTATGGCTTTCTTTTTACCTGCGAAAATAGGTCCGTATTATGGACTGCCTTGAAAGCATAGTTTTTTTTAAATCATCTTGTTAATATACAATCATGTTTAACATCTATTTTCCTCGCCAAGCTACAGTTTGTTGTATACATTTTTGACATAATTATTTTGGTATTTCACGTGGCTTCTATAAATCATGGTTCCAAGTTGATACCAGTCTACTAATACTGTCTTTAAAAAGGTAAAAATCTTAATAGATTTAACCTTACATTATTTTATAAGATCAATATAAATTGTATACTACTTGTAACACTTTTTTTTGTTCTATAAAGGTACGGATATGCATTTATTCAAATGCAAGGCGATTATTAAGCCAATTCACTGCACTTGCCACAACCGTATAATCATTCACCTATTAGGGTTCTTTTATAAACCTACTCGAAAAGGTTTTCAATTCGACCGTTTGTTTTAATATCATAGTATTCAAATTACCAACAATTTTAAATCCATTCACAAACTTTAAAAAGACAATCGCTAATCAATAAATTTGTTCAAAGCCCAACATTTGCAAATATTTTGTTCATACATGCATCTGCAATACGATCCTTATTTTAATGTATGACTTGCATTAACTTTTTGCGAGAGTCGAACCCGATACTTACACATTAGCTGACTCAGGCATCAGCAAAAACCACACTTGGTAACGGTCAGTGTGTTTTAACAACTTGGCTTACAATGCTCAGCTTTGCTTTAAATAATTAACCAGCACAAAAAGGAATAAATAATGTTAAAAAAACATCTTCAGTTGAAGCATTAGTTTTAATTAAATTTGCTGTTAAATGTAGCTTATCTTGTTACTTTAGTTATGAAGCTTATTTTAGGTAATTACATCATTTCTATTCACTTTTTGAGGTGGATTACTCTTGCCACGATTTTTGTATTTTATAAAGTTCTTATAAGCCAGCCCGTGATCGGCGTAAGTTGAACGAATCGAAGGGTAACAAATAAGGCATAGTAACTAGTAAGTAATTATTACGAGTATCTGTTCTGAGCCTGATTGTTAATTTATCTGTATGAGTTACTAGTATGTGCTTATAAGCTATTTGGTTACCATAGTACAAGCTTTGCTTAGTTTTAAATCAAAATAATGATCGTGTGTGAGTTGTTCTATGATATTTATTTTTAATTTAATTCCCTTCGCGTTAAGGACCCGTCTAACAATTTAGTATTAAAAAAGATCTAGTTGAACTGTATCTTGTAGTTTCAAACTGCGTTCAAAGTGCTTTAGAATGTCAATAGCAATTGTCTCTGGTGCCAAATAGGTGACCAGTACGACTAACTATGTCAGGCAGCTGTTACAGAGAGATTTGCAAACCTTTTATTTCTGGATCGAGATTTTTGCTTTTGAAAAGTTGTCAAACGAATTCCAAATTGAATGCTGTATAACTTACTAACCTTACACTAACCAAGTAAAAATGCTTTAGTTTTTGCAATCATTTGCTATTTTTTGTCTCTAATGCGTTTTTAAAAAGCGTGCAATTAAACAAACTTTTTCTACCAAATTAGCTAGATTGACTAGTTATAAAATTAAACTAATACAGAAATAACTATCTTAATTAATGTTCATAAACAGCAAAAGACAAAACGTTTCGAAATCCGCCTTCAGATATCCCAAATACAAAACAAACTAATGATTTATTTTACTTTAAACATCGCCTACGTACAGATATAACATAAAACATACAGACAGATATCGCAACAGCTTTTATATTTACATTTCGTGACCATATTGGAGCCATGTATTGACAAGTAGCTAATCTTCTTTATGTAACTTGATCGGTTCAATTTTCGGTTTTTGCCGACTAATGGCTTCTTGGCTTAGCTTGCGAATATTTACACCTGCCGATTTTGTATATGTACATTTTATATCCAGATAGATTCGCGACTACTGTTTATAGATAATTTTAACTGTAGTATTTCATTCTTTCACTCTCGGTTCAGGATTTTCTTTTTTTCGATTTGATTTTTTGGTTAATATTTTGAAATGCTTCTAACGATGGTTTGTTCATTCCAGTAAACTTAGCTACCGTTTGCAAATCGAATCAAACCAATTATCCATTTAATAGTAATGCCAATATTTATAAATGACCTATTTCTAATATTTTATTTAAAGAACAATTAATATTAGATTGATGACTATTGAAGTGAAATATTTGAAATAATTTTCTTTCAAAGATATAGGTACATTTTCTTTTTCATCTCTCGCTATCTTTATTGCAAGGTCTTTGCCATCGTTCATATTTCTTCCGCATGGCTCGTAGATGCCGATGTATCCGTTATGATCGTAAACTATAAAGCAGTCTTCAATATTATTAAGTTGTTGAACTTATTCCAAGTAATTTCATGGCGCATTGGCCGGTACTAATGAAACGTACACCGTGTTGGGTAAAATATGAATTATTATTTAAAGTAACTGTATCCATGTGATGTTTATACCCAGCGATATTGATGAGACTATGGCGAAAATTTTCATTTACGTTTTCTAGGTATGTCATGAAGAAAGAAGAAAAGAATAAAATTTATTTGATGCATTTATTGAGGGCATGCAAAGTCCCCAACCCTGGATAGCGTGGAGGACTCAAAGCCTAACCCCTTCATTGTTTTGGAGAAGACCCTTGCCAGTGGGTCAGTACTGGGTTTAAAAAATATTACGTCTTATGAATGCACCAGTAATTAGGGTCGATGGGCAAGGCTAGTGACAAACTAAAAATTATTCTATGGCCATTGCTTGCTAGGTCACCCACTGCGAATGGGTTTGGTTCGAAATATTTCTTGGTCCATCTAGGCGGGAATAAGACTAAATAGAGAGCTTATAAATTAAAGAATCTTTGCCCAGCAGGACGCAAAAGGGTTATTAAAACAATGCATAAGTGGCACCTGCGTAACTATGAAAATCACTAGAATTATGAATGAAGAATGTTTCATTTTCAGATTGGAGAGTATAAAAGCATAGCGTTGAAGTTGGAGTCAACACATAATTAGGAACTATGGTTAAAACAGTTAGGTACCTAGGTACCTATGTTGAGAAAAAGCTTGTTCAAGAAATGTGTGTCAAAATACAATAAAGATTTTAAAAGGTACTAAACGATGTTAATTTCACGTCTATAAGAAAAGTGATGGCCATCGAGAATCACTATAATGGCATCAATTCTCACGATTTCAAAAAGCATTGAATCTATAGAAATATCAGTTCTTTTATCAAAAATTCTATTGATCGAGAATTGGGGACATCAATATACACCCGTATTGTTTTCTTTTTATTTTGATCTATTATTCCTCCCATTGAGTTGTCAACGAAACGTAAATCTGTCTTCGTGCCAAAACTAGTCCAAATTTAGATGCAAAAAATAGTATGGAATTCCTGAAGACACTATGTCATTTAGATACTTTCGTATTCATCTTCAATATTATTAAATACTACCTATTTTATTTACATTTTTTAGCCGTAAATTACCAAACATTTACAATATTTTCTTTGCCATCCAAAATTACCCTACTGTATTTAAACCCAAATTGTGACTAAAACCTACTTTTCTTATATTCTGTTCCAACTTACCTTTTCGGTTTCCATCGTTTCATAAACACGCCAAACATCGTTTTATCCAGAGCACTAAACAATCACACAGCAGCCTCAACAGTAGCCACTGATAACAAGTCAACGACTTCCCCCCGATAAACAATCACACAATAATTGCACACACGATAAGATAAACATCGGCCAAAAGCGTCTGACCTAGACACAGTGACTGAGAACACTGTCCCACATTTACATTTCCAAATCAATATTACTTCATAACTACGTATAGTATACAGTTACGCAATCGAATATCGTCCTTATAAACTCGTGAAGATTTTTGTTTATGAATGAAGCATCGATATTATTATAAATAAACAATTCGCGCGTCGCTTCCGCGAGTCGGTCTCAGCGCAACTGGCTATGTGAGTCATTCATTTTGTTTGAGTGGTGCGACGACCGGTCCGCGTCAGGTGCGGTCGATCAGCTGCTAGCTATCCGCCATCTTGTTTTGCATTTTGGCGCCATCTCGCGGTGACCTTTCAACTTCCGAATGTCTTGTTGAACACCCTTTGTAGAGACAAATATTCTGTTGTCGTATTTTGAAGATGTTTACATTTAATTTAGATTATGTTAGCCACGAAAACTATTTCCTTTTGTAGAACTTAGTTATAAAAAGTACGAAGTAGATAGGTTTGTAGGTTGTTGGTAGTAGTAAGCAACCCTCGGCGCGATTTATCCATAGATGGATGATCGCTTATACGTAAGGTTTTTGAGATTAAAACGGATCATAAACTAGGTAGGTACCTACCTTTGTATTTATTTATGTGTGTTATCTTATGATGGCAAAGACATGTCATTGTAACGATATAGGTAGGTAGGTAGGTAGGTACCTACCTACTTTCTATTATATTAGTAATGTTTTTTTTTTGCACAGCAATTGTTTTAAGTTATCTAATTTATACTGATCGTTTGTTTTTAATATACCTAGGTACCTACTTAAGAAAGTCTTACGAGTCTACTTAGTTAGTTTGTCATGTTTATTGAAGTTATCCAAACAATAGGTAGGTACCTACTTGTATAAATAATAAGCTGTAAAACAGGTAGGTAGGTACCTACCTATAATTGAATGAGCACATGAAACCCAATATTCTATTACCCAAAATTATGAAGTAACAACTAACAACACATAGCAGAGAGTTCAAACAACGAACTAGTTCTGAATACAGTGGGTAATGTATAAATATCTGACATTATTGACTGTTTAAATACCACAATGCAACTGAATCAACAGTAGGTACAGGAATTTCAGAACGTTTGAGAATTATTTCGAAATTTTTGTTCTAGTAGCACTTGTGTCAATATACATACACACATATATTTATGTAGGTATAATAAAAACCGGCCAAGTGCGAGTCGGACTTGCGCCCAAAGGGTTCCGTACCAAAATAATACGAAAAAAACGACGACCCCCCCTAAATGTTGAGGCAACGGCTATCACGGTTTATGAGATACAGCCTGGAGACGGACAAACAGACAGGTAATAGGGTCCCTTTTTCCCTTTGGGTATGGCACCCTAAAATGATATATACGTACTTAAAATCACGTTTTCTTCCCATAGGGGTAGGTGGAGACCAGAGGCCAGAGAACGCCACTTGGTACGATCCTTACAAGCTTCCTTTGCTTCATTCGCATCCTACTTTTGCTATCTTATAAGTATAGTGAGTTATACTGATAATATTAGTGCTTTAGTTATTACTAGAGGCCGCCCGCGACTTCGTCCGCGTGGAAACCCTTCCCGTGTAAATCCCGATCCCTCGAGAACTCCGGAATAAAAAAGCCTATGTGTTATTCTGGGTCTTCAGCTACCTACATACCAAATTTCATCGTAATCGGATCAGTAGTTTTTTCGTGAAAAAGTAACAAACATCCACACACACATACTCACAAATTTTCGCATTTATAATATTGGTAGGATTCAAAAACTATAAAAATATATATTTTCCATTCACAACTGCTATAACGACAGTTAACAACAAACGACTATTATGTAAAATATCAAGTCATTATGCATTCCCCTATCACTGGGGTGGTTTGAAGTTCAAGGTCAAACAACCCTTCGAAGGGTTGATAATAGACGCAAATACAAGGGGTGACTATTAATAACAATCCATGTTACAATCTGTAGGGATGTTTTATTTGCAATTAACATTGTGAATCATTTGGTGATTGAAAATAGAGGTCGATTCAGTGTAATCTTTGTTTAGCGGTTCGCTTGACGTTTAGACCAACGGCGGCTATTATGTATCTCAGTTGACAACTTTTTGAAAGATAGATTATATTGATTACCACGTTACGTCAAAACATAAATGTAGTGTGATTCTCTACTCAGTCGATACTGTCGAGTATCTAAAGTTTGACATTACAAATGTACGGCCAAAATAGTTCCTACGACGCCCGTTAGAAGCGGCGATGAAATTTTCATACAAAATTTCTCGATAGCTAGCCGGTTTTCGATAGTCGATAGTGGTAGAGTATCGAATTTGAAGTACCTGCACTAGTTGTTAACCGAGATACGTGATAAGCACACAAGTTAAAAAACCCACATAATAATAAGCTTGCGAAGTATATTTAAATACTTTTCCAAAGATTTATAACGCTTGGAACTCTCGAACTCTGTCTATTATCGACTATATAATCTAAAAGTATATCATCTACATAAAATAGCGCATTTCAAAGATATATTTCAGAAAGCAAAATAGCAAACTTCCGATCTACTAGCAGCCAACAGATAATCAAAAGGAATAAACATGTCGGCCGGGGGTGCATTATCACGTCAATTACGAAACTGATCGAGATCTCGATACAACTCGATACTATCGGCCTTCGATCATTTATCGATACTGCAGATCGGAACCTTTACAATTAAAGGAACTGTCCTAGGTCCAGGGTATTGTTTAAAACCTCAGTTAAATTGTTATAATGATGTATGGAAAAGCTAGAATAATAAAATTCAATATACTAGTAACTTTAAATTTCTGTTTGAAAGCTAAGAGATATAAGCTTTGAAGAATAGTTTTTACCATAATATATGACTATTTCCTTGCGCTGTGAAGATTGCTTAGAGAGCGTTAACATAAAATAATTATATACTGCACATTCAAAAACCATTGGGATAGGCAGAGACCAGGGAATGTGGTATTGATTATATGGTATAATTTAACATAATTATTTTCAACTTTAAGCGTTATTCGCTTCTTGTGCTGGTACTGATAAATAATCCATCTGTAGACTATAAGTACCAGAAGCTTACTGGAGCTAAGAAATAACGCAGGAAAAATAAATAGAAGATTTGTAGACAAAGTAGGAAAATACCGAATATATTAGAATTAAGCAACGATGCGATAAAACAAACCTTCCTAACTCTCAATTCACTTGCTAGTTTACAATTTGTAATATTACCAAAGCTATAATAAAGTATTGTGCGGTACAGAATCAATAAATTACGGTTGCTGCAGTTCATTGCGTAAGAGCAGAGCTGTGACAGGTGCAGCACCGCCAATTACTATACAAACTATTGATTTAGAACTACTTAATACTGGGATGTTGTAATTATTGATTTATGGACGGTGTACGAAGTCGTGCTGGGACTAACTAGGAACTTAATTTCTTAACAAATATGGCTATGTGAAGATATTTATCTAGGTCTATAGTCTGACCGGTAGTGTAAGTGCAGATCACAGAGTCTTTGCTTTGATTCACAAAACAAAGTGTTGCGTATCGTTTCTTTTGAAATGTCATGCACGTCTATAAAAGTTCAGTCCTACTTCAAGTTACTACGTCCACTCCAGGCTACTACTTCATACACCAGGGGCTCCCAACCTTTTCTTAGTCTGGGACCACTTTTATATTTTTTTTGTTAGCAGGGATGACTTTGTTAGTATATAAAAATAAAGTTTAATAATCAACCTGAAAATTTTAAGTTTTAAAATGATTCGCGGACCATATATTATTTTGACTTCCACGGACCACTGGTGGTCGGCGATCCACTGGTTGGGAACCACTGACATACACGGACGGCTTTACTTAAGCGGTAATAGTAAATATCAGATACTTACCTATAGGTACCTTGAGGATAAAAGGCTTGGAGTTATAAGGTACCTAGTAAAGTTGTAAAATTAAGCTAATTATTTATCAAAGTGTCATTAAAAGACCCCATGATTAATGGTTCTTTATTTGCTACTTTAAAAAACTAACTATTCATCATTTCAGACGTGTATGAAACACGTCTATTATATTGGTAAACGTTTATTACTCATTAGAAAATTTCCTTGATGTTTTTTAATGCCGTCATGTTGCACATCGTTTATCTTAATAACAGTTTTCTACTTCGTTATAATAACTTCTTCTTCGCTTTCACTCTGTTGTGGTCCTTCAGTGGTTGGTTCCTCTTCATCCGGGGCCGTAACTTCCTCCTCTCCTGCCGTAGCCTCCTCAGTAGTCATCGGAACTCCCGTCGTAGACACCTCTTTTAGCACTTCTTTTATTTCTTCATCAACATCTTCAAGCCTCTCTAAACTTTCGTTTTCGATATGCTCCTCCCAGTTATCTATGCAAGCTTTCTCGCAGTCTGTCTGGGTGTCAAATTTGTTGGATGTAGCGCAACCTCGCCATGTCTTTCGCACACAATCGCCTTCTACGTAAGTGTATACGGTTTCTTCTACATCGCTGCATCTGTATTCGTTTAGAGTTAATTCGCATTCTGAAATGGCAATTGAAAGGTAAAATAAGACATCTTTAAAAGACGACTCCCGAACTCTGGTTTTGTGAGAATTTTTCAAACATACCTACAGGTCAGAAAGTACAGTCAGACCTACGAAAATTTGGTATGGATATTTTTCCTACTTGTATTCCCAGTTGACACCCTGGGGGAAAGTGTTAGAGGGGACAACTGGGAATGTATCGATAATTTTAGTACAAAACACAAAGCTGCGAATGGAATGAAAGTGACAGACTCGCACTGCGATAGCTATATGGTAACTGGCGATACACACGACCGTCGTGAATGGATAGATATTGGAAAAAACTGACGTCTAATACTGTTCTTACCATCAATAACCTCATCATTATTATCCAGCCTAAATATACAGAGATCTGAGCATTCGTACTCGTTCTTGAACTTGTTGAGGGTAGGACACCCCCTCCAGGTGGCCACCTCGCACCGGGAGCCAGGCTTCCAGTACATCACCACATCAGTCGGCCTTCCACCACAGTCACTGCGGTTTAATGGCTCAAGGCAGTAATCGGGAACAACTGTGGTAAGAGATTGTTGGATTTGTTAAGGTGAGACCTGTTATAAGAACTTTGACGGTTTTTAAAAGATATACAAGCCTCGTTCAAAGTCCTATTTCTACTGTGATAAGCCCCAAGCATTTCAATTTTTAAAAAATCTTAAGTCTTTTAATATAATCACTTAAAGAATACGTAATGAAGGAAGATTCTTCACTGAGAATTATTTTCATAATAGATTTAGTAATTTTTTAAATTTAATGTCATAATTATTTAGTAATTATGTTATACCTACTTATAATATTATACTTGCCTGTTTTTACAACACGAAAACAGCAGAAAATACTCAAAAATGAAAATTCTAATTGAAAATATAAACTCATTTTGACGTACTGCTTAAATCAAGTCCTTCTTACATAATACGCAATTTACGAAATAAAGTAGTTAATTAGCCAATTAACTTTGAGTAAAAGATTTGAAATCGTGCCCATCTCAGAAACCATGATTTATTTTTTATGCGCCCATTAAAAACTTGCAATCAATCGAGTAATAGCTAATTTACCATTTTAAGTCTAGTGGCGTCATTAAGTTGTGTAACTTTGATACAGCCTTTAATTGCGTAATAAAAAATTATCAATATTTTAAAGCATATTAAATTTATTGCAATGTTGAATTCGAGCTTATGTATTTTTTAGCAGAACTGGTAAGTCGTGGTTTAAGAGCCATCTAGCAAAAAACTTTGACAACAAATAACGTAGCACTCTAACATCGTGCTGTTATTAGTGCTTTTGAGGAGATCGTATAGGTGGCGCTGTACACAAAAGCAATAAAACATTTTCAAAGCTGGGTCCCATTTGCAGTTTATTTCATAATTCGCTTATAATATCTAAATTTATTTTTTCTTATTATAGTAGTATTCTTATTTAAAAATGTCTCAAGAGTCAGTACATAATATCATAAAATACAATAACCGTTATTGACTTTTTTGAGTCGCTTTGCCTCTTATTATTTACATATTTTGTACATCATTTTTTTTATATATTTCATAGCCGTAGATGACGCCAACTAACAAAATTAATTATAAAACTAATAACAAAAAATACTGTAAAATCTGTAAAAACAATGTTTGCGTAGACAGTAAATATTAGTTATTCAGTGATAAGTATCGCAACAGAACTGTTATTTTAATCTTTCTTGTTTTATTATATTATATTGATAAACATTATTTTCACAAATAACTAAAATCGTATCAAACGGCCCTACGGAATATTTTGGTGCAGCGCCATCTAGCTTGTTCGTTTGGCAACTTTTTAAGCTACTGAGATCTTTTATGTCCGTGATGATATTTAAAGCGATTATTCTTTTTGTCCATCGGACGGCGATACTTGATTTTTGTGAAGCAATCTTAGTTTTTTCCCTAGAACCAGGCCAACGATCAGCAACAGTATCTGGAAAATACAAAATAATAAGTTACCAACACCTCAAAGTCTAAGCACAGATAATAGTATAGTATCATCTATACTAATATTATAAAGCTGAAGCGTTTGTTTGTTTGTTTGTTTGAACGCGCTAATCTCAGAAACTACTGGTCCGAATTGAAAAATTCTTTCAGTGTTAGATAGCCTATTTATCGACGAAGGTTATAGGCTATATATCATCACGCTATGACCAGTAGGAGCAGAGAAACAGTAAGAAATGTTACAAAAACGGGGAAAAAATTTACCCATTCTCTCTTTTGTGACGCAAGCGAAGTTGCGCGGGTCAGCTAGTATAAGTAGGCAGTTCGAATTAATATATTTTTTAACAATAACTTTTATACTCTCGCGTTGCATGTTTAATGTATAATAGAATACGGAAATTAGCGCGAACATGTGTTTTAGCTTAAAATGCCTAACGTTTCGGCGCAGGTTGGTAGATTATGGTATCATATTAACAATTCATGACACATTTACGTATTTCCACAGAATTTTTGTTCCCACCTAACTAAATTTAAGACTATTTCCATTATCCAAACCCGTTATATTAGAACCTCATTCAGAAACAGAATTTCAGCAAACGAACAATACTACACGATTCGAATACGTAGACCCGAAACTTTGCAACAAAATACTAAAAGTACATACCTCACAAATAATCAAAATAATCGTCACTGCAAGTACAATAGTAGCCGTTTCATTGAAGACCATGAGGACGAGGTCTTTACAGCCGTTTGTGAAGAAGGTCTTCCTGGACTTGCACAGAAGACGGTCCCGGTCCTGCACCAAGTCTGATCGGCTGGGGTCGTAGGATGGGCAGCAAGATATTGGCACGTCGGGGGGGAACTGATACGGCTGTGCCGGTGACCTATAGTCTTCTGGGCTGTACATGCCACAGCAGGACAACTGGAACGGATTGAAATGTCAGTTTGTTACTGCCTCCGTAGCGCAGTGGTGCAGGTCACCTCGCCGCTACCATTGCGTAGGGATCGTCGTGGGGTCGGGTCACACGGAATAATTATTTGTAGACCGCACAAATAATTGTTTCATGTCTGATTGTGCTTTGTGCATGTTGTTTGTATGTTTGTAAAAGTCTCCGCGACACAAGAGCAAAACATAATGCGGAAGTTGTCTTTAAAAAAATATACGACGATGGCGTCGGTGATGAAAACCTTTGGACATTTGAAAGTGTCATCGAGATCAAACTTTGAACAATTAATTAAATACTATATCCCTGTAATAAGAGTATTATATTAGTAGCCTTTTAAAAAAGATACTTAATGGCCGCCTTTACACACGTACACTCTATCGCACGTTCTTAGGAGCGTATAGGATTATGCGCGGGATAGCAGCGCAGTCTTCGCTCGCGATTTTCTTCGCGGCCTTGTTAGATGAGGGCGGCGTGTGGTCTTTTCTGTCCCCTTACACGCGCGAATTTTCACGCCCGATTATTGTTTCACGCGCGATAGTGTGTGTGTAAAAGGGGATTCTCATCACACAGTCACTGGGACTTGCGATAATTTCTAAAACACAAATAGATACTTGAAAATAATCTTACATCATGTTGCGTCATGGACCACAGCTTGTAATGCCTGGCGTTGTTTTCGATGGCCAGTCTGAAGGACTCTGCCAGGGATTTGACCAGTTTAGCCTCGTCTTCGGGCGTCACGTTCACTGAAATACCGCCGATTAACGCTTGTGCGATGGCCAGGATTAGGATTACTGCCGCTGCCTGAAAAATGAGAAAGAAAGTACATTAGTTGACGCATTATTTTTACTGCCAATATCGTTGGTATATCCAAGGTAGCCTGTAGGGTCCATATTATTAAAAGTCTCCTGATATCCTTAACAATACAATGATAGGCTCGGAACAATATAATTATTATGTTAAAACCGTGTAGTGCGATTTCTTAGACTGTTGAATTGATTCAACCCTACAGCTACCTACTTAGTGAATAGTATTAGGACATGTAGAATGGCATCAGGTAGTAGGTATTGCAACCAAAGATTTCGCTGCGGAAATCTATCAGATTTCCTTTTTCTCCATTCATTTTGAGAAAATCTGAGTTGTAACTTGTTTATATAAAATTATAAATACACAATATTATAATAATCCGTCAAAGGAGAACGATAATCCTATAAATCATATCTTTCAACAATGTCTGAAATAAAATCGATCTTCTAACTTCAGCATTAGAATGACTTTCAATCAATACGGATATTTTTTCCTCCAATCAAGCTGTACTGATCCGGTCACAATTAAATTGTCAAGCGTGCGTGATATGTCGGCGGTACTGAACTTGAATATATTAGGAGGCAAGGTTAAGTGCAAGACCTTGAACCCTTCACCATCACGCTACCTAAGACCTGATTAGATTTACAACACTGCTTTTAAAAGGATTTTTGACCCGACTGAAAAGAGTTTAAGTTTTTCTTTTAGACTTTTTCTTTGGTCTTGAAATGTATATTTAGTAGTTGAACATCGTTTTTAAACGTCATTTAGTTAACATTGTAATCGATTCGGAAGACTCCTCACGTAATTTTTAGATATCGTATCAATTATTTTGTATAGTACCTACGGCCTACGCGAAAAAAGCAACTGTCAATCCTTTCTAACTCTTTTTATAAAGCTCTGCATTATTTTCCAAGATAGTAACGTAATCACGATAAAATTGAGTCTAACTTTTATATTATATTTTAACGTGTTTACATTAAACACGATTTAATTTACTAACGAAAATATTGCAATCGACGCAAACAAAAAATTTAAAAAGAAACATCTATTAATTTACTGAAGACTACCTACATCCCCTAATATTCAGCCCTAAACGCAAAAATCTTGTTTTAAAGTACACAATAGTTTGCAGTTACGTCTCGAAATCTTGACATCGCATATAGTTACTTCACAATGTGATAACTTGATAACATATGCACGAGGCACCACCGATACATTTAATTTAACTACTCAAACATTTACGACGCATTGTGGCATTGTTCTCAATGTATTATCAAAGTTATGTTATGAAATACATAAATGGTTCTTTTGAGACAGACGACATTAATTGGTTTTGTGGTATTTTTATTGTGGAGTCTTGTTTAAAATTACGTTATAAACGCACTTCAGAATAACACATAATTTAGATATTACGCTCTCTATAAAAAGTATCTATTGTTACAACTAAAGCGCTAAGAATAATTTCAATGCCAAGAAAGTAAGTGAAGCATTTGAGTGCGGCCAGTTTTGGCGGGATATAACCGCTACATAAATTTTATTTAAGCAAGTAGCTAATACACGGGGTGGTTCTTTATATTTTCCAATACTAAACGTAAACCGCTGATCCACTTTGATATTGCTATGGCGCAATATTATCAAATTCACTGCAGTCATTTCCAAAGTTTAAGAATATGAAATCTTTACATCACACATAAAACTAATAAGAATATTAGATCGGGGGAAAAGTCTCTTCGCATTATAGTATGTATGAACTTGTAATAAAATCTTTTCTCTACACAGAAAAGCTCGATATTTGGGTACCTTACGAACTCACTGAAAGAAACCTAATGAACCGTGTACTCTTTTGTGATTCTTGAAGCCAAAGAGATTTTATTACAAGTTCATACATACCATAATGCGAAAAAACTATTTCCCCGACCTAATATCATATTTTCAGACTGATATATAAACTTAAAGACTGTAAACTTACCCCAACCATAGGTTTGGAATGTTTTTTGAACGTAGCCACCTCGAGATATATGACCATGCATATGGTGACTGCGGCCGACGTGGCCAGGAGTACCATGGCTGCTATCCTGCTGGACTGGTCTGCGTCATACGCCCTCGTCGCTATGCTGGTTAGAATCGTCACTATTATCAGTGCTATTGCTACTACCTGAAATGGAAATGATATTGGTTAATACTATGTTTTTATTAGATAATGATAATTCGAGGCGCTCGTGGCTAGTGGCGCTCATCGGTCGGTTAACGATCAATGGGTTAAGCAACCTAAGCGCGGACATTCCATAGATGGGTGGCCGCATAGTGGTATTTGAACTGAGCGTCTCCGTGCTTCAGAGGGCACGTAAAACGTCGGTCCCGGTTGTTGTCTATTAAGATAACAATCGTTAAGTCACGTCAAAGGTTTCCGGGAGGCTTGAACAACTTTGACACTAGGTTGACCACTTACCATACGACAGAAGAAGAATAGATAATGAACTTTGAACGTGTAAGAAAGTAGAAAGAAAAAGTGTTTAAATCTTAGTACAGATTGTTTAAAACTGTTGTACCTGTTTCGTAGCCTTTTGTAACCATGGTTCCAGCTGCTTGGCCAGGGTCTCCTCCCGAAGGAGAAAAAGCTTAGGTCTCGAGTCCATCACACATAAATACCTTATAGTCTTTAGTAGGTAACCTTCTGGTTTTGAAGACTTGTATTGCCATTTTAATTTTTGGTTGTAGGTATGTTTATTATGTTATAATATCAACTTGAGACTTCGGCCATTGCTAATGATTAGTGTATAATGTAGGTGTATGTATTTAAAACATAATGCAAATATTGTAATCTATCATATGCCTAATCGATTAGAGAAGAATAAATATCGAAAGGAAGTTAGGCTACGTACAGTTTTCAAACTAGTTTTGGAAAGCTTACATTTGGCCAGTTCTAAAAGTTCAATGATCTAACAGTTAGACCAATTGGCTACTGAAAATCACGAAAACATGCCTTATCATAGGCTCAAGGTTGAATTAAACCATAAATAAATACCTTTCTCATGAATCACACTTTCTATTCCACAAAAAAACTGATTCAACAGAATTTTATTCTACACCTACTTTGAAAAAAAAAGGTTTTTTCGTGTGCAGTATCTTATAATATGTACTGATAAACCGACTTCACTTAAAAAGGAGGTTCTTAATACATGTGTATTTTTTTGTACGTATACTGTATGTAGTGAATCAAACAATTTGTTAAAAATTCTGCAATATATTTGGCTCAAGGAATATAATGACAAAGGCACTAACCACGGACACGACTCCTAGGATCACGAAGAGGATCTTGAGGCAGGTGTCTGCTCGCTTCTTGGGTTCCTCTTCATCTTGCTTCTCGTCGTCCAGCCCTGGGTCTTTCTTCTCCTCGATGGTGACCACCTCTTGATGTTTTGCTGCAGAAAGACATTTTAAGTGAGAATATTGTTTTTTGTTTAGAAGTACCTGCATTTATATTATTTAAAAGTTCAGTAGTGATTTTGAGAATATTGTTTTTATGTTCTACACCTACCTGATGTTATTTAAAAGCCGAGTTTCATGGATTTTAGTTATATAGTTAAATGGGTGTTAGTGTTTGTATCTCTACAGGTATTAGACAGAATAAAATTTGATATTTTGAAGCAGGTTTTTATCTCAATAATCTATCGATTGTAACAGATAGGTCTAGCACAGATACTCAAGGTATACACATAAGTTTTCCAAAAATCATGTGTCCGCTACTTAGTTACTCAACTTTTGTAGAATTACTTTATTCGAAGATTGACCATAATATTATCATTTTGGGAATGTAACCTACAATATTTAGTACATTGTAGCGTAAGACCACGTGCTTTCGAATATATTAATTAATGAAATCAACAACTGAAACAATGGAAAATATATGTTCTATAATAAACTTGTACGCTAACCAATGAGTCCGACAAAGTAAACTTTAAAATACTGAAGTCTTTAAAACAAACAATTTACGGGCAAAATAACATATTATTATAATAAATTTCGTGAATCACAAATTAGCATTATAAACAAATAAACGCATATTCATCGTAAAGTTAGTCGATTGAGGAATATTTTTATAAAAATATGTCGAAATTAACACATGCCTAATGTATTGAAAATCATTAATTTGATTTTCCTGAAAAACTTGTCGAACTGTAGAATTGTAACTTATATGCATTGTACATAATAGCAGTACAATAACAGTCTTTGATTAAACCACAATAAATTGACCTGAGTATAGTTATTTAAACGATTTGGTCACTGGATACTATTTTAAGTAGGTACTACTAACTCAAAATACGAAACTAAACTATGTCTGAAACTAATTTGTGCATGTATAGCATTTTTAAGGAGAATACGGTTAATATTTTCGTTACAATAACTTATCTACTCGAAATGTCACCTAAAACATATTGTTATTTAATAAGTAGTCAGTTTCACCACAAAATAATAATTTGATCACTGATTATCCATACATTAAACTTCTTATTCAGACTTATATCAATAACAACGAATGAGGTCTCTCGACAACGATAAAGTGAAGCATTTCTGATTATGCAAAACGTCTACTACGCATCCTATTTATTCAGTAAAATAGTAGTACTTAGTAATAATATCATTGACTATCATAAGTGCCTATGACCTAAAAGAATTAATGATTTGATTCTGATTGCATGAAAGCCCCTAATCTAATACGTAAATAAATACAAAATGCTCACCATCTTCGCTGGCCATCGCGTTCCAATGTGCGGGAAACTGGTCCAAAATGAGACGAACATCGGCATTACCTGCATTTATAAGAGACCAACAATACAGATCGGGCGTACGCTCCAACGCATGGCTTCTAACACATAATAGCTATACGTTTTATTTACCATGGTTTATGCTCAAAACGAAATATATTGAATCACGTCTAAACCAATTTGATTTCCCTATTGTTGGAAATGTAGCGATTTCTTAATCTTTGTTTTGGAAGTAAGGGTTGTCGATAAAATTGAGGCTTACTTAAGTATTTTTTGGTAAGAGTTAAAAAAAATAGTTAGCTCGGCTAGTTAAAAAATATTAGGGGCAATGGCAATAAGTGACGCTGTAAGGGAGCATTAATAATTTGTAATAGAAAAAAATTACTACTGTGACTGAAAATGGCCAATAGTTTCTTGCCTGCTCTTGTCTTTGGCGCTACTTTCTGGACCAGCAGGTTCACAAACTAAATGTTTGGTACTAATAAGTGTCAGTATTGGACCTAATTTTTTTTTATTCTATCCATTACTGACACGAAGAAGAAGAAAATTTTATCCATGAGTAAAAGAAAAAACACAAAACATATGACTTTTAACACATAAAATACATGAAGGACACACACAGTTGAGAATGTATGGAATTTGTAAACAATACAATGATATTCCAGACATAATTAATAACAACCTGTTCTACCGGGAAGGTATCTGGTGTGCATGCGAAGAACGGCCGCATGTGACGGTGTTAAGACGGCAAAGGTCTCTGTCAATCATAGATATCAGGATTTATGTGGTGGCATTAAGGAATCAATACACTAGAGTCACTTTGGCGTTTAATAAACTTTCCCTTTGAAACTTTTTTGTTATTATTATAAGCTTTATTACTGTTATTTTCAACTGCACGCAGTAAATCATCAATACCAAAACCATTTCAAAGGAGCAAGCCGAAACGGACAAAAAAAAATTCAGTATAGGTAGGACTATTTCAAATACTTAATTTTCAATTTTATTTGTTTCATAGTAGATATCAGAAATACACGTATCTATTAAATTACATAATATAGTTACCTACATATACATATCTATAGTCACTACCAGTTATTATAACATTAGTAACAAGTTCAACAGTCTGAAAGTAGGTCAAGTTTTTAAATAAATAATTGTAATTTCCTTCATATTTCTTTATATGTATCTTAGATCCAGATAACGCGATTGTCGATATTATTGAACGTTTAGTCAACCAAGTTAATGACTGTATGCTTCGTAAATCGTTTACAATACTTTCTTTGGAGATTGTGAAAATTATTTTCTATAAAAGAGTGAAAATATTGTTTCCGCAAACCGTTAAATCAGTAGAAGATATACGTTTATTTTACAATAGACGGTCTTTAAATTTTGAATTGAGTTTTCCATTCTTAAATGAGCACCTCCTCCTGTATCCTTTTTTAAAAAGGTTATAGTAACACTTGAAGAACACTTTTAGATTGACTATACTCCCAAATATTATTTTATAATGCACTCTGCATTGTACTAATAAAAACACTTTTTCTAGACTTGTATTATTGTTTAATTGAAGATGAAGTTCTCCACTCCTCTTGGAATAAATAAGCAGTTTGAATGCCCACAAAACTTCAAAATTATTTTTTAACCAACCTGTCCTTAGCACCACAAAAGCCCGAGGTCTGGTCCCCATCGTCATCATGACTCAATCACTTGCAATAACCATCACAACACAAACCAGCTCAAAAAAAAATACCCAAACCAACACCACTGAATTTTACAACCAAATTAATCTATATTTTTAATAATTTTATTCTATTGCGTCTCCATATACGGTTGACGAGTGTAATGGGGCAATACAACCAAACTTCCTATATAAGTGATTAGCACTATGACACAAAAGTGCTAAACGTTCGCTATCGACCGACGTCTGAACATATTGTATATATTTTAACACATATCTTTATCATAATAAGAAGAATACAGAATTTCCGTAGTCTCGTTCAAAGATTAATGTATCATTTTATTTATTTTACTTTAATTAGACCTCACGTATTACGCTAATTAGAGATAATTCTTCAGATAAGATATGATACGTCAATGGCTGACAGATGAGTAAATACTGCTAAATCTTCATTATTTTAAACAAATGCACTTCGTTTTTGTAACTTCACTATGACAGACTTTCGATGTTATCGTATCGAGATTTTGACGTTTCGACGATACATAATAAAATAGGCCCTACAAAATTTGATCTTTACTTTAAGTATAGTGCGAATTTTGTATACAAAATCATGAGTTCGCGACGACAGATTAAAATAGTAAAAGTATTATGTTATATCCCGATTTTCTTTTACACACAGTTCAATGACACTTTCACACACTTCAAAGGAAAAAGAAAACGTCCTGTCTGACTGATTGAAGCTAGATAACTACAAGATAACACCACATTTAATTTATCTTATAAGAAGATACTTCTACCCCGGTGTTTAATGGGATTTCCCCACATACGCACCAATAATCACTTAGAAATTAAGTAATTTTTTTCTCGTATTTTCCCGTATCAGATTATAAAGAGATTAAGAGAGTGACAAAATCTGGTAAAACACTGGTACTTCTGGTATTACATGGGGAGACTGACTAATATTGACTAGACATTATTTAGTTTATTTTGTCTGACTGCATAGATTTCTTAGGCATTCTGCTAAGTGTTATATGTATACACTTTTTCCGAAAGTTTGGATACAAACGAAGATTTGAATACCGAAAGTAGTATGTTTTACAACGGTTATGTCTGAATTAAACAAACGAACCTGTATTTCAGGCCCTATGCAAAAGTAAATGATTTCGTCTATACAGTCAGAGGAGTAAGAAATGTTATACTATTTTTTTACTTGAATAAATTAATTTGTGAACGTTGGTATGCTTAACATATCTGTTACCCGAAAATCTCAATGATAGTAATGTTACTACTGGTATTAGTCTGAAAATCAATTCTCGTCGCGTCTTTATCAAATTACTTCTACCATTAGTCTGATAAACCAATTGTATAGCTGCACATCTAATGAACGTTTTGTCAAATTTCGCCGAATTATCATCCCACGCTTTGGAATTTAGGAAATTGTGAATTTAGCACTCATCACTACTTATGTACAATTGTGATTTATAGGTCATGCGCTAAACAGCTGACCTGGAAACAGGGCTGCCAGATCCAGGCTGATGATTTCCTGGACATTCCTTGGGGCCACGAAATGAATGAGAGTTTTGATCTCTGGTCCGAGACTTCAGTAAGTAGGAATGAAAAAAGAAAGGAAAGGAAAGGAATAAATAACCTAGAACTATATTACGTTCATGAAAAAAAGGTTTTTAAGTTTGACTTTAGCAGACGTAGTTTCGTAACTTTATAAAAACCTAGTATTTTTTTCATTCCGGAACAGCAAAGTGAAATTACTGGACACGGGACAGCACGCAAAAATTTTGGGGATAATCCCGGAAATCCCGGCCATCTGGCAACCCTACCGAGAAGGTTATCACGTATCTCAGTTGACAAATAGTTGAAAGCCTCTTGGCTGTACATTGTTTTCTCCCTTAGATTATAGTGATTCACACGTAACGTCAAAGCAGCAATGTACTGAATAGTGACCATCAATTTGACGTACACTAGTAGTCACGAACGAAGATGTTCCCTCATTACAAATATTCCTTTATCTGACGCCACCTGAATCATGTGCAATAGGTGGACACAGGCCAATGATCATCATCATTGGCATGATGATGAGTTGTCAACTGAGATACGTGATAAGCCCGCTGGAAGAGTCTAGTATCTTTATTTGAGTGTGCAAATGCTTAATCCTTTTTGTTTTTATTAGCCACATCTTAAAGTGGATTTAGCGTAAATTAACATATTTATTTGCATGAAATGACGTTGCGTATGGCGCAGTGATTAAAGTAGTCTGGCTAATACCACTGAGATTTATATGTTGGGTTGAGTTTTCACACGAAACAAATGTATTGGTAGAGATTATTTTATTGTGCTCTTCTTAATACACGAGATCTATTATCCTCTCTTCAATTTTTATTAGACACTAGCTGACCCGCGCAACTTCGTTTGCGTCACATAAGAGAGAATGGCTCATAATTTTTCCCGTTTTTGTTACATTTTTTATCGGTACTTTGCTCCTTTTGGTTGTAGCGTGATGATATAGCCTATAACCTTCCTCAATAAATGGGCTATCAAACACCGAAAATTTTTTTCAAATCGGACCGGTAGTTCTTGAGATTAGCGCGTTCAAACAAACAAACAAACAAACAATCAAACAAACAAACAAACTCTTCAGCTTTATAATATTAGTATAGATGACCACCTCGCCGGAGAAAGATTTTTCTTGTGGTATCAGGAAAAAAGGGAAATAGCACAAAGTCCCCAACTATCGCATTAGGCTATTGGACTGTTAACCAGAAGCCTTCCTCACTTCGGATGGAGACCAGAGCCGGAGACAGTAATGGTTATTTTAAATGGAATGGATACTCTGTACGTCCTTAAAACGTAAAGCTTCATAGTTCTACCCTAGATTTAACCACAGGAAGAGTTTGTTATAGTACTTATGCAATTACATGAGCTTGTAAAACTAAAAATAATGCCATTAAAGATATGAATGTCTATGAATAAAGTAACGATACTTATAGCGCTAGTAATTTATGATTTCAGTTGTATACAAGCGAAAGTATTGTTCGTTTTGACGGTACAGGTGAAGGCACAAGTGAAATAAATTTCTTTTTTATTCTTTACTAGCTTTTACCCGCGACTTCGTCCGCGACCTGAATTTTCCCATGGGATCATTTTCCCGGGGTAAAAAGTAGCCTATGTCCTTTCTCGGGTATCAATATATCTCCATACCAAATTCAGACAGACAGAGTTATTTTCGCATCTATAATATTAGTATAGAAGTAGGTATGGATTTCTTTAGGGGCTTTTGATCCCATCTGGACCATACCAGCCCCAAAAAAAATCTATTCTTGCAGCAATATTATTTTCGTATCTGTCGTAGTCGGTACTGCCGTGGTGTCTGTTGAGAATTGGTATGGTGGATCAAGAATAATGATGACTTGAGGTGATTGGATGAGGACTTAAATACTTATGCCCAGATCGGTTAGTTCTTTAAGTACATACTTTAATATTTTGGTAACTTGGTCCTTAGCGTGCGTTTTCGTTTTCCGGTCAGCAACCGTCATGAAACTTTTAATTCTTGTTATAATAAAGATAATTATTTATAGTACCGTCTGGTATTTTCTACTTCGCAGGTATAAAATGATGAAATATTTATATAAACTGGATTGTTTCAATGTAAAATTATGACTTTTATAAAGTGTTATCTAATTTTAATTGTCTGTTGTACCAGCTGATATCTACGTAAGAATTGCCACGTTGTAAAAACAAATATATATAACTAACATTATGACTGTTATTCCCCTGAGATAAGGCAGAATAGTCATACTTTGGGTTTTGTAATGGTCAATATTTGATCAACATGTTTCGAAATTCCTGCTATGATTTTTATTATTTTGCAAATAATGACTAATATATACATAATACAATATTCAAATAGTACTGACATAATTTTTTTTATTTTATTATACGCGACAAAAAAGGATTAATTACGCATTTTGTCCAGTCAGTTTGCGAATATTGCTATAATTTTACTGAAACATCATAAAAATCAAAATTATACTCTATCATGGTAATTGCAGGGTCGTAAATCCTTTTATCAATACTATAAATGCATAAAACTATGTTCCATTTGTCTGTATATCTGACGTACTCAAAAAAAATCATCAATTCAAATTAAATCATATTTTAAAAATGACCACTTTGCCCCCGACTGTCCGTTCATAGGTCATAGCTATCAAGCATGGCACAGGTTGCCACTCATTGCGCCGTCACCATGGCAACCACACCACAACACCACGCACAAAGACTGGTCACCACCCTTTACCACCACTCACCACCACTCCGACCCAAGGCCGCAAGGAATTCGCGATTGCTCATAGAATTTATTCAATTGAACATTGTAATTAGGCTGAAGGCTGTATATGACCTTAGCCGGCAACTTTTTAATTTCGACGAATTTGTTAAGCTTTGGACAGACAATGGACAGTAAAATAATGGGCTAGACTTTAGGTAATGTGGCAGGTAAAAGGGAAGCCTTGGATTTAAAACTTACTAGGCCCTCAAACTTAAAAGTATTGTGTGAAATGTCTGCAGGTTTTATGGCAACAACCTGCAACAGTATTTATTGCTATAAAATACACAATTTGGACTAGGAAGACCATCTTACTTACTAGGAATAGTAAACCTATCACCACTTTAAAAGTAATATTTAACAACTACAACAGTTCTTTTCACTGCGTTCTCGAATATACAGCAGTAAAGTTGACAAACAGTGTATAAAAAATATCAAAATCAGTTAACCAAATAAAAGGTTATGAGGCTTCAAACAAAACAGGGAAATTGAGTACCTCCTCTTTTTTGAAGTCGGTTAAAAAAAGCTAATTGCCTATATTACCCAATTGCTGACTCATATACACAAACTAAAAATACAGGAATTGAGCACCTCCTCTTTTTTGAAGTCGGCTTAAAAGATCTATTTACCTATCTTACCAAATTGCTGAGTCACATACACAAACTATATGAATTAGACCGTGAACACACTACACTATAAGGTAGAGTACACAACACTACATACAGTTCACACTTGATTAATGATAGCTATGAAATAGTCAGTATAGGCAAATGACTACACGTTACAACGTTATCGACCATAGCCCAAATACGGAGTCGAATCAAAATAGTTGGTATTTTTTCCTTTTGGTTATGTTATTATCAAGTTGAAATCGATGTCGATGATCAAATAATTTTCCGTATTTAATTAGGTATTTTTAACAATATATAGGTGAAGTTATCGATCCTTCAAAATTAATATATTTTATTGTCTGGGTTATAAAACTCTGAAATTACTATATAAGTGATGCGTGCGATAATTTATATACGACTTTTATAATTATTCTCAATAGCAGACGGAAGTTTGGTAACGTGCCTGGTAAATGCACCCAAATTTTTTCTCTAACCGGGAACCAAGTTCTTTATTAGCAGTCGCAAACCGCCTGGACACACAGGGGCAGCCTTGTGTATTATAACATTTTGTGTCACAGGGACTTTTCCAAACATACAAATAACGAACATAAATAAATTGCGTCGTCTTTAAATTAGCAGTTGAAATATAATTAGATTTAATAATGAGCATCCCCGATTTAAGGAAGTTTTTACACCGCACCGATAATTTGGAGTAGCTTATATTTATGTACCGCGAATGTAGAGACATTCAGTACTATCGAGTACTAAGTATGACATTTAAAATTTACTACAAAAATAGTTCTTGCGCCGCCCGCTAGAGGCGCTGATCAGATTTTCATACAAAATTTCGCGATAGCTAGCCGGTTGTCGATAGTCGATATAAGTAAAGAATCGTTTTACTAGTTGTAAAATATCTATACTAATATTATAAAGCTGAAGAGTTTTTTTGTTTGTTTGTTAACGTGCTAATCTCAGAAACTACTGGTCCTATTTGAAAAATTATCGAGGAAGGCTATAGGCTATATATCATCACGCTACGACCAATAGGAGCGGAGTACCAGTAAAAAATGTTACAAAAACGGGGAAAATTATTACTCATTCTGTCTTATGTGACGCAAGCAAAGTTGCGCGGGTCAGCTAGTAGTTTATAATACATGCGTTTGCCACAAACATAAAACATCTCTAGAGAATTCGTGCGACAATGTAATAAAATATTTAAATATACATTATAAATAAATAAGTTATGTGAATGCACGACTGAAACTGTAAACAGGTGTATTGAACCTTAGCGTAATGTTACTGCAATTCTTAATAGCGTGAATTGTTTATGATATAAAAGGAAGATTTTATTTATATTCGAAACGGTCGAGCTTATGGATCGCCATAGTTCGCATGTTTCCGATTATTTTAGTACTTTACTATTTCTGATAGAATACTGAGATGGGTCATAGGAGCCCAGTACGTTTGGAGCAGTAGCTGAGTACAAATTTATTTAGAAGCTCGTTTGAGGGCTGTATGTTAGTACACACTGCACGAATTTGTGCTCGGCTCTTTCTCCGACCGTGCTTGACTTCTCTAGTGTAGACCCATCTTAAGGCAGTAACATCCACGATGTCTCTGCTTCAGCCTCAATTTTCCCAATTCCTATGAACATATTTTCAATAACGCTTTACAGAAGGCGCTTGCTTCTATTCGTAAAACTCTATTCATAATTTTGAGTTTTATACCGTTAAGTATTTGTCACTGGTATCCTGAAAATGTAGCCTGCGTAAACATAACATCGGAAATAAGTGTCACCACGAATTATCACTTAATCTAGAGTAATCTAAGCCGATAGATCAATGACCACACTACAGTTTAGTTTACGGTATTTAGAAAACGGTAACATTTATGAAAATACTGTAATATTAGGAAATGGCGTATATATATGCCATCTTCAGACTGTCATTTCAAACAAACTTCAATGCTCACTTCTTTTACAAATTGCAAGCCACAATGCTATATTTTTATGTGCTGTGTTTCGTTTCATGGATTTCAATTGACTCAAGTCAAAAAGATCAAAAACTCTCACGATAATATAATTGCATTATCGTGAGAGTTTTTTATTATTTTAAGCATGATTTTCTGCTCCTTTTTTTAAGCCTGTTTGAGTGACCCACTGCTGGGCAAGCATCCCCCCTCCCTTCCAAATCCCCCTATCGGCTGCAAGATCCGACTACAATCAATTAAAATATAATATAAATTGCTTACCGTAATACCTAGACTCGTATAAATCTATTCGTGTGAGGTTCAGGTTCAAACGTCCAGGTAACTCAGTACCTAATACTTAATACCTAAGACCTAGGACCGATAAACTTGACATTATTCTTTCAGTTACAACCACTAATTTATCGCCGGATACCCAACTGTAAATCCAAAAGCGATGTATTTTACGTCGTTACGTTATTATTTTTTTGAATATTTTTGATGGTTCCGTAGGCGCAATTCAATGGTGGTCAACCCATGTGGTGGTCCATGAGGTGGCCCATCAACAATAAAGCCCCCCCCCCCTCCCCTCAAAGCACGGAGACTTTAGAAGCTTAGTTTAAAATACTAGTACAGTACAGTTATACTATTTCTTTAGATTGAACGCGTTAAGGTTTCTTAAATCACTGATCGTTTACCGACCAGTGAATTAAGAATTAATTTTTTCCATCAGATTGCTTATTTAGTTATGAGATGAGTTCAGGACCTATATCATTGTTAATTTTCTCATCATCGGCAACAAAGAATTTGTTTTTCATAATATTATTATTTCCTTATTTTATTACGCGTTGCACTTTCCTGTTCATTGTCATTATATCAAGATAAATAAATACATAATAATTTAAATTTATTCACGATATATGTTAACAAAATCTGTTCACATGTTTTGTGACGCTGTGGTTAGATTTTCAGCCGTTACACGTTTAGGTGTCGTATTCCACAATTCGATGCCAACGGGAAAAAATGTGTTTTTAATTATTTGTATCTCTAATAAGTAACCCGGTAACATTGAAAGAAATAACCTTCGAAAGACGTGCCATGGCATCTTATATTTAGCTCCAATCTTACCCACGTAAGCCATGAAACTGGGAACATGACATAGCCAAAGACATGCCTACTTCACAGTAGATAGAATTCGGTTGAACACGATGAAAATGAAAGTTCAAACTCGATTATGTCTTCGATTATCGTGTAATACTAAGCTTCAGCAGCAGCAACTGCATAAGTTAAAAAAACGTAGTGCAAATATGCCAACAATACCACATGCTACTGAACCCTAAACCTATGAGGTAGTTACCAATACATTGACCCTAACGAGTGTGAACTAGCAAAAGATTTTAACCCCAAGAGGTGAAAGCCCCTCACAATGTTCAACATTGGTTACCATGGCAATATGTCGTATTCACGTTAAAATAAAACATTCGATCTACTATGGAAATATTATAATTTCTATGAAACGTTTATGTTGTTTTAAAGAAACAAGCTTCGTAATCGCCGCCCCTACTTCCTTTTTAAACATGGCGTTTATAATATTTTTTATATCTTGCTTACATAATTTATTAGAAAATTAAGTTCGTCGTTGCTGCAGATATGAATGAAAAAACTGTCAAAAACTTCAACATTGCCCCTTTTTATATTTTGGCACTCATTGAACATGAAACGGAAAACCTGGCCCATAGTCAAATTCTTCTAATAGAATATAATCCTACCATGGGCCATCTAACGTAGACTTGAATTTGACACATTTCTGTACACCATTAAAGTTCCATGGCTTATGAAGAATAATAATAATACTTAATACAATTCTATGTGATAAACTAAACGATACTTGTTCAGAAGTAGTCGAACTAATAATTGAAGCATTTTTTTTAGATATTGTATAATGAAACTATTAACTGTCAAAAAACAATGAGGTGACAGAAAAAAAAGAAAGTAAGGAAAAACAGGATAATCGTCGTCATTAGTGTTTTTTGTCAAGTCATCAAGAGATTTTCTTTTAGCTTGAACTATTAGTTCAGTTAGTTAATTTTATGTGTTTATTTTTGACAATAAAAGTGGTCCTTATTTTTTATAAACTTTGCACCTACCACGCTCTTCTACCCATAGGGGTAGGCAAAGACGAGAACACGCCACTAAAAAAATTAACCTGACGAAAAGATCTACTAATTGTATCTTTATTTTAGTAAAAATCCTACCAATTGGACCTATAATATGTTTGGTTACATGCTAAATACACTTTTAACATTTCTTCTTGTATTTAAACACGACACAAGAGTAAGTATAGTAATATATTAGTAATATATGAATAAGAATAAAGTTATAAAGGAATAGTGCAAAAAATTAACAATGGCGTCATCCCACTTGCGAACGCTCCTCGATGACGAATACTATTTTGTCATACATTACGTATGCTTTTATAAATATTCATATGCTGTATTTTACTTTACATATACCTACACAATACACGTGTGGCAGTTTCATCTTAAAGTGAGATAAAGATCGCAGTAGTTTTTTTTTCTCTATTATTTACCCACTAGTTAGGGATTCCTCCCAAATAAGATAGGTTAGGCTTGATATTTTTGTTATTTTATTTTAAAATTTACATGTAGTATGTTGCAGTAGTTTACCCTTCTGATAAAACATAATATGTCAGAAGAGATTTTAGCATTGCAAATTGACGCGTCGTAAATTTATTCGCATTAAATTACTAAATAATTATAACTTGTTACACCTATATTGTTATTTATCCTTAAGTGTAAATATCAATTGTACACGTAATTGTATCAATTAAATTGTGATTATACTGGTATTATTGATAAATATATAAAAATAAACAGATTTTAGCTACACTCGTCATGTCACGATAAAAAAAGTATTTTCATGCTGTTTATTTTAACAAATTAATCCCAGTATCACAATTAACCAGCATCATGCCTAAAGCATAAAGACTATATTGTATCCTCACTAATTAACGATGTCCATCTAGCGATCACAATTCCGCTTCAGGCATACTTCTAAGAATTATCATGTCGTAAAACTTTTAATGAAGCTATCCTCATAGATACCACAAGTAAAATGAAAGATATAATAAAATGTACCAATAAACAGTTATATGCATTTAAATCAAAACATTATGCTAATGAAAATTAATAATTTCTAATTTATCTATACTAATATTATAAAGCTGAAGAGTTTGTTTGATTGTTTGTTTGTTTGAACGCGCTAATCTCAGGAACTACTGGACCGATTTGAAAAATTCTTTCAGTATTAGATAGTCCATTTATCGAGGAAGGCTATAGGCTATATTTCATCACGCTACGACCAATAGGAGCGGAGTAGCAACGAAAAATGTTACAAAAACGGGGAAAATTTTGACCCATTCTCTCTTATGTGACGCAAGCGAAGTTGCGCGGGTCAGCTAGTTAAATACAAATTACAAAAGTACAAGAAGATAAGCAAAAAGTTTTTAACAATCAATTATTTCCTCTATCAAATTAAGTAAAAAAAGGTTTTATTCCACCAATCTAAACTGAACTTGATTTTTCCAGCCTATAGTTAATATTCATAATTGTTATGGAAATAGAAAAATTACAGACGCATAAAAAACCGAAGGCTCTGAGGTAACTAACCGCTTAACAGTATACAGATCGCAAGACCAATAGCCGATCGCCAGTTTCAACCGCTTATAAGTGATCTCTATCAGTAGTTTACGACGTCAAATTTGAGGGTCGAAGGAACCTGGGGGTGGTGGTAGTGCGTGACTCCATCCCTCACGCGATTTCACACCACCTAGGGTGCTAAGAATTTGGGCTACTTTAATACAAAACGGGTCGACCGCAGCCGCATTCAGCCACAGACGCCGAACGCGAGCGATCGCCTGTGCCGCTAATAAAAAAAGTTAAATTCAAATTCGGAACGCGCGCTCTTTTGTTTAGCGGATTGAAAATTATTCTGTTTTTTAAATTGTAATTTGTGACTATCTGTGTTAATTTTTAAATTTATTCAACATGGAGGGCTGCGGAATGAATTGTATTAAATATCTACTCGTTGTCTTCAATGGAGTGTTTCTGGTAAGTGGAATTTGTTTAATGTTTTAGTTTGTTTGCAATAATTTTGTTTAAGAAACTAGAGACGATCTGATTCAGTGTTCATGAAAACACTCTAGCGTGTTTATTTTCATAGAAAGTTTATTTTTATCATCAGCTTGTTTTTCTTTCGTTTTATTTTGTACTTTGTAGAAGTTTTATAAACATTCTCCGATAAGATTAAGTACATAATTTGAATCACACAAACTATATAAATAAGAGGTTTTAACCAACTTTCGTACAAGACAATAAATTATTCATTCAAATAAAGACACTAGCATTTAGTTAACATTTTAGGATGCACTATATTAGTTTATATATTTGTATTGACATATTTACCCGCGCCGAAAGTCGGCCATGCTATTTTTATCTGTCAAAAGACTATTCGTCTCCAAATAACAGAATAAAACACATTTCTAAGCATGATAAAGTTTCGAAACGTGAAAATGGCCGCTATTTCAGAACGCTGTGCTATTTTCATTGTTATTTTAATATTGTGTGGATCATTTAGAGGCAATTAACGAGTTAATGACTAAAATGCTTATTTCAAGGATGACTAAGACTTAATAAGGTTTAATACGTGTGTAGTTAGGTTTATAGTAAAGTTAGTAATAGTATGAATCATAAAAATAGCTTAATTTATTATAGTGGCGTGAAACAGGATATGACTAAATCTAATAACATCTTTTTCGCTTAATGATACATTATTACTTTAACTTTAAATTATTGATTTTAACTGAACATAAAAATAATAACAGTAAACACTCATTATATGACTTAGTTGTATGCCACTTATGGTATAACATTTTAAACCACGAATAACAGATATAACTTACATACGATTAGACCTAAATCTTTCGGTTCTGATCATATTTCCTTTTTAAGAATCGAACCTACTGCCCTCCGTACAAAATTAGTAGAGTGGCGAACCGAACAGCAAGTGCGTCACATGCGTGACTTATGCTATAAAAAATATTATTGAAATGGTTTCATTATTATTTACCAAACAATAATTACTAGCAGATTATGTTTATTAGTTGTCTCTTAGTATATATTACGTATCAAGGAAAATCTGTTAAGGAAAGCCACAGACGTACTATGAGATTTTCACCGGAAAATGATCGGTACTTTGTAATTGATTTTACCATAACCTACGTAGAATATTAAATTATCCCTATCCCCCATCTATGCTGCTTTTCAGACTAATGTAGATGTTTAAAATTGTTTTTACAATAATCGCTATCAGAAAAAAGACAGCATATCTATACTAATATTATAAAGCTGAAGAGTTTGTTTGTTTGTTTGTTTGAACGCGCTAATCTCAGGAACTACTGGTCCGATTTGAAAAATTATTTCAGTGTTAGATAGCCCATTTATCGAGGAAGGCTATAGGCTATATAACATCACGCTACAGTCATTAGGAGCGGAGTAGCAACGAAAAATGTTACAAAAACGGGGAAAATTTTTGACTTATTCTCTTAAGTGACGCAAGTGAAGTTGCGCGGGTCAGCTAGTATTATATAAATTCGATTTCTTTCAGACTACAAAAATGGACCGACAAATCGATAATTTATTAAAAGCTATTTTACTAATGGCTAAAGTTATCTATTTGCCTTTGTAACCACATGAAAACGGCCCATTTAATTGATTGCTCATACTTGTCACTATTACAAGTTTTATTGATTCAAATGGTTTGGAAATAGCAAAAATATGCGCTTTTAAATCATACGGACTCATTGAAGTAATGCTCAAATATTGAAACGTCAGCTATCAAATCCTTCAATATTTAATTTGTATTGTAATATGTTGTCTTAATACGGGTAAATAACGTCGTATTTATTTGCAAAACTTATTTAGTATCAAAATTCTTAAAAAAGAAAAAAACTACTATATTAGAATATAATAATAATAAACTAATATCACTTCAATCGACACGGCCAACCTAAAACCTACTGATCAGCAGTCACATACACCATCGTACAGACCACAGTAATAGCAGTACCAAATTTGTTATATAAATAAGCATTTTTCAACCAATCAGTATCATTTACAAAATAACTGTCTCAATCCCATAAAAAGGCAGGTGTTTCATTAAAATGCTCTCAATCATAAAGGCTTACGTAACAAGTAGAGTCTACTTTTTAAGGCTGTTTCCAAGGCTCGATCTCGCTTAAAAGGAGACGCTCTACCAAACAAGTCCTGAGCAGTTTTCATTTGTATAATGATATCTCTTGTGTACCTTAGATATGTGAGGGAACCTTGTGAGATGTTTTAATATGGAAATCTAGACTATAAGTGTTGTTTGATTATAATTTACTAATGTCCATATGCTAGCTAGTGATGTTTTTTTACTAGCAAACATAAGCTTTTTTTAATCTGTAACGAAAACTGCTAAATATTAATGTAAGCTTAGATGAATTTAATTAAAAACGAATAATTTACGCTTTTAAACCTTTAAAGCATAATTTAAAATTTTGGCCTACAAAAGCCTGTTACAATAAGACCAAAACAATTCAATTTCTTAGATAGCTTCTAATTTATTTTGGTTAGTAATCGTATTAAAGGAAAGCTTTTAGCGGTACAATAATGAAAATTGAAAACCGAAATTTGACGGTAATAAAATAATGAGACTGCCGCCCTTTCGCTCATTTGGACCGTTAAAACCGTTTTACTAAATTATAAAAGATACGCATTATATGATGATTTAATAAAAAGTACTTTTTTAAAAGCAACAATTAAAAAGTATTGATCAGAGGCGCCAACTCATAACAGTTCCAATTTCAAAACGTATGATACCATAGAGTAATTAATACAAGCTCAATTAAAACCAAAGTGGTTATTTAATTTTTTTTTCGTTTTATAGTTTGACAACACAGTAGTAATTAATTGTACATCAATTGAACTTACCCATTTTAGAGTTATTTTCCAATTAAAGCTATTGATGCGAACACTATTTTAATTTATAAAGTAGAGCACTGCACTTTTTTAGTCTGTAAATAAAATTCACTGTTGATAGTCATTTTGAAATTCATTGTCTTTAACAAGCACATAATGTTTTTTCTATTATAAAGGTCTGTTTTAAACATAATATCTATAACGAAGATATTTGATAAATAAAGCACAAAGATAATTGAAACCACCACCAGTTAAGATCTCACCAATAAAAAAGATTTCACAAAATTTTACCTTTTTTCATTTAATACTAATTGCCCATCACTCGATACTGAATAAAATGAGTCGATTTTCCATCGATCTGTCCATTTATTCGTTCTCGGTTGAGGGGAATGGAGCAAAGTCTTGGTATTTCCCTAATATTTTATACTAAACACGCAAATCTCGGGATTTATCCGAAAGCATACGTCACACTGTGCACTGACGCAAAATTGAAACGTCATCAATATAAGGCAAACACGTTGTGTGACGATTTCTAATGCATTTTTCCTTTTACATGCATATTATATTAGGCTTACTACATATATTCGGTTCGGCAAAATTAATCGAACAACAAAACTGACTCTACTCAATAGTTCGGCTTGTGCCGATCGGGTTTATCTACACCTCTGTTTTGCCGCCCGGCTAGGCCGATTAATGCCAAATATGTGTGTAGCAAGCCTTAGTCAGTTTACGCTCGCTCCCTTACCGACAACAAAATATTTTGCGATTGTTATTGCGTTTTTGCGACAGTATTTGTATGATCAGGCAGTTTGCATTATTTTAAAAGTACCTCGGTTGTAATTTCCTTTGGTTGTTTGTCGTCATATTTACTAGTCATAGTAAAATTACTAAGTTATTAAACCATTTATAGACGTACAAGCTAAAAAGAAAATTATCTTAATTTCTTAAGTAAGAAACTACTCTTGGACTTAGCCACCCTTGGACCCTGCCATTCATATCAAAATCTTTGAGATTTCCATGCTATTATAAAAATACCATTAGGAATAATTAAAGAGTAGCCTAGTATGTAACAAATACTTTTAGTTGACCTATAACTTTAGCCATATTTTCCTAAATAATTGCGGGTTTAAAGAAAATTACAACTTTCTACTTAAAATAGGCTCACTTAGTGTAATTTGTTCTAATTTAGACTTACTATTCGGCAGTACCTATTTTAACACCTATAGTACATTTGCTGTATTATAACTAAAAGGATGTATTCTACAGGAAGGTATTCATAATTTGTAAAAATAGTCTGACTCAAAATTATTTCTAATTTTAGAATCTATAAACCTTATTCACACGTCATCAGTGGCATTTACTTCCAAGTTTAATACGTCACATTTAAACTATGTCAGGGGTCGTAAGCCTCTGAATCATTACTTTCCTGAACTCTACTTATTCAGAAATAACCTAAGGAAGTATACACCTCCATACGTCATTACGTTTGAGGAAGAATGTAGAATCATTTGTTACTATAGAAGTCGTTGAACTTTGACTACACGATGCTCCCCAATAAGGATAATGAACTGACAATGTTTGGAGACAGTCAATAATGATACAAGTTTCAGTACTACATAATAATAATAGATAGTAGAATCTCTTGATAATTTTGAGCATTATACAATGGCCTACTTGTCTTTTCTGTTAGCTGATTGGTTCCTACCATTTCGAAGTCGATGATAATTATAAGGCCATCTATTATATAGTAGGGAACTTTTTGATATTCTTTTAAAGACTTATTTATATGCGTAAAATATGTCTCATTTTACTGGTGCACTCATTAGTTTGTCATTATTTTAAGTTGATGTTTTGATTATTTCTTTAGTAAAATCTTTGGATACAAGCAGAAGTTGCAGTGCATTGAGAAAGTCGAGCCGCATTCTCGATGCATCAACAACACAGTCAAATAATCAAAGTAACATAAATGCATGGGAATCCTAAACGTCGAAAACGTCTATAAAAAGCGTTGAAGCGTGTAAACCCGAATCCAACCAACCATAACTTGCCTAAACAACAAAGGTAGGCCAGTTTTAGTTAAAAAAACTTCGTCACGACTCACCAGAAGTAATGGAGGCAGATAATTTGTTGTTATTCTCCTGCTTATAGGTATACCATACGCTTTGGCACTCGTCGGAAACTATACGATATCTTTTTTATAACTACGTTAGTCTGCCTGAATGTGTGTTATGCTTCCACGAGTGAACCGACTTTGACAAAATCTTTAATGAAGATAGTGATAAGCTAATTTCTTTACTAGATATTGCTTGCTAGCTTCTGAGATATTATTTTTCTTAAAATTACTTTAATGTCTTCATGATCCATGATCACGAACCAGCCTAACGAGATTAATACAAACATACTTAACACAACATGATGTCATGAATGCAGGTGCATTACTAGACATCCTTTAATTAATTGCCTCTCGTGATCTCTATGAAGAATTCGTTATTACTACCTACATAAAAACTGTAGGTTTTAGTTTTGTGAATTTTCACTTACTTACTTGGAAAATGAAATGAAATTTCGAAAGTCCTTACTATGTCAACTCAGGATACTATCATTTATATTATTATATGATATGGTTTAAATACGTTATAATACCACAAGGGTAATTTGTTTATTTTTATGCCAATCATGATCTTCTTACACCACTTTTAAACTTGTAGATACGAAAGTTTGGTTCAATAATAAATTCAAAAAATCTTCGCTACTCTTCCGGAAGGAAAGACGCTTCACCAGTTTCTTTATCAAAACACCTCAAAGTGGTCTAACAATTATGCACCCAATAATAGATAATCATAGAAGGAAATAGAACATCTAAAGTGACAACAGAATGGACTAATGATAAAATCAATGCAGCAAGTGTGATTGGCCCGTAGTCACGCGAGGGAACAATTAAGTACATGTTTTAACGAACTATTCAAGTAACTAGTCGATTATTGTGATGGTAAACTGGTAAAGCACTGATTTTATAGGTACTTCGACTAAAAACAGTTTAGTAAAAAAATATAGGTCACAGGGCTGTAAACTGTATGGTTTAAATCGTAGTTAAAACTTTGGAGCTTTATCGAACTAGAGTGTATTGATGGTCATCTAAAAAGCTATATTTGTAAATAGATTATATTTCCTCATTGACTATATTTTCTTTTTAATTAGTGAATGTGTAAGTGTATTAATTTAATACTTAAGTCTATTTTCTTTGTAATGAGGTAGTGTGTTAGTATATAATATGTAATACCACCTTAGGTTTAGCTTGGCATGGGTACGAAAGTCATTAGTAGAAGAAAAATACATTTTACCAAAATTTATAGGTCGGACGCAGTATCAACAGAGGTTTTTATGGTAACACGTATTTTAATAAGATCATAATTAATTTAGTCAAGGATTGCCACAAAAGTTGTAGTATCGTATTTATGAAACTATTCATGTCAAAATAGCTATGAAGCATGACTGCTAATAGATTTTTCTGCCTAATAGACTCTTAAATAAAGCGTCTTTATACAGTGTACATGTTGATTGCCAACTAAAACCATTGTACGAAGGACAAGTTTTTGTTACATTACAACTAAATGGGCCGGTCAATTTCAGGGCTGTCAATTACTCATAAAAGAAATCCTTGAAATTATTTTTTTTACGAACTTTTATTCGTTTCAAATTCGTTAGTCATGTAATTTTGTTCCTTGTTATTAAGTATGACGAAGTCCCGTTTGTTATTTTTTTTATATTTCAGGTTAATAATTAGGTTAAGTAGTTAGTCATGTTTGAGTCATATAATGTAATATTTGTGGACGAATTATAATTAACATAGTAGGCTATTGCTTATATTAATTTGATGACTCAACGTGAAGTTTATTTTTACACGTAAAAACATATTTTGAAGTTACTTCGATAAGGAGAACATGAATAATTTTCCCAAAATCGACTTGACGGAAAAGAGTCTATATACATCCAAAAAATCATGACATTTTCCAAAGTGGTAGGCGGAAACCAAAAAAACGCCACTTGGCCAAGTTTGTAAGGATCGTACCTTACAAACTTGCCTTTCCTCGGTCATATCAGTATAATATCTTGAAACAATCAAATAAAAAGTAGTCCAAATAAAACTAATGATTTTCATTATGTTCATGTACTAAGTAAACCTTTATTATTGTTTTGTACCAAGCTCATAGCTTTTATATTTTTATACTTTCACAATACAAACAAATTAATTGAAATCGAAGCATGGAAGTTTCCATGTTTACAAAACTTTCTTGTAATAATAGTAATTGAAAAAAATCATTAAGAGATAAAAACATAAATCTAATAAACCATTGTACTTAGCGATTATTACTCGTGAGTAATCTATACAAATATTATAAAGCTGAAGAGTTTGATTGTTTGTTTGTTTGAACGCGCTGATCTCAGGAACTACTAGTTCGATTTTTAAAAATTCTTTCAGTGTTAGATACTCAATTTATCGAGGAAGGCTATAGACTATATATCATCACGCTACGAACAATATGAACAGAGAAGCAATAAAAAAAATTACAAAAACGGGGAAAATTTTGACCCATTCTCTCTTATGTGACGCAAGCGAAGTTGCGCGGGTCAGCAGCAGCTGGTATATTATATGAGTCGTGTTCTAAATGCTGAATTTTCTTTACTTCCGCCAGCTACGAACCTTGCATATAAATTTCCTTACTAAGTTGTTAGACTATAGTTTCCATAATCTAATAAGTAGTTCAATCCAAGTAGCAAATACTACCTTGATGCTGAATAAGGCACGCTGCCTACATTGCGACTAGATGTATCATTCGTTAAGTGGGGCAATTATATTATATCAACAATGCATGTTTTGCAGTTGCATGATTCTTTGATAAGAGGAAAATTATGCTTTAACAAGATTGTTGATAAAACAGATCTCTGATGGATGGACATTGTAAACAAATGCAGAAAATTCAGTACCTTTTTTACTAAGTTACTTGTATCTGCTAGTTTAAAATTGTCATGCTGTTTGTTTGTAAAACAAAACGTAAAACAGATTGGGATATTACATCAAATATGATCGGAAGCATCTGTGATAATTGGATCACATTATCTGTGGTGAACTTAAGCAAAATGTCTTGATGTTGATGCCAAACAGTAAAAGGTGCTTTATAAAGCATTTATATAGATTCGCATTTTCTACTATCGATACGTCGTATGATTTTGGATTCTCTCTACCGATATTAGGTTTTCTTACGACCTATCTTTTCGGTAGTCGATTGCATTGTAATCGATATTGACCGGTAAAAAATCAAACAAGATCTTTTAGAAGTTATTATCGCCAATAAGACGACATCATCTTTTGAGTTAATTTCGTAACTACGATTAGAAGTTTGTCATAAAGACGTGTCATATTAGCTTCAAACACCTTGACTACCGAGTTCCACTCCCAAAAAATCTATCAATAAAACAATATTATGTCAGCCCTGACCTGTTAGATCATTGCGTAGCAACTGTGCTAATGTCATAAGAAGTTATTTATTCGTCCGCCTGCTAGAGGCGCCTCCACGCATAAGAGTGACTCATTAGGTAACACTTCCAAATTGTAATGTCACAAAATTCATTCAATTTGTAAGGAGTTAAGCCGTTTCGCTTTTGAGCGGTTAGCTGTATTTTTTGTTTTATAATAGAGTGTATTGAGTTACTGCAATTGAAAACGTTTTTGGTCTAATCGTCTCAACGAATTAAATTAAATATCAGATGTAGTAAAGACCTAATAGTGGTGCTGTCTATCTAAAAGCAAATAAACATGGTACTACCATTTCGTTAGTAAATAAGGTTTATATGACAATTTATAATTTTATCAAAAGGTCTTTCATTATTCCTGCTCCTAAAATATTTCTTTAATAAAGTTATTTAACGGTATTACCCGGCCCTTCGGTAAGTGCCTTTCGAAATAATTTCTATTTGACCAGCAAACACACAATCATGCAGACAAACAAACACCTTCTAAACATAACACAACATAGCAAAGTAAAACACGTACTAAAATCAATGTATTGTCCCTTTAAACAAACCTTATTACGGCTGCCCAAACTTCGTGACTTGATTAGTTTAGTAAGGACTATCGGAAACAAAAGTGACTCGACTTCTAATTCTACTATAAAAAGTCCAGTTCATGCTATACAGTACACGCCATGATTCTTAGTACAGTTAAAAGTTACAGGTAAACTTACATATTATACGATAGCTGATAATATAAGTATTCAAAGCTCTCTTAAATCTCCGCTTCGCAAGCTGCAACAAAATGTTACATGTAAATATTGATTTATTCCGACCAATTTTTTTGCAGATTATATTAAAGACATAGACAATTTATTCGAAATCTTTGATGGCAAGAATATTTAGCTTCTACTTTGAAATAATTTAGGTTTTTTCTAAACTATAACTGTTTTGTACAGTTAATGTTTAGAAAAAACCTTAATTAGAGACTACGATAAAGGATTTGAAAGTTTGAATTCTTCAGTCAATGTTATCAACGACTGTACCCATCCATGTAAATGTTTACACTATATTTTGGTAATGTGGACACGTGGTCCCCTAGCCGCCATTGTTTAGAATATTAATAGCACATGATTTTACTTGCTGCTCATGTGATTTTGAAACATTTTTTATTAATTCAAGGCTTCCATAGTGGGTGGTCGTTGGTTACTATGTCGGAAATAGCTGGACTCTAAAAAATGTGGCGAAAAAGCATCATTTCAGCAAACATTGCCACATATTACAGTAATTATATGAACGTTCAATTAATTGCTTATAGACATGTCTGTCCTAAGAGATAATAAACACTTTCTTAGATTCTTCTTTCTAAAGCTTCTAAGTGCCTGAGGCCTGGCGGGAAATACACAAACAATATTAAGATAAATAGAATAAATGTAAGTAATACATAAAATTAGGATATGTAGTAAAAAAACAAAACAAGTAACCTTTTTCAAAGTGATTCTATTAATATAATGCATTAAACAATAACACTCGTATTTCACATTAACGAAAAGACATCTGAAACAATAATTATACTATGAAGAAAAATGTATGACTCACACAAAGCTATAAATAATTTCCTCAACCCAGATTCTCAATGATAATAACATGGTAATGTAATAATAGATGGTCGTAGAAGAAAATTCTTCTACCGTATTGTCGAAGGCGTTTTCATAAATTAAATTTTATTTACAAGTATTAAAAACCAGTTCATCAAGCTGTAGAGCATTTTCGTTCACTATTTATACTTGCTTTATACTTAACTTTATGAAATTAATACTAAATATGTATATCTGTGTAAAATGGGGACAACTGAAACTGATTATGAAGCTGTAAGCGTACGGGGTCAGCTAGAAGTGAGTAGTAGTTTTATCGTGTTATAACCCAGGTAACTGAGTTGTGGAGATCCGATAGGCAGTTGTTTCGTGTCAAATACTGGCATTCAGCTGCATCCACTGAGACTGGAAGCTGTTTCTAGCATAGTCGGAAGAAAGGCTAGGCTGATGATGGGGTCAACTCGCAGTCACTACAGTTGTCCCTCAACTGTGTTATAGCTTCTACCATCTCCCAAGATTAGACTACGACAGATTTAAATAAAGCAACACACAAAAAAACTTTAGTCTTTAAGAACCAAATTAGGCACCCTTCTAAAGGCAAAAACTGGCCGGTTTAATGAATTATAAAAGAACGCAATCAATACTAGTTAGTAGTTAATGCACATCAAGCTGACAGCGTTGACAGACAAATATTGATTAGACTGAATAATTTCTTTGAGTTTCTTGTGAACCAATAACACCACAATAATTTTCTTTAAATTACTTAACGATATTCTGTGTAAAATTAGGTATATGTTCAAAAAATATGTTAAACAAGCCTCCACTCGCGACTTCTTCATTGATAAGTAATAGCCTCCCTTGAGTAAAAAGTGCTACGTGAGATCCAGGTTATAAACTATCTGTCCACCTAAATCAAAACGACACGAAAATTTTACAATATTGAGTAACATAAATCCATACTTCAGCAAAATGTCGAAATTATAATATTAGTATAGTATAGACGCGTTTAATATTTTTCTACTTTTATGTTTAAAACATCGTAAGATGCAACTAGTTACTCACCAACATGAGTATCTGCTTCATTAGTAGCTTTACCCGACTATAAAGAAGAATTAATTACATTTCTTTACGACAGAAGAAAATAACATAAAATTAAAGCTAATTACTATTGCATAAAAAACGCTCTTTGTTTGAACATGATTCATGAATCATAAAGCAAGGTATGAAATATTAACAGCTGACATAACTCAAAGATATTATCATAAAAATGCACCATTAACCACATCTTCATTGCTGAGTGTGATCTAAGACTTTAAGATGACTAATTTATGACAACATGCACTATGTCGTAAGGTACCAATGCGATGGAAAAACAGAAGTCACGTTTTCATTGAACATTTGTCTTCCTGGATAATTAATCAGATTTATAGAAAAAAAAGCTAATTAATAACAGATTATTACTCTTATCTGTCGATAATTAATCATAAGAGATCGCGTCTTGAGTACACAGAAAATAACGTTATATTATTATCAAGACACTCTCTAAAAGGAATAATATCTTCGGCATTTATTTTGTAACAATATAAAGACATATCAAAGACATGTTCTCATCACATCAACGAACGGAAACGTCAACGATAAACACATTATAACAATATTATGCAATACTCATTATTTACAATACTGTTCATACAAACATACACCGGAAAACGAAGAAAAATATTTATTTTTAATAACCACAACATAGTTAAGTGATTAAACCGATAGATATTTACAGCACGCTAAAGCTATACAAGTTCTATTGTTAGAAAAGGATAGCGCTATACGCTCTCTCTAGCTCCATCCCTTTCTCACGATAGCAATTGGATCGCTTCAATGTGACACGGGTACAGGTCAAGAAATTGGGTCGTTTAGTATATTTATCGGTCGATAATCTATTCTGTGAATGTACTCGTCCGATTGCATGTCAAACTGTCAGTGATGACCCGTGGTATTCAGGACTAATGGACAATGGGAGGGAAATTAGTTACAGTGTTATGGAAACATACGTGACTTCATATACTTTAAACTAAGTAGTATTTCGTGGAATAATATGATTATTTTGTAAGGTAAAAATAAAAACTTCCGTTGTGATACTAAGATTTTTTTTCATTAGAATTATGCAAATATATTATGTTAAATAAGTAAACATGATACATTCGTTTACTGGGCATCTTCTCCCAAAACGGGAGAGGTCATGTAGGTATGTTGTATATTACTATCTAAGCGTTATGGACACCCCTACATCCAACATTTTTTTACCTGTAAAGACGTTGATAAAGAGTGTTTAACAAAAGTATTTTATATAACAAAAAATATAGAATGGGTACTACACGTACACCGCGATGCAGTCAACTATTTACTATAATATACCGTAACATAGCGTGTAATTCCACAATATATGATTGTGTCAACATCGTAGCGTAACTTTTTATAATTATATTATTTATGCGAAGGTTGATTTTCTCATTAGTTTCACATCAAATGTAGATTTGCTGAAAATATGACGTAGTTTGTTTTATAGGAGAGGCGACATAGGTCACGATACTAAATAGTACTTTATTATTTGACGAATGTATACATTATTATTCTCAGAGAAGGTTGACAACAGGCAGGCGGCGGATTGTAAAAAATCAGCCAAATCCCCTTAAAGCATTTTTACAAGTAAAATATGCTGCATCGACCACACATAACGTGGAATAAGGTGCAGACAATGACGCTGATGATGTATTCTTGTATTATCATTAACTAAGTAAATTGTTATAAATCTAGACAAGCTCATAATAAGGTTGAACAGTTTCAATAGTATCCAAATATCTAATTCTAGGACAGTAGAAGCAATAAAGTGTTACGACATAATCTGGTTTAAGATCCCATTTCGTCATTCAGTTTAATCGCGTTCTTCAAACATTACGACAATTCTGAACATCTGCAAAACTATTATTATCTTTGCCATAGTTTCACGAGCTTGTTCTTGAAAAACCAAGATTGTGACGTCACGATGCGATCATATCGTAGATTGCAACAATTAGAGCAATTTGTCGGAATACCTAGCACGCCACATGTGTGACAGATTTATAAGAGCACAATTTAAATTCAAGGTTGCGTGAATAAATTGTGTGTATTAGACACTATCGCGTCGAGTGGAGCTAGACAGTAGACATTTAATACGATTTCCTATGACTGTATTATAATCCCTGCCTTCACGTAGTCACCACATTTCGTATGTCTTATTTCTTTTATGATAAAGAGTTCTATATTGTTGTTTTATAAGTGTGGAGAGCAGCGCTAGCTAGACACTGCATCTGACCTCCAAAAAGCAACTCTGTCGCTGATCACCAATGCTAATGATAACTAGTCGGTGGATTTCATTAATCCCCATTTCTTCCATTCTCACTTTTTCTACAAACACTGTCTTTAATTCTCTAGAGCAATCGGTTAATGTATTTGTCGGCAAAACTCTTCAGACCTTATAGTAAGGTATTCAATATTTAAACAAACGTAAACAGGATTAAAAAACTGCTTCCCTCGGAAACTCGGAATATGGAACAGCCAGAAACAGGTAAAAACAAAAACCTGGCATAATAAAATATCAGCAGGGTAATACTAAACTACCAATTGGCCATCGAGCACATGACTAAAGAACAGAAAACAAAAGTACGTTACATATTTATGAAGTTTCTCCTTTGATATAAAACGCATTGTCAATCAATGCTCACATTGTCGTGCTCTGCCATTGCACAAGAACAAAAAATGTGAAGACGGGACTCGTTTCTCAGACAGGCTACCATTTTGTATTCATTATCTTATTAAATTTTGCAAAGATATACTTATTTATTATACTTATAGATAGATTTCAAATAGCATTAGAATAATTCGCCGCTAAAGCATTCAACGGCAAGGATCCTTTTTGTGATTTTATGCATACGCAAAAGTAACTATACCAAATAAATGCAAGTATGTCTTTTTTATATTTTAGCTACCTGAAGAAAGTTGTAAGCTTCAATCTATTGCTTTTTCTCGTGATTATTAATATTTTTGTTGCTAAATAGGTAAACTTTAGCTCTTTGGCATGATTCGTGTTCCGTTTTTATCAGTTGTTACCATAAGTTTATAAAAAGGCTTATCAATAGGGCAAGCAGATCTTACATTATTTGTAACAAATTTCACATTGTAAAACTTTGTACAACTGATGTCAGGAAGTAAGTTCCACTAACAAAACGGCGCGGCGGCGTCTCGGTATCGTACAGTTCACTACAGATTTTATGTGTTATGATGTCACACACGTCTTCATAGTACCCATGTTACGTCACCTCGTGTCTCCTTCACCGAGATCTTGAGCTTTTATTAGATCTTATAAAACTGAGTAGAATAGAATATGACAAATGTTTGAGCAATTGATATATTAAACGTTGTGTCAAGCCGGCTTTTGACTATGAGATGTACGATACTATATATCATAGTATAGTGTGAACGTTCTCGTACAAAATGTATGATGAGCAGTGAAATATTATGTCTCAAAATGTAGGTATATAAAAGATGCCCCATAGTTAAAATCCGATTAAACTCTTGGGTCTAAAGTATTTGACCAGTTAATTAAGGACAATGTGACAAATCTGCAATACTTATACAAACAAACAAAATTTTTTCTACCTTTGCTTTAATGTGTAATTATAGTTTTCCTTTCAACCGACTGAAAATAGGGAAAGGTTATCAATACAACCGTTTTTGTACTATTTCTCTGCCTATATAAAAATAAACAATATCGGACAATAGTGGACAACGGAGTAAATAAAATTACGTTATATTCGTGTCCAGTGGCATTGAACGAAATAACCATAGCTGTGCTATAATAATACCTTGTGTACGGTGAACAACGATGGTGTGACGTCATCTTATGTCGTACTATGTGCTTATTGATGTTATACACGCAGTTTTAAATTAAACTAAACTATTATTTATTGGTACCAAAAGACACTGAAAGATATCCACTTCAAATGGTACATAGCTAAACGGTTCATGTACTTATCTAAGTAATGATATACCCTCGGTTTCGAGGAACATTTAGCGGTAGTTTATCTATTCAATAGCGTTTAAACTCATAAAAAACAGTTTAAATAGATAAACTACCACTAAATGTGCCTCCGTAACCGGGCATTAATGAATAAGAGATGGTGAAATTGCAGTACCTTAATTCTTTTGGATGTCCTTGTAATACAAGCCTTAAAGACAAATGCAAGTTTATAAGTAACAACGAAAGAGTTTACTATAATAAGACCATCTAGAGTACGGACATAGTACCGGTGAAATAATATAATCAACGTAGGTAATAAAATATCTTACTCGTTCATGTTAATTATTTAGAGCATAGGTTTCTAAAGTGGGCGATACCGTACCCTAGCGAGCGCTGAAGAATTACGTGAAGGGCGGTAGTGAGTACAAAGACAAATGATAAATAACAAAAACACATAAAATCGAGTAAAAGGGAGTGCCGGAGGCTTATATTTTCTAAAAAAGGTGGCGGTCCAAAAACTTTGGTAATCTATGTTTTAGAGAAATGGCATTAACATTACCTTTGAGATCATGAAAATAAGTTCTCGGTCATTTAGACTCAATTTCTAGCTTCTTGAAGATAACATCTGCATCTCATTATGTCCATCAGCTCTATAACAATAGACTAACATCATTCGTAATCCATCACTTAGATGTTTAATGTTAAATTATATGCAAATAAACATAGACATTAGACATACAGGAAATGACACGATTTAGATGAACAACTCTTCACAAGGTTAACTACAACAAGTGTACTGATTACTATATAAAATGCAATGGTCATTGTATAAAACAGGTTATGTAATTTAAGATATATTATGTATTTAAGTAAATTTTTACAAGTCTCTTCCAAATTTTCAATTATAATTAGAGTTGGCATGTACTCTTTATGCAGAGTAAGTATCTTCTATACTAATATAATAAAGCTGAAGAGTTTGTTTGTTTGAACGCGCTAATCTCAGTAACTACTGGTACGATTTAAAAAATTAGCCCATTTATCGAGAAAGGCTATAGCTATAGCTATATATCATCACGCTATGATCAATAGGAGCAGAGTACCAGTAAAACATGTTACAAAAACGTGGAAAATTATGACCCATTCTCTCTCATGTGACGCAAGCGAAGTTGCGTGGGTCAGCTAGTGAATAATAGTTGTGTAAAATAAAGTAGTTGTATCAACTAAGCCACTGTTTGCATAAAACGGGCGAGTCGGTCAAAACCAAAGCTTGTAGTATATCTGTGCCGCAAACCTTGTGTACAAGGCTCTGTACTTAGTTGTTGGACTATAGAAATTTGCAACAATTAGCTGTCGTAGGTACACTTATTCCTGAAAAATATTGGCTATCTATCAGTAAAAGTTCCGGAGTTTAGGAGAATAGTTGCAACAAACATTAGACGAAGTTATATTTTCTTTGATATAGAAGTAGATTATTATTTTCGTACATAAGTGATTAGGTATGTAAAACCTACGATTGATCTCAATAAAGAAAGTAGGCAAAAGCATTGCACAGAAACTTCCACCAAAAAGGTCTGAAAACTTTATACATTCTCTCTTTTCAAAGGAATAGTGGCAGATATTTCCCAAACTAAAAGTTTAAGAGTTCTTTCTTTTGTTAGCCATAAATATAGACTTTTAGCACGCAATTGTGCCTTTGACACGGCATCTGAATAGCGGTGGAAAGTTTCGAAGTTGGCGTTCCATCAATAGCAGTATCGATATCTTTAGTACTAGAATTTTGAGCAATGATACGTCGGGAACTTTGCAGAAAACTTTTCGTCGGTTCCGTTTAAGACATCGCAATAGTTCTTTGCACACGCAAATTGAAGCTATGTGAAGTTTAAGATAAAGTTTTTCAATATTCTGATTTGATTTTGGGTATGTTACAATTTTATCCAGTTTTAGAAGTTTTGATCGCATCGCCCCCATACAAAGCTTGTCCCGTCAGTTTCAAACATACTAAAAAAAGATTTATCAAATCTTGTTTAGTTGTTTAAAAGTTATGCGTATGCATACATTTCGGTGATTTATTTTTATTTATATAGACATCACACATCTACAAGAGTAAATGAAAAACGCAACAGAAGTCACGCTATAAAAACATAACACATGTTCAACACTTTCGTCACACAACTATTTTACGTGGTGTTTATATCTCACTTCCTCGGCTCATACAAACAGCATTAAAGGGCGACCTGACCTATTTTTATGACCGACATCAAACCGACACGGCTTTCGCCTCGTTTCTACCGAGAAATGACGTCACAGATTTATAAGTTCCAATTAAAAACCGTGGCATAAATCACGGAGCTCCCGATAAATATCTAATGAGTAATGCTTAAGAATAGCGCCTACGCATAATTAGATAGCTTTAATAAAAGCAAGTCATGTATAGATATCGCTCAATGATTTAGAAGTTAAGAAACCAATTCATAATCACATAAACCCCTCTCATATGAGACAAGAACAAATCAGAATCTCTGATAAAACATTTGCGTTAGCAATTAAAATATATATATAACGACTAGCGGACCCGGCAGACGTTGTCTTTAATCCTCAGATTCCCTTGAACACACACAAAAATTTTCATCAAAATCGGTCCAGTCGTTTAAGAAAAGTTCAGTGAAGACTTACAGAAGAATTATATATAAATAAAGATTTTTACTAATGGTTTCAGAGAATGTACATTGTCAGTAGCCATTTTGACGAAAAATTAACTTGAAATTATTAAAATGATACTATAGAGTACAATTTGGTAAACCCGCTTCCTCAATTGTCCACTTATAAATAGAATCGAATAAGCCACATAATTCTGAGTAGGCCTATTTAGCGTCCTTTTTCAAACAGTAAACAAGTAAATACCAAACTTAACACACGCACGCTATAATCTATAGTAAACAAATCCCATTGATGGTCTAAAACCGCGTTTTAGTGAAGATTTGTCAAGTGGGCGATGTCTTCTCGTATGATAGTACTAATTGAAGACTGCCCACGACATGTAGGCGTTAAAGAGTGTATAGCAGGAAATGGCTCTGTTATAATTCGACCTCATTTGAATTTGATAGATGAAGCAATGATATTCGTTTTGTAATCGAATTATGTTTTGTGACTGATACTGTTTTAAAAGTGTTCGCGAATAATTTCAAGCTAGTTATTATTTTGATCAGGATCCATATTCACATAGTTCTGATTGATCCCACGTGGAGTTTTCGATACCGGGATGACATAATGTAAATATTTTTCACGATTTGTCTATGTCAATGATGAATACGTGAATAATGTAACAACCTTTACTCACTTAATACAAAATTAAATGCCATACGCTCGCGGGTCCGAAATTATGTTCAACAGTAAAGAAATTTGAATGCGATTTCTGACACCTAAGCAAACCTGGCCCTAACATTTCTTTAAAATTTGCAATAGCTTTAACGTATATTCTTTCTTGTTTCCCAGATCTTCGGCGTGGTGATCATAGCAGCAGCATGCGTGGACATGAGCATGATCAAGGGGTTCGCGGGCATGGAGCCGCAGGGCCACGAGACAGATGCGGTGCTCATAGCCATCGGGGTGCTCATCATTGTGATCGCCGCCTTTGGCTGCTTTGGAGCCTGGAAGGAGAGCCCTAAGCTTCTTTACATCGTAAGTACTTAACTTACTTACTAACACTACTTTAATGAGAATGTGTATTGGTTATTGTTAGTTGGTGCGTAGTACTGCGGTCCTGTATGACAAGATGTATGGATGTGATTGAGGCAAAGGAAGTTTGTAAGAATCGAACCAAGTGGCCTTCTTTGGTCTCTGCCTACCCCTATGGGAACAAGACAAGATATTAAGTATGTACCTATGTATTGGTTAGGAGGTGGAACAGTACCTATACTTAAAAATTTTGATGTCCAAAATGTTATTCAACGTAGTCCAGAACTTAAGATGCATCTTTGTTAAACTGGTAAGCTTGCAAGTTGCTCTTAAGAAATATACGCGTATACTGCCGAACCGTAAGGATCTGTCACTTTGTATTTATTTCTATGACACCAAAATGCCGATCCAGTGGGTGCAGTACTATAAGAATCTATACAAATCAACAAATCTTTATGGTCCGTACTCTCCGATTCTGACGCAGTGGACGCATACTTCAAAATAGGCTTTTACACACATAAAATTAAACCATTGCGTGTGTAATACATACTCACATTTCGCAGCATAATAAAAATCCATAATAAGTAATTAAGCATATGAGTTTTTCGGCGTATTTTGACCCCGCCTAGCCTCAATACATAAGAATCGGCCGCCCACTCGTGACTTTTGCCTATATTGCAATATTGACCCACAAACATAATTGGACAGGCCTCGCGGTAATGGTGTAAGCAGGCCGGCTGTGATAGTCAATACCCCATTGTTTGAAACGCCTTAATATATTTTAATCAGATTAGTATTGTTTTAGAGAGAATGTTGCAATACTTATAGATATTCTTGAACATTATGAAGTAATTCTTACGTCGGTACCTCTTAATTAAGGGTTTCCTTCATAGTGGGTGTTTGTTAAACTTCTGACCTTTAAAATATGATGTAAAATATTCTCTCCAGACAGTTGCAGAATAATTTAATTGCAAATGAATTGCCGACTTGTTACAATACCTTCCATCCAATTTCTATGACAAGTACAGATGAATGGCAGGAAAGGGAAAACCCGACGTAGAAAAACGTCATCCATGTACCATTGATAGCAAACCAAACAACGATTTTAAAATAACTTTTCTTCTCGCTCCAGTTCGCCGGTTGCCTGATCATCATCATACTGCTGGAGCTGTCGGTCGGCATCGCCGCAGCTGCCCTGCGTCCTCAGATCGAAGGCACGTTGAAGACGCAGTTGCGCGCATCCTTCATCAAGAACAAGTCCACCAAGGAGGAAGATGACACCTACAGGGAATTCTGGGACCGCATTCAGTCTAGCGTAAGTCGAATGAAACTTTATAAGACCTTCTATCAATGAATTTTTGAATAGATTTGTAGAATTACAAAAAAAAAACTTCTGTTGGCAGCCCAATTCTAAAGGCGTCTCTCTTATAATTGAGAAGTCGCACGTTCGTATTCTATCCATTTCGACGGGAACCATGACAGAATATAAGCCATTTTAGAAAAAAGCGTTGTAAGTCTGCGAGTAATAATTAATAAAATTTTTAAAACGTTTGGGCATCCTGACGTTCCCTCCCAATATAACTTGAAATATCAATTAAAATCACATTGTCTTGTCACTTGCGTTTTTGTAAGCATAATCATAAAATCTTTTACTATGTTCTCTCCAGTTGGAATGCTGCGGTATCACCGGCCCCGACAACTACGCTGCCTCCGAGCCCCGCATCAACCCGTCCTTCAGCTGCTGCCCCAACGACGGCACCGACCGCTCCGCCGAGATCAAGCGCTCCGACTGCTTGTCTTCTGAGAAGTACTACAAGGAGGGGTGTGAGGACAAGGTGCTTGGAACTGTACACAGCGCTGGCATGACTGTTATTGTTTGTGGGATTCTGTTCTGCTTCTTGGAGGTACGTATCACTTTACACCTAATCTACTAAGCTGAGTATTTCGGTACTTTGGTGCTATACTTGGTTACTATTTAGTATCTTAATGCTTGGGGCCAAAACTTGAGGTCAAGGGCTCCGATCGTTTTTCGCCTAACATACACTATAATGAACGGTATGAAGACAAAATGCTGAAGAGTGTACACAGTGCTGGCATGACGGTGGAATCCGATTCTGCTTTTCGGAAGTCCGTTTCTATTTACTTAAGAATAGTGCTCTAACTCTCCCCACTCTCGTTCAACAATCTCCTTTGAAGTTTGATAGACAACATTTCGAACTATAAATGCTGACACAAGTCACTGATTCTTACATCCGGTTCAGTTCATCAGAGCTACGATCACAAGCATATTTAGCAGCTTACTTCATTATTGAAGCCTCTAGTTTCAGTTTGACATGGACTGACAGCATTGGTTAATGGAAAGTCGTAACCTATCGTCATCAAATATTGACCAGCGTTCAACGTATACTGTTACCAATTTACCCAAATGTCCACGTGGTTATTTATAGGACTGCTGGGATAACAAGGTGTAATAAAATTTCACGCTGCGGACCAATTTAAAAAACACATAGCGTGATAATTTGTCGTTTATAACGCGAGTAACTTGGTAAATAGGTCAGATAGAAAGCGTACCTAGAATCAGACATGAACTTCTACAACGAATCATCTGACATCTATACTAATATTATAAAGCTGAAGAGTTTGTTTGTTTATTTGTTTGAACGCGCTAATCTCAGGAACAACTAGTTTGATTTGAAAAATTCTTTCATTGTTAGGTAGCCCATTTATCGAGGAAGGCTATATCATAACGCTACGACCAAAAGGAGCAGAGTACCAGTAAAAAATGTAACAAATACGGGGAAACTTATGACCCATTCTCACGTTTGTGACGCAGGCGAAGTTGCTTGGGTCAGCTAGTGTGTTATAATAATTATTATTGTATGAGTTTAATGTGGTGTGTATATCAATTTAGAAGATGTAGCAGCTAGACTTGTGCCTGAGTGTGAGTGAGCTTGCTCCAGAAAATAAAAGCTCAATTGAATTTTATTATGAACAACAGTTCAGCTATGGCTAATAATGGCTATTAAATCAACTTTTGGCCGTATACGTAACAACGTATACGGCCAAAAGTTGATTAAATAGGCTGGACTAGACAACTAAATGCCTACTAGGGAGCTTGAACAACTTTAACAATAGGTTGACCACTAACCATACGACGAATGAGTGAATTATGAAGGGATCCAAATGCTAATGTTAGAAAAAGATGACTCTATGCAGACCCTAAAGCGCTTCTATTGTCTTGTGGTAGAAATAGGATTGCTATAGCATGCAAGACCAATTTTAGGAAGTAGTTTAATAAAAGCATATTTTCAGTAGGTACAAGCTGTAAAAAAGAAAAAGTTACATAGTTAACCTTACTTTTATACCCATTATAATGAAATAATTCACCTGATTAATATTCAGTAACGCCCTACCACAATTTCTCGCTATTCCTCATAATTTATGCGTAACCTGGCACAATTATGTATTTTCTAACATAAAGATTTACTCCACTGTTATTAAATATGCATGTCTGAATTGCGTGCGAATATGAAAAATGATCGTTTAAACTCACTAGGTTAACACGTTAAATCTCACTACGTTATCGCTCCAATATTTTTAAAACAATTTTAGAGGAATGGTTCTCGATTTCGTATCTATTTTCCAGTAACGAGATATTCGTATATTCGTCCGATATGTATAATTTATTGCTTTGATTATATCTATCTGTTTTCATTAAAATATTGTACTAGACTAAACATAAAGGTAGCGAGAATATAGCCGTAACTACAGCATTTTCTAACAGACTTCAAAAAAGGAGGAGGTTCTCAATTCGACTATGTGGTTTATTTAGGGGCGTCAGGTATATTTGCAAACTTGTAAGCAAAGTTATTTGACTCAAAAGGACGAAAACTTGAAGGCACACCAAAGTTTATCAAACAAGCAAAATAATGTTTAGTTCAAGGCAGACCTTGCCTATTGTTATTTCTTCAAAACATAATATCTAAAACAAAGTTACAATCTGTACCTATATTTTCGAGGTCAGTTACTAACAATATCTTACTAGGCTATCACAGTCATGAAAAACTTGAGACGGAAATGTTGAAGCAGATTGATGGTAGTTTAATGGGTTACTTTTAGCACGTCTATAAGGTGAAAGTAATTAACTTTGTTATTTAGTGTTCGATGAAATAGATTAGACGTGATTGCATAGTTTTAAAAATGTAAGGTCGTTTATATTATGTCCCAACTTGAAGCTTTGGTTTACAAATACTGCTTTTGCTTTGAAGTATACGTTCAGAGAAATATATGTACAAACTATTCTAAGAAACTATATCAATTAAATAAAATTTCAGTATCTTGCTTTAGTATACAGTTCAATTCATATTGCTCAAAATTGTTACTCTCTTTACTTATTATTAAGAAACTTTTTAAACTACATATTTCCCTATACATTTATTTACTCTTAACTCTGTTTTACAGAATTTCAATGTATATAAGCCTAACTTAAAAAACACTTTTTCTCACTATACATCAACTTCGAGTTCCAAATGACTTCGCAACCCTTAGTACCTCCCTCTGACGTCACGGTGGTCACGCTATGGCTAAATAACAGCGTACAATCTGAGATCTGACCTAGGCCGGGTCGAATTTAACTGCGGCCTCACTTTATTGACCGCTAACAATCTAGATGGCCGCCTTGCCTGCTAGATATCGTAAAGATTGGATGTTTTACATAAAAATAATGTAGGCCTAGTTTTATTCGTTAGCGTGAGTTTTAAGGCTATAAAAGAAACGCTGTACATACTAATAACGTAAACTGAAATTATTAGAAAACTTAAAGACTTTGAGCTTAGTACCAAAGGTAGTTTTATTCTCTTCTTACCGATTCTACTCTACAAATTAACAGAGAAAAGTTTGAGTAATATTTTCACTTAAATCCATTCAAAACTTAAACTTTAATATACCGTTCGAGTATTTTTTGGAGGTACGCAAATGAAATAATCCCATTTCATGACTCGAAGTTTCATCGAGCCTAACATTTAACTCACCTTTCACTGAAGTGACGGCTTTGAAACTTTACTTAAAAAAAAAACTTAAATGGCATGTACTATGAGTTATAATGGTTATCAAATACCTGCAGTTTTTAATGATATTGCCATTAATAACACAGGTGGTTTATGATATCGTTTCTTTAATATTAACGAGTGTTATTCTACAATTCCAGGTGATCGGCATAGTGCTCGCGCTATGGTTAGCCCACGCCATAAAAACGCAAGGCAAGAGCCGGGAGACCGCCTAACTTCACACCGCAACTACGTCATATCCTGCACTATAATATAAGTTATTGTAAGTTACCTTATTTATTTAAGTATACATAGTTCTAGTGAAATTTTGTAATAAACGTGCTGTCGGACTACGCTGTAAACTCTTCAATTATAGATTGCTATTTTAAATCTATCTTCCTTTAAAATATTCGAAAGTTTAGCCTTAGTTCAAAATGATCAGTAAGATTTTTAAAACCCGTGATATCGGCTATTTGATGGGTAACCATTTCCTTACCGAACGTCGATTATGGTAATACAACTCTTAAAGAATTCAGCAAAGAATCTATTTGGTCTGTCAAAAACTAAACGAGCATTTACCATGACTATTTAATTATTTTATTTTAGGTCTTTTGTTCAATGCCTAGTTGAATTATTTGCTTTTTTATAGTGCGTAGTCTGAAAGCACGTTAATGTCAGCTCTCTAAATCTTGAACAGTTTCACAGTATTATAGTCGAAGATTAAAAGAGGGTTGATATTTTAGTAAGATTTATTATACTGACGTTAAAAGCTTCTTTTTTTCGATTAGGTTTTTGTGACATCAGCTAACATTTTTGTCTTAAACATGTTTTTTACTCTCCATAGTTCTGGCGGAGACTCTTGCCCACCAGTGGGACAAAAATAAGTAAAAAAAAATATAAAGGAATATATCACTGCTAAAATGTTCCTTTTAACGTCAATATAATACTCATATTTATTATGTAGATGTTAGTTTTTTATTGATACCAAAGTGTATGAATACAGCAATGCATTAATGTTAATATTACTTGGGCTATTATCGAAATGTAGATGAAAGGAAATGCAACATGTCTTCGACTAACTCCATAGTTGGAGACACCCGAATTATATTTTACTTTGTTTAGTGTAATAGTAGTTAACATGACCGCATATTTTAAAGTAAAAATGATAGTAAATATATTATATTGTTTCAATAACATTTTATAGAATTTAAATCAGCTAGCAAATCTCGAAGATTAAAAATATATTTTGACTTTTTAATTAAACACCCTATTATTGATAGGATCTTTTACTTATTTCATATGTCATCGAATGAAAATGCTAAACTATTGTTGAAAAACATCAGGATTTTAAAATATCTCAAACTATAAACGTTAATACTAACGAAACTCTTTCATATTTGAAAATGTGTGGTTGGTGTAAGAACTTCAATATTATTATATAGATCCCTATTGTCTCACTATTATATAATAAATATTTGTGTAATATAAGTATAATACGAGAGATTTTCATCCCAAATTATTAGAATCTTCGGTGTACGTACTGAAAACGCTTAACTAGTCATTAATTTATTAACATTATATAGCATAAGTACTACGAATTGTATATTTTCCCACCATACGCTAATTTCATGACAAAATCATTCCTTGATTAAATACTAGATTATAAGTTATCCAGAATTAAAGCTATTGAACTTGCCATATAAAAAAATACATGAAAAATAATGAAAAATGTAGAAAAATATAATATAAAGCCCCAAAATTAAAATATACGAGAATATTATAGCGAAATATTTTTGGAAAAAATACGTAAAATGGCAACCCAGTGCTAGTTCATTAGCTTGTTCTATAAATGGCAATATTATTACTTATAAAGTTTATTAGTGTTTTAATAAATGTTGAAAAACTAGATTTTCTTAAAATAAAGTATCTGTGTTCCAAAATAGTGAGTTTTATTGTTTACTGTCCAAATCCCAACCTTTTATATTGTTAGCTATATCTAACAACATGTCCTTACATTTTTATTTTAGTTTTGGAACTTATTAACATTTTGGAATTATTTATTTAAGTTTATTATGCCCCAATCGCTCTCGCCTTTCACTTTTTGCTTTTACTTTTATTAAGAGTGTAAGAAAAAAGATAAATTGCGACTTCTTACCCGATTATGGATGTATTCAATGTATTTTTGTGCATAGGGTAGATAAAGAAAGCATAAAATAAAATACTATCTCCATGACAACATTTTATTTAACACATTAGACAAATATACAGCAATTTTAATAATTTTCGACATCCACTCTCAAACTTCCTTGTACATTTCATCTCTACTTTAAAATCAGTAATATACTTTATTACTATAATTGCTTCTTGTTTCACTTTACAATCAAACGACTTCTATTAGGCATTTTTAATTATTACTCTTTAGTTATGATTCCTTGTCTTTTATGTCATTAATCTACTCACTTGAATGTTTTTCCTAAAGAGATGTATTGCTTTCAAAATATTTTCCTATTTACCGAGTGAAGTTTTCTATATTATTTCCTTATTTCTGTGCGTGATAAAACTATTACAAAAGGTCACTTGGTGCGCATCATTAACTCTACCTTATACAATTATTACTTATAATTTATTATACTGGGTAATAATAAAACTAATTAATAATTCATAAATCGTTATTATGTAAAACTTATACTACGGACTGACTAGTAATTATAGTGATTTTAATTAAAGTTATTCATTATTATTGCAATTAAAGTTTTTAGAGATAAAATATAGTCAGTACAGCATTTATTTTTCCAATTATTAACAAGAAAAACCGTTTATTTAGATCATTATTTTATTTTTATTATATTTAACGTACATTATTCCAAGAGACAAAAAAAACAAACATTCATTCGATTCATTAAAAAAATTAAAATAGTATATTTTATTTTCGTGCGCTTATAATATTACTTATTTCAATAATTATTATAATAAAATCTAAGTCTCCGCCGGCAGATATGCAGCTGGACTTAATAATTAAACTGCGAAATAATTGCACTTCGTAAACATAAGCTCGTAATTACAAAGAATACTGCTGAATGCCAGAAGGCGTTATGTTAAATTAATCTATTAAGACACAACCAAATATGATGACTTGTTTTATTTACTTACGTACTAATAACTGACTAGGTATTAAGAATTTAAAAGTAGACCTTATTAAGTTATATTATTGAATTATTTGCTAACCAACATCTTCAGAAAAGGTAATCGAGTGGACCGTTAAAGCCTATCAATAAGTAAGTAAGATTAAGTATTTTAGATATTTCCCTCGTACCATATATTTTCAGTAAAAAAACTTTTGTTTTATTAATGGCCATGGTCTAATAATCAGACTGAACTTTTAGATATTTTTTAAATATAATAATAATAATAAACCTCTGTTTTGTAAACCAATATGCAAGATTCACAACATAAATTTGTGTTCTTGGGAAATACTTCGATTTGAATTTCATGTCAAGATTTTTTCCACTGTACCTTTCTGAAACATAATATCGCTCTCTTAATATATTTATTACTAAAACTATTATACTACTATTACGAAAAATTAATTTGCAACAATGTACACCCTCCCTTATGCCAAATAATTAAACAGCAACATACGCAATTTGTACTGATAGGAGCAAAATTCATTAACTATTATAATTAATAGTAAGTGATAATAATAATAAAATAGTTATTAAATTGCGAGATCTACTTCCTTTTAAAGCATATTTCTCCCTTGGTACGTTTCAGTGAAATATTTCAATGATTAATATATTTTTATTGGTTTCACTAATTAGTATATTCTAATATGCAATTATAATAAATAATTAGCGTAATATAAATGATTATTTAGAGAAAAACTTAAAATCATCGAGGCCCAAACTTTTTTTAAATATATAAAATGTTTTTTAAACAGTCCAATCTACAAAAATAAGTTTACCAACATCGAAATGTAAATTTGCAACTTTCTTAATAAAAATCTCAAACAATTTTACACTACACTAATAACGAAAAAAATTGTAAAATATTTTTTCTAGATTACAATAATATTTAACGGCAAATAATAATTCCTATTCGTGAACCTTGTACGCCATTACTTTACGTTACAATATCATGGTCCCATACGGCTTATTGACAGCCACAGCTGATATATTACTACTATTATTATCACAGTTTACAGCTAAATCGACTGAAACACACATTAAGTTAATACTATTGCATATAATTATAATTATAGTACTATTGTTAGAATCATTATTATTAAAAGCAGAATTTCAAAAAGTTATCAAATAAAAAATAAAAAAAATAATAATGTTGGTCCAATTACGTGGCGAATTATAATATTTAATTACTTACTTAATCTCTTATAATTAATCTCACAATGTTATTGACGAGTTATCCTTTTCTTACTAATTAAATAATCCTATTATTAATTAAAACTATTGCCTACTCCCCGGCCCAAAAAAAAACGAAAACCATAAACCGATTCGAGGTCTTCATTTTACTGCAAACGCAAAAATATATCTTTCAAAGCTTAGTTACTGCATTACTTTTAATTTATTTAACAACAGGGGTTAACTGGCCCTATTTATTTTTTAGATTAAATACCGCATTAAAGACTTCAAGAGCCTAAATAGGCTGTTATTAAAATAATTTTTGATATCTAACGTTCAAATTATTTCCATACTTTTAAACTTTAATGAATAATATTTTTTACTTGACGAAATATTCATCTTCAATCTTCAATCAAAAACAACCGATAAAGTACGGAAATTCAGATTACGAAAAATACAAGCATTCTACCTTTTCTAGATTTCTCTTTAAATGTTAAAAACAGCTATGATTTTAAAGTTTTTGTACCGATCCCTGATAGCCCGAGCACGGTACCTTTAATTAATTTTAAATTTTAAAGTCCAAACCAAAAATATTACCAATCAATCGTATCTTCTATAACGATATTCGAAAATTCAAAAATTTTATGAACTTACTAATCTTATATCTAAACCTAATCTTTTACCAACACGTTTAGTGTTTCTAATAAAAGACCTAATTTTTAATTAGTGGCATGCGTACTTTGGGTTTTTTTATAAATCTTAAAAACTATTCATCTATCTTATTTTATGTACACTAGACTTCAACCTAGAATAAGTAAGTGCACACTACTATAGTTTATTTAATTGCTATTTCATCAAATATTTTATGGAAACGCCAATTTAGGAAGGAAAGCAATATAATAATTTAGAATCAATTATTTAGACTACGAATAAGTTGCAGCCAGTAAAAAAATGTCGTTTTGTTGATGATGTAAAATCAGATTCTATTCGCCTGACTTAACAACTAATAAATATATTATTAAGTACTTATTTAACTGACTAATAGTATTAAGATATTAATTATTAATTTAATAAAAATACTAACAAACTATAAATAATTAAACTAAAGCAACAAAGGTATATTCATTGAAATAATACTATTTGCCAATATCGCCTTAATAGTAGAAACTAATAGAAATTGACAATTAGAGGGTTTTCGGGGTTTCCGACTTAAACCTAGAAAGGTAAGAAAACTAATCCTTAACTACATTATTACTAAAATATACTTACTTTCCTATCTTAGTAAAAATTATAACCTACCTCATTCTCCAATCAAATTCCCACTACCCTTAGTAATTGCACTTAATAATATAATAATTTCCTTAACAATACAATTATTGTAAGTGCACCTAAAAATATATAATAATGTGACAATAAACCTTAGGTCGACAAGTGAGGATTTAACAAATTTTCTAAGTGAAGAGTGCTCCTACGTTCATATTAAGTTTCAAAATGTGCTTGTAAGTTGGCTTGCAGCTTTCGACGTTCTGAACGTATAGTTCTAGCCATCCAGAGAGCTAAGACCACGCAGAGTATCTGCAAATACAAAATACAGTGTTAAATATATCATATTAGATTTACTTTTTTGCATAATTCTGAATCGCCAGCAAAAAGTAATTGTCGCCTTGGATACATGGCTTTGAAATTAAAATAATTCTGTCTTTTTTATTTTTATGTTCTTTTGTAATTCTCTCGAGTGCTACGTTTACCATAAAATGTTATATTAGTTTCACTAATTCAGTTTTATTTCTATCCGTTTTTAACTGGGAATATTCCAGACAATTCATGGTTGACAATATTTTTAACTGATTAATGAGTTATATTAAAATTATATTTAGCTCACCTCTACCAAAGCAAATATAATCCCAGTAGCGATAAAGATATTCCCTTTAAAGGCCTTCTTCTGCCTCAAGACGTCTTCACAGCCGCGCATGTAGTAAGCTCGCTCGTTGAGGCACGTGGCGTGGAGGTGGCGCCGCGCGTTGCCCTCGCGCAGGGGGTGTGCGCGCGCACAGCACGATGCCGGGATGTCGCGGTGGATGATCGCGTAGTCTTGTGGACCGTCGACACCGCAGCATTGATTCTGGTAGAGGAATCATGAATTTATTAAATTATATTGATGTTACTGGTGCATTGTTGAATCAGTTGTAAAACTGAATTGATTAGGAAAAAAATATACCTAACATTACCCGACAAACATAAGGAGCGGAGAAGTAAGGAAAAAAATAAAAATGAGGAAAATTATGACCCATTCTCGCTTATGTGACGCAAGCAAAGTTGGTCAGCTAGTAATTATTATAGCTTTTTCATGTTTTACGGTCGACAAGTTAGAACAGTTTTTACTTTAGAAAAATTGCCAAGAACACATTTAAATTAACTTCGAGTCTCTGCATATAGTTAAATGTTAACTGCATAGTTTAAAAATGTAAACATCGGTTTGACTTAAGTAAATTACCTCAGACTGCAGATTATCCCAGAAGTTCTGATACTTGGTCGGTTCGTCATCGATAGTGGTGTTCCTGTAGAACTGCACTCGTAGCTCGCTGCTGCCGCCCATCCACGCGCTGAGCACCGCTCCCCCCACGCCCACTATCAGCTCCACGGACACCAGGAATATGAAGAAACTGGCGTGCTAGAAGAAACATTTACATAACTTAAAACAAATCGCAATAAATTTAGATAAATGCACAGTACACATTTTGCTAGACAATACAAAATTTACTGCCGAGGGGAATTTATTTTCAGAAAAAAAATCTCGACGTGGGAATCGAACCGATAATCTTAAAAATTCTCAGTCTCAAATATCACAGATATTTTCGACAATCGACGCTCTTGGTTTTTCCCAAAACGGTTCGAAAAAAAATACTTTACTGAGTAATAGCAGCTTCTCGTTATTATTAAAATCGTATTTCGCGCTCACAAAAACCCTTTTTTAAAGATAAGGACTTTGGAAACCCTTTTTTTAATTATAATAAACACACCGATAAATCAACACATTGTCGCAAAAAAAAGAAACACAAAAGAAAATAAAAAAATAATTACTTACCACGTATAAAATCTTGACGTGTTCTCTCAAAGCTCCGATGCATCCCAGCACAGCCGTCACCACTAAACACAGGCCCAGGGTCAGAAGAAACGACAGCACCCCTCGGGACAAGGCCGACTGCTGTTCAGGGCGGGACTTCTTCTCCCTCATGTTCATCACGCATACTCCCATCAGGATCAACCCGAAGAGCTGGAAACCACAAACAATTTTAACACTGTTCTAAAAGGGAACATTTCTTGATGAGAAATTCGAAGGTTCTAGAATAAAAGTTCGACTTGGTGTGGTTATTTATAAACTAATCGATAACACTTGTATATTCAATAAGTTTCTACCCATAGCACATCTACGTGAAGGAAAACAGTAACAAACGCAGTATTTCGAAAGCTTTGACTACAAAATATGAAAAGAAAATTCTAAAACATGAAACATAAAAAGCCAATAAAGACGTACCATCATTGATGGCGGACAAAGACATCAATTAGGAGACAATCAATACGCCACAACAGCTGAACATTTAACTACTTACAATACAAATAATATTGAACAGAGTGAGAAAAAACTTCATGCAACGGATGCTTCGAGACTTCATATTGGAATATTTTATAGTCGGTTCGACAATGGTCTGCGTGTGTCCGGTTAGTACGGAGTGGACATCGGAAGTGAAGGCTTTATGGCTATGATATCGATCAATGCATTTGACGACCAGTGGTGATTACTGAGGCACACAGACATGAGCGGAGCGACTAGCGGTACGGGGAGGGCTTCATATTAAGTATTTATATGCGTAGTTACAAGTTGGGTTGTTAAAAGATTAACTTTGATAGTTATTTCTAATATATTATAGGCTACTGTTGTCAAAAGTTGTTATTTTTTCCAAAGGACTGATATATCTTAAGAGTAGTAGTAGATTGTAAATTTGAATTTATGGTTATCAGAGCTTTTCAGGTCAGGTTTTTATGATATGTCTAGCTTCTGAATTCATTGTGTCCCTACAATGTTATCAATTTATCGAAGAATTTGTTTAATACTTTGAATATAATTTGCATATCCCCGCTCCGCTTATCGCCCTACCTAGACGCTAAGAACGAATATCTAGAACGTGGGAATCCATATGTCCACGTACCCACACTTCAGGGTCCGTCTTCACCGTTCTTTGTTTCCCTACAATAATATTCATACAACCATCATGAATCTTTATACATCGCCACAAGACTCCTATTCCATTGTTTCATATCTTCACTCACGTTTGCTACTTCATTCTTTATTACTGGTACTACTTAATCAATTTTTAACTCTATTACTTTAATACAAGGTTCATATTTAAATATTCTGTATATTTTATTTTTAGTTTTGCCATGTATTCGTCCTAGAGTTATTAATTGACATGACATATCGACCGTTCACTGCGAATATGCTCTGTGCACTTTTTAAAATGGGTCGCTTTGAAAAATGTATGAGGTCTTTTATGTAAGTAGTATCTACCTCAGGCAAACTATTAAACCTTTGTTCTTTTTTCTTGATAGGATTTAGAGATATTTAAATTGAAGCTCTCTTTATTCTACTTGACTTTGTAGCTCATAAGCCATCTCCTGAATGGAAGCAAACTCTCGAGTCATTGATACTTACTATAATATTTTAGCGGTGGTACTGTGTAGCAAAAACTTTTTTTTAAATTATGTTCAACTCATTTTCAATTTCTAGTCATAACTTCAAAGTGTTATTGGAGATTTTCAGTTTCTGAATCTGCTTATGATCGCATATTGTACGATTTAAACACAACATTGGATGTATTATTTTGCCCAATCCTTTCAAAAAATATTTTCACGTCACATTATATTATTATCACTGTAGTCTAGGTACAAACAAAATAATGATTTAACCCCATGAATTATCTGTTGTGTTCCATACTGCTTGCATGTCTAACTGTAACACATGCAAACGGATGATCCTGGAGATAAGTTTTACATGTATATCATGACATTAACTGTAATAACTAACAATACCTCAATACTTACTTAATTACGAGTAATATTATAATAAAATATAACTGACTATAAAATATGACTGACATGCAGCAGGCCTATTTTAAAATAATACCTATCACAAGTTAAGCTGCCTATAGTTCTATTTTCAGTTCTCAAGCTTCTTGAAAATGTCATTCAAGAAATAGTCCCGTGATACTTTACTTATTAGATAAGTTGACTCATACTTTTTCACGAACTGTGAATCTTAATGTTGCGTAACTTTAAAATTTCTATTGCTCATAATATTAGAAACTTCTGTACAATTGCATTAATTTAAATATACACTGCAAGTTACACGACGCAAAAACGCTGCATATTTAAAAACTCCCCTCCCTTACAAAGGGCGTAGCAGTACGTTACATGACGTAGGTATATGCAGTGCATATTTAAAAACTTTTTACAAAAGGCCCCTTGCATTCCCAACCCCAATATACCAAGGAAAAGTAAAATAAAAGTCGTGGAGGGCATTTGAAACGATATAATGATAGTAAATTAGTATCGAACAGTATTCTTGTACACCTGCACGCTGTTCCTCAGGTGTTTCGTTACCCACATCGCGAGGACGATGCTGATGGACTGCAATCAATAAACACGCATTTTTAATGTACTATTGAGTCGTTCGCTGCGATTTCTTTGTTAGCTTGTAATAAAGAAATTTAGAATTTCTCGTTAGCTTTGAAATGTTATTGTTAAGCTTTTGACTATTTCTTGCAATTGAGATAATAAATAATACACACTTTTGTTGAACAGATTGTTAAATTTTAGATTGGATTATGTGAAATTGGTTTACATTACATACTTAAGATTTAATCTGCCATTCGATTTGTTAACTCAAATTTAGTTGCACATAGTTGTTAGAACCTAGAATAAATAAATAAAGTTTTCAAACAAATATTTTTTAACAAAACACTCTCAAAATATTCCTTTATAATACCAAAGTTTTTAATAAGTATTAAGTATTTTTATACCTCAAACCAGAATGAAATGACAGCGACTCCGAGCATGTATTCAGCGTCGGACTGTAACAAGTACAGCACTTCTTCTTCACACCCATCCTTGTAATAGGTCTCCGTTCTATTAACATGAAGACATGATCATTAGTTCTTCTTTAAAATAATAGACACGTTCAAAATCTAGATTGTTTGATGCTTGCCTTACACATTTAAAAATATGTCTCACGGTACTAAATATGTATTAATGAAATCGATGAATATTAATACAATATTCATTTACTTTTCCAGTGCAAAAAATTTTATACTCAACATTTTCGTCGTTTTGAGAAAACGTTATGGAAGTCTATCAAAAACACAAATTGAACAATTAATGGTCGGTGATACAAGTTACTTAAAGATAGAAAAATCTGCCATTAATTCAAGTAAAACAAAGTATGAATTAAAGAAATATCCGTGACCATGGTTTATAAGACTTTCAGACTCAGTAAAGGGTTTCTAGAAATTAATTAACGACTAGTAATTACCAACTTCAAGTTGAAACTTAGTTAAACTTAAACTAACTTGTTTTATTGATCCATGTGGGTTTTAATTGCCGAGCACTGACTGCTACGGCTAAATATTAGCCAGAACGGCAGAAATATTTTACTAAGACTTTCCTTTGAATATAATTTATCAATAAGATATTTTTAAAGCTGTAACTAAATCTCTGGACTTACTCTACACAAGACTTGTACATGAGTTTCCTCGCGTTGTCAGTCCTAGCGCTGTAAGCCCTCGGACAACAAGCTAAAGGTATATGCCGTCCAAGGGCTACGTAATCTTCGGGACCATTCAGGCCACAGCATTCGTACTAAAACCAAAAAAAAACGAGCTCTTAGAATATTTCATGAGAAATGTTTATTTTAACTTTATTTTTATTTTTTGTACTAAAACTTTGCTTGCTTTTGATATCATGATGTCCTTGTCTTGTGCGTTGTAAAAAAACTGCTATTATGCGTTATTTCGTCTGAAACCCGTGCAACACAAAAAGAGAGATTAAAGGCTTTGTTCAACCTTCTTGATGTTGTGTTTAACGACATGGCAAAGTACAAATAATGTTTACTTACTGAAGTTTGCAGTTTATCCCACAGTTTGAGATGCTGTTCCGAGTCATATACAGTGACGTTCTTGTAGAAGTCCTCCCGTATCCAGTCGGTGACCCTGAACTGTAGGCCGTAGCGCTGCACTGACACGAAGATGGCTATCATCAGCTCCAGAATCACCATCAATAACACGCAGAACACGTACTAACAGAAAATATGAACAAAGTAAGAAAAAAGTACATTATTTTTATAAATAATTGTCTTTCAGCGACTACATTGTACATGCGTGTGAAAAATAAAGCGCTTAAATGTAACTTTGAATTCTCGATAACTGATTTCTATTTCAATATTTTCGGACTAGAGTTTGGTGGGATTTCTAACAGCATCCAAGATTATGTTGCATGACTATGCCTGAAGTTTAAATCGAGGGCTTATTTAAAACAAGTACAGATCGAAATCTAAACAACGACTGACATATATACTAGACTATTGAAGATGAGATATTTCTAAGCAATTACCGAGTACAACATCTTCACATGCTCTCTGGCGGCACCAACACAGCCCATAATTGCGACGGCAGCTAACAACACGCTGGCTACAATGATGATCACGTCTCCCGTGAAGCACCCCCCGGTCTGCTCCTCGCCGTACTGCTGCAGGATCTTGAAGTCTACTACAGCTACCCCGAACGTGCATAGTGCTACCAACTGGATAAATGAGTTTAGTGGTATTATTTCTTCAGACACGTAGAAGGATTTCCAAGGGGAAAGGTCTGTAAGTGCACGATAGAGCCCAGTGAGCCCACTACCTCTTGATAAGCATCCAAACAAGTACAAATTTTCAATATGTACATGTTTTACCAACATAATATACATCTTCGTGATAGTTATAAGGTAAATGATGAACCATCACAACGAAATGAAGTTAGGTATGAACAGTAGCCATTGCAGGACTTTTACTTCCAACATAATTTATATCTAATCCTAACTGCAGGATGAAAATAAGTTAAACTTAATTTTTTGAATTCTTGAACTAGATTTATATGGACACCTTCCTTTAAAGCTTAGCTATTACCATGCTTGTGGTATACAAAAGCAAATTATGTTCAAGATTTTGTTAACAAATAGCAAAATATAAACCCTTTGTTTCTATTTCATACAATCGCATAAACAGTACAAGCCAGTTGCCATGACGAAAAAGACATCACACAGCGCCTTTGTCATTTGTCATCAAATATGTACAAGAAGAAACGACGCCGTTGATTGCAATACATCCATGAATTTATTAGCATACGGCCTGCATTGCGGTCGATATTCCTTTGTTTTGTCTTAACAACTACCAAGCAAGGTACCCATGTACTTGAAGAGAAGGGTGTTTGTTGTGCTTTTAAATATGAAATTCTAGATTTATGAATTGAAAAAGATGAGAAGAATGATGATCTAAATGGAGAAAACTAAAGAGGTATTTTGATTTCATTTACCATTTTAGATAAACGAAAGTATGGTGTTAAGATTGCTATGAGTTAGACAGAGCAATATATTTTGTACAATGTGCAAAATTTGTTTAAAGTAAACTAAATTTTGTGGAGTTTATTAACATACTGAAATAGGAGCGAATTTTGACGTTGCTGTTTGAATTTTTGTGTCTATTTCTTTTTACTGTTTGATCTACATTTAGGTGTCTACAAAGAGTGTATGGACACAAAAAAATTATAAGCCACCAATCTATGGAGTAAAGTGTTACGTGTACAATATGTAAAGTATGACATGTCAGACCGAAATGCTTTCAAAATAAAAACATAAACAAAGACATGGTAATTGTTTTAAAATCTGAAAGATCTGGCGGATCTGCTAGATAAAAAATCTGCGAAATAAGCTCTGAAATACTTCTTTTACAAGGAAAAACCTGCATTTTTCGCTCATCTAAATAAAGTGCTTTTTAGTTCTCTAATGTGTTAAGACTAACATAGGAAATTCATCAGTAGGTACTTACAATACACAGCAAATTCAACACAATGAGCAACGCTTTAGCGCAATTCTGGCTAATTTGAACTAAATTCATATTCATTTTTACACAAGCCTATGTTAGGAACATGTGACATTGACTGAGGTACTAGGACCTGTGAGTAGGTACTGTGGGAACGTACAGGTGAACAATTAAACATTCATAATTATGAAGCAAATGTCTTTATCGATTTGTGGTGTTGTCGCAGTTCTTAAGTTATATGGTTTAAAATGCATTGGAGAATATGATGGAAATGAATTCTCCGAAGTTTTTTCTTGAAACTGGTATGAATTTGGCGGACAGACTCGTGGCTTAGATGAAAATACAAAAGTCACAGCAAACTTGATAATTTTTTTGGTTCTTAAATATATATTCTGAAAACATTTCTAACGTTGAAGGATACCATTGCCTTGGTGTTTGATATTATGAAGCAACTGAACTTACGCTCGAGAGAAATAAAGATCTTTCAAATATTTAGTTCCAAGCCTGAATAATAAACCAAAATCGAAAAGTTGACGAAATAAAAGCCAAATTAAAAGATATATTTAATAAATGTAAAGTTTTACAAAATTGTAATAAGTTAATATAAAATATATTAAGTACATAACGTAGAAAATAAGATCTTTAAGTTCTTACTTATACATACTAATTTCCTTATAACATAAAAGTAATGAAATTTACTGCCAACGTTAGTAACGACATGCTGGCGACGATAGAGGCTCCGTTGTGCATCTGATGAGTTTCTCTGTAAAAGAGAATGGTATCGTTTAAAAAAAGTCTAATAATTGATCTTATACAATCTTGCCAAAATTTATATTACTCAGTTCTTTCAGTTTCGGGACAGGAAACAAGGACAGCTTAGAAATCAGTTAAGGGAATCAAATATTAGGTAGGTATATTTTCGATCAAACCTAGCCATAAAGGTAAGTAATAGTCGGTGTTAACCACTAAACACAGTTTATTTCATGCATGCCTACTGGTAAAATATACATGAGACTATGACACCCGTTTCCTGAAAGCAATATCTGCAAAAACAAAATTATCTTTATCTTCATATACCTACTTTTCTTAGTAACGCAAATCTGTCAAATGATCATGAAAGTTTAGTGTAAATAGAGAAACTTTATGTATGTTTCATCTAGTAGGTAGGTATACAAATAATCTACCGACGAATGAAAATAGGTCAATATGATTGAATCTGAGACGAATTTTTTTTCCGTAATGCGAGCGAAAATATCAATTAGGTACGATGTTATTCGGTAAACATAGGAATCTAAGTTTCTTTTTTTATCTCGTCTCTTATCACTTCGATCTTAGAGAATTCTATCATGACATTTTCAACTTTTACAAATCTTGTTTGTACGCATAGTCAAATGTATAATTCCTAAACGTTTATAATATATTCAAAACATTATTTTTCAAGGATGGAGCTATTTATCATCTCATTTACTCAATTTGTCATTTAAAATACAGTTTCGTTACGTCATAAATAAAAAAAGGATTTACGTCTCAAAAATAGTAACTTATTTGGCTTGTCAGTAGTCGGATACAATACTTCATTACTTTAAACTGCTATTAATTTATTTATAAAAGACAGATTTACATACTGCAGATATATATAAACAAGTACTTTGTTATAAAATTTGTTAATATTTGCACGCCACATGTGGCAGAATATGCGCTCTTTCACTTGTATTATCATCTTTAACACCATATTTGAGCAAATAAATTATTTGATTTGATTTGATTTGATTCGTAGTCATATAGTGTTTGTGATGTGCTTTTGAAAGTGTTTCAAACTTCAACTTTGATATTTTAATTGATTATCTTGACATTGCCTCGTCTCGGTCAAGGTGGACTATTTTAACAAATAATACCAGTTATGTAAACTTATAATGGCAATCAAAATAAATCTTATGTTTTGAAAAAAATCTCAAAAACATAAGAATGTCTTTTTCGAACTGTTGCAATGTTTTGACTAGACGATGTAATTCATACTACGCTTCATTGACTCCCGGTTTCTGGAGTACATTTAACGGTAGTTTATCTATTCAATTGCGTTTAAACTCATATAAAAAAAAAATAGATAAACTACCGCTAAATGTGCTCAGAAACCGGGGGTGAGTAATGTTTTGTCAATTTATAGCCTAGTTATTTAAAACACTCTTTGAAGGAAACTTCCTTCTAATACCTACAAATAAAAACAACATTTATGTAGAAAATTTATTCATTTTGGTAGAAAACAGTCATGGTATACGATCATAGTATTCGTACTCACACATCTTATGTTATTCTGAGATTCTAAGTCAGAAATATTGAGGGATATTACTCCACGCTTTGTACAAAATGGCTGCCAACATGGCAGTCTTGAGGAGAGGGTCTTATTAAAGCTTGGTTCGTTGTCAGCCAATAAATCTTAAGTTACGTGTTAGTAGTAAACTTGACTGTCACTTGAACGATGCTAATGTTGACCAGTTTCAAAAGTGGTGATGATCTTTTATTTCTATAACATTGTCATTTCGAAGAAATCATCTTCAAAATTACAATTTGTTTTAAAGATAGAATACACAATTCAAGAAGGGCACAACATCAATTCATGTGTAATGTGACATATGCCCTTTTTGAAATTTGATAGTCGCAGACATCAAGCATCGTTCAAACTTCAGTAATATCGTAAAATGCCTACAAGATGCCGATAACTCCGCAAGCGACTCTGCCGCCAGCGTTGCCGGTCTTCTTGGAGTCAGGGTGGTCGGATCTGCCGAAGTCGTCGGACTTCTCGTGGAGGACCACAGCCCTGCCGATGATGTTGTGGCGGCCGGTCAGCTTGATCTGGTGGTCGGTGAAGTCTACGTTGGCGACGGAAGACTGGTCGAACTCTACGTTGCCGAGATCTCCGACGTGACGGTTCTCGTCGTGGGGGTGGCCATGGTCGTTCTGTAAAAAAGTTAAGGGTTATTTTTGTTACGTTTTGGTTTTCTCTTTTGAACGAATCGTAGTCAATATTTATTTTAGAATGCTTTTGTAGGTTTGTAATAATATAATATCATCGCTGTAGTACTTCCCCAAAACAAAACTGTGTTGTTTTCCTTAACTGACAAGAACCATGTGTAATATGCAACCTTTATAAGTAAGTATTACAACAAAACAATTCAAATGGATTTCTAATATTTCATGGATTCATTTCACAGTTTAGAATATTTTACTCAGGCGACCGCAAAAGTCTTTATCAAGAGGAAGCCTTGAAGCATTTATCACCAATCACTAGCTACCTCTATAAATCCAGCTTGTACAATACACTATGTAATCACAAAATAAAACCTACGCCATTAGGGTTGAAGTGTCCGCGGGTGCCTCCACATCCTCCAGTGATATCTCCACCTTCATGGACGTGGAAGCCGTAGGATCCAGCCGGCATGCCGACGATTCTGCCGGTGATGCGCAGTTTGCCGTCCGGTAAGGTAGAGAACGTGATGTTGCCGGACACGCCGGAGCCGTCCAGGCGGGCGATGGCGCGGTCAATCACCTGGAAACAGACACAAAGACGGTAAGAGAAGTCAAACAAACTGATACCGTTTTCTGTAGCATAATTTCCCACTGCTATCAACTTTAAAATACCTGCTAACTATCTACAAATTTGTATGAGGTCGTGCTCCTAGCAAATGTCGTAGGAACAGATTTTAAAGTACATTTTAAAATCTCGATCCTTGATAGTTAATATACCGACAATAGAAAATCTTATGGTTTAAAGAGTATTGCTACTTATAACCAGAGCTTTTGTTTTTGTTAGTTTTTTTGCTCGAGGTTGTCTACAGAAATTCTGGATCGTGATCAGAATTCCGAAACTATCTAACAGTAGATAGATTTCAGTTCTAGGTAAGCCTTTTAGTTTCTTAATAATTCCTTCAAATATGTCGTATGTAGTTCCTTTCATTGAATTTTGTGCCAAAGGTTTATTTCTGTAATTTGTTTAAATTATGATGAAAACTACTTACTTCTTCATGGCCGAAGACGAGCACGACGGCCGTAGCCATAAATATCAAAGTCTTCATCATCTTGTTAGTTTATCTGAAATAACAAACATATTCAAATTATAGCTCATTTTATAATTAAACCACGGAAAAATTCATAAATATTTATTTTGGATAAACCTATTGAATTATCCTGTTGACCGATTAAATATAAATAATATAGTGTGCCAAATATTATGATACCAATCAATGCTGTTGCATCAGATTTTATAACATTTTGTTTTTATATGAACAGTTTTCGACCATGTTTATCCTCACAACGACATACTACTGCTGGTTTCAAAGGTTGTCAATTTTATAGTAAAGTTCTATGTAGCTTCAAATGAGAGAATGAGACAGCATGACAAATATATAAACGCAAATAACTAAGTGTAGGTTTTTTAACACATAAGACTTGATGAAAATAGTCTTAGTTAGAACTTTAACGCTAAGTCAATCAAAATAATCATAGTTAAGACCTTTAACGCTAAAGTATACCACATTTCGGAGCCATACGCCGGTTTCCGTAAACAGAAATATATTCTTTTTTGTTACACTTAATGGTATTGCAATGGTAATTAGGTACGTATCGTGCTAAGGAATGCATTACCCAGACGTTTTTTGTGTTCAATACATTTTTCGTGTAATTTGCATGAAAATTAAGATTTGGATGGATCCAAGACGAAATGTTTCACAGAATGCATTAAAGAAGCATATTATTTGAACATTGCGTAATTATTTTTGCTATATGTTTTTGCTTTCAGGTTTTCATTTTCTTTAATACAGTTGTCATAATTTGGGCAGTCACATTTCAACACATAAACCAAAATTGATGAATAATAAATTCTTTTGACTTTTGAACCTCCAAACTATTTTGTCTACTTCAATCGAGAGTTGTACGGAACAGTTACTTGGACAAATACCTACTCAGGCCTATTCTAAGCGATCATTGAATGAGTATTCACGATTTAACGCGACATCACTAATGCTTGCCTATAGTCGTGATATTTTTTATCTCATGCCCAACAATACAACAAAAGGTTTGACAAAAAGTCTCAATTAATCCGAAGAATAGAACAAAAAAACTAACGGATTATAATTGACATTGATGCGACGCTATTTAACTATGTTTATTTTTATATTATAGCTCTGAAATATTTCTTGGAAGTGCCATAAAACGTCATTACTATTGTGAATAACTAATAACTATTTTACACATTAACAAACACACAACAAGTAAATTGAGTTTTTGAAAATTTTGCCCAAACTTTTAAGGAAACTTTGACTTTACACAGTATCAAATGAAATCAATATATTTTTTTGTATTTTAAGAACAATTCTGAACCAAACTTAAGCCAAATAGCAGACATTAAAACCACGGAAAAAAAAACAAAAAATGCGGCTACATTAAAACGTCATCGGCATAAAATAAAAATACCTAATTATATTACAAGGCTTTACACCAAAAGAATATTGCAACGCACGATACGTGCAACGTACGTAAATTAAAAAAATAGAACAAAATACAGTTTCTTTTATCGTTTGGTTAGTTGTAAACCTAGTGTCATAGTTGTTCAAGCCGCCTAAAAGACCTTTATTATATGGATGGATTTTATATGGATTACTTAGTACAGTATAACCGGGACAGACTTTCTTACGTGCCCTCCAAAGCACGGAGACGTGCAGTTCAAATACCACTCGGCGGTCACCAATCTATGGAATGACTGCTCAATGGATGCTTAACCCACAGATCTTTTACCAAATGGTGAGCGCAGGCTATGTGCCTAAAGTTGCTACAGTTTTTTTTTTATTAGAACCTGATTTTAGTTTAATCCTAAACACGAAACGAGACATCTTTAGATCATAAGATGTATAAAAAATAAACAAGTTTTGTTGATAAACTCGTATTCAGGAAAGTCCCATACATTTGGAGTTGCATAATACTTATTAAACTGACTGGTGAATAATTATGTTGTGTTCACAAAAAATGTATCGTAAACAGTATAATATATGATATACCAGATGTATACAAATGTAGTTTGATTAAAGTTGTTGTAGGAAACAACGAAATCGGAATTTTTGTTATTAAACAAGGGGACAACAAACAACTGGAAGAATTTAACGACACTTGAGCAGGGTTATTTGTAAAGTAACGTAAATAAGCCATTTGTTAAATGTTCAATATACGATCAAATTACTAATCACAAAAACTAGAAAGAAATTAGCATGCGTAAGGTCAATAATAATTACACTATTTGAAATGTTTCAATTTTATTCATAGCGATATTTAGTACCAAGAACCGGAAAACTAACACGTCGCTAGCTTTTAATGCGAGCTATACTTACTTATTTCTATAATCAAATTAACCCCAAATTTTACAAATATTACACTATTTTACGGTACAAAATCGCAACTCTCTATGATAAATGAACTTCTGAATCTAATCTGTAACACACAAGGGACACGCAACAAGCTGTTGAACCAGTAAACCAATTGTAGAGAGGGAAACTCGTTCTATGTATAGTATAGGCTAACAAATTGTCGCTAGTAAGATCATGGCAGCGCGCAATTGTTTAATTTACACGATGCAATGTGTGACGTACTCACAAGACCTCTTCAGATGAAGAAAATAAGGAACAAGTAGGGTTTTCCTTACAAACTTTAGTATTGACATTTCCTTTTAACAGCGATCTATTTATACTTAGGTACTATATGTATATACTAGCTACTTTAAAGTAGGTATATTATGTTTTACATTACGATTTATCTAAGTAAGTATACTAAAACAAGGATACTATAAACTTATAATAATGTGCAATTAACTATACGATCATTTAGTTATCAGTTTAAAATAACAATAACAAATGCTAAATTATTATTAGTAAATGTCAGTGCATTCTTATTTCTCGACTAGCTGACCCGCGCAACTTCGCTTGCGTCACATAAGAGATTGGATCAAAATTTTCCCCGTTTTTGTAACATTTTTTATTGCTACTCTGCTCCTATTGGTCGTACCGTGATGATATATATAGCCTATAACCTTCCTCGATAAATGGTCTATCTAACACTGAAAGAATTTTTCAAATCGGACCAGAAGTTCCTGAGATTAGCGCGTTCAAACAAACAAACAAACAAACAAACAAACTCTTCAGCTTTATAATATTAGTATAGATATAACTAAGTAAACAGTTCAATATCTTTATAAAAACAACATTTAGATAAGTTAAACCCGGTTCAGTAAACATATTAACTTTCATTTATTTGTTTATAAACATTGCACAATGTTGCAATATAAATAACTAGAACTTTCAAACGCAACTAATCAAAACAAACTTGTATTTTGTAACGCATTCATGATTAATGATTTAACCTATATTACGTCTCTTTCTAGCATATTAACCGACACCTAAGTGCGACAAGAACAAAACTATCCCATAACATTGCCTTTATAATTCACTATAAACACAACATATAACATAATAAAATTAGCATACAACTAACTAAAAACTTTATGGAATATTCCCGATCAAGTTTGTAAATTATATTCGCAAATTGTAAACACAAATGAAACGATTCCCTATAATATTTATAACAAATTATTAACTATACTAATAAACTATAGTATTATATGTATTTTGCTAGTAATAAACATATATTTTATTATTAAAATGGTATTAAATAAGAGGAGTGCGTGCAAGCGACTCACCTGTTGGCTCTCAGTGAGTGAATGCTAAGGATTGCTCAACGGCGACTGTGTTGTGGTCTCCATTCATACACGATTTTATATACTCAACTTGTTGTACCTAGTCGTACCACGGCACAGAAAACATACGGTAGAACAACTACACGAGGAAAAATATAGAGCATTTTATTGTAGAAACATCAAAAATTTTCTATAGGTTTTAGATTACAGAATTGTAAAGTTAAAGCTGTTTTTTTAATCGTGAAAAATACCATTTTATAAAATTTTCATAGGACTTTTAAATATATTTATTATGTAACCATGTTTGATGTCTATACATGCATATTTTCTATATTTTATTTTGTTCAAACTAGTAAGATGACTCCAATGATTAGGTCATTCTCTCTTATAAACTAGTTCTCATATACATACCTGTTTTTGATTCTAGAGTGATAAATTGCAGTTTTTTTTATTGCCAAGGTTGTATAAAACTAATTGACATATTTGAAGTTATACCTAGAAAGTTTAGTTAATGATACTTATTTAGATATAGGTTTTATAAAACGAATTGACAAGTTTTTATGAGATTGTGAAACTACTGATGACTTTATACAGGTCTTACAGACAGGTCAATTGTCAATCTTTCAATTAGATTGCATGCTTTATTCTTAGCTAGGGAATCACACTACGAGAAAAGGGATATCTTGATGCGAAGAAAATCCTG